>NC_136699.1:15334921-15959921 GCF_947650265.1 Symphodus melops
GCTCATCCTTTAGTAAAAGTTAAGCCCCTCCCCCTTTTAATTCTGCACTATTGAGAGTGAGTCTGGCTCAGCTCTCTTACACAGTTAGTTGTTTACAGTGCTGGTTTGTTTAGTGTTGGCTTTGGCATCCTCCATCTAAACATAACTCAAGTTTTATCCATCAATTGTTATTTCTTTATCAAGCTTCTATTTTAACGAGTTCTTTGGGTCATGTGGTATTAGTCATATTAACTGCTGTCATAACGCTGTAACTGAGTGTTAGCGCTCCCTCCTTGAACATAGAGAAGTCCTAAGAGTTGCAGTCGTTTGTGAGGTATCAGATCTGCTTTTCTATCATTGTGATGTCTGTATATTGTTTTTGTTCAATATTAGAAAGTGAGGGAGCATCTCCGTCCCCTCTCACGCCTTTCATGCAGCTTTCATTTAGAAAGCAGGATAAAGCAAAGCAGTATGGGGAACATTGAAATCAAAACCATGAGATGTCCTGGTGCTGTTATTTCAGAAGG
The DNA here is from genome assembly GCF_947650265.1 of Symphodus melops. Taxonomy (NCBI): domain Eukaryota; kingdom Metazoa; phylum Chordata; class Actinopteri; order Labriformes; family Labridae; genus Symphodus; species Symphodus melops. Next base: position 15,335,428 of record NC_136699.1, read on the forward strand.
TCAGTGGGTGTAGGAACACTTTGGACTTTTGTTCTGGGAGGGGCTCTTCTGGACCCGGTACCGTCTGAGTGCTTCTTATTGACAGATTTGAAAGCATGAGTGTACTTCTGCAGTGTTACACTAGGGGGAACCAATAGGGGGAGACAAAGCCCATCCCAAATGTTGGCAGAGCTATGAAACGATATGTAAACACACTGTAAATAGTAACCTTAACTGTATATACATGATGAGCTTGCTTGCCTTATAGATTCTCTGGGCTCCAATCCATTTCATGTTTTAATCATTTGTGTGCTTTTTAAATTTAAAGATCGTTTTGACAAATCACTTGTTCAGAAAGCAGAAGAAGCTCAAATTTCACTCGTGCCGACTGCTGGTGATAACGGTGATTTTGTGTTTAATTTTTTTTTCTGTCTTTTTCTTGTAAAGACATTTTAACTCCATGACCAAGTAAGAAGTCTCCACACTCAGTCTGATCTGCTTTAAGTAAATGCACATATTCTTTTATGATCTCCACTCAGATGAACTGTCAAGTTAAAATATGTAAGAGCAAAAAGTTGAAGATTAGATTATTTTTTCCCCCCTCTTGATTTAATGAACACTGAATAAAAAGATCCCGGCACGTCATTAAACATGTTTTGTCTCGTCTAGATACGACCCTGAAATGCTTTCTTTTCATGTCATGTTTGGATATTTATTCCCTTTTGTTTAAGTCAGTATTATACACAGGGATGTTTATTTGTATATGTTTGGTGCCAATTATCAATGCTCCATGTGAAAAACATTTACAGTATGTGTGCTGAGACAATGGTATCTAACAAGGTCATGTATCAGTAAGAAGCTACAAATAAAGGAAATCATATCAGTGTGTTACGAGCCTGTGTACTTGAAAATACTACAACAACCCTCTGAGTTGGTTATTCTCTGACACAAGTAAACAAGTATGATTATGGTAACCTTATTCAGTGTTGGTATTTCTAAGTAAGTTATTTTAGTTGTGGATAAAGTTGTCGATACAAAGCCTTAATAAACAAAACACACAGAGAGAGACTCCCCTGTAATTTCACATTAAATCACATTAAACAGATATATGAACAACAAACTTATTTTACCTCACCAATAAAGCTGGACTGACTACATTCTGTGTGCACACATCTAAAGAGTCCAATAGGCTATAAAAAGACTTGGCTAACATGTCTTTAAGAAAAACAAGAGATGCAGTGAATGGTGGATGTAATATTGCCCTGAAGCCTTCAGGTGTTTGAAAGTGGAGAGCAGGTGACTCTGAGTGACGGGACAAACAAGTACACATTTGTGTATATATTTTTTTTTTCTTTAAGACAGCACATGTACTTACATGTCCACACATGTAAGCTATATTCAGCACCAGAGAGCTTTGAAGGTCTGACCACCAACAGAAACACTTAGTCGATTATGAGCAAAAATAAAGAGATTTTTATTACCATGAGGACAGAGCAGACAAAGATCCCCAAAAAAAAAGTTTCATGAATTGACGACAATTACAGTTGAAACCCAGTTTTTAAAGAATTAAAAAAAAAATATTAAACATATTCTCACTTTAGATCATCCTCAGAAATGTGATAAAGCCTCAGCGGACTCTCACTTCCGTAAACCAGCTTCATCTTTTTCTGAAAGAATTTCACATCTCTGATCTTCAAATCGTCATTTACTTCCTCTCTTGCCTTTGTATTCAAATCCTCAGTAACCGTTTCCTTCCAGATGGTTTCTAGAACCTCACTGATTTTATTATCGACCTGTGATAAAACGGTCTGTCCACGTTCCAAGTGTTCATCAAACAGACCAAATGAGCTACTGGCCACCTCTGTTAGATATTTTTTGGCAGAGGTAATATCCCTGTGTAAGCGACTTCTTAGGTCTTTGTCTTCTAAATCAGAGATTCTTTCATAAATATGATGTTTATTAAAACGTGTTCTAAAAGTTTTTATGTTTAACTTGTACCTGGTGTTCTTTATGTAAGAATCATATTTGCTGTCACTTAGATCTCCAAAATATTTTTTACCGTCAAGTCCCCAAAACTTTGTGAATACCACATTAGTAATAATTCCATATTTAATGTTCCAATATAGAGCGTTCTCTAAAAGTAGAAACATGCAGGGGGTGATGTTCCCCTGTCTTTTCAGACAAGGACTGTTGTAGGAGTAAATGGTTATACTTTGCACGTCGGTTCCAATGTCACGTAGCAATACTTCTATACATGGAATTAACAACTCCTCACTGTGAAATGTACGTTTACAGTTTTGATGATGACTCGGATCAAATATTGGCAAAAACACTGCGGCACCATTTTTCAACAACAATACAGCTGTTCCAAATTGTGTTGCTTTGAAGTTTTTTTTCAAGTAAGTGCACAAGGGATTATCTGGAGACAACTTATCAAAACTGTCATTCATGTGTACATCATTTGTTACTTTAAGAAAAAGATGACATTCATCCTTACAATGAATATATTTGTTAAATTTTTTCTCTATCCTCTGTATTTTGAGGAATGCAGAATACTGTAGAAACATGTAACAGAGGATGTTTTTCCATCTTGTATTGTTGCAAAATAAAAGCTTTTTCACTTTGGTTCCAAAGCTACATGAAACTTTATCACTTAATAACTCATCACTGTGAAATGTACCATCACAGTTTTGGTGGGGACTCGGACAAAAAAATAGGTGTGACTGTGGTTTCAGAAATTCAGAAGACTGTCCAGCATTATAAACTGCAGATCCATTTTCAACTTTTTTGAAGCGTGGGACGTTCTTTTCCTCAGCGACACAGCAAACTGCCTCTTCCTGCTGGTCCTCCTCCCTGCAAAATAACAACAGCAATCAAAAGTTAGTCATTAGTCCTCATAAAAGTCTATTTAAATATGAAATGATGTTTACTTGACTTTGTTTTGTGCAATAAACATTTTAAATAATATATTATAATATTTATATGAAAGTATATTAAAAAAATAAAAGCATGAAATCTAAGAAAAAATGCATGAAAACAAAAAGTTTGACAAAAGTCAAACTAAAGTTGGTTAATACTGTTCATGGTGATAAGATAGTGGTTACCATTATACTTTCACTGGAGCTCATTAAATAATATTAAATAACGATACAATTCCTGCAGAAATTGTGAGGGTGGTTGCCGTGTGTATGAGAGAGACTGCTTTAACAGTGTTTAACTGCAATCAGTTATCAGCTACAGTGAGACAAAGGGGAAAATGTCTCCCTACAAAGTGCTTCCTTTAAGAGGTAAAATTAAGAGTTGGTGACTGTGTTAGATTTGTTTCAAACGTTTGATTCAGTAACCTTTACTCATCCTATTTCATGAGACCAGTTGACAGGTAGTATTCAAACATTTATTTCTTACCTCTCTGAAGTTGGCTGTGGTTCTGTGGAATATGCTGAATACATCTCTTTAGATTCCTCTGGAATAATTTCCTGCGTCTGTCCGGCTTCATGACAAAACAATTAACAATAATTACCTCCAATTATGAAGTGAAGATAGAAAACTTTAAAAGGTTTGAAATTATTTTCTCAACGAAAGACCGAAGAGCTTTGGAAGGAAAATAACTACTGTTGTTGGTAGCAATTATGTGAGTTTAAAATTGAATATTTTTTGTATTTGTATCTCTAACAGTTGTTCAGTTAAGCCCAAAAAAAATCTTAAAAAGTTGTTTTTTTTGATGTGTAAAAAGATCATAGTTACCTGCTTGGCAAGAGGCTGCAGACAATCGAGAAAAGAATCGGTGAATAAATGGTTTGTTTATGTTCACTTTGGAATTATTTACCTTTTTTATAACATCAATAAAAAAGACTAAATAAAAAGAACAAAATAATCATTTAAATAGTAGGAGAGCTTGTTAAAAAAAATGTTTTGACTTACACATGGTCCTCTGCTGATGTCCTCCCCAGCAGGGGCTGACAGAGCTCGCCTTGTACAGAAAAAGTAAAATCTTACTGGTAGATACGTTTTCACTTAAGAGTTGCCGCCCCTGCTGAGGAGACTCTTTTTTTTTATATCTGGTCGAACTGTAGTATAACCTCCAATTCTGTTTTTTGCTGCTGACTTTGTCAGGCTTATTACTTTGTCAGGCTTATTACTTTGGCAGGCTTATTTATACTTGTGTTTTGAATTGGAATGCTGGTTGTCTGGTTTTTTAGGATTACACTGATGTGCATCATCAAGGCAAGGCAAGTTTATTTATATGTCACCTTTCAGACACCAGGTAATTCAAAGTTCTTTACATAGATACTAAAGGCATTTCATCAGATAATAATAAAACAATAAACTAAATCTATAAGGCAATAAAAGTTCAGGTAAAAAAAACGGAGGTAAAATACACACGTACACATAAACATATTTGTAATTAAAAGATAGATAGATAGATAGATAGATAGATACTTTATTGATCCAGAGGGAAATTCAAAACAAAGTGGTGTGGGGTGACATTTGCTCAGTCCGTAGGGACTTCAAAGTGCTATGTGGAAGTTGGTCTGGTTGAGAGGTGCCAGACCACTTCTCAAGCACTGCCGAGGTGCGCATTGAGCAAGGCACATAATGCAGGTTGTGTTTGTGAATGTGTGTGATTCAGGCCTGTGTGTATGAGAAGCATGTCTCTCAGTGCGAACCACAACTTCCCCTCAAGGATTAATAAAAGTAAATATTTAAAAAACAAAAGAAGTACATTACTGATGACATGAAAGGATTCATACGTCAGGACCAAACCCAGACAACTAAATACCTGATCAATGTAATTATACCAACGTCATAAGAAACCAGGCAACACAAGAACCCAACAACATGTCATGAGACCACAGAGGATGATGTGAGCAACTAAAACTAAATAGGAGAAATACAAATAATGATAAAAGCTTATGGCAACCAAGACACAAGTGACCCCTACAACAATATATATTTTTAGAGGGTAAGGGAAGCCTTACACTAACGATGGAAAATCACACTTAAGGTGTTCATATGATCTTGCCAGGTGGACTATAGTAGGCCACATTATCGTCAAGGCAACCTTGTCATTTACTCACACCTCTCAAAACGAGGTCAAGAGCCTCTAAAAAGTTGCCAGAGCCAACCTCAATCCAAACGGCATGACGGTGTTCTGTAGGAAATGGTCTTGGGTAACAAAAGCACTGATTTGAGATGCATGCTGAGTAAGAGGAACCTGCCCTAAACTTTAAGAAGGTTTGTTTACAACTTAGACGACGACACGATCTACACAGTTGTCCATTCATGGAAGTTTCTGGCACATAAGGGATTAACAGTCTGGTTATATAGCTTTGAAAGGTTATATAGCTTTTAAAAGTTATATGTACAATTCTAAAATCAATTCTAAAACTAAAGGAATCCAATGTAGAAAAGCTTGAATGGTGGTGATTTGGAGTCGTCTGTAAGAAGCCTCATCAGGTCTGGTGGAGATGAAAGTGTGGATGATCTTGTCGGATTGTGAAAGTATTGGTTTAATTTTGTAGAAAACACTCAGATGGAAAAAAAAAACATGAGACTGAAGAACTTTTTAATGTGGAGTTCAGAGGTGAGTTTATGTAAAATAGCTCCTTGATTTCTGGAAGATGGTTTCACATTGGTGGACAGAGGCTGGTCGTGATGTGATGCGTGGAGTTCCTTGAACCAAACAGTATTATGTCTCGTTTGTTCGTAACAATCTTGTTCCTGTCACTGACATATTTACTAACAAGAGAGAGGCACAGCTGTGTTGAAGTATAATATATATATATATTTAAGAACTGGCAGGTATGCTTGAACAGCCGAAGTAAAATAAAGTAAATAAAATCCATTTATTCAAGTCAGTACAAAAACCTGCTGTCAAACTTCAAACGTTTTCATCAGTTTTTGTTGCATCCATGACTTCTGCCTGCACTTTGGCAGCAACTGGGCAGACTGGCCCCTGTCCAACCTGTTTAATTGAATAGGTAACAATAGCTTCTTCCACTGAGCCATTGGCCTATAGCCTTCATCAGGTGATATTTCTATAGAGGTTTCATCAACCATTTCCTGTAAATGTGTCGCTCTTTCACTTTTGATTTCAACAGCTTTTGATTCTGGTCAAACCAGTTCTCTGCCTGTTGTCAAGGTTTAAGGGTGCAGCCTGATCAGCTGTTCCCGACCTGTTGAAAAATGTTCTGGCATGTTTGACATTTTTATTCATAAGACAGTGATAACAAAACCATGATCCGATTCCCTGACTTGTCCTGATTGTACCTGCATAAACTGGCAGACAGTATGTATGAAAGTACCATAAGAACAGAAGGCTGCTGGTTCGATGTGTCTTCTTATTTGTTCATATTTAGCTGCTCGGTTAGTTATTTCTAGTGACGCTAAATGTGTGCCAGTTTCCACATTCCATATTTACCATTTCCAGTAAATAGGTTGCTCTTTCACTTTTGATTTCAACAGGTTTTGATTTTGGTCAAACCAGTCGCTTGTTGTCAAGGTTTACTTATTGGGACTAAAATAAAAGCCATTGAATTAAAGAGTCTCATTTACTAAAAGTCTGTGGCAAACAGTATGTCTAAAGTTTGATCCTTAAACTGAGCTCATGAGGAATCTTGTACTGTTTTCTCCTTCTCTTGTGTTATTACTATCTACGGTTATTACACATTAGGGTTGCAAGCTGTAGCATAAACCTTTTTATGTTTATATAGTTTTCTCCTTTCTAATCACATATAAGTGATATAGGTGTTTTATTTAAACAGTTGACAGATGTTATCAGAGATAAAACTCAGGAGGCTTCAAAACAACAGACCTCTTTATCCATGCTCCCCACATAAAACCAGTGTCAGGTTTCACATTTTGTACAGTGCCATTTCACTGTTCTTTTGTGTATACTGCCACCTTGTGGATTCCAACTAATTCTTATGTGCAGAAATACGTTTCAATGATTCTTTTCCTAAAATAATGTACAAAATAAAGGCAATTAATGTTTTTTTAATGTTTCCTTTTACAGACACTTTGAATGCCATACAAAGTATATAAGACAAATGTATTAAGAACTTATAAAGACAGACAAGCTAAAAAGTCACCCATGTGTGTTAGGGAAGAGATAAGGGCAGCAGGAGGAGGATCTTAAATCTTGCTCTATTTCCTGCATGGTTCTGTACATGATCAAATGGCTTCATGCTTAAAGATTGTTTAGAGTGGATGCAACAAGCACAAAGCAGATCATAGATCTCATATTGATGGAAATGTTAGCTTGTTAATGGATTGAAAATGCTCATTTAGACTTAGACTTAGATTGAACTTTATTGATGCTTTTGGGATGACTCCCTCAAGGAAATTTAGGTTCCAGCAGCATATACGATAAAATAAAAATGTAGCAGGTAACAAAAAGTAACAATATAAAGAATAAGATAGAATAAATAATAGAACACTCTTCCGTTGGAAAAAAATATACAAAAAATATGCACTATTACCTATACACTTTTAACTCTCACTAAAGTACAATTGGTAAATAGTTAATCATTCATAACCATACTAGTTAATATGAGAGATCTGACTTTAAAAAGAAGTTGCTGCACTGCACCTAGTCAGTAAAAATACAGCTCTACATGAGAAATAGAGCAGCATATTCAAAGATAAATTACTGCATAACACATCTATTTGAAACACAAAGAATTGTTAAACAACATGGTGTCTCAACCTTTCTTTTGACACCATCACTTCTCTAATAAAACAAGTTCAGTTGCTGTTTGGAGGATCAAATGGAGATTGTGTCAGGAAATTATATCAGGGCCACCACAGCGACAGGAATATGAAATCCCCCTGGTCATTCTTCTTCTGCATCAGTGCCAGGCAGCTGCTGCAGAAACCATCCTGCAAGCTTTTGTAATTTGAGACAAGCAGAAAGAAATATGAGAACGCTTTAAGAATTACAGCTAAGTGAAGAGAGAAAGGTAGAGGAGGGTCAGGACTGCAGCAACGCAGAAAGTTAAGGAAACAAAATCCATAAGACTGTTTTTGAGAATATGTTGAAATAAAAAAAAAAACCTAAAATAGAGGAGGTAAGATCTATACCTTATGGCCAGAGTTTGCTTTCTTTCCCTATATATATTATATCCACAATATATTAATATATCAAACATAATCTGACATCATCCGTATTATGAATGATTATGCTGCATGATTTCAAAAACAGGGAAACTTGAAAGTTGACACCAATAAAACAATGCCATTTTACCATCAGGAAGAGATGTAACCACTCTTTCACACTTGGTGGAGCTGTTTGCCTAACAAAGAGAGAGAAGTGTCTGCTGTGTTGTAATGTGCATGTGGTGACATGAAAACCATCTTTGGGCTGAAGAGGGCAGGAACACTCCGAGGAGTAAAGTTGCTTTTACACAATACCTATTTAAAAAGAGAAACAACAGAGGTTTGTTGGAAACTATTACTTTTATTATTAATAAGAGCTTGTACAATTCTGTTCTCTGCCGCATTCATGCCACACGCTTTTTTTCTCCCTGCAGGTAAAAGATGATGTCTTTTAACCCAAACGCGGCCTCATAAACTGGCCTGTCAGAGGTTGTGTGGCCCGCGTCGCTACAGAGGTGTGAGGAGGCTGCTGTTGCCGCTGCACTCCACCTCTGAGAAATACAGTTTTGGACAGCTTATGCAACATGTCAGCTAAACAGGGGAGACATTTCCCTGGGTGTGTATGTGAACATGTGTGTTTCAGGACAGCCACTATCAGTGATTCACAGGCATGAAGGTGCTGGCAGAGGCAACGAGTTGGGTTAGAGTGTCAGGACTGATCTGTCCTGTGTGTTTGCTGTGCTTCAAGTGTACACTGTGCATTGAATGTACTGTATGTGCTGCGATGTTGCAGGGGTCAGGAAGTCAGATCCGCTCGTACCCTTTGGCATGGACCTCCAGATGTGAGAGACGATACTTGTGGGCTACCTGACAGGTCAAATAGATTATTGCACTCCTTTAATCCACATGTGTTGGTGTGGTTATCCTGTTTTCTTACATTTGTGATACCTACTGCTGCATATATATTTTCATGCATGCTTACAATTCAACAGAATTTAACGCTAATAAGTGTGCTATAAGTGTGACTAGCTTTCCTTCACAATGTCATTCCTAGAGAGTATGTTGTAAAAGTTCGTCTCCGACAATGTGGCCGACTGATCGAAACATTGCTCCTTTGTAGAGCTTTTGTTTGCTTTTTCCCTGCTTCTTGTTATTTCCTCTCATCTCTTTTTTTATCTATTTCTATCTCCTATTTCACAGGGGTTTTTTTACAGCACAGGATTGCAGGTATCCATAGCAACAGGTTTGCGCGTGTTGTGGTGTGTGTGTCTTATCTGCGTGTGTAGCCTCTTGTCCGAGACACAATGTGGTAATTACCAGAGCTTACCTCTGTGCTAATTAACCGTCGCCGTGGTAATTGGAAGGGTCAAGTGAGCAGGACGATTGGCTCACCTTCCTGCATCATCCTCCACCCCGCTCCTCCATCATCCCTCTCTCCTTTTCTCCTCCGCTGACAACTTGGCCACTCCACCTTCACCTTTGCATCTCGCCCTCCTTCTCTCCCGTCCTCCCCTCCTCTTCCCTCTTGTTTCCATACCTTCATGGCGAGCTCCTCATCGTCACTTTAGCACCACCGGGATGATTGCTCTCATCCCTCTGTGACTCCTTGGTGTTGTTTTCCATGCGAGCATTATCACAAGATGTTTTGGCTACCAGTCCAAAAATATCCTCCCCCCTTCTCTTCCTGCCTCCCTACCTAACCAGCTCCCCCTGATCGGGCGGACTGACATCTGGCTGCCAACCAGAAGCGGAGCTTTTGACCTTCACAGTCTCCAGGAGTCCAAAGCAGCATCTGATACATTTACCTTTGTGCCTCCAATAGCTGCAATAAACAAGAATGTTTGAAATCTCCAACAGAAAATGGGACTTGTTCTGTGCTTTATACCTGTAGACATATATCCATATATTTCTTTTAGGTTAAACTAAAGTTGTTGGACTGAATTCTTCAGTTTTTCAAATTAAATCCCTCAGTGTGTATATGGAGTCTTTCATTAGTTATTGATTTCTATTATAATATTCATAGCAAACTTCATATAACATTCATCATTTGATTTATTTAAAGTTGAACATTTATGATTAATGTTTTTTAATAACATCAATAAAAGTATATCACAGGGTGTTGCTTAGCATGCAAAGGATTGCAGCTCCCCTTGGCTTTATTGAGCTTTACAGAAAGTTTAGGTTCATTCATGCTGTTGTTCAACGACACTGTTTTATAAAGTTGTTTTTGACGTGTCTGGTAACTGTTTCCTGTTGCCTCATACAGTTTAAAAAAGGCTCCTAAACAACTGTGCTGCTCAGCAACAGGCACAGTGTTGTTTATGGGAGCAGACAAGAGCCTGATATTTCCTCTAAGAGGTGATGAAGATTTTAAAAAGAGCTTATAGAAGGTGAATGTTTGACTTGGATCTTTAAAAAGCCAGACACACAACTGCAAATGTCTGCTTACAAATTCTTCAGAAAGATTATAAAATGATTATGTCAGTGTTAGTCAGAACTTTATTCAACCCTTACAAAAAACTGAATTCATGCCACTATAATAAATGTCTAAGACTTAGTTTAGTCTAAAGGGGGTTGGCAACGCCATCATTCAGGTTTGTTTTTGTTAAAAAGTCAACAGATTCCCTCCAAAATTAAGACGGCAATATTGAACAGTTTCCACGGACTAATTGTGTTAAATTCATGATTCTCTGACATGCAGTATTAAAAGAACTTCTTCTTCTTTGCATGGCAGGTCTTTGTCTTTCCTTCTTTCTGGCCTGAAGAGCTGAAGGTTCTTTAGGTGTCTTCTACTTTTTTCTTCCCCTCTTTCATTCCTGAAGGCTTCAGATTCTCCTCATCTTTCTTGTTCTCCAGGCTCATGAAAAGAAATCCATCTGCCCTTTTGGGGAAAGAGTAAAAAATAGTCCTGCAACTTAAATCAGACAGAAGAATGGATAGGGCTCCTTGGAAAAGTAGAAAAGGTGGCTTGTGGAAACTAAAGTGTTCACTGGAGCACCGAGGTGAGGAAGTGTTGAAATATTTTGTGTTAGAAAAAGAGTGAGCGTTTGGCATTACATATGGGCAGACAGGAGGGAAAGGGCAGGGGGGGGGGGGGGGGGGGGGGAACGCAGGAGAGGCCTGGAAGTTAAAAGTGTGGTGAAAGAAAGGTTCAGTGAGAGTGTTTGATGCAGACCGAACACAGGAAGGATTAAAAACGAGAGCTACGAAGAGAAAAAAAAACAAAACATCAGAGAGTGATGAGAAAGGAAGGATGGAGTGAGCGATGAGAGAGCTGGAAGAGGGGGGAGATAAGGTGAGACGTGGGTTTGACATCATTACCGACAGCAGGGCTTGTGTTTACCGCTCGGCTCCTGTTTACGGAGGAACTCATACTGAGGGGACACCTGGTGAGCTGTCAACACACACACACACACACACACACACAAAACACACACACATACACACATATACACACATGATAGAGTCACTGCGAGCAGCCGTCATAGTGCCGCTCTCCATGGTGCTGAACCCAACATGAAGCGGCCCAGAGCGGGGCAGGCCTCCTCTGCTGCTATCCTTATGGAGAGGCCCCAGCCAGAGGGGGAGGTCTCAGGGGTTTGGAAGGGAAGGGGGATCTATTTTTAACCACCGTGCTCATTGTTTATTAATGAGGCGGTGTTTAGTCAGACCTGGGGTGCTGTTTAATGTATGATGACAACGTTGCTCTCCGGGGACCTTTCCCATACTCCTCGGCCCGCATTTTACATAACCGACACAGATTTGGCAGGGGAAAGGGGGGGGGGGGGTTTGGTTGGGCAGGTTGTCCATGGTGGGGGATGGTGTGCAGCAGACTAGTGTGTGTCGGTGTGTGTGTGTGTGTCGGTGTGTGTGTAGATGAGAGTATCTCCTCTCCCTTGCTGTTGAGTGGTGTACACATGGGGAGGTTTAACAGGGGGCCACGCTGAGGTTCCCATTTCCTCTTGATGCTGGGAGCAATCCAGAGATTCAGCTGAGCAGCAGCCTCCTCTTAGAAATAATCTGGAACCACACATTGGATAACAAATCTAACTTTAAAGCATGAACAAATTGTCCATGTTGGCAAATTTGATGGTATATTTTTAATAGACCTGACTTGTCCCCTCCCTTACCCATCACTGCAAGAAATCTTGGAGTTGCATTTCATAAATGTTCTCTCTTGTTTCTAAAAAATCGGCCAGATTGGAGAATTTCTCTCTTTAAAAATACTGTTGTTTACACATTCATTACTTCTCATCTTGACCAATGTGATGCCCCACTTTCTGGCATTGGTAAAAACATTATTCCTTTTCACAGCTTTTACAAAATTGAGTGGTTGGGATCTCAATGGGAACTAAGAAACACCATCATATTTCAAAGCTCCCTTAGATTTTTGGATTAGTAATTACTTTAAAGTACTTATAGGCCTTTCTGGGTAGTTATATTATTGAACTGGAAAACATGTGATTTAAGAGATGGGTATGTTTATCTTAAATTTCCACACTTAGGTGTTGGACTGTCTGTCCATGATGATGTGACAGATGACTTTGTTTACAGACTGTGATTGTACTGTTAATGAGTTGATGAATACGTCTATTAATTCAACTCTGTTAGTGCTTAATCGATCTGTGGAGCTTTTGGCTTTGTTTTTTTTTTTTACTGTGATTTTTTTGTTTGTATTTATTTATGCATTCTTTACGCCTCCTTCCTCCACGCCTCATATTTCAAAATCATTCATACAGTTTAAAGAGACACAATGACATTGTAGACATTCTTGTAGTAGTCTGAATATAGAGACGGGGAATTAGGTGTGCATGAGTGACACAAGTTCAGTGAAAACAAGCCAATTTGTTTCCCCATGCCAGGCCAATAAGCACACACATAAACACACATTTACACACATAGACAAACACACGCGGGCACGCAGGAGGGGTGAGTCACGAGAACTCGGGGCATCCGCTGAGCTTTAATGTGCTGAACAGACAGGAATGAGAGCAACAAGAAGAGAGAGGGAAGAAAGAGAAAGAGTTGGCAGAGAAAAACAAACAGACAAGGTTACGAAAAGGAGGGGAAAAAGAAGGAAGGATGAAAGTCAGGCTGGTAGGGCGGCAGATGATTACAAAGGGCTACAAAGAGAGATATACTGTAGCTTAATTGTAGCATAAATACATAATAATGTAACACAGAGCAGAATTTAATTAACATTCATATAATCTGTGCTTTAATAAGGCTGTTATTACTATGGGGACATTTAATTTGCATGTAAGGCACACACACACACACACACACACACACACACACACACACACACACACACACACACACACACACACACACACACACACACACACACAGAAACTCAATGTGCAGTGCACTACAAACTAAGAGAGGACCGAGCGTTCATCAGTGATAAAGAACAGAGAATTTGGAGGAAACTAAAGCGTTCAACCGGTCAACTGAATCACAGTACAAAAAACAACATAGCTGACAAATGATAGCATTAACACCTGTGCATGTGTGTGTGAGTGTGTGTGTGTGTGTGTGTGTGCTCATAGAAAGTTGTCAAATTGAAAAAAACAAACAAACACAAAACAAAAGAGTGTCAGATATCTCAAAAACAGCCAGACCACTCTCCTCTACAGAGCAGTTTTAAACAAAAAGGTTTTGTTTAGCTTTTTCTACATTCTTACACAATGTGTTCAAACTTTTAACTCATGCGGTGAACATATCTAAAAATGAACCTTTTGAGCATGTAGTCCTTAGTTTCTGAGTATCAGGTCTTTAAACATGGTCCCCAGTGACGATGGTTGAATGATGTCTTCACAAAGATCTCATTTTCACACATTATTTATTCTCTATACAAAATTCATCATTTTATCCCTTTATTGGCTCTGTGATAATATCAACAAGACGGTGGATTACATGTAGACAATGATGGAAGTGAATCTAATTGTCTCATTACTTTATTGTACTTTTCACTTTTCCAGTCGTTTTAGTCCCTTTAAATATGAGACGTGTGTTGAACATTTTAAACACAGATGTTTAATCAGCATAACAATAACAAACTTACCCTTTTAAACCACTTTTCAACATGTTTTCAACAGGGGCCATAGGCGCCCTTTAATGTCTTCAATGGAAAATTGTTAAGTGGGTCATCTTGGTAAATATACATGACTTACCTCACTCTGACACCAGATAGAAACTGTCATCATACATACGTGAAATAGCTTCCTTTGAAGTATTCCACATCTTGCATCTTGTATGTGGGTGTGCATGCTTTCGAGGAAAAAGTGTGTGAGGTTGTTTGTGTGTGCACTGTTAATGTACCCAAGTGCGCAGAATCAAACTCCTGTGTGTACATTGCTTGTTTGCTCTTCTTTATTGTGGTGTGTAAATGATTGTGTGTTCACTCGGTCTTTCAAGTATTCCAGTCTGCATTATTGAAGGGCAGAGCTCTTCATTATTTGTCTTTATGTAACGGCTGCCCTAAACAGCTGACATGCAGCCCTCATGTGTGTATGAGTACTTAGGTCTGTCTGTGTGTGTGTGTGATTTACAGTACAGAACCACTGATTCCATGTTCACATAAGAGTAGAAGCCACTTCTCTGTTCCATGGCATCGGGAAAGCCCTTTTCCACCCACATCCGTTACTGCAGTCAGTTAGAGCAAGTCGCCTCCCCACACACACACACACACACACACACACACACACACACACACACACACACACGCACACACTCTCACACACACAAACACACACACAAACACAAACACGCACACACAAACACGCACTCACACAAGCACACACGCACACACAAACAAACTACAACTGCCAGCTTAAATAATGAAACACGAAACCTCTTGATATGGCTTCATAAATATTTCACCAATAATCTGACATTAATGGGTTTTTCTTCAATGTACTCCTGCCTACTTATTTGTTCAACGGCGCGGCACAAACAACACAAAGTCCTGGAAAGTCAGAATGTTGCAGGTCGCTCCTCTTATGGTAAGGCAAGCAAAGGCAACTGTCTTTATATAATGCGTATCAGCAAAAAGGCAATTCGAAGGGCTTCACACAAGACTTGAAGCTCATCAAAGAAAAAGAAAAAAAAGAAAACTTAAACTATTAAGACAGAGAAGATTCAAAATGAAAAGTAAACTATGACATAAAGCAATAACAAGAAATTGATATACAATGTAATGTAATGCAACTCAGTGTTGTAGTAGTCACTGACTCTTCTCTTCCCAATCGACCGTACAATATAAGGCCTTTAGATCACAGTAATATGGGCTGTTAGTTTAAACCCCCCCCCCCCCCCCCCCCGCTATATTCATGAGAACACTTTATATTCAGACCATGAAGTTCATGTGTATGCATAATATGTATTTGTCTGCACGTGTTGTCATGTCATCTTGCGGTGATTGCAGGCCTCAGTGCTGTTCCTGCAAGGGGAAGCCCTTTGTGCTTCTGTGTGTGTGTGAGCATGTGTGCGTTTGTGTTTGCTTTAGTAACAAGGCTGCTGGTTTCTGGGGAAAGCCCAAGGGCTAACCTCCACCCACTCACTGTTTCTGGATACCTCTCTGTGCATCCCTGTGACTTCCTGTCTATTGTGTGTGTGTGTGTGTGTGTGTGTGTGTGTGTGTGTGTGTGTGTGTGTGTGTGTGTGTGTATGTGTGTGTGTCCGTGTGTGCGCGTGTTTGAGAGACATTCTTAAAGCGATAATGTTCTCCTCATGACCTCTGAATTTATCTCTTTTGCTCTTCTGTCTTTCTGTGCTTTATTTAAATCAATACCGCTTTAATGTATTCACTCTCTAACTTCTTCTCCCCACTGTAATCTATTATACAAACCAAGGGCACAGACAGGGCTTGAGTTCAGTCTTCTTCCTGTTAAGAAATCATTGTAGAGGACTGACGTATAAGGAGCCATGAACCCAATTACTCATATACTGTAAATATACCACATCTACACCGCTGAATGTTAACTGTATGGCTATTTAAACACGATGTCAGCCTTCGTCACATGCATTTGTAAGAAGCACTGAATGAACCATGAGTTTGTAAAGGCCATCCATTGACATTATAAAACATTTTCCTCTCTTGTGTAACTTCATTAAAAAAAAAAAAAAGGAAAGTAAGATTTATGGCGATGTAAAGACAACTATTGAAAGTATCTATAGACTTCAGTGGTACAGAATTAACTTGAATTATTTTTATATATTTTCGTAACATTGGATTTTTTTCCCCTTTTCTTCAGAGCTGATTGTGTTTATAAATCTGTCCGTTTGTCCGTCCAGCACGAGGATGCCATTATATACTTTTGTCAATATTTCGATGGATTGCTGTGAAATTAACAACAAAGGATAATAAAGCCTTGAGGATTTGACTCTCCTCAATATGAATTATAGAATTTGTCAGATGCTCTGACCTTTCAGCTTGTGCTCCCATAATGGTCACAATTTCAAATATCAATTTGATCAAATATGTTTTTCAATTGCATAACATTTTAATGGATTTGAGAAGAAAGCCTCGGTGAGCAGTCGATGATGTTTTCTTAAAGGGAAATGCTCGAAAATACACAAAAGAGGTAAAAAAAAAAAAACGCTTCTAAATAACATCATATTTTAAGACATGAAACCACTGAAGAACCTCTTCACAGACGTATCGAAAGTGAGCAGAATAATGAGAACTTTAAATAAATGTAAAACAACAACACACAAATGCTTGAATTCTCTTACTAAAAAGTGTTAAACCTTTTTTATTGTTGGGCATTGTGTGGTCACATATCAATGGCCTTTTTTTTCCCAGGTTCCTTATATCAATCAATCTGTCAATCAGTCTCTCAATCAGTCAACTGACGCTATGCAAATAAGCAAATAAATTCATAACATAACAAGTGCCATCTCACTATTATATGCATTCTTTGAACATAATGTTAATCTTCACTTCTCTCCTCCTTCATTGTCATCTGCGCAGTCTTAAACAACTAGAGCAGCTGTTCTGTTGTGGAGCTGTCCATTGTGCTGAAACTAACAGAAACGCTTCGTCATCCTACCTACATCTCTAATCACAAAAACAAGAAACAAGAGCCAGCATGTCAGCATGACAGCCACTTTAAAAATGCCAAGGAAACCCCATGGAGGAGCAGCACACCTCTGTGTCATCTGACATTTCTCACACCATTTTCTTCTGAATTTATTCCCACCATTATTGACTAATCAGCCGTCTGCCTGTATGGAATGATACTGAGTGTTTTGTGCGTGTGAGTGGGTGAGGTAATAAGTCGAGCCTGTAAGTAGAAGTGTGGTGGGAGGAAAGGTACTGGCTGTTATTGGATGTAGAGTGGGAGGCAGGCAGGCAGAAGCAGGGCTCCCCTGGTTACTGTTGCTCTGTGGGTGGTTACCAGCAGCCAGGCTCTCCTCATGACTCTGTCGTTGGGCTGAGGGGGCGACGGGCAGGACTACCTCTCTTCCTCTCCCTGTCTCCTCGACTCAGACTTCCTGCCCACTTCCTGTTTCGGTTGTTCTCTTTCTTCTCTTCTTCTTTTCATATCTCCCACTTACACAATCGTTTACTTTCTTCCCACATCAGTCCCTGCATCGCTTGAGGTCCATCCACTCTGTTTCGTAAAGAGTTTTTCCCCCGCCTCCCTTCTATGTTGTGCACCCCCACCATCTGCTAGTGAATGAAGGTTGCTGAACTCTGCAGTGGTCGAAGGAAAGACCTTTTCTCCACCCACCTCCCAAAGCCCCCTGCTCTTCTGTACTTGTTGCTTTCCTTTCTTTCTGTTCTTTACTACTGTTTTTTCCCCCCATTTTCATATTGATTACACAGCACCCAACAGCCACAGTTTACTTAAACTTCAGCCTACATTTCTATCTATATCTATTGAAATGTTTCTCTCTTTTCCTTGTTCACTTTGTCAGTCTATCACTTTCTTAATACCCGTTTTCACTGAGTTTCTTGTAGCTGTCTTTATTGCTGTGTCCATGCTGAGTGTGTGCGTGTGCATGTATGTGTGGTCAGCTGTTTTTAGCGCTACACAGCTGATGTCAGATTGGTTAGTCTCAAAGCAATAAGGCTGTAATCTCTTAAAGGCCCAGAGGCTTTTAAGTCCACACCTTCTCTCATCTCTCTCCTCGTATGCCTGTACCTCCCTCCCTCTCTCCCTCTCACCTTTAGAAAGAAAGACTATATTACCTCTAAATGGATCTTTTGGTGCACTGATGCCCTCCTGGCTCTCTCTCACACACACACACACACACACTGTTACATACAGTACATGCGTGCTTACACACTCACAAAAAGTATCTGTACACACACTCATGCTCCTCTGGACGTTGCTCTGCACCCTTCATCTTTATGAAGCTGAGAATTATCCCACCATAGGTAATCATAACTTGCCATACCTGGGACTCATACAAATACACCTCGGCCCCTTTTCTCTTATAATGTGTATACAATGATCTAACACAGACGCTGCAGACCAGAGCTTGATAGTTTTGAAACCAGTGGGAGTATTCAGTAACCCGATGCTCTTTTCACTCTCTCGACTGTGTCACATTTTTATGTAAGAAATGAGCAGCGCAGGACGAACTCTACGACTGTCTCACATTTTCCTCATCTATCTGTGTGTTTACACTGGAGGAATAACTTTGGAGCACAAAGCATTAAAAACCATGTCTTCATCACTGCGTGCACAGAAATAGAAGCACGGCATGTCGTTTGATACAAAATGTGCGCTTTGGGTGATGCATGAAAAGAGGAGGGGAAGACAGACGGGAGAGAGAGCTGCCCCCAAGCTAACACTTATATAACAATATGTCTCGACTATATAGCACACAGAGGATCCATACTGTTGTTGGTCAACAGTAGAGTCATTTAAGACTGGCCTGTAGGAGCCTGATGTGCTGACGTGAATTTGCATCCCACAATATTTTCCACTGCCTCAAAGTTAAGAAAAAACTTTGCTGATAGCACTTCTACGAAAGTTTATGCATGGTACTCGAGAGCCAGAACTACACCAGCTCGAAACAGTCCTGAGCTGCATACTTAGACTTTCTTTAGATCCTGAGCTGTCTCTATAGCAACGACTGTAGGCAGTTGCTGTGGTAATCACTCGCTGTTCCTGCCCCTGGCATCGTTAAGTGTTTGAAGTTGTCCCAGAGGTGCTCCGCTGAAAGGGTTAACTCCAGCTCTCCCCTGATAAACGTATTCGTTGGCACACTTATTTGTCTCTTTGATGTTTCACAGTGAAGGGGTTATCTGGCATTCAGGTCTATGTGGAGGTGTTTTGATTGTACAAGCGGCGGGCTGCTGTCTGACATTGATGCTAAAGCCAAAAGAATAGGTCAATGTGTCTGCTGGTTTGTAGATGCGCTATACAAATGAGATGCCCACCACTCAGCGCTGTGTAGCACCCTGGGGTGATTGGGTGTCAGAAGCCGTTAGCCAGCAAGAGGTAACGGGCGCTGACACTAGTCAGAATGGCAGATGTCCACACGACTAGGCAGGGTGGCACATGAGGGCACGGAACAGGCTAGGAATGGCTTCAGAGACTGTCCCCCCAGGACGTGGCAGGAATTAGACAGAGGTGGTTTTAACATGGGCCTCCACTGCAACCACCTCCTCTCGACCTCTCATAACCTCAGAGCAACATTAAAGGCTGACAACATTGATTAGTAGCTGAAAAATGGCAGTGACCTGATGTAAAAACGTGTGTGTGATTACTTGTATGTCTATCTTTGTGAGCATAAGATTTGCAGACCCGCACATTGAGGACATTTCTATAAAGACGTGAAGTGATCTCTTGAGTCTTTCAGAGATGTGAGGGGAAAGTGTTTGGTCAGACTAGTACAATTTAAATTAAGCTACTGCAGTAAGATGTGTGGTTGACCTGGAATATGTAAGAGTGTTGTTGTTTTTCTGTTTGTGAACTAGTGTTCACAGAAAATTGACGTCTCAACTCTGGACCAGCGCCCTCTGGTGGGCATTGACTTTGATTCAGCTCTGTTTCTGCCTGAAAACCTTTTTTTTTTTGTTTTTTTTTGTTGTCCTGATCACTGTCAAATGCTTTTTTTCAGGATCATCCCATTGTTCAAGAGGGCAACACCTCTACAGCCATACACTGTCTTTATCCTCATAAGTAGAGGTAAAAAGAGAGTGCTTGATGGGCATAGTTTTTAAATATCCGTCAGAAGTTTGATATTCAATTTCAACATTGAAAGTAGGGCAGAAGAAAGTTTCTAGGGAAGTAAAATGCTGAGCTCAAGATTTTCTGTGGTCCTTTAAGCGTTTTACTAGAGCACAGCGAGCACAAGATCCTGCAGAAACCTATGAAGACTGAGGAGCTAAGAAAAAGATTATATAAATGTGGAAGTTAAATCACTATGTTAAGTAGTAAATAGACCTGAGCTTGTTTAGCAATTTTCTAGTCTTCAGACAATTTAAAGTGCTTTTACAACGCATGTCACAAAACCCATTCACTCCCATTTACACAATGATTGGCACTGAAGATCCAACCCCAAACCTTTCGGTTGAGAGAAGACCGACTCTACCAAGTGAGACACAGTCACAATGTTGAAGTTGGCCAGAAATAAATAAATTCAGAAAATTTACTTTTATCATCTCAATTAACACATTGAGAAGAAATTCGTATTGCTTGCAGCCTCAGATGGTGCTGTGTTCTAAAAAAATTACAATCTCAGAAGCCATCAGTAATTACTTGGTTGATGGATTTTCTAACTGACTGTATCAAACAAGACTCATTCTAATCCTTTCATTTCAATCATATTTCTCTGCCTTGTTCCTCGTGCTCTGGACTGGAAAAATTGCGAGCTTTAAGTCATGGTAGCATTTTGCACATCAATTCTCTTGTCATTCGTGATGTTATCCAATAACGACTGTGATATTCTTCAGCAGTTCCATGCACACCTTTGATTCAGCTTTTGCGTTTAATCAAGCATAAAACTTGAGAACAAAAATGGAAGTCCTCAGTTGTCGCTGGCCCGAGAGCGTGAGGGAGAGGTGAATCCCGGGAGTTTAAGCTGGATTTATGTAAGCTCTGATCTGATATGCTGGCAGGCCCTCTCAGAGTATAGCTCTCCACACTCCTGATCTCCTCTCCTTTCCTCTCTTCTCCTCCATGAGATTACTTCAATTACTCTAGGAAGACATCTGAAGGAAATCAGAAAAAGGCAGAAGGAAAGCAAAAAACTACTTTTGCATGACTGAAAGTGTGGCTTCATCGTAGCTGGCAGGCAACTGCCATCTTGTTAAGGGAAAAATACTTTGGTCAAATAACAGATTCTGTTTTCTGTCCTCCTTTTTTTTTAACGCAGCAGATGTATGTGACGTAAGGCATGACAAGACTGACAGCTATGTGTGCAAACGGCAGTTTAGCCTCACAGTTCATGAATAAAGTATCCGTTTAAGATCAAACGTACAGAAAACTTCAGTTCAGCTGACAGACTCTTCAAAGGGCTTGTAGAATATAGAGCAGAGGCAGAAAAATTCTATATTGTTTTCCATCTTTAATAAGACAATCTATAAGTGAAAACACCCCTCCCCTTCCCCTGCTGTGTTTCAGCATATCACCAGAGTGATTTGCTCATAAAACACGTCTAATCTGCTAATACCGAATGAAGAAAGCCCATCATCTCACAGAGACTTAACACCAGCCCCCCCAACCCCCACCCCCCACTTTTGTTCTCCCTCATCTCTGATGGAAATAGCAACACATGGGCCGCTGTTTGTCTTTAAGATGGCACACAGCTAATCCTGTGTGAAGCTGGAGGGATCTCTTCAGCTACTCTTGTCAGCGTTGATTTGTCAACAGCAATCTTTTCATTTCCTCTGTAAGCTGACACCATCATGTCTGTGCGATAATGTGATAGAGGCGAAGCCGGATTGAATCTGAGCGGGGTGCGTTCACAAACCAGGCTTCCACTCTGCCACTGAACAAGTGGAGCTTTTGTGGGTTCCTGCACTGTGGCTTTAAAAAAAAAAAAAAGAAGAAGCTTGACAGTTTAACAAACAAACCAACCAACAGAAAATTGTTGACTTAACTGTGGTGATTCTGAAGACGCTGTAAGGAAAAAAAGCATATACATAATGCAGAGCAGCCATTTAATCATGCAATTGTTTGAAATAAGGCGACAAGTATTGAAGGTAATTAAAGATTTCAGCCATGGCCGTCTGGCTGGTGAATATGCAGCTTTGAGCAAAAAGAAGCAAAACAACAATTAAAAAAACCTCAATAGGAACACCCAGCTTAAAGCGAGCAATCATGTCCGAGATGTTGGGCCTAAATGAGGATGTTGTTTTCTCTTTTCTGTTCTGTCAATCTCCGCCAGAAAGCGATTTCCTCCTGAAGAGTGGCGGCCAGGGCTAAAAGCATGTTTTAATAAGCGCACTGACACATCCATCTTTGTTTCGGAGAGATAAGTCACAACGAGCGCAGAGCAAAGCATCCGGGGCTCGCTGGAAGGATGCCCACTGCTGCGTATCAGTTGAATGTGCTTAGGCGCACAAAAACACAGAAACGCACACATGCACACACATACAAACAGAAGAAGCTGTCACCCTAACTTAAATCCTATTTACCACCAAACCAATGGAATTTCTCTTTGGAGCCGAAGGTGGTTGGCATGTTCACTTTATGCCTCCTCGGAGATTAGTAAATTCAGCCCTGCTCTGTTCCCACTATGTCTCCTTTTAAGTCTTCCCTCTTATACTCCCCCTTCCTCTTCTTCTTCTTCACATCATTGCACTGCATTAAATGTGCTTTTATTTGTTTATTTATTTATTTGTTGTTTTTCATCTAGAGGAAAAGGAGTGAAGTCTCAGATACCTGGGACTTCGAGCTGGCTGGGGCTGGCAGCTGTGCGTGTGATTGAGGAGCGTGACAGAAATGTCCTCATTAGGTCTCCTGTGCTATGAAGAGAGGCACGCTGCACAGGGTAGAGGAGCAGGGGAAGGAGGAAGGAGGAGAGAAGAGAGGAGAGGTGGAAGGCAAGGAGAGAGGAGAGAAAAGTTTGGTAGCTTTTGACACTTGCCGCCTTTTCATCTGTGCGGTATCTCAGGGTTTAAAGTTGAGCGTGCTGTAAAAGATATTCCTGCAGAAGCGTGCAGGCGCGATCTCTTTCTCTCTCTCTCTCTCTTTCTCGCACACACACACACACACACACACACGCAAACACACACGTGCGCAATCACTCACACACACAATGAGTCACAAAGTGCAGTGGAGTAACTCTGTGTCTTTATTATACACTATTAATTAAAGAGAAATAATAGAAGCCAGATGAACTTCTGTTCAGCCTAATTATCATGTCTTTGATACCAAATTGTGCGGAAAAAGAGCGTGTGAGAGAGTGAGCGAGCAGGAGGGAGAGAGAGAGAGAGAGGACGGGGAGGTTCAGACTGGGACTTGGGACTTGGGGAGTAAAACTCAGTGAGAGGAGGATCTTACGCTGCATCCCAATATGGCATCCATAACCCTTCCTTGAAATCAAAGTTCAATTTCTTAATTACAGGATGAAATAAGAGACGCACGCCTGTACGGGGAAGCTAAAGACAGAGTCGGACTATAGGGAGGAGAGAAGGGTGTAAGGGAAGAAAGGGAAGGAAGAAAAGAGGGTAACAGTCGGGGGTAAAGGGGAAGAGGGAACTGTTGCTCAGGGGAAAAACGTCAACAACAAAAAACAAACAACAATCATCTGTTTTATCTTGTTCCTCCACGTCTCGTCCTCTGTGTGCATCTAGTGATCTCTGAACCCGCCGCTTTCACGGCAACTCCCCTGTTGCCTTGTTTACATGTTGTTTCCGCTGCCTTGCTCACAGCACGCTGATCATTAACATCATTATATGTCTATGATACTGCATGTCGAGTCACAAATCAACTTTCCGTGCATCCTTTCCGCTGGTCTAATGATGTGACTAACTTTGCAACCTCTTCTTTCAACTGAGAGGTTTTTGCACTCATTGTCATTAAAGTGCTACAAAAAGCGCAACCCGTTTGTTGTGGGTGTCACAGATTGTCACAGTGTGAGTGCAGAGCGGCTGGAAGCCCGCTGCCGCGTACCAGAGAAGAGATTCACCGGAGAGATGTCGGACTCAACAGGACAGGCGACAGGGTGATCAGCAGCAGCTTTCAGGAAAGTTATTCAGTAATAAACGGGTTGTGAATAAGTCAAATAGGGGGAAGATAGATAGATGGAGATGTGCAGGGGGAGAAAAAGGAAAAGTCAAAGCGATAGGGGATAGGGAGAGAGGAAGAGGGTAGGAGAAAGTGGTGGCACAGCTGAGGTTGACACTAATGAGGAGCCTTTGTGATGGGACCTGACAGAGGAGAAGAAAGCAGAATCCC
This sequence comes from Symphodus melops, assembly GCF_947650265.1. Classification (NCBI taxonomy): domain Eukaryota; kingdom Metazoa; phylum Chordata; class Actinopteri; order Labriformes; family Labridae; genus Symphodus; species Symphodus melops. Next base: position 15,359,874 of record NC_136699.1, read on the forward strand.
CCGACACCGATGCTCCACAACACTCCTCCACTTAATTGGGAGAGCCAGAGCCCACAACGAGGGTGTGTGTGTGTGTGTGTGTGTGTGTGTGTGTGTGTGTGTGTGTGTGTGTGTGTATGTGTGTGAAAAAAGAGTGTGTATCTGTTTTGGGAGGGGTAAGTGAATGTAAGACAAAGTAGACATATATGCTCACTTAATTAAGGCTACATATTGTGTTGGTGGATAAATGTATCTAATAGCACTAATGTAGGTATTCACAGCTCACTTCATGTTCTTGGTGGATTTTCACACTTTTTGGGCCAAGATTTCACGCTTTTAGTTGATATTGGCAAGATACGCAGCTTAGAGCATTACATGCACACTGATGGCTTTGAGGTTCACACGTCGGATATCTGCCATCTTCTCACATTCTTTAAAAGTGTCAGGAATCCAATGTAATAAGCCCACCCTTCCGTCTAGCAGTAAGGACAAACGTATATTCAAACTGTAGACATGCATTCACTCCAGCGACAGCACTTACACGCATGCACGAGCCAAGGATTTGCACTCGACGTTGCAGTGCAGCAATCGTTACGCACACGCACACTCTCAAAACGTGCACTTGTGTGCGGACACAAGTGGGGACACTCGCTCACTCCCTCCCTGCGGTGCAGTTTCCATCTTCGACTCTGAATCAATCATTTTTAATTTATCAGAGGGGATTTGTGTCATGAAGGCTGATGCCAACTCCAATAAGAGGGGAAAAAACAACACAACAGCAGTGAAAAAGCCAGTGCAAATCCCTGCTCTGATGCGATTATAACACACAACCAAATCAGGGCCGACTTGAATAGACACAGAACACAAAATCATATTAAGCGAAATTCGATGTGCATGGCATTACGTTGCTCTCAATCTCCCCTCTTTTCTCTTTCTGCTCCCTCTCCCTCTCATTCTCTCTGACTTTCTTACTCCATTTCTTTCGGTCCGTCTCTCTATCTGTCATCATCGCCATCGCCTCATGATTTCCACTTCTATTGACCTGAAAAATTTGTCGCCAGTGACTTGTACGGTCGCTTCCTCTTCTCTGAGCTCTTCTGCTTTCTGCCGCCGATAGTGATTCTGCATCCACACTCTCCCGGGGGACAAACTCTGTGAGCTTGTCATGTCACAGGTAACACCCGGCTAAACAGCAACAGATTGAAGCTGTATCATCGTTACTGTATCATTTTCAACAATGCTGCAGATGTATGATAACAGATGAAAAGAAGTCCCCGTTGAAACGTAGCCCCATAAAAAGCTCTGGTTTGATATTTACAGCTTTGCTGCAAGCGGGTACGTTGTGAAAAAAAAAAAAAAAAAAAGGTTTGCAAGAGAGGTGAGTCAGGGAGAGAAACTGCAAGGTATGGGGCGGGGGGGCGGGGGGGGGGGGGGGGTGTTACAGTATAGAGAGAGTGAGAGGGAAGAAGCTGAAGAGATGGATAGAGTAGGGCTGTTATGTCAGAGGCAGTCGAGCTGCTCTCATCTTGCCATTATCTCAAGCACCCTCACATTACCATAATAATGGCTTTTAACCAAATGTAGCACTCTCCAAAGCAGCGCAGGCAGAATCTGTTTTATCCAAATGTAAAACACTCATCGACGGGCAGAATCAGAGGGGCTTAACGTTAACATCACCATAGAGCAACGAGTGATGTGAGGAAGTGTGTGGGTTTGAGTAAGAGTGTCAGGCTTGATGTACAGTAGTCTACTGACGCAGTCTTGATTATTCGTTTAATGTACAGAGATCGTTGTACGTGTCACATCTGCACCCAAATATATACACTCCTGTTTAACAAATGTAAATGTAAAGGAACACATATCAGCTGACGAGTGTGCTCGAGTGTTAGTGTAACCATGTGTCTATTCCAGCTACTTGTGCTGCGTGAATGCGTCGATGTCTATTGTGCAGCGTGTGTGTTTGCGTTTGTGTGAGCCAGAGTCAAGCCTCAGGTCTGGCCAGGTTCCCTGCATGTGTTTCCCCCTGTCCAGATGGCCTCTCGGCAGGTTTGGGCCCGGGTGCGGGGTGTCCTCCTGCCCTCCCACCCTGCCGCCGCAGAAGGTCGACTCGACCGCGCTGCCTGCCTGCCCCGTGATGAGCGCCTTCCAGACCAACGAGTCCCTGCCAGAGAAAGAAAAGAGCCAGAAAACGGTATTCACAGCCGGTTCGTGCCATCTATGTCATTAACCAGGTGTGTGTATAACCATAGCCTCTTTTTAAGTGACACACAAGCACACACCAGATCCTTTTTTTTATCATCTTCCTAAACATGCGAGTATTTCTCTTCCCATCATTTCCTCACATACTTCTTCGTACCGCCCTCTCTTCTTATGTATTCTGCTTCTCTAATATCGCAGTTATTCTGCAAGTGTTTATTTGTGTGTATGCAATGTGAGGTGCCAGGAGGGTGTGGAGACCCACAGATGGTCAGGGTGGTTCCCACTCAGTGAGATCTGGGTCAGAGCCCGCTCTCAGATTAGTGGGCCTCACTCTTGAAGCACCACCTGGAGGTTTCTGGGCAGACCTGGATCTGACACAGAGGTTTTGTTTTGTTACAGGGTGATACACTCGTCCAGGATATCATAACCTTTGTGTGCACCTCACTTTTGTTTCAGTCGGTTTTGTTGGGGCTTTAAATAAAGGCTTTACTGTGAGGCGATTTAGCTGTAAGCCACAAATATTTATGCAAGGGTAATAAGGAATGCTGTACAGTGTGGTGCTTATAGTATATAATATATATCTTATTTTAGGGTTCTGTCCTGGCCTGCAGAGCTAAAAAACAATGCTGTCCCTTGACAATTCCTCCTCATGAAAAACTGTATTGTTCCATCCATAAAAAACAAAGGAACCTCTTCTGCCACCACGATAAAAACAACAAATCCATCGATGCACATTAGCACAGAGAGCTTCCTGCAGATTGCAGATAGTATCTGTAAGCTTTTAATACAATGTTTGAAGCTTTAAAGTTTGCACAGTTTGTTCGTTTTGAAGCAGACATTTTGCTTACGGCCCAGCGGATCTGCCAAGTCTATGGTGTCCTTTACAAGGACTCCTCAGCATTGTTAAAAGTCCTGCTGATACATGTAGAGTCACTCTAACCTATTTTTGGAGGACGTTAGAGTTGTTCATACGAGCAGAGTTGGTCCAACATCCTGAGCCTTTCTTTAGCTGGACATTTGAGGCTTTTGTTCAGCCAAAGTGGGTGTACTGTGTGTATTTTATTGCTAACCAAAGGTCAAATAACTGATGCACTGAGTACTAGTCAGAGTTTTTCCAAGTATTTCAAGGTCTGATAAGCCTTCAAATACATTGCCCTATAATACTAAATTGGCTGACCAGAACATCAAACAACATCCCTCCAGCATTAAAACAAATCAAAACATCAAGACTTTACTGTAGGTAGACAAGCATGTGTATATTTTTTTACTCAATTTTTGAGGACGTGTACGGGCGACAGGCCATACAGGTACAGTAAAAAGCAGGTGTAAGGTTAAGTAATTAATATTTTTTTTACATTTTTGTAACTCTTAGGATGCAAAATGAATTAAAACGAGTCGAGATCCTGAGAAAACAACTGGAAATGATTTGATGATGCATTTCTGCTGTGGGCTTCGCAAAAATGAATTCTCTGTCTGTTTGCAGCCAAAGCCCCACTTAAATGTCTAAAATGTGAAGTTAATGCTCGAGATTATTCTCTTTCCATTATCAATGATCTGGTAATAGTGTCACAGTGTGTAGAGCAACATCCCATTGGTTTGACCCACAGCATGCCACCGCAGAGTCTGTCAGCTATAATTCTTTACAATGAAGCTCATATGTCCTTCAAACACAAACACACAAACACTTACATACATGTTCACTCACACACATAGATGCAGTATATGCTCACGTGCGCACAGACACACATTCTAAAGTAGCACTAATGAATAAATTACAATCACAGCCAGTGTGTTTGTGTGTATGGGGTGCTAATAGGAAGTGACAGGGGCTGCGGCAATGTGCTCATCACTCTAGGCTTCCTGCCTTTCCACACCGCCTCTCCTGACATCATCCCAACACACCAACACTACCCCCCAATCACCCATTTCAGCTTGACATTTCTATCTTTGTGGTGTGGTCACCTGTCAGTCTTTGAGCCTTGTCTGCCTGTTAGCTCATCACTTGCACTGACATAACAGCATGTGCATGAATACACACATGCAGAAAAAATGTCAGTAGCAGCATACCTACACCGAGCATGCATTTAAAAATGCACATGAACCTGGAGGTCAAATCTGCTTACACAGAGAGATGTGAGCATTTTGGTCCCAACAATTAAGGCCGGAATGTGAGTGTCTGCAATGTCCCTGCCAGTAAGGTAACTGTTTTGTGTGCATAAAAGCTTCAGTTTAGGTACTCCAATGTACACCAGAATAAAATAAATAAGTCCTCCACAGCAAATATGTGACTTCTCACCTCATTCATTATGTAATGGGAGTAACAGCCCACCCCCTCCCCCTCTCCTCTCTGCTCACCTCCCTCTCTCCACCCCTTCCTCCCCTCAGCCTTCACCTTCTGTTCACCACCTGTATGGGAACAGATTCTCTCCACTCTCCACATGACACTTCAATCTGTTCTGCAGCAGATACAACGATCGAGTGTTGGTATTTTACTGTTATTTCTCTCTCTCTTTTTCTTTTTGTAACATGTCTATATCTGATCTTTCTGCACGTGTTCGTCAGCATCTGACATGACTGAGTGCCACCGCAGGTCAAACTCGAAAGGTTAAAGGTCTGACATTTGAACACAGTGCCAGCAGGGTTGACGTCCACATACACATGCCGTTGTCTGAATACATGCAGACAGCAGAGATTTCAGCATGTTATGTGTCATCAGTGTGCATGTATGTATGTATGTCTCTGACCTTAAACAAATGGCTGATTCTGTGTGTTCTTCTGTGTTTGACATATTAGATTGACAGGATTTTCAGCCTTTCTGTATTGTCAGTTTTCAGGGTCATTACCTCCCAACATTTCAGTTTTTATGAATGCAGAGTATCTTAATGTGTAAAATGTAAAAACAAGGCGAAGATTCAACAGGAGGAGTGCAAGAACATGTGAGATGAGACAGATGGATACAGGAAGACAAGAGGTAGAATGAACAGCAGGTGAAAGGAGAAACCATTTACATACTCTTTCACACACATGCCGGTTATAAAGAGATGGCAACAGAGCGCTGATGGTTCCCTCTCAATGCTAAAGATACGTGTGATGACAATTCCATTAATCCTGTCAGTCCTCTCCCCCCCATCCCTCTCAACCCCCCTCTTTTTCTCAGTCCTTTTATAGATGAAAGGCTTCCACTTTTTCTGTCAATGGCCTGCAGTCATCTGAATTAAACATTGATTTTATCGGAAGTTTAGTTGCTGCGTCCATGACGACGAGCTGCCTCCTCAAAAACCATGTGCACGTGTTCAGAGGAATGAAATGCTAAGGAGATAAAAAAAATGAAGAAAATAAAAGAGGGAGAAGAGAGAGTTAGATCCTATAGGAGAGGAGATGAGGGAGGAGGACAGAGATTTGACGAGGACCACATTAAAACCCAAGAAGGGAGACGCACAGGGACATGGTGAGCTGAGGAGGGAGACAAGGGGAACACAGGAGGGATGAGAAGAAAGAACGAGGGATTCTGAGAGGAGCAATTAAGAAAGGAAGAAGAAAGAGGAAGAAAGAGTCAGTGGTGGATAAGGCAGGGCTCACACAGAATAGAAAGGGGAACAGGGTTTTTTGAAGTGCAGTGTTCAAATCTCTTTTTTGTACTCGTCATTGTCCAACACCTGCCACAACTTATCTCTGTTAAACTCTCTCTCCCTTTTTCCTCCTGTTCCCATCCGGCCTTACTACTGCCATCAGCAATGATACATCACCGCTAATCAGCCAGGCCACCACCTAAAGGCCAACATTCCTCCTCTACTCAAATATTAAAAAGCCTAAAAATCCTTATCCTAGCAGCTGCTGTGGCTTCCAGCAAAGGGAGGAGAATATACTTGGTCTTAGACATCAGGGGTGTGTCCAGAACTTTTGTGAATGGGGTCATCCATCGTCTGTCTACAGTCTAGGTTTTGGCATTGACTAATAAAGGGATGGCTTAAAAAGTAAACACAAACACTATCCTAATAGCATTCATTTACTCTCTCTGTCTACAGTAATCTAAGCTGGCGTCCATTAACTGCATTTATTGCTCTTGCAGTGCCTTTGTTCTACATGATGCAGTTTAGATTATTTAACTAAATGTTCATGTGCCAGCAGTTTTGTTCCTGCGCTCCCGGTGACGCTTTTAAAACACGCTCAACGATGTCCAACCCTCACCGTCCAATCCCAATCAAAGCCAAACCCAATCCTCACATGATTAATTTCCTGCACTCTGACTTGTTTCTTTCAGAGTACAGTCAAGAGACTCTGCTGCAGCCAGGACACAATTCCTTTTGTTATTTTTTGTGTTTTTGAGTTCAGAAATTTCAAAACAGGCTTTATGGTCAATCCCCAGAAAAGCAGAAGTGGTGCGGGGCAACTTTCCTAACTAAGCATCAGTAAGCCTGTGAGAAGCGTTTGGAAATTATAAAACTTCCTTACATCCATAACCTCTGGCAAGAAAGAGGGAAAACAAGGTTGTGTGGGCAAACAGTCCTCGAACGCACCACCCAAACTAAGATAAGAAGAACAGGTTGACCCCTCACTTGGAACTTACAAGCTTTGCTGTCATCCCCCCGCTGGCCAAAACTTCTCTCTTTTTCATCCTCTCTGGTTCTTTCTACTCTTCCTCTGTCAGTGGGTTGTTGTTGGGCACCCTGAGGAAACGGGGAGATGAAAGGGAGCCGATCTCAGGGGAGCACTGGCACTGAGCGGGAAGGCCCTGTGCTCTCAGCACTCATCCCAGCAGCGTTACGGCTTCTCTGGGACGGAGCATATCCAGAGTGGGACAACAGGAGCAGGGTCCTTCGGTTCATTCTCACCCCTGTCATGAGTGCATTGAACACACACACACACACACACACACACACACACACACACACACACACATATATATATACATACCTTGGAGGATATGGTCCCAGTGAGGGAGTCATTATGGATAAAATTTCCACTCTCCATTTTAGTCGTGTTCACAGGGTGTGGTGGACTCAAGGGAAAGTAAAAAGCAAATTGAACATAGATAACAGCAAAAGTGCGTTAAGGAAGCAGAATACATCTAAAGGGCTACTTTTCATAAAACTCATGAATATCTACTCTTCCTCCCTCTCTTCCTTTTCATTTCTCTCTGAGGTCTTTTGGCAGCTAATGCTGGAGTTCCCTCACACCCATGGCCCCGGGGTGGCACAGCTTTGGCTGCCCATAGGAACACCTCCCCCATTTGGGTCAGCCTCTCTCAGTCTCCATCCCTCTCTAGTTTTCTCTGAGCAAGCGTTGTCGCTCTGTCCCTCGCTCGCTCTCTTCCTTTGCTGCAGTAGGTATGAATAATTAAATCTGCGTTTCCTCTTCTCTCATGTCATGTCTCTGTCTGCCACCCCTTCTCCCGCCCTCTCCGCTGTGTCTCTCACTCAGGCTGAAGTGTTATAACAGAAGAAGTGAGTCATTTAGATGAAGGAAAAGGCTGCAGATCAAGGAGAGTTGAGTTCAGTTTGGAACTTGCCATGTTACATAAGCTGTCACTGTGTGTTATTGACAAAAAAGGGTGGGGGGGGGAGGTCGGGGGTTAAAGGATAGATAGAAACGGAAAGACAGAGAGGTGAGACTGTGATAATGGTGAACAGAGAGAGGTAGCGTGAGAGAGAGAGTGAAGGATCAAGAGCAGAGCATGTGAAGTGATGTTGCAATAGGGGTGATAAAGTTGCATTATTCTCTGAAAGGTGTTGTAAACTGTTCTTTGTGGACAAAAAACATGTCACAGTTTGTAAAGAGTCCTTCACAACCAAGCAGTAACCACTGGTGGCAAAAATCTATCTATCTATCTATCTATCTATCTATCTATCTATCTATCTATCTATCTATCTATCTATCTATCTATCTATCTATCTATCTATCTATCTATCTATCTATCTATCTATCTATCTATCTATCTATCTATCTATCTATCTATCTATCTATCTATCTATCTATCTATCTATCTATCTATCTATCTATCTATCTATCTATCTATCTATCTTAATCAAGTAAACCTAACAACAGTCTATATTCAAATCCCAATATTACAGCAGAAATAAAAAAAGTTAATGTGACAGGTTGTTTGTGTCAGACATCATTTCATTTCATTATTGTTTTTATTAGTTTTACCTTTTAGATACAATAGTGCCTTGTATAAGTGAGTTGATTGCTCTGTGATCTGTTGGTAATGCCTAGGGACTCCAGCAGTGGGAGATCACGCTGGTTAAAAGAGACGAGTGGAGGCAACAGTCACGTGTGTTTTATATCTTCTCTCACTACAACTCTTCCCTATTCAAGGGAGACACTTTACACAAATCACTGTAAGTTTGAGAAGACATTTTCAATTATTTTTGCTATGAACTGAAAAGTTATATTTCAAGTTGGTTTGATCCAAAAGTAGCTGCAGTAGATCAGTTCACAACAGCTGCTACTTAAGGACTCTGACCAAACAGCAACCTCCGGTCTTGAAAAATGAAGCCAAGTACAAATTGTCTGCTTGACGCTGGTGGTAGGAGCCCCAGAAGTCGCAAACACACTGCTAATGCCAAATTTGACAGCATAAATAAACTGCCCAGTTAAAAGAATAAAACAGGTCTGAGTAGCTATTGTCATCCTGGGCACAAAAAAAAAAAAGGCTTTATATTGATTTTTATGAACCATACTCAACCCTTTGTATATCAATAGAAAGATGAATATCTGACATGATTGACAGTTAGTTGTGAGCCTGTTGGTTTTGACTGAACATTCGACTGATACAGGTTTTGAAGTATGCCGATGAGCCTCTTGAGCCCCCGCCAAAAGAGATGGGTGACATCAGTCATCCATTAATGTTTTACAGTCTATGACTGAAACACACAAATGACAGGTAGCAGTTTATGGCTGAAATTACTATTTATAACTTTTACGTGATGTCACACTCTTATGGAACCACCCACCCAGTCAGTAAAGAAGGCTCTCTACCACTGTTCGCTACTGAGAAGCTATCGTTCTTAGTTGCCCCCCCCACATGTTTTTATCATTTTTATGTTTTAGTCTCTTATTTTAAGATCATAAAGTGTGTTGATCTAAATATTCTGTCTTTAAATCACATTACTGCACCAGAAAACTGAAATTGACAGCTGACAATGATCCTGACACTATCGTTAGCTGACGATAACTAGCTAAAGTTAGCAAATGCACTCACCAATGCTTGGATGAAGAATATTTTTGTCTCTCTGTTCTCTTCCTAAACAGCAGCATTGTTGGACCAGACTCATCAAAAAATACAGGGTCCTAATCGAAATCTCTAATCAATCTCAATATAGAGGAACGTTACAAGTTTTCATTTAATAAAAATCTAATTTGTCTGGTTCGAAACAGATGTTTTTTCCTAATTTGTCTCAAAGCCGTGAAAGACCACTGTTAAAAGCACTTAAAATGTTACATCATGGCTGTTTTTGCATTATTACATTATTTGGCATACCGTGTGCTCCGCAGTAAGAGTGTTTCAAAAGAGCACAGTGATCTGTTTGGCTCTCTTCAATGTCTGATTTTTTTTTTTCGTCAGAGTTCTGGGGAGAAATTGTGGAGCGTTTTGTAACCTCCAGTTTCAAATGCTTCTCCTTCTTTTGCTGTGACGCGTTTCTATTTTTTGCACTGAGCTTATCATCAAACTTCATTCTCATGTTTTTGTCTCTGACCCAACAGAATTTACAGAAATTGTCACCTTCTCTCATCCAGCATTTGTTCTTTTGTCAGTAACTACAACTAAGTGAAAAGACAAATCATTTATTTGGGTCACAGCGCAAGAGTTACTCACCTTATTCCATTTATTTATTACTGTTTTTTATTCAACCTCAGCCACTTCCATTCCTGTTGTTATAAAGCAGTGAGGTAAATATATTCACATGGTCTTTAAAAAGGTGTGTTGTTACCATAAATGGTTTATTGGATGTGTTTCTGAATGCAAATGTCCGCAACATGCAAGAACCTGCTGAGTGAGAACGTGAGATTTATCAATACTCGATGTACGTATTGTACGATCCCCTTCCGCATCTTTGATAAATATGGATCTTTTCGTACTTTAGCACATTGTAAATTTCATTCGCAAGAAAGAATTTGAAACACTTTCTACACCCTGTTGATAAATGAGGCCCCTGGTAGTCATATGCACACCCAATTCATAAATGCCGGTTTTTACAGCAGATGTGTTTATAGCCTGATACAAAAAAGGATTTTGGACTGATAAGTTATTGTCTTCTTCTGCACACACTGTACAGGGTGAATTTTTTCATGACCCATCCGTTTAAAATTTTATGAAATATATGATTTATGCATTGTTTGGCATGTGTCTGACCTTATTGATGAGAGGATATGATGAAACAATTTGTCAATAAACGTAAATGCCTCAGCTCATCCACTCAGCTCCAGTGCTTAGCCTGTTGTTAGGTTGACTAAAAGTTAGGTTGAGACAGCATTTCCAGCACAACGCCCACAAAGATGGAATTCCAAACCCCCCTGCAGTAACCAATGGGTAACGTCACTACTATTATTTACAGTTTATGGTTTAGCCTACAACATTTTGCTCCTGCTAAAGACATTCTTTATCCCAAAATATTATCAATTTTCTTCCCTAGCTCAAGTTATTGACAGCTTCTTAAAATTGATTATCCTGTTCTGTATTAATAAAGTGAGTGTAGATCTGCATGGATCTTAAGGGCAGCTACAGGTCAATTTCTCAACACTAAATTAGAGAGGAACTTTGGCAAAGAATAAATTCTACATAGTAGTTTCAGATCAAGACACAGATACAACATCCTGTTAAAAAAAAAAAAAAAAAACCCTGAGAAAAAGCTCCAGCTGCAGAGGTTGATAATGTCACAGGTTATTTTTGGTGAAGTATAATTAAAAAAAATACTCCTTCACAGAAATGGGATTTAAGTAATGGAAAAAGGACCCACATAATTTACTTAAGAATACTTTGACACAAGATAGAGTGTTTAAAGTAAAAGCACCCAATGCAAAATGTTATATATATGCTGCACTGTATAATAGTCAAATGTTCTTATCAACGTATTACGCTATTGGCATTAAAGAATGCCTCTTAACATAGTTAACTCCTTATTCTATTGCAATAAAGGCATTCAGCCTCAGTTAATGTATACTTTACTATTAATTAAATGTAATCTTTTCTTTCTTTTCATTAACTTTAAGTTATAAGACCTATCAGGGAAGATGTGAGGGGGATGTTCATTAGGCAGGTAGAGTCGCTGATCTCTAGAAAGCAGGTAATCATAAAAGCCTAACAGTGATAACATCATGATGGTGATAATGATGGATTAAATTTATATAGTTGTATGTATTATAGTTTGTTAAAACACTGCGTTAGATTTGATTTTTGTGATTGACATAACGAAAGTGATCCGCTATGAAAGCTACAAAAAAATTGTAGTGATTAGGATGTAAAGAACTTTACATAATTTAATTTGTTTCCCTCAGACTTTCAGACTGATAGAGACATATTTACCTTAAAAAAAATGGAAATGCAAAAAATTGCATCATTCTCCTTTAAACTAACGCCCCACAGAAAGTTGGCTTGCAGGCCCCTGTATTTCAGTGCCATGTTTACAGTTCGTTTGGGGCCAAAGTTATTATAGGTAATGAATAAATATCTTGAAAATATTCACAAAAAATGGATACATAAAATAAATCTTAAATCCTTATCCAGTCCTCATTACAGTCTGATCTTCAGTTCTCCACTTCAACATAATGGTTAAATAATTAAATGCTTCTAAGCTGAGCTTTAACTTACTGTCATCAATGTAGAAAAATATTAAATCATTCTGACTTAGCAGTGCAGGCTTTCCAGCTGATTGTTTTCCTTGAACTATTTACTTAAAAGATTAGAGAAGCTGTCTCAGAATGTAAGATTCAAGATTTTTTATCTGTCACATACTCTTACAGATGTGTAGTGAAATGTAAAGACTGTTCCTCAAGGCCATGCAATAACAATAAACACTCAATTTAGTAATACAATTTAAAAAGTTTTCATGTTTGCAATGATGTCACTGCAAATCGTCAATCATGGAACAGCAACTGAAAACTGATCAAGTTGCTATAATTTGATAGAAATCGTTATCAATTAGTATGTCTGAGGCCTGCTCATATTAGTATGAATGCAGTAGATGCACAAGTCTGAGTGCACAGGTTTGAGTCCAAAAATCCGGGTACCTCTTTAGTTCTTATCATACATCTGAGCGCAGATCTACTTTCTACTCTTGTCTCTCCCCATCCCTCAGTTGCTCTGACGTCTCCTCCATCTTTCTGTCTCTCTTCCCTCAGGTGCCGTATTTCCATAATGGCTTCTTGTGAAGATGATGTACTGAGCATCAGTACGGAAATGCAACATGCACAGCGCACATTATCAGAGCTGAATGCATTAGATGTCATTTGTGTGAGTATACTCCTGCGTGGTCATTATGTGTTAAACTGTTTTGTGGGAAAAAGAAGGAGGGGTAAGGGGGAGGTCTTAAAATCTATTCCACGTACAGCACAGTATGTTATAGTATTCTGTTGCCTGCGTGCAACCAGGAACGAGGATTAACAGAAATGAAAATGTAGTTAGTCTTTTTGAATATCTACAATAATCTCTGCTGAACTACAGTGGCGTGTTTAGCCTCTGACATGAATAATGTTGAAATCTGTTCATAAAAGTGACAGATGTAGATGCTGCCAGTAAAGCCCCGTTTCCATCGAGTGGCCCGGCTTGGTTCGTCTCGGTACAGCGCGCATTTTGCGGCGTTTACATAGACTAATCCCGGGAAAGATTCCCAAATAACCGATCCGTACTGTCCCACTTTTGGGGACCTTTCCGTTGGGGTGCCAAGAATGTGGAGCCGAGCCGAAAAAGGTGTAGCTAAACACAGTCCGTTGATTGGGTGAAAGAATCGTTACTTCCCGTGTTACGTCGGCAAAAAAAACACTGCCGTGTTTAAACCATTGACTGTAACACAGCTGATTGTTTACGTGTGTATTTCTCCTCGCCGATCACAGCCTTCTCTGAAACAAAGCTTGATTGAGTTTTTGTAATAAAGAGTCACATGTCAGTGACAGAGTAGATGAAGTGCTGGATGTCTTCCAGCGTTGGTTTCGTTTGTGTAGCGTTTTTCTCCTTTGTTGAATTAGTTAGCGGTTAGCTGTTAGCTGCTATCATGTGATGCTATTTACATAGCGGCTATCATCATCCGGCTTACACGCCGCCTACCAAATAGGGCACGAGTGGCTGTGGAAACGCAAACGGGATCGGGCTTAATCGAACCAAACTGTACCGATCCGTACCGGACTGCTGTGTGGAAACGGGGCATAAGAATGCAGATTGCATGATCTGTTGTCTCAAAACAGTCTGTCAAATGGGATTCTTTTTAGGAAATCATTAGGGATTGCATTTGTTTTGATCAATCACTTTGGTCCAGATTAGGATAAAACTTTGTATAGATGTTTTTGGTTTACAATCATTGAATTGTAAGACTTAAGTGAACCCTATATTGTCCTCAGTTTGGGGTTATGATTAAAATGTTTCCACAACTTAACAAGTCATTTGGCTTATAACCCTAAATTCTTTATTATCTTTGTTTATAGTTGTGTCATTCAGTATGCCCTTATTGTGACTGAACTGTGTCGATTTCTTAGACGTTTTATATGAAGTGGTCATAGCGTCCTAGTTTTAAAAGTGAAAAGAAAGTGGAAGCACCTTAAACCTGCACGTCTTCAAATAGCCATAAAGGGAATACTCAAATGGTTGTAACAAGTCAGTACACTAAAAGTGCAGAAGAGAAAATCACAACAAATTTCACCTCATTTAATTCCTCAGTGAACATTTTCCTGATCAGTTTTAGTCTTAATTGCCGGTTTACAGCCTGATTTTGGTTTTATAAATCTATGGTTTACCAGGGTATATTTTAAAGGGTGGTCACCGAAAGGGTCATTTTTAAACCAGGATAGAGCAGTGGTGAGGGTATGGTGTTTGTTTGGTCTCCCCTCTGCAGTTGGGCCCTGAGATGAGTCACTGAGCCACCTTGGGGACACTTGCCCTGCTATCTTCATAAATATAGCAAACCCTAAAGTGCAAAAAAATGTTCCTTCTTAAAAAAAAAGGAAAAAAAAGTCTCTATATGAATATTTTAGCGTTTATATAAGGTCTGAGTGATTCTGACAGTGTGCGGAGGAAAGATTGTAAGGAATACATCAAACGGGTTTATTGTGGTACGTGTTGATGCATGGTAGGTATTTGTGCAGGTGGAAAAAGTTTTTAAACGCAAAGAGAGAGCTCAGAGTTCATACGAGTCACAGTGATGGCGTGCTTTTTTCTTAAATAAAGGCAAAGGAGGTGGGGGGAAAAGGGAGAGTGTATCCGTTGGCATTGCTTCGGGGCATCACACTCTGAGTGAGACTGAGGAGAAGAGGAGCATCCTGTCACCTATCAATCTCTCCGCTACAGGTTTGATTTATTTCACTGTTTTTTTTCCTTCGCCTGTTTACTCAAATTGTTTTTCCCTTCAACCTCTCTGCTTTTCAAATAATGCATCGCTCAGTGTGAACGCATGTTATTGTTGTGGAAACTCAAGAGAGGGGACGAGGAGGCCTCCAAACTCCAAATCCCTCTTTTTTGTCTTTAGGCTGTCAAAGTTATTGCTGTCACTTGTCATTTACTGTACAAAAACAGTGCAGTTTATGCTTGTTTTAGTTTAGTGACGTGTGTTTACTGCTCTGCTCTCTTTTTCAAGTGCCTCTGCGCTTCTGCCAACATTTCTCCCTGTGTTGGAAATTGTTTGTTGTATCCCGACAGAGAACAGAAATCAGCTTTTGCAGCACTAACTCCTGGTGATTCACGGTAACCCTGGCCTCTAAAGCACTGGCACAATCACATTTTTACAGAACTGGGTGAGCAAGTCAAGAATTCATTTATAGTCTCTACCCACACGATCCTTTAGCGTCATTGGGGACTCAGAAAAAAGATCAACAGAAAGTCAGTCACAGGCCCATCACAGATGCTCATAGTCATAGTCATATTAATATACCTAACAAATGTCCTGCCTTGTGTGAGGCAAGCATAGCATCATGAGCAAACCCATGAAAACGCAACAAAGGCTGGGAGTTTGTCCCGTGAAGCCATTTTTGCACCTTTGATGAATCAGTACGTATTAGTAAATCAGACAATCCATGTTTTTTTTACATCAGAAAATATCTAATAAAAAGTTAGTTGTAAGTTGTATTACTGTTACCTGCTGGATGTTCAGAAATGTTTGATGTGTTGAAGTTACCTTTCGCTTGTTTAAACTCATCTTATAAAAACAAGTCAATAACAGACTGCAAAGCGCTATGACGTTTTAAAGATTTGATGCAATTTTTTTTAGATACATTTCATCACCCAACATTTGCTTTTACTGATAATCATACACACACAAACACACGCACCTACATAAAAAATAAACTAGCAGCCAAAGGCATGAGCGATAAGCAATGTTTTAAGACGACTTAAAGTTTCCAAAGCTCTCAGGTAGGTCAGCAAGCAATTTGTTCCACAAAACTGCACCATGGTGACAAAATGCATCTTTACCAGATTCTGCAGCTCCACCTTACCTGCTGATCTGAGGGATCCGACTGTGCTGTAGTCAGTGAGCAGGTCAAAATCAGATTGGGTCATGAAGCACCTAAGTTGGGAAATGGAAAAGAATCAAGGATGACACTTACAGTAGGTTTTTCACTTAGTACCTTATTGAAGAGGAAAAGATGATGTAATGGATAAGCTCTTGCCTTTTTCTTTGTGGTCCTAAAATCGAAATTTCTGTTTCACCTTGGTAAATTGTAGAAATTGTTGGTACAGCTAGCAGCTAATTTCTTCAATGCATTTGACCATTTCATTTATGGGACTAAGGTTATCAGGAGAACCATTGAAGAACAGGTTTCTAAAGGCCAGTGTCCTTCCTTAGAGACCGTTTTGCCAGAATTTTATGATTAACTGTATCAAAGGCAGAACTGCGGTCTAACAATAATAAAACGTAGAGTTTGTTCACATCAGGGTTGATTTTCTGCTGTTTTTTGTATTTTCTTCAAGAAAGTTGTACAGTAGCTGTAGCTCAGTCGGCATAACGAGGGGGACTGCTACAGAGAAAACCTGTTCAATTAATTTATTTGTTTTTTAATTTTTAAGAACCTAAACAAAAGGAAAAATCCACACTAGTAAAAATCCCACAAATAATTATTGTTTTAAAGTATTTATCAGCCAGTTCTATGATTTCATTGACTAGTTACCTGCTGACTTATTACTTAGCTGGTTGTCAACAGTTATGTTAGCAGCCATCATTGAATTTGATGTGGATGGTTCGATTACTCACATGATACAAGCTACAAGCTGTTACTTTGCACTACACTTGGTTCAGGTGGTTTTTCGGTCTGAGTAATCAGTTCAGGTATACGTTTTTGTATACGTCTTTTGTTGAGTTATAATCTTTCCTTCAGACAAGCTTGTAAAAAGCTGAAGGTTGTCTGAATTCAGGGTAAAGTTTTAAACGATAGGAAAACAAAATCAAAAGCTATCATAAAGACCTTTTAACTCCTTTTACCCTGTTTCCCCCTTCATGAGCTATTGGTGTTTTCTGTCTCCACTTTGTAGGACTGAGGGAGACAGATGGAGGAATCCCTTCCTCCTCTCCCTCTCCTGCTTCAGCTTTCATCCCCTGGGAGGGCTCACATCTCCCTCAACACAGAGGTGTTTTCAAATTAAATACTATCTAATGAACTGGAAAACCTGCCCCCATCCTGCTCTGTGTGTGTCTATGTGTGTCTGTGTGTATTTGTGAAGTACAGATCTGGAGAGCAAAAGAGAAAATGAAAGAAACTGTGCGAGAGATTAAAAGAAAGGGAGGTATTTGCATTGCAATCTAGTGATTGCACAGCCTGTGTGTGGCGTCATGAAGCGTGTGTTCGTTAATTGTATATCTCTGCAGTTCTAATTGCTTTAATTCCCTGTAATTAATCAGTAATTGCAGTGAGGAGACACGCACAGCTTCGCTCTGTACGCAAAAGAACTTTTCAGTATGGAGTACATAAATATAGATGAGAGAAAAGAAAGGACGGAGATGGTGTAGAAACAGAGACGAAAGAAAAGAAAGAGAGAAGAACGAAGGAAAAAAGGAACCTTTCTAAATTTAGTATGCTCTGAGAGGCCTGAACCATGAAGTATATGGCAGGGTCTCATTTCTCATTAATGTATTCTGATGCAAATGAAAATGAGAGATTATTGGTGAAAGTAGAGCAGTCCATACAGAATCTCAGCACAGAGTATGTTGCACACATAAGTCCTCACTACTCGGGGGGGGGGGGGGGGGGGGGGGGGGAGAGTTCTGTACTGCGAAGACACTTGAACGTTTGTCCACAATACAGCTAAACTTTCAAAGTAACAACATTGTGCTCTCTGTTTGAGATATTTTAGTTAAGCTTGTTTCTTCACATTTTACTAGTTAAAAAGTCTCAATGGGATGATTCCTGCAAACACAAAAGCTGTGGCAGCTGTTTTTTCAGAGATCATTGTCCCATAAGTCCACCAGAGAGCAGGAGTGAAAGGAGAATCCCTCCCACTCTCCAAACTGTTGCAAGGTAATCCCCTCTTCTCTCTCTCTCTCTCTCTCTCTCCCTCGCTCTCTCTCTGTAGCCCTCACTTCTTACCTCACCCTGCCCCCCCTCATTAATTCCTAATTAAGACAGCAGCCAGCCCACCCACACACCTCCTCATTGCACATATTGCACATAAATGCTTTTTCTGGTCAGACTTTTAATTTACAAAGGTTTGAGCTGAGGCTAGCAGACTCACTGAACTGTGTGAGTGTGTGTGTGTGTGTGTGTGTGCGCGCGCTTGTGTGTGTGGTGCACTTGTGGGTGTTTGCAAATGTTGTATAATGATCATGTCCCTGTTCCTTTCCCCAACCCCAGATGAAAGCAAACCTTTGTCATCCTCGATCGTTTTTTAAATGAGAGTTGCTGGCTGGTCGTCGGTGACCTGCTGTGCCCCTCCCTCCTCTTCCGCCTTCTCTTCTGCCCCTTTTCACCCCCCCCAACTCCCAACCCCCCCCCCATAAATGGCCCCAGCTCCCTCATAACAAGCTAGATTCTCATAGATCTCCATCAATTTGTGTCACACCAGGGATTCCCTGAACAAAGATGCCTTTGCCACATCACCCACAACATCTATGCATTATTAAGGCAAGAAAAACAGCCTGCAAAGAGTCTTCCTCAGTCTTGGTTACAAAGCAAAAAGATACAAAGAAGTGCGAGAAACAGGAAGAAGAAGCCGAGTGAGAAAGAGTGACAGACTAATCATAAAAGGCTAATAGTGTAAATGCCGATGTGTCCATACATTCATCTGTAAGCGGAGAGCCTTCTCTTTCGCTTTCTACACTAATTTAAGAGATTTCCCAAGATGCATCTCTTCCATGAGCAGCCGATATCAGTCAGTGTATGGTGAGGCTTATGTTGAGTAGAAACAGCACAATAGTATTAATGTGAAAAAGTTACAAAAGGTGCTATATGTCAGATAGACTAAACTGGAGCACCTTTAGAGAACCAAACATAATGCTACCCTGTGCAGTTCACACTTGAAGCAACTGATACAGTGGTGGCCAAATTTGTTAGAGCACCTGACAGAGCTGATAAAATACTGACCTTTTTTTGCCTCCAAAACATGATTTAATTTCTTGATGTTTATGAAATACATGGATGGTTCTACATATTTGTACTGTTTTTATCCACTCTTAACTTTGATATTTGGTATGTCCACCTTTTGCAGCAACTACAGCAGCAAATCTCTCTGGCACAGTATCAACATATTTCCTGAGAACTTTAACACTAAAGTGATCCCATGCCTTCTGCAACTCAAGCCAAAGGCTTTCCTTTGAATGTATAATAGATCTGTCCAGTTTATTCTCCAACTTTCCCCAAATTTACTCAGTGGGTTTGAGGTCCGGACATCGATTGTGTGACAGTGAAATAGTTAATAGTTAAAATACCAACAAAATGAATTAAATATCTATAAAGTCATCATTATGCTCTATAAACCGTAGAATATAACATCTTAAGGAGATTGAAGTCATTTTTCCTACAATTTAGTCCTCTTTCACAGGGTGGTAGTAAAGGAAAATAGAATACCAATTTTTAGGCATACAGTATGCTTACCTGTTGACGTTTAGTGCAAGTTGACTGCTTAATTAACATCATGGAAGTGCAATTAAAAAGAATTAATGCCATGTATTCTGGAAATCTGCTTGGTCAAAAACTCACCTTTCCTCTTATTTATGATGTTGTTATCTCTCTCTATCAGAGAACTGTTACCTGCTTTATGAGCAAAAGCTGTTCTCGGTGGCTCAATAACAAACGGGACAATCAAGCTTTAATTTGGAATTTAATTAGAGGAAGCCAACATGAAAAAGCTGCACTGACACAAAAATAGAAAATATGTTAAGTCTGAGAATCCCTCATCTTGTATTTATCCACTAATGAGTTTCATTTAACTGCAGAACTGAAAGGTCATGAACCACAGCATGGGTCAATTTGACCATTAAACCACTGCGCAAAGTCATTTTTTAGGCTCTGTGCAAATCCAGGATTGAACATACAACATGATAAGAACAAGGAAATCAGGGTGAACATTTGGTCTGAAAATGGTCAGATACTGAAATGTATTAAAGAGCTGACATGGTTGGAAACAGTTTTGAAAAAAAAAACCCAACGACTCATTGAGTTCAACAAAAAGTCACACACTGTATATTATCTCTTTTCCCCCCTGCATCTCTGCATCCATTATAAGGGCAGGCCCAGCATGTAGCCAACAAACAAAAAATAAGAAGGAAAGAAACTCCACGAGTTAGGGATTACTTTACATGCAAGGCTGTTTTTTCCTGTTTCCAAGTAGCCGTGAAATATTTTGTAATCAATAATCACATTAATTAAATTATTGAAAATTATTGAATGTTGAAGAAGCTCCCCTAAGTGAAATAATTAATTTAACCAGAGGTTCTTTTGAGACTTTTGTGCATGGACCACTATACCAGTATCACATGTTTTAAGTACCACTTCCAACTGCAGGTATAAACTGTATTACAGAAAAGCCTATACACAATTGCATTCAGCTGATATTAACTTAATTGTTTTTGCAGTGTTCTGTTAAGCACTTCATTTCCGGTTTGACATGGATTCAGTAGCAGAGGAAACAGACATTACTACCTGTATAAAAGAATTACAAGGTTTTGTTAGACTTTCTTGCTGTCTGTCATTTTTACAGACGGCGTGTAAAATTCTTATACAATGTGTTTTTACTGACATTTATAGGCTATCATTCATAATAATCTTTTTCTGTCTGTGTTCATCACCACCTCTAATGAAATCACGTCTGCTTAACACTAACCGTTTTGTTCAAATTAAACTCACTGCATTTCAAGGTACAATCGCCTAACAAAAACCCAGAACTCAGAGTTAAGCTACAGTGATAGTTTTGTCAGTTTTACTTCGCAGAATAAAGCTAATGTAACTACTTAGTTGCTGTATTTTGCTTATGCTAGCTATTATATGCTAGCGTTAGCTTGCACTATGGCAGTCTCAATAACACAAGACATACTGCACACATAGCTCTAGTTCAGGCAGACATCTCAATACAGTCACAGAGCAGCTGAGACAAAAAAGGTCTAGCTTTTGTCTTAAACACAGATTGAACACATCTGGACCCGGCCCAAACACACAAAGACGTTATCAAGTGATTCCTGTTTTTTTTTTTGTTTTTTTTATCAGTTGTAACTTATGTTGAAGTTAATTGCAAGAAACAGCCATGAAGGTGTCATGGTCCATTGTCTTACCATCTCTTGGATTAATAAATAAGCAAAGTTAATCGTGATGATATTATTGTTTGTGTGCAAGGCAATAATAAGCTATGCCCACACATCTGAGAAAGATATTGTGTGAATGTGACCTGATAAGAGTAATCTGGTTTCTGATGGTCTGCTTGCTTCTGAGGTCATACTTGCATTATAAACTGTTGATTCATCAGCTATGTACTGATCTCAGGAACTTTAATGCTAGTAATAATATGCACTTGGTTTAGGTATTTGGAATTATAAAACCTTTGAGACCATATTGTACTAGGTAAGGAAAACATTACATCAGTTTAGAATGACAGGTTAAACTAAACCTCTGTTCTACTCAAACCATGGTAACGTGTTCTTTGGATCACTTGTTGATTGGGTTTTCTGTTTTCCTTCATGATCAGGACATGCCGAGACACACACATGCAAACACACACCTTTACCTTCAACAGTCGCGGTAATAAGATCAAACTTGCTCGGTAAAACCCAACCTTTGTTTTATCCGGTGGAGGCATGAAATGAGATTCTATTAATACCCGCAGCCCAATTGGGCTGGCTGGCTGACTCCCAAAGGAGGCAGCACTGAAAAGGTTAGGTGCGGCAATTATGCAGGTGGAGCTGCAGAGGAGATGGGGGTGAGGAGAAGATGATTCTGCCTTGATCACTGGCTGTGAACAAGGTGTTATCAGCTGCAGCAAGAGAGAAGAGAGAGACAGAGAGAGGAAGTAGAGAGGAAAGGGGTGAGGAAGAAGAGGGGGGTTTGCTGCCAGAACGGCGTTAATGAATCGTCTTGTTTTTTGAAGCGAGGAGTTGCCTTTTCAAAGGAAAGGCAATTAGAGGGGGACTTGTTCTATGTGCTTGGGCTACTGCAGTGACTTAGTAAAGCTGTCACCTAATGGCCAATCGATGCTGGACAGGAGCAACTGGTGAAATACTCACACACCTGGTGATATGACACACACATACTCACTGAAGGTTAATTTCTACATATATATGCAATATATTTCTGTACAAAACCAAGCTTTAAACATTTTCCTCATGAAGATGACATGCCAACATCCATGAGAGCCTGCCAGAGTATAGTTATAATACGTCTGGGTACTTTTCATGACAGCCACATATTCTATGTGAAATATAGGTGACATGGATAATTGGAACCTTTCAAATCTCATTATGCTGCCTTGCTTAAAAGAAAAGAGAAAACATGTAAGAGATTTGCCCCCTTTCACTCTCCAACCTCTCTCTTTGTCTCTTTAGATTATTCGGCAGCGCACAAAAACACCCACCAATAGTTTTCTGCTGCTGCTGACCCCAGTCATTCATTTAATTGGCTGTTAATTGCTATTCTTGCTACAAGACACAATGTATATGTGAAGCTATATTTAGGCTCGCCCCTCGATGGCTCTTCATGCTAAATTACAACTTTCAGCCAGGCGCTGAAGGGCCCCATTGTGGCCTGTCGTTCTCCCCCTCTGTGACTGACTGACAGGCTTCCCACCCTCTCTCAGTCTCTGTTTTCCTCCTCTTTTGCCATCTTTGTATCTGCTGCTGCACTGTACAGTCTGATACCTGGATCAGACTGAGTGTCACTCCATCTTTCCTGTCTTCATTTGAAACAACAGCAGCAAATTCTCATCTGTTTTCAGATCTCACCCAGGGAGATGTTAGGGATGGAAGACATTTATTTGGCAGATTTTACAACCTGCAGTGTATGACTGTGAATTGTCATTAATTTTTTAAATTTCTCTACCCCTTCTTCATTACTGTTTTCCTCCATCCATCCGTCCATTTTCTACTGCTTCTCTGGGGCTGGGTCACAGGGGCAGCAGTCTAAGCAGAGACACCCAGACTTCCTTCACCCCAGACACTTCCTCCAGCTCTTCTGGTGGAAGGCCAGGCCAGCCAATCTATCTATCTTTCTTAAATTCCTTCACCTGGGTCAAGGACTCCCCACTGACCCATAGAGGGCAAGCCACCTTTTTTCTGTTTGAGAACCATGGCCTCAAATTTAGAGGTGCTGATCCTCATCCCAGCTGCCTCACACTCTGCAAACCACCCCAGTGTGCGCTGGAGGTCCAGGTTCGATGAAGCGAACAGGACTAAATCCCATGGTCCCCAAACCAGACCCCCCCTTGGCCCCTGGCTGCACCTAGAAATCGGTGACAAAGGGCAGCCTTGCTGGAGGCATCCCCGACCTCCACGCAATGTTACAGAGACGTGTGCACCATGACAGTCCCTGCACATCCAGAGACTTAAGATACTCAGGGTGATGGACAAGTCTACCTCTGAGGACCTCTGCTTCCACAGTGGAAGACATGACGGCGGGACTAAGGAAATCCTTGAAGTATTCCTTCCACCGCCCGACAACATCCCCAGTTGATGTCAGCAACTCCCCACCTCTACTGTAAACAGTGTTGGTGAAGCACTGCTTCCCCCTCCTGAGGCAACTTGACGGGTTGCAATAATTTCCTCGATGCCATCCGAAAGTCCTTCTCCATGGCCTCCCCGAACTCCTCCCAGGCCCGGCTGCCTCAGGAGTCCTATGAGCTTGCAACGCCTGGTAGGAGCTTGAGCTTGACAGCCTCCCTTATTTCCGATGTCCACCACCGGGTTTGGGGATTGCCGCCACAACAGGCCCCAGAGACCCTGCTACCACAGCTCAGAGCAGCAGCTTTGACAATGAAGGTGGAGAACATGGTCACTTGGACTCAATGTCTCGGGATCTGTGAGAAGCCCCCCCCCCCCCTCCAGAGAGGATACCAAAAACCATCGCGGTCCACGTTAGTTAGTCAAAGACGAAAAGAAAAGATTGAACAGTGGGTGAAAGAACCTGTAGGGGGGAGAAAGGAGATGAAGCGAGGGTAGGTCTGGCTTCTGATTTATGGCTCTGACTTTTCATTTGTAATACCCTGATTATCTCTGGGGAGCCGGGTGGGAGGATAGTGGTGGGTGTGGGGAGGGAAGGGGAGGCCTGAAAAGCTTAATAATGTGTACATGCACACAGCAGCGGGGGGATATAAGGCAACTAAAATGCTGCTCTCTTAATATCAGACGCCCGAGCAGAGCAAGCCTCTCATTTCAGCAGACTGAAGTTTAAAACAACATGTCTTTGATTTCACCTGCTAACCACTCTGTTCCCTGTTATGTTTCTGACATTTACACACCTTTCTGATCAACACTGAAGGTGATAAGACTAAAAAATGAAAATTCTCTTGTATCGAATTCCTCCCTTCACTGCCTTAGCTTTTGCAGGAATCCTATGAGACCAGTATTGATGGGATAATTAGCGCAAAGTCTCTTCTAATGACAACCGCTAACATTAGCTACGACTCCCTGAGACACAAGTGTGTCATTTGAGATTTATACAAAGTGTGATCATGCTCTTACCAGTTTATTTTAAGAAATAACATCTGTCAGAAAAATTGAGTGATAATGCTATTTTGTGTGAAGAGTTGAGAAGACCTTGTTCTGTTTTAGCCATTTGCTCTCACACACAAAGACTCACATAGGTGAGCTCAGCCCTGAAAATAACACCCTCATCATTGCTGCAATAGTCCGAATAATCATCATCAAAAAGATACTTTGTTGTTATCGTAATCAGATCTGTGGCGGTACACGGCTTTTGTGAAATGTAGCATGAACCCTGCTTGTAATAATTGCTACAGATGTACGTGCACATTAGCCAGAGAGTGCGTCTCCAGTTTTCACATGGTGCTATTATCTCAGCACATAATATCTTGTTGATTATCCTTTCAGCAGAGACGCAGCTATCGTTGCTGTTATGATAATGGCACGTGCGGCTGTGATAATCCACACAACTGGTACTCTCTCTCTGTCAGATGCTAATGATGATTGCGGGTGGTCACAAAAGCAGAAAACCAGGGGGGAGGCAATTGAACGGCGAACCACTGTGTAAATCCAC
Source organism: Symphodus melops (assembly GCF_947650265.1). Taxonomy (NCBI): domain Eukaryota; kingdom Metazoa; phylum Chordata; class Actinopteri; order Labriformes; family Labridae; genus Symphodus; species Symphodus melops. The sequence continues at coordinate 15,384,879 of NC_136699.1, forward strand.
TTGACTTTTGGACCGAGTAGTGCGCTGGACAAACTGGGGAGTGGGTGAGGCTAGACATAACTTTTTCTTAGTTAAGCAGATTAGACATGTCCTAAAGGTGTGCAATTTGCTTTGTAAGAATTAACAATAAACAGGATTTCTGCTGCTAATTTTTGTATATATTCCTTGCAAGGTCTTCTTTATATGGTACACTGACCGATATTCAGGCTGATCTAAACCCAAGTATGTGTTTTTTTCAACATACAATCTTCTTCTTTTTTTGTAAATATTGTTGCCAACTAGCAGCAGCTTTGTGCTGTTTGTGCTATCCTCTGTTCTGTTATTTTGTGTTATAGTATTTGAGTAAAGAAAAGTTACAAATAGAATTAAAACCTTTACCACACAAGCTGTGATGAAGGGCCCGAAGCACCCCGTGCATGTCGTGGTGTGTTGCGACCGCAGGAGTCCAACCACTAGACATGGCCTAACAGCTGGCCTTACAGTTTGATTTGTGTAAAAGTCAAAGTTTGACAGCCACGCCCTTTTCTCTAGAATCGTGAGGAGCACAGCGGGAGATCTTAAACATGTCTAGAACACACTACGTTAATGATCGCATGAACAGGGTCTCAATAAAGTGTTAAAATAGGAAGCCTGAAATGCAGGATTGAATGAGGATTTTTTTGTAGGTTAACGTAGCTAAAATTGTCATGCATGTAGGAAAAAAAAACCTCTATGGGGAGGCATTTTGCAAAAGTTAAAAAGTGTCTAGGTCTTTTCAGGTGAAAGTAAGTTTTTCTTTATTAATTTAAATATCCATAAGAACAAGAAGATAACACTTTCAGTGAACTTAAGTACATGAGCAGATCTGAATAGTAACTTTGAGTTTAAACAAATGTGCAGGATACGATGAACTTTGTAGCTGTAACTAATTCAGAAGCATGAACTTCGAGAACACAGTAACACTGAGTTTGCATCAAACACAAACATTTTCGGACAAGTTCCTTCAAATAGGCATCCTGTAGCCTAAACAGCGTTTTTTGACTTTCAAAAAATCCTATTATTGTAGTTCCCTTTGATTTCCGCGATGCATAAAACACTGACGTAATCATGGAGTTTTACACTGAAAACATAATCAACGGTGCTTAGAATATTATGAGATTTTTTGCAACATGGGTCTGATTTACTAAAGAAAAAAAAAACTACGCTTTTCATATCAAGTGTTTTTTTTTATAAATATGATGACTTTTATGCGAGTTTGGTGAACCTGCAGCTTTTCGCTGCTGCTCCACGCACACACACCCACTCTGCACACACTCTCTACTAACTTCGTGATCAGTATGGACTTTAATAGTTACGGTCTGTGCATGGTAAGGACCAAGTCTTTATGTTCAGGAACATACATGATCAGGTCAGATGGTCATTTCGACTTTTCTCCATTCACTCTCACCGTGTCTGCATTTATCAACAATCAGCATCTTAAAAACAGTAGATTAAAGTTATCAGCCTGCTGCAGTCTGGGAACATCTGCACACTGTTAAAACAGAGAAGTAAGGGTGGCATGAGCACTACTAAGTTAAAAAATGAAAAAATGCTCGAAATAATATATATTTTACAATTTCCTGGCTTGATCAAAAATGATCCAAATCAGAGGTCTGATTCAGTGGAACACATTGTTCAACACATAATTCAGACAAATAAAAATGAAAGAAAAAGAATTTAGCAAAAATAAATGAATAAAACAGAGTAAATCAGTAACACTGGTGTTATTTTTTTAGAAGTAGGCTAAATAAAACCATATAAATAGCAATCATGATTTGTGTAACTGTAACAGATTATTACTCTGTTAAAATGACATTTTATCTGGTAAAGAGAGCTTATGACTTGTTGAGGACTCAAAATTCAAAGGATAGGACTTTTGACTTGACTTGAGACTTGCCTGTGTTTACTTGTGACTCCACTCGAGACTGGCCCGTCATTACTTGGGACTTGACTCGGGACTTGAGACTTGCTTGTAACTTGCAAACCAATGACTTCATCCCACCTGTCATCGACATGTAAAAAAAAAAATCATTTGTGTTGTCAGAATACACAATTGGAGGAGGAGGAGTAGGAGGCACCCTAGAGCCTTTTTGCAAACTTTTTTTTATGAAAATACAAAAATAAAGAATTTTTCACCAGACTCGATGACCTTGAAAGTTTTGGTGAGTCTTCGTTCTCGTTCAGGCACTCAAAAATGGTGGCAAAGTTGCGGAAGAATAACACTCCTTCGGGAAACAATAGGGTCCCTCACACTGTCAGTGCTTCGGGACCTAATAACAAAACAAGTGCAGATTAGCCAACCAAATTCATAGGAGATGTCCGTTTATCTTCTAACCGGGGACCCAATGCCTCTAGCTCTGTCGGTTTCTAACATCCACCTTAATGCCTAGGCTTTATGCTTTACTCCTCTGCAGGTGAAACTCTTGCTTTCCAGCAGAACAAATTGTCAACGCACACACACACACACACACACACACACACACACGCAGACGCAGATATCTCTCCACTGAGTCCCTTCGTCTGAAGCTGCTGAGGTAAGAAGATCAGGTTTTCCACTCAGCAGAGCGAGAGGCCTCTCACCTCCTCCTCACGGTCCACCCAGCAGCACCTGTGTGTGTGTGTGTGTGTGTGTGTGTGTGTGTGTGTGCGCGTGCACGCGCGCATATTTGTGTACGAGTGTATGTGTCGACATGTCAGTGTGACATTTTAGGTCCTGCACGGAGGAGGCTAAAGTATACAGGTGCATTTCACTATAAATTGTCTTTTTGTGTGTGTGATGTCGTGGATGTGGAAGATATAAATCACCAGGTTGTTCAAAGTTCTCAACTCGCGAACATCTGTCAGATTTTTCCAGCAAACAGCTTAAAACAAAAGCAGATTTAGCAGGGGTAATTAAAGTTAAAGTTACAGGTTAGGAATATTCTATTTAAGTCTCAGCGTGACATAACAATTTACAGGAGTGGAGCCACCTGGGGAGGATGTCTGTTCGCCTTTTTATCAACCTGTTCGGATTTTGCCCAATTCCTCTCCCTCACGTTTTCCTTAACCTCTTTCACTCTGTTTCTCTTTCACACCTCATATCCTATGTTGCTTGACATGTGTCTCCCTAATGTCTCTGACTCTGTCTCTGCTCCTCTACCTCACAGCTCCATTTAGGTCAAGTCTCTAACCTGAAACAACGTGACAATCTCTTCACACCCTTTTACATATATTTCATTCCTTCATTTCCTGCACCGCCCTGTCTTTTCTCCTCCAGCCGTGCTTTTTCTTTTTCACATTAGTTGTCAGACTGTACTTGCACTTTGAGTATCTGTGTTTTGTTGATCTGTCACATCCTCTCCTCTCTGTCTCCCTCCTCTCTCCTCGGCTGTTTGTTTCTCCCCTTGACTCCGGCAGACTCATTATCTTTGTAGAGCAGCACTGTGCGTTCGTCAGCAGTGATTAGCGACGTTTCATTCCAACATCGTTAAGGAAAGACAGTTTGATATTTGACGAATGAAGATACGGCATTCTCTAATCTTCCACTGCAAAACTGTGTCATAGTAGATACAAGCTGTGGTTAAGTTTTCCATAACATTAAAGCTTGCATTGATCATAATCCAATTAATGAAAAAAATGGACAAAAGGGAGGGAAAAAAGAATGGCTTGCCTCGTTAAATAGAAGGAAATCAACTGTAATCAAATTGTTAAGTTCTCAGAACTGATGAAGTGTACAAATTTAAAGATCTAATGAAAAGTCTTGCAGTTAACATAATTAATTTGCAGCCCTTTTGATAAGTGGTAATGACTTAGAGATTATTGGTTTAAATGAATAGCTGTGTTGTACAGCAGAGGGAGAAGTTGATGAGGAGAGGGGGGGACACTATCCTACTTTCAAAGTTCCCGAGGAGATGAAGCAATGTTTTTAAAAGCACAATAAGACAATTAGACCGCACTATAAACTAATTACTGCTGCTTTAATTCCTTTTCAGATTAAACTGCATTTGTAATAACACAGTGTCTCAAAGGAGATGTTTGTAAGCAGGGTGGAAAGACACATTTGTAATTAAAGGTGGAGTCATATTAAGCTGATATTTGCACAGGAGATAAAAGTGTTAAAAACTTGTAGGTTTCTCTCTTTCAGCAGGAGAGGCTGCTTTGCGTCGCCTCCAGAAAAAGACCAGCAGCCTGCTAATAGGAGGTGAGCCAGTCAGACATCTTCCCCGACAAAGATTTTAAGACACAATTTGATGGCTGAGGATTGTTTTGCTCTGAGGCGTAAAAAGTGGGACACTTAACTTACAAAAAAAAGGGAACTTTTATTCCTGCCATGTTGTTATTGTGAGAAAGCGGCGGTAATGTTATTATTACTCAGATCCACCGCAGGCTTTTTCCCATGCTGTCAGCTAATGTCGCTCGTCGCTCGGCACACTAACAGCGTTGCCTCTGATGGACTCACAACAACTAGTTTAAGCACGGCTGACTCTCTCTTATCATAATTTGATTATTTTAATGATCTTGTTACTAAACCTCAGACGCTGCACTTGCATACACCCGGAGGGAAGCTACGGTTGAACGCTTTGTATGAATCTCACATGAGGCTCAGGGAAATGTCCAAGGGTGAAAATATACAGTGGTGTGTTACCAGTATTTGTGAGTGTGCTAATGCGTGTCACATACAAACACAACCCAGCAGGACAAGGTTACGGAAAACTATCTGCATAAAACAGCCAAGTGCACTATCAGTCAAACCATGGAGCCAGAGGGCGCTTGATTGTGGCGTTTCATCATCGCCTATTGAATTATCTGGATTAATTTAACGCATTTAGGCCGCTGTGTTTTCCCCAGCTCACAACTTTCCCTTCTCTTCGTTAGCGATAATTACACTAAGTGGGTCATCTCTATCTTCGCTCCCTTTTCTTTTCTCCCTCCCGACATAGCATGTTGGCTCTTTCAACTTCTTAAACAAAGTTTAAAGAAAAAAAGATCTAATGGTATAAATGTCGTGATTCACTCTGCATTCTGTGGATGAATGCCTTGAGAAGCAGGCGGTTGACTCAGAAAGTGGAGGAGTGGAGTGAGAGAATGGCCGAGTTGAACTAGAGGTTGTTATTTTTTGAAACTCACCTTTAATTTTATTTTACTTTCTCACACATCTTGAGGTCTGACTCACACAAATGTGTGTGTGAGTGTACGTCCTGGCTGTTTGAACCCACGTGGGCACTGCTGGTCAGTAGAACTACTAAAGCTGTGTGATAACATAATATGTCAGAAGGTCACGCAGCAGCAAATTTGGAGAAGTGGACAAGATTATGTAACACATGCCAATATTTTATTTAAGTGGCATTGAAAAATTGTTGGGCAGTGGGTTTATCAAATCACTCGACTGAGCAAGAGAACACTCTAAACAAGTAAACAACTGTTAGATAATGAAATGGATCCAATGGATAAGGCTGTTGCAGCATAAGTGCAACATATGCTTTGGCTTCAAGAGTTTTGTTATCAACAATTTAATATCTTTAAAAGGCAATCATTAAAACCACAAACTGATGTCAGTTCACATAGACTGTATAAAAACATTTTTGACAAAATGACAGCTTCCCAAAAGTGAAGTCAAAAATGTGGAGCTCCCCCTACTGACTGACTGCAGTCATAGGCTCCTTCATGTTAAGAAATCAGACATGGATCAAAATATCACATTTCAAAATATGTTTTTCTCAAACATTGTTTCTGACATTATAATTCTTTTTATCATGGTGATTAACATTCAAGTGTTGTTTTTTTATTGTTTATTTGATCAGAGGAGGTTGACACCACCATGATTAGCAGCTTACTGTGTGCACCAGATTACCAGAACAGACGTGCGGTGAGATGAAAATGATACACTGACATGCCCCTGAACCTTCTGTGTCTTTATCGAACGAACACGAGAATCTTCTCTGCTCTGGACTGTACCGACCAAATATATAGTAAATCAAATAGTTTTTTTGTGTTAGTGCAATGTGCGGGGACATCAACACCATGGCTCCACCAGTTAGATTCAACTATCCCATCTTTGGCTCCAAATGACCTTATGAGCACAAGGTATCAGCACATATATTGAGTGTATTTTGGCTTTTGTTTTATACAACAGTGCATTGTCCATCTTTATTTACAATCTATGTTTCTCAGGGAGGTAGCCAGAGCTACTGCTGAGAAACCTCACAGAGAAAACATGGCTGTTAAGTCTCTAGGCAGCTCATTACCACGATGTGTAATTGGTGTCTAATTGATCGAGGGTGTTTTAGAAAGCCGTGAACTTCAGGGACGTGTAGTTGCACCAGCAGACTCTCAAGGGAGACAAATTAAAGACCATGAATAGACGAACCTAACCAGTGTCAAAATTCACTTTCAGTTAAGTCAATACAGTCTCAGAAGATCCAGTTATGGTTTCTATGTCACAGGGATTCTTAAAGGGCCATTTACTTTACATTTGATTTCAGGGTTGAGACAACAGAGGCGGAAATTTAGAGTGGGAAAAAGTGAGTAAACACGTGAAAAGTCGCATACTTGATCAATGAATGAAGTCTTTATTAGTTAATGTAGGGTTAGAAGAAGCATCACTTTCTCAACACGAGTTCTCCTATTCTTCTGCTTGTTTTTTCATTCGCAGCGCTCCGCTTTCCCCCGCTGTCATTCTCGTGACGGGAGCTCACCTGTGAATAATTCATGGGGAGCAGCACGTACGATTACACCAGTTAAAAAGTAATGAGGCGCTGCCATAATAAAAGCTTGTCTTGCATTGTTTTACCAAGTGTCTCTCTCACACACACACACACCTATGTCGTCGCTGGCCCTGAGTTCACATGAAAGCACATCCTTGTTGGCCCTGACAGAGCGCAGCGCCAAAAGAGAGAAAACAAGAAAACAAAACCACGGCCTGTGGAGCAGGTGGTTAGAAAACAGACACAACAGAAGCCCCCTCCACCACCACAACCCTGCAAACAGCGGCGCGATCTAGCCCAGGCTATGAGCTGTCACTGGGGGCTTTTCATGTCTGAGCTTGGGAAAGATCAGTCGACTCCCCGTCTGAGCTCGGAGCCCTTTGATAATCGATGGAGCTTACAGTGGTGCTTTGTAACGACAGCCACCGTTCACAGCCCAATCAGACTGCTCTGCTGTCCTCCCCTGTTTGTTCCCAGGGTTGTGCAGGCGATTTCCTGTTTGACTTAAAATGAGGCCTTGTTTTATGAGCACGCCAGTGTTGACAGCGAGGAGATACGCCTGCATTACAAAGCTCCTCCTTTTTGAGTTTTTGCACGGTATAAGATTTTATTTCAGCATTGTTTTGGAACAGATGTACAAGGCTGACACAGTTTATACATAACCAGCACTCACACTCTGTGGCACACTTTGAGTTTGGCAGCACAGAATCATCCTTTATGCTTCTCAAATAGATATTAAGGTGCACTTCTCCTGATTATGTGAGCCCATAAAATCAGTCATAAAAGTGTCATACCTACCTTAAAGTGACACTGCACCCAAAAAGGAAAACCCTGGAAGTTTTTAGTTAGGTTTTTTTTAAAGTCAAGGTTTGTTTGAGGTCAATTAAGCAAAAGTAAATGCTCTCAATTAAGAAGTGTTTTTTTACCCACTTCAGTGACTTTAAAGTGGTTTTCTAATGGGTATCAGTCACTGTGCTGAGTGTGTGTGTGCGTGTGTGTGTGTGTGTGTGTGTGTGTGTGTGTGTGTGTGTGTGTGTTTTCCTATTAAACTCAGATTTTTACAGTGAAAAAAAATATGAAGCCAGTAGTAGTGGTTAGTTTTCTGCTAGCATGCATGTAGTCCTCAAGAGTGGGTTCAAATCTCAGCAGCGGCTCTTTTCCCTCATGTCATTCGCTGTGATTCTATCTCTAAAGTAAAGACATAAAAATAAACCCAAAATTAATACACAATAAGAACATTCTCAAACTTCAACAGCACCACAATCACTTTCTTTTTTATAAAGGTAGAGTGTTTATAAATGTGTTTTAATTTGACTTAAACACATAGCAAACAGACCACAGGATGTCAGATTAATGTCATGATTAATATAAGATATAGGGGGAAAGTAGAGACCTTACTGCAGGTTTACTTTAACAAGTTAATATGCTGATGATGGTGTGCTTTTCTCTTAGTAGGAAACTATTATAAATCAAATGCACACATTTAATTGAAGTTGAACTAACCATTTTTCTCCAATAATGAACCTCCAACTTTGGTTGTTGTGGACTTCAATGTCATAGGAACATTAAGTTATTGAGAGTCTTCATACAGCTAACAGACATACTGTGCAGAGACAAAAAACATTATAATTTCAAAGATGTTGATGAAGACGTGAAAAAGGTGACTACTGTGATCTCAGGTATTTCTGTCCCATAAATATACATTATTCAGTGGTGGTGGATCTAATTAAGTATTGAACATGCACAGATGGTGCCCTTAACTCCTGTGAGTGCAGTATGTTGTATTTATATGCAACAACTGACACACGTTCTCCATCTGCTTTTGGACATAAAGGACTTGTCAGTTTAGACTTGTAAGTGCATTTACTTTACATTTTTCTCTCTGTGTAAAAGGCAATTTCTTTGTGTTTCATGCATGTAATCATAGTTTGACTCTTACAATTACAGCTAAAGGAACCTGTTCATGGGTGCCCCCATGGTTACACAGACCTGCAGTTAAAAAGCAGTCGTGCTGGCGGCATTTTAACATTTCCACTGCCAGCTCTTTGTGCATTACACACACAATTATGGATTATTCCAATGTGGATGTCTTCCCTGCTGCTTTACAGTCCCAACTGAACAGGACAAACAGTTCAACAGTGCAAATAACATATGACGCATGCGAGAGAGACCAAACGGATGGATGAAAAAGTGTAGAGAACAGATTGATTGCAAAGCCGACACATAAAGAGCCCATGTAGTGGAGGCACACAGTGTTCACTGCAGCTCTTTCGCTCTTCAAGGTTGTTGTCATATTTCTGAGCCACTTCCTTTGACCTGGTGTATTTCAGATATATAGAGTTGTATATACTTTATTTACCGTGCTGTGTGTGTCTCTGTGTGTATACACTATTCTGTGTTTGTGAATCACTGTTGTGCTATGCTTACAGTGATTCCCTCAATGACCAAGTGTTGCTATACTGGTGGGCATCTTCAGCTGGGACTGAAGTGGACAATTTGGGAAACGGGATGCAACTATCCTGGTGAGAAAAAATACTTTCTGAGGAGGGACGGTTGGTAAGACTTGAAAATATTTTTTTAAGAATGCAATGCACGTGTTAAAGGGGTTTAAATAAATAATCTGTGTATTACTTGCTGCATATGTTAGGTTAAGCTATATAAATGTGTAAGCTTCAATTCTTACATCTCTGGAGGAATCTTAAATGTTTCTACTCTTTAAATGCTTTAAATTGTTGCCTTGTCCTCTCAGAGGTTGAGTTTTCTGCCTGTCTAGAGCTCCTTCCTCTTTTATTGCTGTCCATCACTCTCTCTGTCTTTCTAACTGTCTGCCTCAGCCTCTACTCTTTTCATTTAATGTCTGCTGTGGGCTGGCCGGATCAATAGTCTAAGACAAACATGCACTGACATAAACACACACACACACACACACACACACACACACACACACACACACACACACACACACACACACACACACACACACACACACACACACACACACACCTACACGCACACAGCGAGGAGAACAAACCGCACACACATTAAAGGAAAATATCTGGGGCCCTTCAACTATAATCACAGGGGCTCTTACTGTCAAGATAAAACAGATTCTCACCCATGTTTGATATAATCGCAGCACCTGATTGTGGAAGACAGATTAAACATACCGATAACAGGGGAAGACTGAGGGAGAAAAGCAAAAAGATAGACAGGCGGTCTAAAAACCATCAATCCAGCCAACCAGCTGAACAGACAGTCTTCATGAGCACAGAGAGAGTGGGGCATAATTTCCATCATGTGACTGTGCATGAGCCGAATGGAGCTGAGGTGAAATGACTTGTGTCACGTCTACAGGAGCACTAGTGGCTGATGGCCTCGTTGCACACAAAGCCCCAAGCGCCCCGCTTGCGTAAAAATCCTGATTATGACTTTTTAGCTTTTCAGATTTTCCCTGCCCCTCGCTCGGCAGCGGATGCGCCCAGTCAGAGCTACTCAATCCCAACCTTAGGACGATTAAGCACCATCTCACTCCAAGCATGAGTGATTTTTCTGCTCCCCTCTCTCACACAGTCCGCGCTCCCCTGCGAGGTCAGAGGACTGACGATCCGAGGACTTCATTCCTTACGCTTCTGTCGTTTAAATCAGGTCGGATGAGTGTCAACTTCCCCTCCCCTTCCCTTTAACTGCATGGTAATGTAATTCTTTTTCCTCATGCCTCTATTCACTTCTGTTGCCTCTGACTCTTACTCTGTCAGTTCATCCCTCAGCTCTGTCCTCTGTCTCCATCACAGTGTGTTATTATTGAATTATGGCCTTTGGAGTGGCTCTATGGGCCTTCATGTCCTCTCCATGCTGCCAAGGCAACTCTCTCTCTGCTTTTACACTTGAATTTATTTGTCTGTTTACTCATCATTATAGTCAATAGTTTGTCTACACTCCTGCACTTTAATATAGGTGTCATTGAAGTACACTTCATATGCCTTGTCTATTCATCCTTATAGTCAATACTTTCAGCTGATAGCTTTTCTATTCTCACTATTGGACCTTAATATCACTTAATATCACTGATATCAATACTGCTCACTTACAACTGTCATGACTCTTTTTTCCACATGTTCATCTACTCCAGCAAAGTGCGCTTACATTCAGTTAGACTTACACATGTCACAATTAATTTCTTACATGTTTGACTAGTCGGAATGCTTAAGTTAAATCCTGGTGTATATATTATTCCTAGCTTTTATATTTTGTCAATTTTTAGTACTGTTCTACCCTGTATGCCATGTTATATTGTGTTTCTTTTTACTAACATTGTGTGCTTGACGTCCTGCTGCTGTCACCAAAAAACAGAAATGTAGAATTTTCTGCAAATTTATTAAAAAAGAAAAACTGAGTCAGTTTTGTTTCTGTTTTTTTTTTCTGTCAACATGGGGTGCTGAGTGTACATTAATGAGAAATAAAATGAACTTTTTGATTTTAGCAAATGGCTGCAATGAAACAAAAAGTGAAACACGTATAGGGGTCTAAATACTTTCTATACCCACTGTATCTTTGCTTGCTCTCAGTCGTGGCTTGGATCTAAATGACATGTTGTGTAAATAAATCTGCAACAAATGCTTTAAAATAATGAAGCACCTGGGCACAGATGACCTAGCAGTTAGGTTGTGTTGGGAGGCTGTGGTCCCCAAGCGATTGGCCTAAGTTTGGATCCGACCTGTGGCTCCTTTCCTGCATGTCATTACCAACTATAACTCCTGATTTCCTACACTAATCATAGTCTGGGACTTAAGTCGGGGAACAAACCAGTGTCTGCATGCACAGTCACTGTCTGTAATTTTCTTGTGCTTGTGCTTGTACTTGTACCTGTAACAATGACAATAAAATGTTATTCTAAATTCTAGCCCTGTCAAATAAATGCAAAAAGCCAGTTATCTTAATATCACAAAGCTGTAACTGTAACAGAACCATTTTCTGGTAAACTAGAAAACAAAACAAGAGTCTTGTTACTGTGATATAGGCCAGACCATGAGACGCCATGCAGCCATTGCCCACACTAATGAAGTACGTTATATATTTGTTGTTTTGTGCTTTTGCATTGCAGAGAATGTGAGATGAATAAGTTGAGAACTTGAACTTAAAAAAAAAAACAACAACTGGAAAGTATTCGTTATCATTGGAAAACATTCATGTGCTATCCAAACAGGCAGAAGCATGTCATCTTAATGGCCTGACAGCCTCCTCAGAGAATGTGTAGAAAGCATGGAGCCCCAGACATGGACTCATGCATAATAGTTGAATGCTTGGTTGTGCAGATTAACACATTGATACTACACAGGGCTGTATTTGTTAAAATCTATGAATATAGAAATTCCAGGAGTGGCTGGGAGAGCAATAAGGGTTTTTATTTTTTTTTGTACATGAGGAAAACAAGAAAATCCATGCTACTTTACCTATTGATTCCTTTATTTTACTTTATTCTACAAACCACAAAATGAAAGCAACTCAACGTTTGCAGCATTGTGTGCTTTTTTTTTTATCAGCACATTCACAAAGGAGACACCTTTATTTCGGGGCCTCTGATTTTCATCACACTTTTATCAGCTTGACCCGGGGGTCCTTGAGTGACTTACCTTTACTATGCTCACTTCCTCCCTCCTGCCTTACTAGCATGCTTCTCAGAATAGTCATAAGCTTGTTTCCAAGGCAACAAACCAAGACCTGTGTCCAGAGAGGGTTGACAGACATTGAGTGGAAGAACATGAAACAGTGGCTGCTCTCACACAACATTGTAGCTTTTATTAGCCTGCTGAAAAGCCACGTGTGACAGTGTGTGATATAACAAACCAGCAAAAGTGTGAAACTAAAATGCAAACTTTTTTTTCTAATGACTGCTATTACATTTTCCCTTGCTAAATAGATGAAGCATTGTGTTTTTCAGGATAAGCCCCCCCGCCCCGTGCCTCCCGGAGGAAAAGAGACTTAATTTTCTTTCCCCTTGGGTCATTTCACCAAGTAAGCCTCATTCATGTAAAGAGAGAATTTAGAGGCTTACAAGAAGTGAAAAGGAGAAACTAAACTCAGTGGGCCAGCACTAAGGGAGAACACTGCTATCAATCCTCTAATTAATCTGTTGGCTTGCTGACGTCCAGGGAGCGGATGGAGGAAGGCACGATGAGCTGCAGGGATGACAAGAGACAACAAGAACAATGGAAGTCTCAGTTTCACACTTCTTCACTGGGATGCTGTTTAATGCTGTTATTTTGGGCAACAGAAGGGTAGAATTAAAAGCAGGGTACTCAGTGAAAAGAGCTTCATGGGTTCATACATCTTTGTTTTATGTTGTGTTAGTTTCCACAAGGTTCATACTAAACTGGAGAGATTAAAATGTTAATATTTCTGAGTAGGATTTAGAGCCCAACATAAACATAAGTGTGTTTTGCCCCCATGATAGAAATGCTCTTACTCTCCAACAGGGGGCGCTGTTTCCTCTGTTCTCTTACTATTGAACTTGATTCAGCTGCTCTATTAAAAAAAAAATAAAGAGAGCTATAGGACAGGTCACCGTATCATAAATGTATCCCAGATGACACCAGCCTCGAAAAGACAAAGTGAGTCCAAATGTCTCCTCTTTTCTTACATTCCTCCAATATTATCACAAATGTCATAAATGAACATAATGCTGTGAAAGAGTTACTACTAATAACAGCTTTGCTTTGCTTGGCTAAACTATATAAATGCAGACATGATGTGCTTTAAAGACCAAAACCCAAAAAGAGAGTTTCAGAAAATTGATGAAAGCCACTCAGATCAATTTAGAAAAAATGTTTTTACGACCAGGCCGAGCTTGTCTCTTCAAGACCAAACCAAGGACCCAACAGACAGAAATCTTTAGACAGATCCACAAATAACATCAGTTAAGTCTCACACAATTCCACTTCCACTTTTTCCCGAACAAACAATGCAATCAAGCTGCTGTGTAAGAAAATAAATATAATCCTTAAATATTTCTTGCTGAAGATTTGTTTTTCTTGTGGAATGATAGTATAAAATGCTCAAGGTCAGATTGACAGAGAGACAGAAGTCTTTCTTTTGACAATATTGTCCCTGGTCTTTATAGATTTATTGAAAGTAAAAAACAAAAAGTACAGAGTGAGTTATGCTGCACTGCTACCTGCCTATCAATAAATAAAGGACGAATAGAAATGATCAAAATTGTGAGCGAGGAAAAAGAAGCTGCTCCTGTGTTCTCTGATTCAGTTCTTGTACGGTAAATTAGGAAGTCAGAGTCCTTCAGTTTTCTTCGAGTAACCGTGCCTTTCCCTCTGATGAAGTCTTAAAGATCTGAGGAGCATCAAGACATATCTAAGAGAAGCGCCTTCAGTTTTTATTCATATTCCTTCCCTTTTCTTTTTCAAGTGATCTGCAGCTTCAGAGAGGGAAGGGTGAGGAGGGAGAGAGAGAGAGAGAGAGAGAGAGAGAGAGAGAGAGAGAGAGAGAGAGAGAGAGAGAGAAGGGGGGAGAAAGAAAAATGTTTTCCAACAGGAATGAGACTCTTCAGTTTGGCTGAGGCTGTCACCGCTCGGTTCAAAACATTCTGCCGTGCAACATGAAGGAAAAAAAGCCCCCGATACCTTTTTTATGACTTCACTTTGAACATCAGGGAGCTCATTCATAGGCAGGTCGGACTCTTTAAACTTCAAAATTTAAAATCTCTACAATTACTTTTATTTTTTGGATCAGAATGTTGTTTTCTCTTTCATTTGCCTTTGTAAGTGAAGATCATTGTTTGGTTATTGGCAAGTAACAAGGAGTGAATTTGTCACAACCACAAGTGTGCTGTACACACATACACACACACACACACACACACACATGGTTCTCATATTCTGGAGGACAGCTGCAGGGGTGTGTAAGTCTTGGGAAAATGGATCATGGAAAAAGGCCAATCAACTTCCTCTGCAGCCAGCACCTGTTTGTCTCTATGTGCTGCTGACAATTTCACAATATAAGAGATTATGAAAACATACAAATTAGTACTCGCAATCTGCAGGAAAACATGATTGATTTCTGTCACAACCATATCTCATTTTAAATGTTTTGACTGAAGCCGTGCTCTACAGTAGGTATGTAGGATTTTCTGCTTGCATGTTTGTCACTGAGGTTTATTCAATGGAGATTATGCAAATTTAAGTATAATGCACATCCTGCCCTAATTCACTAAACCCCTATTATAATTAAGACATACATTCTCCCAAAAAAACACACAACCACTAACACATACAACAATAAAAATGTTACCTTGAATTATTCCCTCAACGAAAAAGAGAGAGCTGAAGAGAAGCTGAGATGATGACAGTTAAAACGCCTTGATGTCTTGTCGCTCAAAAAACCCAAGCTATGTTTGTGTGTGTGTTTGTGCACATGTGTTGTCATAAGTGTGTACACGCTGAAGAGAGAGGGAGTGGGGGGGGGGGGGGGGGGGGGGGGGGGGGGGGTAGACGATCTTCTCTGAAGCGGCCCAGGCAGGCATCAGCACTCAATCATTCCAGATCTGCCAGACGACACCAGCAGAGAAAACACATTACCCGTGTCGTGTCGCCTCGTCTTCTTCTGTTGTCTTCTCTTTATTATATTTAGGGCTGCCTCGCCTCAGGGTCAGGTGACAATCTGCATTCTCTTTCTACAAGTTTTCTAAAAACTGTCTCAAGTTTTTTTTTCTCTCTCTTTTTGCTTTATTGTATTTTTTTTTTTCAACGTTATTTTTTTCCCTACCTCTCTGTTAAAGGGCGGCTGTTGATGGTTTTTAATCCCTACATGGGTCCCTTTGCAGATGACTTTGCTGGCATGGTGTCAGAGAGAAACTAACAGTGAGAAGCGCTACGCATTAGACAAAAGATGAATACCCTCAGAAGGGAGGGAGGGAATACAGATTTCCATTTGAAGTGCCTGTCTAAGTTTTAGTGAAAAAAGAGTTCTTTATAACGGCATATAAATATATAAATGAAACACTTAAAGACATTATCAGGCACTTTCATTCCCCCTGCCTTTTGTGTGCTGGTTGAGGTGGGAAACAGAAGGGAAGTAAACACATCTGCATATCTGAGTCATTGGGTCCAAGGGAGCTGTTATGGGCTGTCTCTGCAAATCTCTTCTCTGCGTTGCTCACAGCCCACCAGCAAATAAATCACCCCCCCCCCCCCCCCTTCTTCTGATGCCGGGTCAGATATTTCAACACATCTCCTACTGAAATAGTCCGATTTGAGGGCTTCAAATTAGATTTCAGATCTCCTTATTTCAAACCAAACCTTAAGTTTATCTGTTCTCAGGTTCAAGCGCATGAGCCTGAGGTCTGCAGCAGAGGGAAAGTGGCATACATGTCGCTGCTGCTTAGCGTCCGGTTGATAGTAAGTTGGCACAGTTGGTGTTACAGAGTGGGCCAAGACCGGTCAGGCCCTCTGTCTCCACAGTGGCCATCACCTGGAAAACCAAGCGTGCCAAGCCTGTGGCCACATCAGAGCGATCCGAGTAATGGCATCAACTGGCAGCAAACACGAGGCTGAGGTTTTTTTTCTCTCTCCACCTGCTTTATCTTATGTTTGTTTATACAAACACTGCATTTAAAAAGGCAAGCATTAAACGGCAAAGGGTTACTGCCCACAAAATACGATAACGTTCTTTCAAGATGACTCTGATAACCTTCATAATAAATACAATAAAAGACGATAGGAGTCCGAATTGTCTGTTTGTGCTTTCACATTAATTCCATCACTGTCATGGAGAAATCAAACATATTTGAGATCTCTTTTCTTTACGTCTGTTTTTCTGAGCAAAATCAGAACGAAATTCTGTTTTGAAAATAAAGATTTAACTCCAGGATTTATGCACACACAGAAATAGCCAAACAATTTTACAGGTCAAGAAACATAACAAGGGTTTTTTTAAAGATTTAAAAAAAAAAAAAAAGTATGCACAGGCTACAGATTGAAATATGAATATATTTAAAAAATATATAACAACCAGCACATATTGCTCTGTAGGGAATCTTTGCTGAAAGGTCAAGTTTTGTTGGCAGACGATAAAGGGATTTTAAAGCTCCTGAGGACTTTTTAGCTGTTTTCAAAAACAGACTGAAATTAATACTGATGCTTTAAAATGATATAGATAGATTTTTTTTCTATATAGTTATTTTATAGAGCTGGGGGTTGGATTAGAACAGCGACAAAATCAAGAACAGAATAACCATAGGGGCAACTGGGCTCTTGCCCAGAGGTTGAGCGCCCAGGGCAGTAAGTAAAAAATAAGGTGAGACCTTGCTCAATTTAAATTTCATTTCTCCTCTGGTGCTACAGCAGCTTTTCACATAGTCTCGAATATTATGAATGGACAATTAAAAGTTGCTGCCAAGGAGCGTATCGTTGTGTTAAAGGCCCTGGCCAAAATCATCATCTGAATTTTCTTTTCAGGAGCTTCATGTTTCTCTAAAAGCCTGTTGCTAAGTAGGTCATGTGTAGTAGATATCTTTGATTTTAAATAAGGATATACATTCTCAGTTGTATATCTCCTTTGAGCACACAAAGAGTCAACATCAACAGTAATATCAGAGGCTTTAAAATCAGACAAGATACCTCTGACTACTGTTAGTCGTAAGAGCAGCATCTTCCTGTATCGTACCTCTTGTGTAATCATAAATAATAATAAAGTTTGTTATGGGCCTAATCTAAAATAATAAAAAAAAAAGACTTAAAAAAACTAAAGGAGTATATTGTTACGATGGGATACCAGTTTGACAATAATTTTATAATCCTCTTTCTATAGACTATGATTGTTGGATTTCTGGTGTCATGAATTGAACAAATACAATACATAATATCAACTCCTTTATGGAGTAGTGCATCTATGTATGGTTAAAGATAAATCTATAAAAAGCAGCTTCTAACTGATGGACTGCACTATTGCCTCTAACAAGATGACTCTTTGGACTCCTCTATGTGTGTTTCCATCACCATGCCTGTATTTCTCTTAACCTTGGGTTTATCTCCCCTATGTCTTGTTCACTTTGTGTGCGTGTGTTCGTGTGTGTGTTTTAATCCTTCTGGTCAGCGAGAGGACTCTTTCACTATGGCTGTAACCCTTGTGGACCGCACTCTTACAACAGGAATAATGAGCGACAATTCTGCTCCGTCGCACTGAACCAAACAAGGTTTACGAAGATAGGAGTAGGGGGGGTCAAGGCTGAGCACAGACTCTCTCTCTCTTTCTATCACACACACATCTTTATGACTTCCACTTTCGTACGCATGCCCCCAGTGTGTAGGGGTCACCATGGCAACGTTGTCTACAGCAAATGGCTGGGATGTTATAATGGGGTCTTGACCAAAGTTTATCGATCCACAAGATTCGGTGGCTTTTTCAAAGAAAAATCTTGTGCTGTTTTGTTGAGGCTTTCGATCGATAAGATGAAATCCCTGGAAATAAACTTGATGAATTTAATCTCCTGAGGAATGCACCCTTTTATAGGCTGATTTTATTCCCTTTGTGTTCCTGTATCTGAGGGTATTTGGTTATGCTTTTGTGTGCTCGTGTGTGTGTTTGTGTGTGTGTGTTCCATGGGTGCTTCCTGTGGCTATGTCTGTGCAGCACAGATGATTCATGACTTTCAGTGTTGTTTCAGAGAGAGAAAATTCACACTATAAATTTGTCTCTTTCCAACACTTTATGTCTCACACACACACAGACACGCACACGCACACACACACAAACACACACACACACACACACATTGGCGCACTCTTACATTACAGTGTTCCTACTCCCACACAGATGAAAATGACTGTTTTTATGCTTTTCGGGGTAACCAAAAATATATTTAAAATGTATTCATGTTGCACTTCCGCTGACTAGCAGCTCCTGATTGTGGGTATAAATATAATAATCATATAACAATACACAAGATATACTTCAAATTAATTCATACAAATAAGCTGCTTACATAAGAGATTATTTTAGGAAATCTGTCTCCTAATGTGACGATTTGTTGCGTTTTATCAGGCAACACTGAGGAACATTTGTGTCTGCAGTACAAAGGCCAGAGTCCTTCTCTGTGTGTGTGTGTGTGTGTGTGTGTGTGTGTGTGTGTGTGTATGTGTGTACGTTTTTAGGTTTGTGTGTGCACACACTCTTTCTGTGGGTTCCGCTGTATGCCGTGTGCTTACCAGAGGTCACGACAGACAATAGCCCACGGGAAGTGAGAGCAGCTACAGAAGCGCTTGAAAGTATAAAGAAAAAAGTATCCATACTTGTACTTGTGAGTGTATAAAATTGAGGGTTGTACAAAGTGTTATCCAACAAAGTATAAAAATTCATCCACAGTAAATCAAAGTCTTAGCATTAATATGGGAGAAGAATATTCAGTCATTTAATCAGTTTATCACTGCTGCCAATCATGTTATCTTAAAGGGGAAAGTCCGCACAGGAAACTCAACAGTTCACTTCTAGTATCCACTTACAGTTCAGGCAATGCTTTTCCTTTTTTTAAATGAAACCACAACTTCCTCATTGCTGACTTTCCACGCCTCTCTGTTGCTTGCTTTATTTTTTTTCCGAATGTGGCGTCACAGGGTTGTGGTTTTCTCACTACAACAGTACACAGGAAGTGTGACAAGTCCCTGTCAGTGTTTCCACTGAGGACCACAGAGCTAAATTTAACAGCAAAAACAAGATCACAGGTGCCCAAAATACTCACTTCCACAAACAAAGAGGTTTAATTTGACTACTCAGAGCTATTTATACTTAACCATGTTAATATACTTAGGTCTGGGGGGTTAAGTTTACTGTGTGACGCAGTCTGCCACAAAGGAAACAGCCCAAGCCAATTAGCCAGAGAAGCTATCCAAGTCAAGACAGTTAACTGCTGAAGCTAAGCTCTCATCATGATCACCTGAATGCAGTCTGGTTAGAAAATAGAGTGATTGGCACTGACATGTGTGTCAATCTGAACAGCTCACAGTATCAACATAGATTGATCAGTTTATTAGATTAGCATTACCTTAAACACACAACTACTGACATCTTGTCTGAGAAAATAAAGGTTTGCGTCACTGAGTTCATGTCAGACCAACAGCAGTTACATTTGAGGATGTGAAACTTTCACCACCCTAAAACTTGTTGTATCTGGTGTCACATGTTGACATAGTAATACAAATATGATCAGATATTTAAATTATGCATATGGTTCATGAGCAAAAATTAAGGAATGGAAAGAGAAACATTGCTTTCAATAAGTGTAAAAGAAAAAGGAGTGATAAATGGAAAATGCAAAAATTAGAGAAAGCATGGAAAATTAAATATCTAAAAAAAAAAAAAAAAAAATGAAAAGAAAAGAAAAGAAAAAAAAAAACAACCCCAAGAGCTACAGAGAGAAAAACACAAGAAAAAGACCAAAGATCCTTCCCACTGTGAGGAGACATGGCTGAAGCTGTGTTACTTTGTTAAATGCCTTCCGATCAATACATTTGCAAAGGATCTGCAGTATCACTATCAGGCCTTTATCTGGAGCAACTCCTCTCTCTTTTTATCAAGGGCATCGTGAGGCCTCGACTGAACACACCTCTGTGCTCTCCAGCATGCGCTCACTGACAGAGCAGCAGGGGGAGGGGAGGGCGGTTAAGAAAAAGGCCAGTGGACTTGGACGGCAGCCAGAGCCGGAGCAGGTTTGACTTCGACTAAAGTTACGCTCTGTTCATTGTGACTGGCTCCACTAACTCACTGTGGCTGCGAGCAGAAGCCAATAGTGAGACAATTAGCCCTGGCACTGCCGAGTCACGTTGGCCAAAGTCTGATCTGTGTCCATGTGGGTGTAAGTTCAGTCCCTTGCACACACATATACACTCACAGGCTACACATAGGCTACGCTTACTGGCACAAATATGATGATCTAGTTTCTTTAACCCCTTACTAGCAACATTTAACACTTTGCTTCACCTTTAACATTAAAGATAAAAACATCCTATCCTACTGTCTCTGACATTTTCACCTGAACATTTTGTTTGTTTGTTTGCTTGTACGTTAACTTCATGTTAAATATATCAGGTGTTTACTCTGGAGGATGAAATATAAGATGCACTTTATTGATTCATTCACTTGAAGAGATATGTGGTTGTTATAGCAGCTTAAAACTCAGAGTATCAAACTCAGGTTATCAAATGATGTGCAGAAAATACAATAAATTATCATAATCGTATAAGCATACTTTAAATCATATGTAACTGTCTGTGATTACTAAAGTTATAGCCAGGCATTTTATTTTCTTTGCAAACTTCCGTTGCTTTTTTTTATTTTCAAAAAACGTTGGGTTTGCTGATACAATTTTATATTTTAATATTTGTTTAGTGAAGCAGTCTCATCTTTATCAAACTATCTTAAAGGTCATGTGAGTAACTTTTGTGTCCATTTTTTTAGTCCATTGCAGAGTGGTTTATCTCTCTGTCGATGTCCTGTACATATAACCTTCTTTATGTGTAACTCACAATGAATTTGTGGTATTGGAAAAAAAAAAAAGAAGCTGTTTGTGTGCTGTTAATCGTCTCATCTGCAACTTCTACGCAACAGTGGGGATAGGCATATAAAATAAATAGCTCTTCTTTCTGACAGACTCTTTTGCCTAATCTCAGTCATTTTTAGAAAGCTATCTCATCACATGAGCTCTAAATGGACACCTTTAAATAATATCCACACTTACCTATACACATACATACATTATACAACAGTAAGACATTGAGGTTTTAAGTAGAAGCAGTAAAGCTTCAGCTTTACTTTCTTTTTCACTGTCATGCCTTTTGTTTCTGTCACTTCCTCTTTTCAACTCATGCCCTCTCCTTTCTTCCCTTAGCTCAGTCTCTGAATATGACTTGTCCGTCCTTTTCCTTTAGCTAATCTATATTCAGGCTGATGCAAGGAAGGTGTGGTGTGGCTTAAGAGAAAGCAGATTAGCTCTTATTGTCACAAGTAGAAAATGCGCCAAATGGTCTACTATAAATAGTCAGATTTAGTCCACCCCACTACTCAGAGCTTGGCAGGAGATCAGGCCTGGGAGTGCAACTTTAAGGCCAGGGTCACTGTGTTACTATGGCGACGCAGGGACGGCAGTGTGTGTGTCTTTTAGGGGGTGAACATGAATGTGTAAGCCTGTGTCCCCTCCCCTCCATGTTCTGTGCCTCTCCAGCAGCAGCAGCAGCGTTCAGGCTCCCAGCCCCCGTGGACAGAGAGCATGTTGGGTAACAGCAGTCTGGAGTTCCCCTGGACTCGGGCCAGACCTTCTCTCCCTTCCCTCTCTCCCACACTCCTCCCCTCCTTCTCCCAGCCGCTTCCCCTTCTCCCCGCTGTTTTTTTTTTTTTTTTTTTTAACCGTGTAGTGATTCAGGTTTGTGTGCGTTTGTGCAACTCCCACATGTATGGGCTGTACAACACAACCGCTGGTTTATTTGTCCTGTTCACAGCAGGTTGTCTCCTTCTGACATTTGTGTGTGTGTGTGTGTGTGTGTGTGTGTGTGTGTTTTAAACACCCATAATATAAAAAATATTTTTTCCATTCCCTGTAGGCTTCATCTTCCCATCAAACAATTAGCTGATCTAGAGTCAGCGTCTGCTGTCTCAGCAGCTCATCTCACACATCTGCTCTGTCTAAGTTATCTAGTTCCTCATTTATCAAAATGAGAAATTAGGACTGCTTTCAACACAATTTGTGTCTATTTGTGGCTCTGGCCAAGCCTAGTCAGAATACCATCATCCATACAATCGTCATCGAAATATGTTGAGTAATAAGTGAAGAAACACTTCAGCTCAGAGACTGAGACTTCTGTGACGACTGACAGGGTGGGTTGACATTCAAACCCTTCCAAAAGGTTTAAAGTGACGTATATGATTCAGGGAGTAACTTTGTTGTCCCCAAATTGATACAAAGGTTGTTAAACATTCAAACACAAACGCTATATTTGGTCCCCTTTTCATGTTTTTTTTTTTATCTAAAGGAAGAAGAATTACTCCTCATAATGCTAGATGCTTAATACAGAAAGGTTTGACGTCACATATTGAGAAAAGTAGGTGTGTGAACGTAAAACATGTCAACAATTGCGGAGTGGGCCTGTTTAAGCGTGTTTACCTGCACCCACTCCATTCATCGTTTGGCCTCCGTGCCAGAGGAACAAGCTGTCGCACGCTTCTGCCACAAAGCATACAACAGTAACTCACCCTACTTTGCACCCAGTGCTGACAAAGCACAGCGTCACTGTTTCCGAAACCTCTCCTTCCACTTTTGCATCACCTTGCATGAAAAAAAAGAAAGAAAAATAGAACAGTCAGTTTGAACTGGCAGATCATATATCTTTGAAAGCAGAATAATATAGTAATATAGAAAAATCACTTAAAATAACTTTTTTAATCACAAAATGTTATAGTTCTCTGCCCATTATGTAGCCTAACATAAACATAAACCATGTTTCTTAATGTTATCTTGGTGTAAATAAAAGTGACTGAATTAGTTATTTAAAAGTAACACTCAGTGCAAAGAAAAGGAGAAAATATAACTAATACATTTCTAGACCTGCTGGTGTCGGCAAAGTCTAGCCCAAAAATATTTATTTGTCTGATTTTAAAGCAGAAACATAATAAAGAAACATTTTATATGTGGTTTTTCAAGATGGTCATCTTAGGACAACTCAGAAGATGAAGACTGTGTGTTTGCAGCCCCTCTCATTAAGTAGATAAGTGACTTAAATTGGATCACTTTATTAGTCTGGCTGGACTTAAACACGACCACAGAGTCTGGGATGTCTGAGCCACAGCCTCAGAACGAAAAAGAAACACACAGCTTCCTCTTTCCATCCAGCCGCCACGCTCTTCTCTTCCTCTCTCTCTCTGTGTTTTTTATTCTTCCTTTCACTCTGTCGTTTTCTCCGACTCAGCCCTGTGATATCACGGAGCAACGGATGTGATGTCACTTCCTGTTTGTTTGTTTTTTTTTCAAAGTGGCGCTGCCTGCAGCAGTTTACTGACAGCTGTGAGTGGAGCTGGAAACATGCAAATAAATGAGGTCAAAGGTCAGAGCGGGCTGATTGTTTTTTTAAGCCCTTGCAGTCACTTTTAAAAAGCAGCATTAGAGTCACTCACATTGTTTTCTTTTATTTGACATATGTATAATCTTTAGCTTATTGTTTGTGAGTTAATCTTTACTTTATAGGTATCTCATAATCCACATTTACAGCAGCACCGGTGCACAAATATATAAAAGTTAATATTTTTGGCCAAGCATGGCCACCTATCTGAAGGACATATAATACTGTTTGTAGATAAAAATATAGCCTGTATTACCTCTTCTGCTGAAAAAGGACTGACTCTGACTCCTTTTCCTCATCAGCTGCCACTAGTTGAGAGTCTCGTGGTGACAGACAGGCTGTGACACCCAGCCCTAGTAATAGAAGGCAATTATAAGCCCTGGCGAGAGCTGTGGCAATGGGGGAAAACTTTTATGCAGCCCCCCTCCTGGGGCGCTGACATGCAGACACACTGAAATTAATTGCTACAAAACATCAGCTTGACGCACACATGCATGAAGTCAAACTCCTGGAAAGGAGAAGAACGAAACAATACACATGATGCGACGCTGCATTGATGCTCGTGAAGAGGAAAAAGAAGAAGAAAGAGAAGCAGCGAAAAAAAAACCAAGTAGATCCCTTCCAACACATCATGTTTTCATCTAAATAAAGAAGCAAAAGACAATAGACTTGGGTACCTTGGAGACCAGGAGGACTATTTCTCCATGGCAACCAGTGTGGTGTGTGACAATGCCGCAGTGCGAGGGTTTGAACTGCTAAAGCTGTCTGGGAATGCAAAGATAGATGGGAGAGAAGAAGAGCGAGTGAGACCTATGGAGGGTTCGTAATGAGAACACACATTGCCACACACTCAATGCAAGAAGAATGAAAGTTACAACTTTGCAACTCACGTTATTCTCTTTTCTTTCTATCTTTAAGTCAACGCGGAGAGGACTCATGATCTCTTCTAAATTATTACATTAAGTCTGTTTATGTTTCCATCAGTGCACATCCAAATATTCTCACGTGTAAACATTTCTCCAGTGTTGCTATGGAGTTGTTCCTCTGTTTGGCTGTTAGAAAACTCAGCAGCATGTGGTCTTCAAGGAGATTTATTTTAATTGTGTGGTGTATTGTGGTCGAGACAGCGTCAGGCTATATGCTGGGTGTGTGCTGTCAGCACACTTGTGGATACATGCATACAGTATGTGTCGGGCCTGTGTGTGTGTGTGTGTGTGTGTGTGTGTGTTTGTCTTCGTAAAGCCTCGTGCTGTGTGTTTTGATTGCAAGACAAACTTAAAGGAACGTACTGGTTTGTGACCTTGTAGGAACCTGTGTCTGAATTCTTGTTAAAAGGTAGGCTACAGAATATTTTGAACCTCCTGTTTGATCAATCCCTCTCCTAAATGTGTTATAATCCCTAATTTAATAGAGATATGGTTCCCTAATCCGGAGTCTAGCAGCTGAAAGGAAAAGAAGGGGGGGTCAGCCGAGGATACTTAATGTCTTTTACAAACTGTGCACTACTGCAAGTCTCAACTCCGTCCTTACTAATTTCTCCTTGTCAGCATCAACCAACAACCATCATTGTGCAATCTCCTTTGTGTGTCTTTATTTTTATTTGCAGTGCGCATTATAGAAATTCATTACAGTGTCTGCCGCCAGCGTAGGCAGAAAAATATTCCCCCAGCTCAGCTGAACTCTCACCCTCCTTTAATGTAAACACCACTCCAGAGTCACGTTTCTCCCATTAAGGTAAATGCCTGCATTATGTATGAATCTGGTCTCCTTAATCCAGTTGCACAATTAACCTGCACACCCAGACATTTCCAAGTCCTTGCAACGAAGAGAGTCAACTTTGAACCTGCTAATTTGTAATAGATAATCTAAATTTAAAGAACTCGGGCAAATTACTTCACACTTACAGTATCATATAGCTCAAAGCTCCTGTGAGGACTTTTTAGCTGGTTATGGAACAGATTGACATTAATAAGGATGTCTCAATTAGGAGCTAACAAAGCGAACAAGAGCATCAGCCAGGGGATTGGCTATTTCTCAAAAGTTATTTTTAATGTCTGTTACCTTCACCATGACAGTGTTGGAAGATTGATCTCCAACACGCAGATCGGATGCCCGTTTATACCATTTCAGCTAAAACGATTTACACTGAGTTACACTTGTGTTAAAAAGACAGAAGGAGGATTTTTGTTAGATAATAGTACAGATTCGTGTACAGAGCAGGCTCCGCTGTAACATAAGAACTATCACAGTGTACAAAGAGTATCTTTAAGATGTTTATTGCCTGAATGCTTCAGAGTTTGAAATACCTACTGGCAAATCTTCAGTCCGAGTGACCCAAAGTGACATTTGGCCCCCTAGCCTCAACTCCTGAAAAACCCATTGTCCCATAAGCCAAATGCTTCTGACAGTTATTCATTTATTCATCCCCCTTTTCCTTCTTTTTTTTTTTTTCTTTTTTCCTTGGAAGCAAACAAGCAGTGTGAATGTTGTTTGTGGTTGTTCTGTGTCTGCCTCGTCAGCCGTCATGCCTGTTGACGTCTGGCACTCGGAGTTAAACGATTATTGTATGATTGTTAAAAGGTTGCAGGGCTTTCTGATGGAGAACTGTCTTCTCACCCCTGTAGGCTATCCCACATCGGCAGTCTCGAGCTGGGGTAGAGGGGAGGCGGCAGAGGAGGTAGAGGGGCTTACCTGAATCAACCTGTCGTACCTGCCCTGAGGCCCACCTGCCAACAACCCAGCGACAGCCGCTTTCTCTTTCGCTCTCTTTCTGCCTCAGCTTCTCCATCACTTCCTCTATATCTCTCCTCATCTGTTTATCTCTCTGCCTCTAAAATGCTATGCTCTGTCACTTTTCCTCAGCTCCAACACCACAAAACAAATATCTCTCACCTTAGCAGATGTGCAGCGCTTACTGTCATCTTCACTTCACAGCAATTTATTGGGAGCAGCTTTAGCCATTGGACCTAAGGAGACTATTTGTCTTGGCAACTTCTGATGTGACTCAAAACTCAAATAAACTCTGGAGAGCAACTTAAAGGTGCGTGTGTGTGTGTGTGTGTGTGTGTGTGTGTGTGTGTGTGTGTGTGTGTGTGTGTGTGTGTGTGTGTGTGTGTGTGTATGTTTTAGTATGTGTGTGTGTGTGTGTGTGTGTGTGTGTGTGTGTGTGTGTGTGTGTGTGTGTGTGTGTGTGTGTGTGTGTAAGTTGTTTACACAGGTCATCCTTTAAAAGAACGGGTGAGTTTCAGCTTTACTTTACTAAATCTTCAGTAGCTCTGGTTTTTGTATTTATAGCTTTTGGTCCAGAGAGAAAAAAGACAAAAACCAAACCATCTCTGCCTTTCTTACACTTTTCTCAATAAATGTCAAGGTCCAAGGAGGGAGCAAGGGTGATGGCGTGACTGTCTGATGCAATAATAAACCCACGCTCGTCCACATAAACAGATGTGGACTGGCTGAGCTCCATTTGACTGTGGACTAAAGCAAAGTTTAAATTCCAGACCAAAAATCTGAAGACTGTAGTAGAATAAAAACAGGTCTGTGAGTCTAAATGTTTTCTGTCTGCCCCGTGTACGTATGCAACATGAGTCACACCAAAACATGTTGGCTAAAGACAACAAACCAGTCGCAGCTCTGTCTGGATGCTGAAGCCACATCTTTTTGCCTCCCAAGCTCCTTCCTGTCTGTCTCTGTGTCCATGTGAGGACGTCAGCAGGCTGAGGAGCAGTCAGTTTGTCAGCTCAGTCACCAGCCAATAAGAAGCCTTGGTGCTGGTGCAATGTGCAACAACCAATCAGTTTATGAGAAGTTTTAAATGTATTTAGTCCTGTCCTCTCCTCCATAAAAAGAATTAAGATGACATTCTTTTATTTCAGTAAAATAACTTCATCACAAAGTCATATGACTGGCATACAAAATACAATCTAGCAATATGATTACCAAATATTACATTACTGAATTGTTCATTTTGTGCATACTGTAAGTTTTTTTGGGTTTTTTTTAGCTCTAATTGTAGTTGCTTGTTTTAACTACTTCTGTGTTCAGTTTGTAGTTTATTGGTTCCTTAAGGTTCTAAGGGTTTACGTGGTGACATGGTGCAGGTAAGAAAAGTTCTGCTATACTCACATTATTATTGTTGTGCTTTATGTTTTAAAAATGTCTACACTAACATGTTTGACAGATAAAATGAGATTTTTTGTGACAGTATGTTACACTGGTGGAGGTCAGGTGGCTAAGTGGATTTTACGTCACCAATGCACGTAATGCAGAGCTTGAAGCAAGTGGTCCATGTTTGAATCCGAATTCCCAACACACTCTTTACAGAATTTTCCACTCTATCCACTGTCTTGTGTTTTTAATAAAGGAGACTTACAATTTTGACAACAAGGGCCACCAAAATCATGAAATAAATATTCTTCACAAAAGATCATTACCTTTATACCCCAACAGAATTATGAAAAATCATCTGGCTTTACAAAAGTTTACACAGTATTGCAACATGACTATATCTCAAAATAAGAAATGTTCTTTCTATCAGACTTTACATATCTGGGCAGGTAAATTTAATAGTACCTCCAAATAGTTATTTTCTGTAGCAAAAGTTATCATCATCTTTCTTTTTTTTTTCTAAGATAGTGCATCAGTTTCAAGGCCCACAATCACAGAAATAATAAATTCTTTCAAACAGAAGAAGTCACCCGCAGATATGACCTATAATACATTAGTTCTGTCAACATGCTGGCGTCCTGCCGCCCACAGATTCTGGTCTACACCACTCAGACAAACAGAAAAGTGTTTTGTGGCAACCTTTAAATGTTACCAGTTGCTGCACTGTGACTGCTGTGTGGTTTGGGGAAGCCCCTTCTTTTCAGCCCCTCGGTGACTCATCGGGAGCTAAAAGGTCAGAGGTCAGATCTTTTGTCGAGCATCAAACAAACAGTCCACGGGCTCAGTGAGTCACACGTCCTCCGGTGGGAGACATGTTGGGTATATGTGTCTCTGTCACCTACCACCCTGAGGAGGCAACAACAGGCAGATGAGCAGATAGGGTGGCTATTCGATGCCGAGGCCTGTTTCTGTGTGATACACTTACACCAAAGCTTGAGGGGAGAGAGGGACGCCTGAAGCAACTGACGAGTGTCACAGATTGTTTTTCAAACATTACCAGTGCCTAAAGCTTCATTACATCACCTCCCAGAGTAAAATAAAACTCATAATCTCACTCACAGTATAATAATAAACGGCTAACTCGAGTCGGCCTCATTCCTTAAAAAAAAATCTGGCTACTTCACTGCAGCAACAGGTGGTGCTCTGTAATCTTTTGTCTTGTAATGTAAAGGATAAGATTTCACTAAGTGAGCCAAAGTTTATGATGACTGGTACTCTGAATGGTGGTGTCAAGTATTTAGACAGACAGACGGCGCTGAATGTCTTCATCCATGGTTGTTTCATGAATCCCTTTAGATCCATTTGGCTTTTCATGCACGTCAATTAGTCGGCAGATTTCTCCACGACCCCTTTCACTCTGCCAGCTTCCTCAATGTTTCCAACAGATTTGATCCTCCGAACGCCACTTCGCCTTTACAACGCGCATCTTGCTCTGCATGTAAAAAGGTCAGGCCGCACACACCCACAGGCGTCGCTTTAAGAGCTGGGAGAAAAAAATGACATTTATAAAATATGCTGCTTTCATGTTCTCCCTCTCTATGTCTTCTCTCTATGTCTTTATGACTGTGGGGCTAATATTCAAACTGTCACTCTGCCCAAGACCATCAGGCTTCCACTCTGCTCCCATTTAATTATCAACCCTGTGTGCTTTACAGACCCCCAAACACATCACAGCTAAATTTCTTTTTTTTAATCATTGAACAGTCCACCACTCTCATCCCTTAGCCAAAAAACATGAAAAGCTTCATCTGTGCTCCAAAATAATCTCTCTCTCTCTCTCTCTCTCTCTCTCTCTCTCTCTCACTCTCTCTCTCTCTCTCTCTCTCTCTCTCTCTGTCTCTCTCTCTCTCTCTCTCTCTCTCTCTCTCTCTCTCTCTGTCTCTCTCTCTCTCTCTCTCTCTTATGCAACATGCAGGATTTAGTAACTGTAAATATCCATCCTCTAATCTAGGTCCGCCCATCATGGGAGCACATAAAGCTGTACACACCTGTATGCTAATGCAGAGGGATTGCACCACTGGTCGCAGTGGGAGGCCCGATAGGTGAGGAGGTGTGACAGAAGAGCAGGAGTGTCTGACTGCCTGTCTCCCTCTCTGTCAGTCTTTGCAGTCTCCCTGCCTGCTGCTGACAAATGACAGCACAGAGCTTGGTATTTGCTCCCACGTACAGTATGTAGGTGTGAGGATTCTCTTTTGGTCTCTCTATTTTCTATTTTTCTATCGCCCTCACCCTCCCTTTGCACCTTTTCCATTTTTTCCCGGCCTCCATCTCCCTGATATCCACAGTAAAACAACTCTATTAGTCCACTCTCTCTCCCCTCTGTCTTTATTTTTGTGTTCCAACTCCACCTCCTCTCTTCTTCATTTCCACCTCCTCTCTCATTTTTGGCTTCCCTATACCTACTTCTTTGTCTTTTCAATGTGGCAAATTGAGGCATGATTCAATATCAAGCATTGCTTCCTTAGTGAGTGAGTGTGTGTGTGTTTATGTGAAGAGGGGCATTATGGCTGCGTAGGTAAAGGGAGAGCCTTTATTTCTCTCCTGCTGCACAGTTTCATCAGGCGAGGACTCCTCTGGTTTTGTGTGGGCAGCAGGGGAAAGCACACTAAGGAGACTGAACCAGCTGACCCAAACTTACATGTAACAGAGCTCGCATCATGCACAAACAAACACACACACAGATTAATTCTCCTTCCCCTGCCCTTACAGCATCTGCTTCCACCCCCTTCACGCATCCGAGTGAGGGGAGGCCCAAACAGCCGCTGTGAACTGTTTATCATCTTTATTACTTTATTACTTTTCTGACAGTTTCCCTAACCTGATTTTATTACTTTGTCATCAGATGATGAGCTTTCTCATCTGCTCTCTCTCTCTCTCTGCTCTTTCTTCTTTGCTTTGCCACCGATTTATCGACCTTGGTAAGTGATGCATGACAGCTGCGAGGGATGCAGACAGGAGTTTAGATTTGACACAACAACTTCACCACGGTCCTCGATGAAACTCTACGGCATCATATCCTGAGCTTTTGGTATTTGCTTCTTCTTTCTCCCAACTAAAAGACCTGTAGAAGAGGACATCTCCCTCACAGGAAAACATCTAGTTTTTAGACTGAATATGTGCAGTTGGAGTCCAGGCTCCCTCCTCAAATACAGCACCAATGTGCTGTGTTTTAGTTAATCTAAAAGTGATTATATCTGATCTTTTATATATATTTGACTGTTTGAATAAACAGCATTGCACATTCTCAAGCTGTGCTTTCTACTTCAGGCTTATTTGGATTTTGTGAAGGAGACTGTGCTCCAGATCATCCATAATAAATGACTGAATGTTGCTATCAGTCTAATAGGGGTAAACAGAGATTTGCCAGAGGCTGAATGGGAAACGCCTGGGAGAATATAAGACCAAAAACCTTCTGTGTTTATCTATAAGCCTATCTATTTATAGTATCTTGCAGGAGTCACTTACACCTGTAGGTGAAGGGAAGATGGATGTTTAAGGTGTTATGAAACAGTATAGGTCTATATAAAGTCTTTATCAGATTATATTTGAAGTCTTACCTGCATCACCTCTTTTTTTCTCTCACTCTTTCATCCTCTCTTGGGCCACCTTAGTGTCCTGCCCACGATGTTTCCCAATGAGGTTGCTCGCATATAGATCCAGTCAGCAGCAAGGGAAACGCATTGATTTCCCGTCAGCATCCACCGAGCGTTGCTGGCGCGCCTACCGAGGCTGGAGCAGCCGGGGGAACATCGGCATCCCGCAGGCGTCCTGGCAGCCCCTCGCAGTGTTGTTAATGCGGCCCATTAGGCCGCTGAGTGGCAGAGAGATTCCCCGAATATTGAGCCGGGGACACCCCTCAATTAGACGCATCGCCCCGCACCTCGTCAGCATCCGCGCCTATCACCTCTCATTAATCAATGACACAGCCGAGAGAGATGCAAAGTTAATTTAGAGGAACTTTGCAACCAGCCAGCAGTTTGTGCAGTCTTATAGTTGTAAGTTTATTGCTTAAACGGACTCACTTTTATGTAATATTAAACAATAGTACGTGTTGGCTTGTTTTTCTGCATAATCAATACACTTGCCTTTATTGTATTATAGTATTAAAGCCTTCAGCGCACTCCTTTTTAAAGATTTAGTCCTATTAGGTTGCCTATGTGAAGGTGTAATCACCAAACACGGAATGAAAATAGGTTCCAAATTAAAAAAGAAAGCTTTAAGTCAATGAAAAATAGTGAATTGTTATTTCTTCTTTGGTTGGACTGTATGCGATGTTTGTCGTAAATACACGGACTTGTTTTTATTTGTGATTTAAACATGTTTGAGTCTTATTTAGTGCGTAAACACACACGTCTTACGCTCGTTGACAAAATAAAGAACCCGAGTTTTTTCTGATGCTCACATTGTTCCTCACAGCGCAGTGTTAGAGTAGAGCTACAGCTGTGTTTTATAGCAGGGAAGCAGGATTCTGCTGCTGACATTAGTTATTGTGAGCGCAGGACATGATTTGCACTCCAGCCTCTCATTCACTGCCAAGCAGCGATCAGCGCTGCCTCAGGAAGTTCCAAATAAGGACAGGGAAATGGAAACCCACCGGAATAGGTCCTTATGTAGTCACGACCTTATAAGGCACGGCGGAGCCGGGCTTTCCGGCAGCAGAGCTGCCTGCTGCACAGATGGGAAATCCAAATCAAATCTACGGGACGGCAGGGAGAGAGAAAGAATTATGCTGTTGTCTGAAGAAGCCGTTCTGCTATGAAGACACGTCGATTCAGGACAGAGGAAGAGAGCCGTTGTCCCTGCAATTTACTGCGAGAGCTTAATATAAAGTCTCTCCTCTCTGCTTTCCCCCAGGCCAGCGTCATGAGTCCTCCACTGCAGTGACTAAATATGGGCTTCCTCCGTTCCTAATATGGACATCTACGTCACGGCAAGAGGGTATAAAAGGAGCGGGGAAACCTCTCAGCACAGAGAGAGCCCTGAGAGCCCACAAGAGCAACTGTAGAGCAGAGATAGATAGACAAACACATAGAAGTCCCTTTCCGAGAAACATCACAACAAACAAAAAAGCAATTTCAAAACAACATTCGTCCAAGAAGGTCAAAACCTGATTGGATAAGTTATTTAATAAATCAGGATTAATTTGCTGATTAATTCTGTTGAATATAGGGAATGAGTATAAATGACACTTTTGATTTTTTCTGAAAAGACAAGTGGATCTTTACTCATCTCTGAAAGAGAAAAAACAAGAGGACAGCTGGAGAACAGAAGAGACGGAGCATCTTCTCAGCATCAGCAGAAGTGTGCAGCAGCGCTCCCTGAGCTGAGCTAAGTGATTTCCTCCACCTGTGAAGCAACGCTCCTCCAGAGTGCACCCAGCCTCTCTGTCGTCCTCAGCAGCTCTAGCGCAGCCTCAGCCCTGTAGTCACAGCACCAGCAGAGGATGGCTGCAGCCAAGACCGAGATGATTCTCCCAACCCTGCAGATCTCAGAGCCCCTGAGCTTCCCTCACTCCCCAATGGATAACTACCCCAAGCTGGAAGAGGTGATGATGCTCAGCTCTGCAGGGACACCCTTCCTGACTGCCTCGGCACCCGAAGGTGCAGGCTTCGGCTCAGGAGAGCCAGGAGAACAGTATGACCACCTTGCTGGAGGTAAGAGCAGATTTTTCTGTGGTTCTCTTTGCTGCATGTAAAAATAAACTAAACATGAGATGAGATTTGCAGAGCTTTATCAAACTAAGAAAAGAGTTAAAAGCAATAAAGGGCTACACAGCATAACATGAAATTAATGCTTTGCTGTGCATGATTTACACACATCAAAAAATTCTACAACTACAGCCTACATTTAAGTTTAAATTCTGTATTTCTAAATATTCATTAGTTTATTTGCCTTGCTTGTGTGTAGAAATGTCATACTTCAAAGTACATGGTGTCGACAAGGAAAACTTTAAATTTAAGCTGAGTGGATACTAAATATTCTGACAAAATTACCAATGAATAAAAACAGGGAGTTAAAAAAAAATTGGACTTAATACTAATTTATTGATAGCTCTTAATCCTGTTGGTTCTCAGAGGACTCAAACACTGATCCGTCACCGCATGCCTCTAGACACTCCTACAGCTCAATTCAAATTGCATTCCTAAAACCAGCTGAACTGCAGTTTTGGTAATCAATTGCCTCGGGCTCTGTGATGGGCTTCAAGAATGTGAGTGAGTGAGTGTGAGTTTGTGTGTGTCTGTGTGTGTGTTCGTGAGCAAGACAGACAAAATGAAAGAAAGATAGAGTGAAAGCTGAGGTAAATGACAGTATGGAAATCTTGCACAGCAGCTCTTGTTGAGGTGTGCAAGAGGCAGTTTAAAGTTTGAGGGGTGAACACTGTTGGGGTGTGCTTGTGTGTGTGTGGTGTTTAGGGTGGCGGGTTCCCTGTGTGGGCACCTGATAGGTCCGTCACAGAAGAGAGGGGCGACACACTGTCCACTGCGCTGTCAGGATTCCCTCTCTCTTCCCCTCTCTGAATATCGACAGTCTGATTAATGTCTCTCTCTCTCTCTGTGCTCTCTACAGATACGTTACCTGATATCCCCTTCAACTGTGAGAAGCAAGTCACAGAGCAGACCTACTCCACTCAGAGGCTGCCCCCCATCTCCTACACAGGACGCTTCACCCTGGAGCCCGCAACCACCTGCAGTAACAGCCTCTGGGCCGAGCCCATCCTGGGCCTGTTCACAGGTCTGATGGGGAATATTGCCCCCAGCTCCAGCTCTTCCTCAACGGCCTCACAGACCACCTCGTCCTCCTCCTCATCTATCCCTTCCTCCTCCACTTCTTCTACCTCCTCCTCCTCTCAGAGCTCCAGTCTCAGTTCCTCCATCCACCACAGCGAGCCAAACCCCATCTATTCAGCTGCCCCCACTTACTCCAGTCACAACTCTGACATCTTCCCAGACCAGGGCCAGGCTTTTCCTGGCTCAGCTGGAGCGGTGCAGTATCCTCCTCCTGCCTACCCCAACGGCAAGACGTGCAACACCAGCTTCCCTGTTCCCATGATCCCAGACTACCTGTTCCCTCAGCAGCAGGGTGAGATTAGCCTGGTGTCCCCGGACCAGAAGCCCTTTCAGAGTCAGTCCAGTCAGCCCTCACTCACCCCTCTGTCCACCATCAAGGCCTTTGCCACCCAGACTGGTTCCCAGGACATAAAGGGTGTCTATCAGTCCCAGTTGATCAAGCCCAGGGGTATGCGCAAGTACCCCACCAGGCCAAGTAAAACCCCTCCTCACGAGAGGCCCTACGCCTGCCCGGTTGAGACCTGTGACCGCCGCTTCTCGCGCTCTGATGAGCTGACTCGTCACATCCGCATCCACACCGGCCAGAAACCCTTCCAGTGCCGCATCTGCATGCGCAACTTCAGCCGCAGTGACCACTTGACAACACACATCCGCACTCACACCGGCGAGAAGCCATTCGCCTGTGAGATCTGTGGACGCAAGTTTGCCCGCAGTGACGAGAGAAAGAGGCACACAAAGATCCACCTCCGGCAGAAGGACAAGAAAGCGGAAAAAGCGGGAGCGGTAGCAGTAACAGCAGCATCCGTATCAGCTGCTTCACCTGCCTCCAGCTACCCGTCACCCATCACTTCTTACCCCTCTCCTGTGTCCTCTTACCCCTCTCCTGTCACCTCCTGCTACTCCTCTCCCGTCCACACTTCCTATCCGTCGCCTTCCGTGGCCACCACCTACCCATCAGTGTCCATGTCCACCACCTTTCAGTCCCAGGTCGCTTCCCCCTTCCACTCCTCAGTTGCCTCCAACATCTACAGCTCCCCCATCCCCACCCCTCTATCAGACATGCAGACCACTCTCTCCCCAAGGACAATCGAGATTTGCTAAGAGAGAGCAAAAAAAAAAACTTTCTTCAGTCTCCCCACACCTCTCCTTCCTAAAGGTTCTTTGAGAGGAATGAAATCAGCATCAAAAGACTTTGTTTTCCCCTCCAAAAAAGCACTTTTCTGCTCCTTGTGCAGTGTTAGGTGAATCTCCAGTTTCGTCTGAAAGTGAGAAAGAGACGCATGTCAAGAACTGGGCAAAGACAATAGAAGATAAAAGGGAGTTTTATTTCTGGCTCTGTAAAACAAATGCAGCACTTCAAATGTATACGGAACTCAAGAGATAGAGAGAAGAAACGTGCACTGACAGTTGTCTGCTATTAGGTACAGAAAGACAAAGGGACAAACAGATCGGCAGCAGTTGTGGTGCTAAAGCACGTCCGCCCTTGCAGGCTCTCACATAGTGCAAAAGACATTGAATGATATACATAAGCTATCATATATGTATATTGTACATGTGCCATGTTTCGTTTTTATCATTCTTTGGTACCATTGATGTGAAAAATGATTTGCATATTTGCATTGTATTATTTGAAGTGAGCAGGGCCATATTTTATACATACTTTCTCTATTATGTAGTGATGATGCTGTGATACATTTTGACATTGTTTGGAAAAAAAAGCACTTAAGTATTCAAGCATGAGTAAGAGTGATGTTATTTTATGTTTGTAAATATCATCCACTGGTACTATCTCTTTCTCTCTTGCTCACATGTGACATATCGCTTGGTTGTATGGAAAAATAGAGAGAAGGAAAAAACAGAAAAAAAAAAAAACCAACGAAACAAGACAAAACACTCCTGTTATTTGGTGCCTTTTGTGAAGCCTTGCTGGTGTTGTGACTCGGCTGCGCGCAAGAAAGAGAGGATGCACTGCATCTCGCCTTAAGGGTTGAGGGAATATTTTTGTTACAGAATGTAAGTCG
Organism: Symphodus melops; assembly: GCF_947650265.1. Classification (NCBI taxonomy): domain Eukaryota; kingdom Metazoa; phylum Chordata; class Actinopteri; order Labriformes; family Labridae; genus Symphodus; species Symphodus melops. The sequence continues at coordinate 15,421,664 of NC_136699.1, forward strand.
AACTCAGAGGAAGGAAAAGGGGACGAGCTGTGGGGGCACCGCTTCATTTCATTCGAATGTAAGCAAAAAAGGAGAAAAATTCTATAGTATATTTTTGTAAAACTGAAGTGTAAATATCCACATCTTCAAGAGCTGGAATGTTGAAGTTACCTACTGAGTAGGCATGGGATTCTTTTGTATGTTATATACATGCAGTTCATTATTTTGTGGTTATCTTTATTTTGTATTTGTGTTTGTTAAAACAAGTGACTGTTTCTGGCTTCTAAACACATTGAATGCGCTTAACTGCCAATGGGATATTTGGTGTACAAGATATCCTCCCAGAAATGAAATATGAATAAAAATATGAATATATAAGTACATTTGTTTTCATTCTTAATTGTGATGCTTTTTATCCCACCATTTCATAAAGATTTTTTTATTACTTTTTGCCTCACATGTTAACTGTTAACTTCAGATTATGAGTGGATTTATACCACAACATCACATCACAAAGAGTCACCCCATTTTGAGGAAAATATGAAACTATGGAAAGCCTCTATTTAAATCACTGGTCTCCAATTGAATCTTATATTAAAGATAACACAGATGCATGACTACCATGCCTATAAACACTGAAGATGGAAATTCTTATCTAGATCCAACATGCTCTTGAAGATATTAAACTCATCTTAATTTCCATTTCATTTCAGATTTTATGATATAAACTGGCCCTAACTGATGAGTACACAGACTTCCAACAAATTGATCCTGAGGCAAAGTTGCAAAACATATTGATTTTATTCCTTTTCTGTGTGCTGTTAGAGGAATGATCTGTTGGAGAGTGGCATTTTAAAACTGTGCTTAGACATGTGCAGGGTTATTTTAACAGAGTGCAGGTGAAATCCATCACATGATAATTACCTTCTTTTCCGCAAATGTGATCGGTGAGAAGCTGTCGCCTCGAAGGGAAGCACACAATTGGGCAGAATGTGTGTAGGTTAGACTGAATTGATGCACGGGTGTAGCTGAAGAGAACTAGCCCTGAAGGTTTAACTGCTGTTTCTTTTGGTATTCCAAGCAGAATATAATAACAGCCTCGTCGCACAGTCATTATTCATCCACCACTGGTCCCTGGGCAAGGAATTCTTGCTTCATGCTTGAGAATGGAAATAAAACAGCTTTGGTTTTTTAAACCTATATAGACAAGAACAATCCCAAGTTTTTCTCTTGGAGCAATTTCATGTTGTGAAATGCATACTGTACACCAAAATACTCACAAATGCAAACACAGCTAAAATAGAATGAGGTAAAACAGAAAGAAGAGAGAGAGACGGAGGGAGAAGGAAAATAATTAAGATAATTGGTCTCCTGATCCCAAATTGACTTTCCAAATTGGGGCTGATGAGCTGTGTGTGTATCTGTGTTTGCTTGTGTGCACATGTATGCATGATGCATCTTTGCATGATTTACAAAGCCATTGTATAGACTGACTGATGCAGTTGTTTCCTGCTGTGTGTCTGCATGTGATGCAGTGTGAAATCTGTCGTGTTATCTGCCGTTGTTCAGCCATATCAGCCGTTGTTCCGCTCTGTGTGACTCTTTTTAAAACTCTGGGTTGCCATGAAAGAGATCTATACGTGGACACCAGGCTCTTAACTTTTAATGTGTGTCCACATAAGTGAAAATGTAAAATGTAAAAATTGTCAAATTAGTTGAATAAAATCTACCTCATGACGTATGACGTTGATCTTTACAGTTGATTCCCTGTTTGATTATTATTGCCTTAACGTAATCTCTCTGGCGTCTACAACAAACAAAACAAGAAAACACATTTAAGCATCACGCAACAATCAACAGTCAATCTTCAACAAACTAAAAAAAAACGCAAACAAAGCTAAGCTCCTTAGCATTCATCGTGTGACCCTTATGGTTAGTAATTGTTCCAGATTAATTCAGCATTAATCTCAGTCCAAATGCAAAATGTCATATGGAGCCAATTTTTTCAACCCAAACAATTGTCATTCTTAATTTCCCCTCTATAACTGATTGCATTTGTGATCTTGGTAAAATATAGCAATTTTTTCCAGTTTTCCACAGCTCTAAATTTCCCCTTTTAAAATAGGATCTAGGCAACGTCCTGTTTACCACAACATGAAGAGACAAAGATCTCCTGAGTACATAGGTTATATTGAGACAGCATGTACAGGATCAGGCAACATCATGATGTCTTTTGTCACTATGGCAGTGAAGAGTGAAACAAGCAGCTGAGCTTCAGATGACCAGATTGCATGACAGGTTGAATTACCTTTAGTATTTTGTGGCTGCAGTGTTAAATCTATAAGAAGTTAAATTATCTTTAATTGTTAGTAGTGATGCGTTCTTCTCAGAGGCATAGTTAGCCTTTTTTTATTACAACAAACCTCAGACCGCTTTCACTGAAAAAAAATTCTGAAATCTATTACTTCCTGTCATTGTTAGCAACAATATTTTGGTCACTGGTAGCAGACCAACAAAAAATAAGCAGCTTTTGCATCATAACTTATTCCTAAATTTACAACTCTTTTACTCAATGTACAAACCACAGGCTGTGCTTCTCTCAGCCTGAGACAATATTTTAGCGAGCAATGTCACAGTCCATAACAATAAGACACACAGACATTATTCCTCACAGTACCATTGAACTGTGTTGTCCATCACTTCCTCCTACTCTTATTCGAGACTCGTCTCCACTTATCAAAGCTTGCGTTGAGGGAGGTGTGAGAGGAGCTCATGAGGAGTCGGGGGTGCAGTTGCGTTGTGGCTTCACTCTGTTGTAACCCACAATGGAGCCACCTCACGCTACCCAACGGGCTTCCACTTCAAGAGCCCTGGCTTTGTTCAAAAATGTATTTGTTCTCTTATTCTTTTTGGGAACTGTGTAAAACAAAAAAGGACGAATGGCGAATAGAACCATTCTCTCTCTCTCCCTCCCTATCCACCCTCCAAACCCCGTCCCACATACTTCCTCTCTCCCTCTCCATCTCTACCTCGTTCACCCTCTAGTACATATTTTGCAGGAGATGCTAATGATCTCCCCCCTCTGTATTCTGATGCAAGGTCTGTCTACACTTTTCCCTTTCATCCACATACAAATGTGCTCTTATTGCCTCTTCGCCCTCAGGCTTTTTAAGATGCCTTTTTGAAATATGCCGTTTGATAAGCACATCATTGGCCAAGTCCCCACAGTGATTAGAGACCTCTTTAATGTGAGCAAGTTAGAGAGTGAATGAGTGGCTCCGGGGCCGGCAGCTATCCCTTCTCCTGTGCCCTCGACCCTTGACATCTCCTGGGCCGCTGGGGAGTGACCAATATCATGAGGGACAACCCGAAGCCTGGCATAGCACACACACCGTCAGCCGTTTTCTGTTTCCACATGGAGATGAAGCACGGGACGAAAGGCACTGGAGATTCTCCTTCTTAGAGACATCGTACTGTATGCTGGAAGGCTCCATTCTTGTACTTTATCACAGGGATGTGACAGGAGGACTGCTCTCTAATGTCTTTTAAATATGCTCCATTGATCTTGTGTTCAGAGCCCCTCTTTGCCTCACTGGGATTGTTCTTTTTTTTTATCTCACTGCCAATAGGGATGGTGATACAGTCGTCAGGTGCTTTCTCCTTTTCTGCCTCTTGCACTCGACACCTGTTGAGTCTTTTGGGATAAGTAGGTTATATTTAAACTGCTTGATTTCCAGACTCCTTATGGTTATATTTCAGGTAGATTGCAGCATTTAAAAGAATCAGTGTTCAGGAAACGTACTTGGCGTATCACAGAGTGAAACAAATGTCAGACCTAAAGTGCAACTACGACAAACGTGACCAAAACGAGCAGTCCATTAACGTTCAATGACCTCCTCGTGCTGTGCACAGACCTGACCGAGAACGGATGCTCTGCCTTGCACACCAGGACACACAGGCAAATCATTAATAATAAAGAAGCCACACATTTGTTTTCATATTTCTGGGTTAAGATCATAATATTAACAGTCTATGGTGAAGATGTGTGAAACTTTCGAATGTGCTTTTGCTGTTTCAAAAACACACGAGATGTAACAGCAGCACAACTCGCAAGCAGCTTTGAAATTATTTGCAGCACACAAAAGAGTTTTTTGACGTATCGCTTCCACAATAATCTACAGGTGTCCTGGCAACTTTAGCTCTACTTAATAAGCCATGCTTGTTTGAAGTACATGGCTTTGAACAGACAACAAAACAGTGCATGCTTAAGTACCTCCAAATATGACACCTCTTCAACTCAGCATCAAGTACACTACAGCTTCAAAAAAAGCCACCTGGGTGGCTCTGAAATGCAAACAGGCCCTCATAAGTCTTTATGTGTTAAGGATAGTAAGTGGGCTTGAGTTGTTTTCTTTTTTGACTGGAGCGTGCGATTCCTGAGTGTTGCGTAAATAAATGCAGTCATGGCTCTCAGAGACTTGTCTGTTTGTATCAGACGGTTGAATGTTCTGCAGCAGATGGCTTTCTGAAGCTAATTAGAAGGGTTTCGTTTGCATTATGAACGACAACAAACCCTAAATAACAACATCACAAACAAAATAATAAATGGAAATGTATACATGGAAGGCTTGTGTAATTTGTTTTTCAATTCTCAGAAATAGTAGGTGAGAACAGTGTGATTTAGCAGAAAAACAATAATTTCTACACTGTCTTGTTCCCAACCACACAATTCTGCATTTGTCTTTGACATATTATTATTCCTCGTGGGCAGCAGGGATGCTTTTCGGGGTCACTGATTTGCTTGACCGATAGTTCAAGAGTTTACAACAACCGCACACTTGTCACAACAGCTCAGATTAGAGGTGAGAGCTACAATGTTTAAACTATGTGAGTGTGTGCGAGAATACATGTGAGGGAGTGCTGTTGATTTAAGATTTAATAGAACCAAACTCATATTTGGCTTTCATGGACATATTCTTGGCTATTTAGCTATTTAGACATACACTGTATATGAGGAGCACTGTTACAACCTCTGCCACACATATTTGTATGTTCAACTGGTGGGCTAAATCAGACCCTTGTACAATCACAAATCTTGCCCTTTAAACATTTATCTCTGACTTGGGTTGAAAAAAAAGTTTTCACTAAACAGGCAGTGTCAGTGAATAAAGGTGTTTCTGAACTGAAAGAAAAATATCATAAATGACACATTGTGTATATTAAATACATCTATTGTATTTTACGGTTGGTTAACTCTGTTTCTTAGCTCAAAGATCTAAGAGTGTTTACCTGAAGATAAAAGGATGCCAATTTTTTTTTTATTTAGTACCCAAACTATGTCTAATATTAAGAGGCAGCCGATCACAACTAGAGTATCCTTGTTCTAAACCCCTAGTTAGCTCTGATTTTGTGTGAGTGTTTAAGTTAAAACATAATGGGCCATTCATGGCACTGTGCTTGAGTATGAACTACTTAATGAAATTAGATTAATAAAGTTCAAACAAAACCAACTTTCCACCTGCAGTTACAGATCAGGGCCCCCTGCATGCGTCTAACTTTGAAACATCAAAAGCGGAGAAACAGAGACTTAAAACACAATCTGTGTCAGCCGTCTCCACCCCTGCCTTCCAGATGTGCCCTACAGTGACTTCACCACCTGTCATTCAAAAGGCGGAGGCCAGGTGTTTGATCCTACATGGTGGCCACCTGTTCTGAGACACACACACACACACACACACACACACACACACACACACACACACACACACACACACACACACACACACACACACACACACACACACACACACAATCCTGCAAGTGCTCTGCTTTTCCACAGAACATCAGCACTGCCCACAACCTAATCCAGCCCTGTGTATTTTCCCAAAGATAAGCCCTAACCCATTTATTAGGTAATACCTGTTGGTATGAGTGGATGATAAATAATGTAATCTGCCATGGATAGGCAGCTTTAGTCACACAACTGAATGGAGAAAAACAATATCATTGGTTCAGGACTACCAGCGGAGGAAAGAAATCTCTGTCCCACTGTATTGTAATTTTGACTTGCTGACAATGGAACTGTGTGTTGTCGCCGCTTGGCTTGGATAATACAGTAGCAGGTATTACAGAAGCTTGTCATCTGGGTGCTGCTGAGCTTCATTTGAAAGCATAATCAGCAAATGTGTGCATTGGATAGAGAATGAGCAAAACAGGTGTGTGTGTGTGTGTGTGTGTGTGTGTGTGTGTGTGTGTGTGTGTGTGTGTGTGAGTGAGTGTATTCATAGTATACTGTAGATACATGTGTGCCATTTACAGGTGCCTAAGCACCAAAACCATAAGGTGTTATCAGTCTCAGGGGTGACAGCTTGATCACCAGGGAGAATATGACATGAGAATTAGGGAGGAGGAAGAGGAGGGATACGGTGCACGTGTATCATCATCTGGCCAGGTTTCCTTTCCCGCCCCCTCACTACAGCTGTCCTCCACGTCTGATGAAAGCCTTGAGCTGCTATATTTGTCCCACAATGATGAGGTGGAACTAATGGGCACTTTTACACCAACTGATGTCATCAGTGCGCTGTGTCTGGGGAACAGGAGGGTGCAAGCGACCAGGATACCTGCAGGGAGCTTTAGTCGTCCATCGGCACATGCACGTTATATAAACAGCTTGCATCATAGACGCGCTTGTTTTCTGTCAAGTATTGTCGGGGGAAAATCATTCCTCAAGGGTCTGACAACGTTTAGTTAAACTTTTGGGGAGCTTTCCTATAAAATTCTCTGAAAAGTTAAAACATGAAACTGTTTCAATAAATCACATCTGATTCATTTTCTTTGGAGAAGAAATCATCTGTAATGACATACAAACAGACACCACCAGCAGATGTATAGCTTAGATTAGCATAAATGCTTAACGAAACAGCTATAGCCTGGCTTCCTTAAAGCTCAGGTAACAAGATCCATTTGTCTACTTCATATTTACCATGCAGACATTAAAGAGGAATAAAACGTGTTATTTATCCATCAGCAGGACAGGATGCACTTCTGTTTCCAAAATCGTTGAAAGTCCCCATATTGAAGGTAATTAATAACTTTTTATATTGACATAAATTCAAGCAGTCCATCCTCCTCTCCTTTCTCACTCCTTCTGTCTTTCCTTGTCGGCCTCCCTAACAGCTAGTTAAGAATAAGTGTGTGCAAGGCGAGGCAGCACAGCCACATCTCTGTCACATCCACACCGTTAGCTCCTCATTTAGGACCTGTGACTGCATGCAGTAGCATGTCAGCATCTGTCAGCTCTGTCAAGTGTCTATGTATGCTTTTACGCTTCCTAATGTGAAACAGTTGACAGGTTATTACTGCAAAAGTGAAGTCATGAGACCTGACCAGAACTTTAACCTGGGGAAATTTTGGCTTGGAGCTGAAATGCTTTGACAAGGTGAGACAGTCACTTTTCTATACAGTTAACTCAAACCTTCAGCCGAGTGTGAACTGTACATTGCTGTATCATTGTTATTCTGTTTCCATTAGGATACATCTGTGATAAGATCATGAACCCTGTATGCTTTCATCGCTTCAATCGTTTGGCTATAAATACCTCAAATGCCCCCACAGTGAAATTACCCCGTTAGCGGCCCAATCTTCTCCCACCCTTCATCATTTTCATCCTCTAATGTACGTGAAGCTGCCAGTAATGGTGCTAGATTACAAGGAGTGCACAGAATGTGTGTGTGTGTGTGTGTGTGTGTGTTTTTACAGCTCAGAAGTAGCCCTGCAGTTTATTGTAATTCACACACACAGAGCCAGCACATTTGACCCAACACAGGCACACACATCCGCATACTACCCCTACACCTCAGGGTTTATGTGTGTGTGTGTGTGTGTGCGCGCGCGTGTGTGTGTGTGTGTGTGTGCGTGCTTAGCTCTGTACTGCTGCTTAATAGAGTACTTCATCGTGAGTAATGACCCCAGCCATATTCTGTTATTGTAGCCAGACCAGCGGGCTAAAAGAGTTTGAGGGGCTCTCTTCCTCTTAAATTTAGGGAAATGCAGTAAAACATTTTTTTTCACCCATTGTGTTGTTCCCATATACTCCTCATTCATCTTCTTCTTATTATGTGTGCAGATTTACATTAACGTGTGCCAAACATTATTGCTTTTTATTTAAATAAATGCTCAGCTGTTCAAACCATACATCATTAGGGGTGTTGTTTTAGTTAACGTTTAAGAAATTTTGGGGGGTTTTTTAACCTTCATTGAAAGGACTGGACAGTAGGTAGAATTAAAAACAGGGACGAGAGAGACAGGGATTTGTATTCAGTGCGTCCACTTTCAGGGCTATGGCTTTTGTTCACTGGACACCAATTTAACCAATGACCATTTTGGTTTTCGATCAGCTGAGTCCAGCACAAGTCAATTTTTTTAAACCGACATCTGCCTATCCTCGATAGAAAATCTCAGTTTTAAAGGCTAGTGGTTAGATGCCATGATCTCCAAGACAAATCAGGACCCCAATGGTTAATAAACTATACGTCTAGGTTGTATAGAAGGGCTGAGTGAAGTGGTCATAGTGGGACAGAGCGATTGTACTTGTAGAATGTGTAAACAGATAAGTTTGATAAAGGACTGATAGAGGACCAGACTGCTGTTCACTGAGTGGTGAATTCACTTGTGAATGTCGCTCTATCTTTAGATGAGAGCATCAACCATCGCTGTGTTGCCAAGCAACATTGTTTTATGTGTGCAAAAATGTGCCACTTGTGTAGTTTTTATTGTTCATACATCAATGGTCAGGTCTTTGGCGATGCTTCTTTCTCATCATGTTTCCGCCATGCAAAGCCCTTTCAAATTAACCACGGTCATTTTTGTTGACATTTTGTACAAAAATGTTTTTGGATTTTCTTTTTTAATAACAGGCATGTTCAATATAAAACTGATAATAATTTAACAAAATACCTTTAAAGGGACCGTCAATTGAAGAGTAATTTATGGTTTGTTTGGCAGCATTACGGCTCAATTGTATAAATCAGTATGATTTTGTAGGCTTAAGGTATTCCCAATATCAAAAGTAAATTTAATGTGTAATTTTATTCACTGAATTATATTACTTTTCTGAAGTACGATTTCTTAAACAAGATTGCTTTTACTTACTGGCAATATCAATTTCTGTCCTTGACTATGAATTATCAGGAAATCCTCCAGAGACACAAAACATGTGAGTATGTGTGTGTCAGGATGTCTGAGGGTGTACACGTGTGTCTCTCTGTGTGTGTGTGTGTGTGTGTGTGTGTGTGTGTTTGTTTGTTTGTGTCTAGGACTGTATTTAACACCCTGTTGCCTGTCTAGTTTCCATCCTCTCTGGCTGCATTTCATGTATTCTTCCCAGTCTGCTGATTTGAGTATATGTGCGTGTGTTTATGTGTGTGTGTGTGTGTGTGTGTGTGTGTGTGTGTGTGTGTGTACGCACGTTTAGGGAAGGAGTTGTAGTGATGTTATGTGAGATGGTATTGGTGTGAGTAGTTTGGTAAACCAGTAGCCATGTAATAACTTAAAATGTTAAAGGAGTGTACTGTGCTTGTTCGTGTCTTTGGTGGTTTTGTGTGCTCTGCAGCAGTTATAGCTTTTTACAGCTATAACTGTAAAATCTAATTCAGGATGTGTGACTGTACAAAGATTTTCTTTTTCAATGCTTGTGGCATATCTTTATTGTCCTTTTCTGCAAGTATTCTGCTCTGCCACAGGATCAGCATCCCTACACGGTCTGTACAATCGCTGCTTCTCAGCTGCACTCAGTTTAGCCATGCCTGGAGGATTTACACTGATATAGATATCATGAAATAGTGGTGCTATCTTAGGCAAAATAATGCAATAACAGCTTTAAATAAAGTCAAATTAAGTTAGATTGTTAAGTTAGTCACCGTCATACAAAAGTTATACCTGTGACAGTAGCAACATTTTTCCAGACAACTGTATTTTACAAAATATCTGCTACAGGACACTAAATCACATGTTGTCAGTTATGATATACAACAAAATTATATTTAAAAAAAAATTAGGACATACCAGTGATGTCAGATAATTTGAAGATCATTTCTGAAAATTGAAGATAGTGGGCTCACCCTGGGCATTTCTTCATAGTTCAGGAAATAGACTACTGTACATAAAGACAAGTGTTGTCATCAGGGATGTTTTCATTTCAAATTAAATAACTGTTCTCATGTGTCTTCAAAACACTGCCCTTGACCTCTTTATGACTTCAGGGAGAGGCACTTGAAGGGTGCTTGGAATCTATACAGTATAACTGCTTCGAAAAAATCACATTAGCATAGCTTATGAGTGTGTAATAGTTCAACATATGTAACAAATGTAACCCTAAAGTTATTTTATTTGTCCACACATCTGTTGCTGACAGCCTTAGTTACCAACCTAAGCCAACCTGCCTTGGAATACTAAGTGCTGGAAGTGTTTTCATTTTTTTTTAAAGAATTGAATTATTTGATCTTTCCTAAGTCAGCATCTATGCAAACCTGTTGTCCTGCTCTTTCATTGTTAGTACGTATTTTCATAGATTCATTCATCTTGAAAAATATGTGAGATGTATCTTTTAATTGTTTCAACCATCTGAGAGTGATTCCAACTGTTTTCTTCATTCTAGCATTAAAGAGAAGTACACAAATAGTAGAGGAACTTGTGGGTGGTCCTTCTTGCAGAATATAAGGAGCACTGTTTAGAAGAATATTTTGCCATTATTATTATGTCAGATTGGAGCGCTGGCTGCTGTCGGTCTGTCTGTCTGTAGTTTAAGTTTATTGTGAAAACAAATGCACAGGTGGTTGATCAATAAGCAATGAAGCATGAGGCCACAGCAAGGTTTTAGCTATTGATGGTGTAATAGTTTGATTTGATGGCTCGTATTTTCACAGCTTCAAAATGCCAAAGTGGCGAATGGAGTGAGGTCAACTTCATCATGAAGGCAGAACGACTGAGAGATGCACAAACAAAACAAAGCAAATGTATTTTACGCTTTGCAAAGAACAAAAAAAGGACAGTATTAAGTCAGGCTGGTAAGGGAAAAGTTTATGTCAGTTTGTAGCCTGAATTTTCTCTTGGTGCGACCTATCAGCAAGCTAAGGAGGAGAAGACTGTGTCTCTCGTGGATTGTAAAAAGACACTGAGCCAGTGGAGATTTTAGAATGACAGATGTGTTTTTTTTACTCTGGTCGGGATCTTTCAGCCATCTCTCTAGCTCAATCTAACCGTCTGCTTCATGAATGCATTTTTAAAATATGCACGCAACACCATCACTTACCCATGCTTCCACTTTTGCCTAGCACTTCTTGGGATTAGTAAAACAAAAAAATCTCCCACTGAAAATCAGGAAAAACCAATCCAACATTTTTTTTTACTGAGTTACTGAATAATGAATTCATTCACAAGGGTCAAAATATTCACTGTCAGCCAGAGGATTTGACCTGATGATGGCGCTAGAAGCAGTTTAGAGGATCACTTAAGTCACTTGGAACCATAAATGTTTGTATGAAAGTTTAAGAAAATGAGTCAAATTAATATAGTTATCAACAGATATAATTCACATATCCTTATGTTGTCTCCACTTCACTATGTTCTATACACTACATGGATCATTATGCTAATGGTGCAACATGTTCTCTGTGACTTTACAGACTACACAGTGGTGTATTGTATGTCATTAGTGTAGACAATGAACGCTGTGCTGTGAAGTGTCCATACAACAATGAGCCTCTAGCAGCAGTCTTCACAGCATGGGGAAGTCAAACAGCGCTGAGAGGGACAGAGCACTGCAACTGAAACCAGAGAGGAGGCCCAGCCCAGCCTAACAGGCGTCCACCACCACCTCTGCAGCCTCCCTACAGCCTTCATGTGATCCCCTCTCCAGCAGCCAGCCAGTAGAGGAAATGTCAGTCTTCCATCCAGCCAGGAAACCTCCATGCCCAAACAAGGAGCTTCCTGCCCTGACACAGCTCTTCCTGTTGGCTATGTAAGGACTTTCCTGCCCTCTCTCCCTCCTTGTTCCCCTTCTCTCTCTCTCTCTCCCTGTGTGTCTCTCTCCCACACTTTTGGCAGACTGCCCTTGGGCAAGCTGCCTCAGTACAATCCTTTTTTCCTTTCCTTTTCTTTAGGTGTGTTTGTTTGTGCGTGTGTGTACTTTATTTCATGCCATTCATATGAAACAAATAATTCAGCATGTTAAATCAAAGTGAAAATGAACTTAAGAAAACATCTCTTAAGGGACCTGTTGTGTTAATAGTGCAATTACCGTAAATTCCGTACTATTGAGCGCACCTGGATATAAGCCGCACCGGCTAAAAATAAGTAAATAAATGTATTTGTACATATATAAGCCGCACTTGATTATAAGCCGCAGGTGTCCACGCTATAACAAGAGCTATTTACACAGACGTAGGCTACCGGTAACATCCGCAAATACTGTAGCGTCCGTACGGACGTTAAAGGACGACGAGAGCGTTCAAATAATAACTTTTAATAACCCAATCACTGTCGGCCGTGACCACGCTGTTTACAGCAGAGAGCAACACATAACTTGCCGTAACAATCCAACTCTCTCCCCCAGCGTTCTCTCATACAGCCACTCAACACGTTCTCGCTGGTGCATTCACTGACTCTCCACATAATCGGAATTATGAACACATTATCAACTACTGACTTTACAACATGAACCGTTACAATACGAAGCCTAGCCGACGGTGTCTGTAACACGGCTGATGAAAAATGACGTAATATTTTTCACAAGAAAAAGTCCATCCATTCACTGCCTCAGAATGACTTCATTACTCACTTCCTCAGTCTCTGTTGTCGCTGTCAGTGTCATCTTAACGTGCAGCAGCTCTGTTAGCTTCTTTGACAGCCAGCTCGATCGCCTTTAACTTGAAAGCTGCATCATATGTATTTCTCCGTGTGTTTTCCATCATGAGGGTGCGTGCATGAAGCGCAAAATGACTGATATTAAGATCCGACGTGACGAAGTCAAATGTTTTTGCGGCAGAAGCTCATTGTCCCCCATAAAAAATCCATGCATTAGCCGCACCGGAGTAGAAGCCGCAGTGCTCGAAGTGTGAGAAAAAAGTAGCGGCTTATAGTCCGGAATTTACGGTAACCTTATCCTGCTCCTTTCGTTGTCTGATTGCCTCTTTTAAAGACTTGTGGTTGTAGTATAACACCACAGCTCGTGGTGGAGCATTTTCGCAAACTACATTTAAGAATAGGAGACTCTGTTACACAACTCAAACTGCTGACTGAAATGTATTTTGCAATTTTGCCATCGCCACAACATCCACATTTGTGGATTTTAGTGAACTGGCAAACAACTGTTTGACACATTGCCATGAAACTCACAGTGACAACAGTATTCATTGTGGATCAATCAACTTCCTCGTGGTGCGTTGTGTTCATAATACCACTTTTTCAGTTATCTTATAAAAAATACCTGCAGAAATATCATCTCTATCAGCCTCAGCAAAAGTCTTGCAAATTAGCAACAATGTAAGATGAACAATCACACAGACAAATCATCTGCATGGCGGTTTTCCCATTTAACGACGTTGCCAGAAGTATCTCTACGATGTGGTCATTGTAATGATCTTTTTCATCTGATCCCAGAGAACAGGTGATTTGGTAAGCCCTCAAAGCAATATTGAAATGATGTAACAGTCACAACAACCATATTTTTTAAACCAGTTCCTCTGCCAGTTAGGACCTAGATCAGTGTCTATTACACACACACACACACGCACACACACACACACACACACACACACACACACAGACACACACAGACACACACACACACACACAGAGACACACAGACACACACGCTGATGTGTGTATGGTTTGTTTCACAGAAACAAATCCCCGACTGCACAGCAATCTGGATATGTGGTATTTATCTTACAGCTTTAGTTAGCCCTGAGTGGTACATTTCATCTGTGCCGCTTTCAATTGTATTGAGACGTGGGAGTGGGAGCACGGGGTTGCCTTGCCGTATCTGTATCTCTCACAAAGCATAGTGGCATGCTACTGTTACATTATCTGATTTATGGCAAAGGAGGGCGAGTGAGAGGCTTTGCAGCTCAGAGCAGGTTGGCAGCAAACATATCAGCTGGCTCTTTTGTACAGAACAGTGTCTCTTTTTTTTTTCTTCTGAAATATATTACTGCAAAGAGTATTGAATCAGTGGCTGAGAGCAAAAGATAGAAAGAAAAATGCATGAATGTTCCTGATTATTTGAAGATTATTACAAAAGGTCCTTGGGAAAAAAAAGGCATTTTAATACAAATAAATCTTAAGACAAGTACACGTACATAAAGCAGTCTTTGATGACATAAGGACATGTTTAATGTGGTTATGATTGAAATATTACATTATCCTGCACAATACTTATGTGCTTCTTATGTGCCCATTTACAGTAGGTCTGCTTTGGGCTTAGATTTTGATTGCAACATTTTACCCCTTGCATCACTTTACCCCTGTCAATTGATGCTCTATAAAGATTATGAATGTGGCAAAAGGAAACCACCGTCATGTTAGGTCTGTGTTTCAATCAAAGGCAGCGAATGAAACCTTTGAAAAGGGACTTTATGTGGCCTTTGAAGAGTCACAACAAGACTCTTGCAGCAGAGAATCACAAAGCTCAACTGACCTCGAAACATTTATAAGCAGAAGTGAGGATGTAAACAGGCTGTGGACTTATCTGCTTAAAATCACAGAGATGGCGCTCTGTCAGAATAAAGAGAGTAATTGAATTCAAAAGGGAGAATTTCTTTTGATGTGTGCAAATTGATTACAACAAAGTGTTAAGTATCCATTTTACAGATTTCTGCCGTTTAGGTCCATCAAAGCTGGAAGGATTTTGTTGTGAAGGTGTTGTGGTTTGACAGGACGTTACTTGACATGCTGTTACAACACAATGCAAGGCATCACCATCATCAAACTTTTCCTCACACATTCAATCACACGCGTTGTCGACATGTACTCGCACACCCTGATGCACACATACAGTAACATGAGTTCTCTCATATGGCTGCCTGTCTTGCAGCAATTACATGATGTGCGGTAATTGCCAGTCTCTGAAGCGGGCTCTTCAGACACACTTCAAAGGGAGCCGAGCGCGTCCACGGACGCAATTAACAAGATCAACGGAGCCCAGATGAGCTGGCGGGCCCCGCGCTCCTCTCCCCATTGTTCTCATTTTCACTCTCATTAGCGGGTACGCAGTGGGTGGGGGTTTGGGGGGTGGGGTGTGATTGGCTGGGCACCTGCGGAAAAGCGGGACGCGTCATGTATAGCGCGGGGAGAGACTGACACGGAGGAGTTTACACTTACGCAGCGCAGGGACGCCGGTGTTAATGACAGTTGCCCAAGCTACTGCAGGAGAGGGCACAAACAGCCAGCTATGGGTGTCGAGGCAAGTGAGGAAGTGTGTTTCCCTTTCTCTCTCTGTGTGTGTGTGTGTGTGTGTGTGTGTGTGTGTGTGTGTAGGTTTGTGCGCGTGTATTTGACTGGTGCACCTGGGAGAGAATATCACCACGGCAACTGGATTGAGGCTGTCAGTACACTGGAGAAGCTGCTGCTTTACTTGCACACACACACACACACACACACACACACACACACACACACACACACACACACACACACACACACACACACACGCCAGATAAATTAGCCTTGTCTGGTCCATGAACATCTCTAGTGACACCTAGAGGACACTAGGCGAATACAGACAGACAGACACACAGATGGAGAGACACCTCTGGATGCTGCTAAAAGTCTGTCCAACACTTGTGTCATTTTTAAACCAAATCCGGTGAGGATTTTCTTTATATTTTCCACATTTCCCTGGTGTAATTAGTCATTACCCCTGTTTGGGATAACTTGCATTGATCCTGAGTGTTGGAGACAGTTTAAGTATGTGATGATACATCACTGTTCATCAACTGCTGCACAACTTCTCCATCCTTCACTCAGCCTGTCTAAATAGCCAACCAGACGCTACCCAGCAGCCCCCTTAAGAGCTGAATATTGCATCTCTGTGGCACCAATTCAATTTCTGCAAGCAATAAACCAAATGAGTATATATATGGTACACGACAATGCATTCCCCATCACCAAAGGAAAAAACATTTAACGTAAGTTGTTGTATCTTTAAAAGTTGGATTTCCTGCTGTCTAGACCACTTTAGTCTTGTTTTTTACATTCAAATGCAGCCTGGCTGGCTTATAAAGAACGACTGGTTAGAGCTTTTAAGCCTTTCATTTGTTTCTCCTGAATGTTTAATGCTATGAGGCCCAGCGGTACATAGGACTATACTTAGAAACATGGGGGGATGAGTGTTGAATTGTGGTACATGTAGAAGCAGCTGGTCAACTTCTACCACGTAGAGGTGCATTAAAATACATTACTGCTGTTCTGCCACAGAGCACCTCTGAGATAAATGGAGCAGAGAGGTAAGGGGAAAGTAATCACACTAACCTGACACTTTTCAGCAATTTCCATCCTGCCAACTGTGGAAGAAATCACCCAACTTCACAAACATTCAGTGTGCAAGAATCCTGAATCAAAGGCAAACGTGTGACTCTGAGTGTGTGTCATTTTTCACACAATTGCAGAACTGGAACATGCTTTGTATTCACATTGTACTGCTCAGACAGAGGACATTAAAACATCTAACCCCGACTGAGCTCTATCTATCCAGTCAAACCCGGCCGAGACCGCACACTTCCCGTGCCAAACCACAAGAGGACAAACAGGGTGGGGGAACAGGGACCATTGGCCTGCTGCAATAACAGATTAAAGAAGACTTTAATTTACACCCAAGAAAGGCTGGTTTTCTTGTATGCTATTGTTATAGTCATTTGGCTTTTACAAGCTGGAGTGAAAAATTGCTTGTGTGAAAACAAGGTATTAAAACTGTTGGATGTGTTTCTTGCGTTGGCAGGCAGCCTGTTGATGGTAATAGACGGAGCTAGCTATAGTTGGCCGCCTGGCTGTGATTTGTTGAGCAAGTGCTTTGGAACAAATTGTACCATGCCACCAAGAGTATAGAAATTGTATCGTTATTCTGGCTGCTTAAAGCAGCTTCACTCCATGTGTAAGAAAGAAAATCTTGGCTGGTTTAAAAACACGTTCCTGCCTGTGTGCAGTTACACAAACACACACCATTAAAGCACTCTTGGCTGGTACAGATATGCGACATACAGCACAGTTTGGTAAATGTCTGTCTCTGCAGCTTAGCGAGAACGAGAACACTGTGTGAATGTGTGTTTACATCTCGACTCCAATGCTGTGAACTTAGTTTCACAGCAGCCAGATGGAGATTTAGCATGTGAACATGCACACTAAAGAGATGAAAATACACATAGTGAAAAGGACTAAAAACAGAGACTCTAATCAGGTCTGACTGAGTGCGGTTTGGGATTTGGGAGGAAAATGTAGTTCAATTACAAGGTTTTGGAAACTCTTGAATGGGCACGTTGGCCCAGCTGTTCAATAACATTTAAACTATTTCTTCTACCAAAGGATTACAGGAGAGATCGGTTACTTCGTGTAGTATACTCTATCATAGACACACATTAAAAATAAGAGTATGACTCTCACATTTCTGAAGTGGCTTTTTTTAAGCTTTACATCTTCGAAGATAAAAAAATAAAAATAAAATTGAAGTTGGAAAATGTTGTATTTTGAAACACTAAAATTGTGTAATCGAATGTCGTCAGTCACAATGTTTAGAAATCCAGACAGACAAACAAAACTTTTGAACCACATCCAATCTGCAAGAGTTTCTATTTCTGTGAATTTGTGTTTGCGTGTGTGAACGGTAGTGGCCATGACTGAGAGAACCAGCAGACAGACAGACAGACAGAGAGCCTCAGCTTTAACAGTAGCTGTGTAATTATGGTCAACCACACTCCCCACCACCACCTTTATTTATAGGGTTGCAAACACACTGGGGCTTCATTGTGCTTTTCCCTGCGCATTCCAGCACATGGGGATTTTTTGGTTGGAGGTGTAAACAAATTATATTTTAAGTAGAGTAGAAAAGGATTGGGGTTGTGTGCATGGTACCGTTTGTGTGTATAAAAACAATCATTCATATTCATTTGGATTTTTAAGTTTCTGCAGTACATCAAGGGAAGATTGGCTTTCAGATGTCAATGGCAAAAGCTTGTACCTCATGGTTATCGCCAGAGTGCATCTCCTTGTTTCTTGAGTCAAGTTTGATCAAGATGGAGAGCAACTCATGCTAACAAATACAGACAGATCTCATCAAAGAAACATGGCGGGTGAGGTTTGGTCAGAATCAACGCGGAGTAACGGCTGCTGGCCACAAACCTCTGAGGACAACGAGCCCATTCGCCCGGTAGCCTTTAGGCATGAGCCACAGTAAACCAAGCCAGCCGTCACCTTGGGGATGCGGCAGAGCAGAAGTGAACAGACGTGCGAGTTAACATGAAGAGAAAAGAGGAAACACATGGCTGTGACCTGGTAGTTGGCTATTTTGCTCATTGGTTGACTGAGAGCATTTCCATCTCTCTCTCTCTTGCTCTCTTTCACTCACTCTGCATGTGCAGGCTGAAAGCACATCTGCTGCACAACTGAAGGAAATATAAAATGTTCAGGATATCCTGTTGTAATGAAACTCTAGGTTGAATGAAAGAGAATGGGGTTGATGTAGGAGGGGCAGTTCATGTGTAATGCCTGTTGGTGGACGCAGAGTGGTGACGAGGCAAGGCTTAGAAACACATGAACAGGTACTGCAAAGTCTGTGTGTGTGTGTGTGTGTGTGTGTGTGTGTGTGTGTGTGTGTGTGAATGATGTGGTGGGGAGGGTAGGAGGCACATATCGAGTGCAGGTGCACTCTAAGGGTATGAAGGGGTGTGGGGTTATAAGATGCGAACAGAGAAAATTAGGGGTTTTGATGAAAACCAAGGACATCTGTGATTATGGTGTATGTGTGTGTTCATGCATGGCTGGCATGCTGGGCTGCAGTAGTTTTTTTTAGATGGCTATCTATCTGTCTGTATGTCTGTCTATCTGTCTGTCCTTGCATTGTTTACAGTTCAGTTGGCGAAGTGAAATTCACCTTCAGAAATGAGTAGTACCTGTTTATCTGTTTTTGGTGAGTTTTATTTGACTGTAAACTACACAGAGGCTTCAATCTAGCCTTATTCAGCATTAAGAGCCCAAAGAGAAATCAATTTTCTTGTGATTTGCTTGAAATGTAGTTTTGTAGTTTAAATAAAATGACACCAAAATGCAGATTGTAGACATCTGACAATAGCAATAATTTATTTTCAGATTACGCTCGATAGTAGCCAGGATTTTATTGCTTGTTTCGCCTGTTTTGCTTTCCGCAAAACTTTTTTTTGACACACCAAAATCATTTAATTGGTACTCAGATTTTGAAACAGACTATAAAATTAAAACAGAAGACGAGCTTTAATGAAAATACTGACCCCCCCATTACAGATCCACCCAGCGAACAGCAGTCAGAAAACAGTCCAGCATCTCCGTAGATCAATTTTTCAGCCCGTGCCTAGCATAGCGCCATCTTTTTAAACCTCCCGAAAGAATCTCACCAACTGCCAGCTGGTCATCTCCACTGTCAGCGGGGCAACCGAGGAAGCCACAGGCATAGTTACAGCACCCGGAACCAATCCTCTCTTCGCCGCTCTGCAAGAAGCCGACTGCCAATCACAGAGCTGTATGCTGGTCCTATGATTATAAAAAACAAGTTCGGCTTCAGGGACCGCTCACCCCCGACGATGCTCAAAGACGAAGAGCTTCTATTACACTGCAACGGCGTAAAGCTAGGCTTCCCACCTCTACCCTTCACCTATAAACAAACTGGGAACATTCAAGGATCCCGCACTTCTTTATCCAAATCATAAAACTGATTACTGCAACGCAAAGCATTCGGTCTCTCATTCCTCCACAACCATGTTTATCAAAGGTGTAAGGTATACCGATATGCATCAATCTCACACTTAGCTCAGCTACATTTAAATCTGACTCTTATGGCAATGATCAGCTCGGGCAGAACTACGCTTGAGATGTTTCCCCACCTTGAGTCTCCCTCTGCTCTGCAGTCAGTTTATCCTTCCAGACCAGCCAACCGACCAACATCCTCTTCCATCATAATCATTACCTTAGCATATATACATCCGCCTCTTCAATCATAGGATCTATCATTAAATATTGTATCTTAAATGTCTATGGTTGTGGCGTGGTCCTTGCTAGTGAAATTTATTCTTCAATGTTATTATTTTCTCTTAAATGCACTGACATTTAACTGACCTAGCTGTTACAAACGTTTTTCTGGTTTTAAACCCTGTGTGTGTCTGGGATGTAATGCTGCTGATGCATAGTGCTTACCTGGCTTTGTGTGCAAATGCACACAGTGCACACAGACAGTCTCTATAGAGCCCAGATAGCTGACAAATAGGGAATCATACCAGCCACAGATAAACAGGAGAGGGAAAAACAGAGGGAAGCGTCTCACAATAAATGGTGCGTCGCAAGCCTTTTCTAGGCAGTTGTGTTTACCCTCACTCGGTCCTCCAGGGGTAATTTGGGGAGAGGAAGAAGAGACAGAAGTTAGACGGAGCACAGAGAGACCAAAACTAGCAAATATCTGTCAGGAGGCAGCCTGTCTCCTTCAATGTTAGGTGTTTGTGCTGACAAACACACAAAGGCAAGTACACACTGAAACATCAGAGCAGTCACAGAATGTTCTTTAGTTTGTCTCTTTAAGGCACACAAGCTCTCAGAAGTGAAGCTGAGCTCTAACCATAGAGTACATGTAGATTTGCTTTGTTGTAGTTTGGTGAAGACCAGTTAACAATGCACCTATAAACTTGAGCGTCAGTGACAATATCTTGCTGCCTTCCATCACTCACTGCTTGCTCAAACAACTGAGAACACATTCACACCCTCCGCTGGCCTGTTCTTAACCAGCAAGAGGATGAGAAAATACCCAGACTAGGGTCAGCAGTTGGGTCAAGCCTCTGCTGGCAGGTAAGTCCTATCTGTGTGAGAGCGAGTCAAGGTGACACGGAGGAGGGAGTATGGGGTTTATTCCTTGTTTCCATAGAGAGACATGGAGCCCAGGGTCAATATTGACCATCGTCAACCATCCGTGAGCTTGGCTGGACACCGCTTGACTTTTCTTTTTCAGTTCATCCGACTCTAGCAGGGGGAGGGAAAGTACTCCAGCACGGAATAAAACGCACATACACAAACACTCGTACACATGCACATACACTAGTCTCAATCTGCCATCTGGAGAAGACAGGCAGGTATGAGGAGGCTTTACGATGAACTGTGTGGGAGTTGCTGCGGTTTGGGCAGAGTGACAGAGAAGGTGACAGAGAGAGAAAGTGAGTGGAAAAAGAAGAGTGTTGATAGAAGAGAAGGGAGGGAGGGGGAAGCAAAAAGTGATTATAACAGCATCACCGAGGCTTCTTATATTTGTTTTAACTGGACATGGACATACCCTTCGGCTGCCTGTTTGTCTTTAAGCTCCAAGCGACATTAAGCTTGGTGCGGCTCACCCTGCACCCACCTTTCCTCCGATCTCTCCTGTTCTGAATTCTCTCCCTGGTGTAGCTGGCACCTTCTGATATTGGCCTACTGTCAGAAAGTCAGAAGTAGCAGTTGTTCGCCAACAGCAGTACAACATTAAAAAACATTTCTGACTCCACCACATACCAACGCCAGTCAAAGAGAACTATTCTTTGGCTAAACTGGGGAACAACAGCCCAGATTGAAGCTTTACTCTAAACACCAACATTGTTCGAGCATACTTACGAATTGAAAATAAAATGCTGACTGGAAGTTTGCCGCTTCATAAAAGAAGCCTTCTAGACTAAACGAGTGGTCTGCCTCGACCCTCGGCAGGATGAAAGGTCAGAAAGGGGGACTAAGAACGATGAGTAGAACCGTCACTCATGAATAAATCAAAGTTTTCAAGAGGGAAAACCATGACCAACCCTCCTTTCTTGATAACTCGGTCGCTGACATGGTCGCTGCTCTCGTGTCAATGCTATTTCTGAAAGTTTTTGGTAGAAAAAAACAGAAAAGATAGACGGACGTGTGCGGAAGGAGGGAAGGCAAAGTGGAGGATGGAGGAAAAGGAGTTGTGATCATCTTGGAGAGACTGCTCCTTTGTTCAGTTGCATTAATCTGCTTTTTCCCGTTCCACTGCTCGTTCTTTTGATCCGCTGTTGGATCATCCCCTTGATGATTCACTAACAGCAAAAGAAATTAAATACATCGGATTGACGACCCATCCCCTCCCTGTTCCCCACTCTTCCCAACCACTGCCTCTCTCCTCATCTCCTTCCTCCCCTTCTTTTCCCCGAGGCCTCCATTTCTTCAATAGATAAGCAGCGGATCTGTTCTTTATCGCTTTACTCTCCATCTCTATCCCTTCTTCTTTCTTTAGTGATCCCCCCCCTGCGCTGGTTTTAATCCCAGCCTTGCGGTGGATGCATGTCAGAGATGTAATTCCATTGTTTAACATGCTCTTCTGAGCCCCCCACCCCACCCCAAACTCAGTCACTCCCGGGCCCACATGCATATTCATCAGCTATCAAAAACAATAGGCAGATCACACTGTTTGTCATGTAGCACAACCAGCTATTCAACGCTCTCCCTTCGCTGCTGTTTTTTGCAGATTAGTGCGTGTTAAACATATCTCAGACACGCAAATCCTAAGTACCAACATGTAGGCATTCAATCACAGAAATAAAGTCTATAGGTGAAATATCCTTATTCTCCTCTCAAATAAACTGGGAAGTCTGGGGAGCAAGAAGAAGTAAAAGACAGGAGTAGCAGATGACTTAGGAGTAATGTAGGAAAAAGGGGTCAGTTATGCAAAGGGACATTCACCGCTCTGTAAGACTGTAAGGCTATTCATCCAGGCAGCGAGATTAGGTGCCCGGGGTTCTGCTTCAGTCTTCTGGGAGATGTCCAGGATGCACCAGCGCTCAGCTCCAGGTTCCTGGCTTCAGGCTCCAGGTCCAGACAGACGTAAACACAGCCTGACCGCACACACGAGGCACGGTGCCAGCCTGCCCTTACCTTCCACATAAACAGCCAGGGAGGCCTCATAGCAGGCCAGCGGACAGACAGGCTGTGCTGAACCTGGCTGGAGGCATCGGAGGGAGGAACGAGTCAAGCGGGGGGAAGAGCAGGGAGCAGGGAAGGAACGGGAACAAGATAGCACGAGGCAATGATCTTGTTAGAGCAGTTCACATTTAAAAAAAAAAACCTGTGGCATCAAGGCTTACTTGCCTTAACATTGTAAATATTCAATTCTTATTATTTGCACTTCCTAATTGCGGTTCATGCCACCACAAACAGCAGTGTGTGCATGTGGTTCAATCTGCTTAGATATTTTCTACACCGCCCTGTCGTGACAGATGTGCTGGGCTCCTCAGAGCCTGTTAGATGTATGCGTCAGGACAAATATGGGTCAAAATGAAACATCCAACACGGTGGCTTCTTTTTGCTTGTTCTTCTTTCTTCTTTTTCATTCCCTTTGCACTTTCTTCTTTTCAAAGCTCGGCTCAGCGGGACTGTGTTTCTGCTGCACCACAGCCAGGTTGTGTGTGTCTGTGTCTAAGTGTGTGTGTGTATGCACATTTGTGTGATGAGACGTGACAAGCGCCTTCATCCTCCCCTCAGACGCTGCATTCCACAACGCTCCGCCACTCGCTCCGTGTGGCGCGCTTTTCATCTTTCCTCTCCCCGTATCTTCCTCATTCTTCTTCTTCTTCTCCTCTTCTTCTCCCTCCATGCTGCTTCTTCTTCTCCGTGCTCTCACAGGTGTAAGGAAGGCGCGTAGAGGAATGAAAGGGACAAGATTCTAATTAGAGGAGGAGGCTGAGACAAAAGCAGGGGGATAACGAAGGGAAGCAACGATAACACATGTAAAACACAAAGCCTTAATCTTGGAGAGCGTTTGGAGGGATCGCTCATTTCTCTCCCTGTACGATGAAGCGAGGCAGGGGGGTTGTGTGTACGGGAACACGAGGGGATAGGATGTGATTATGAGCACAGAGCTGACAGACACAGAGATTGGCATGTGTGTCTGAGGATGTGTGTGTGTATCCCCACAGGGACTTCAGCTCTCTCTGTTCATAGGGCCCAACTTAAAAACACAGCCATGTAAAAACACGCAGCTAGTTGTACTTTTAGCATTGTTTACTTATTTGTAAAAAAAAAAAAGTACAACAAAGTAGCTATTTATTTATTCAGCTACATTTTAATGCAACACCTATGAAGAAGTTTTGAGCACAAGTTACTCTGCTTTATCCACTCTAAGGTTTTCACCAAAAAGGAAAATATATCAAGTCCACAATGTTAAGCTATTTTTATTTTGCCTCTGATTATAGGAAAAAAATGTTGCTTTTCAAATTCTCTCCATTCTTTCACATAAAGCCGCATGGATACATGTGGCTTCTGCCTATTTGCTTATTTGTCTTGCCTCTGAGCTTCTACGACAAGTTGCTATACCTCCAGGGTCCTTCTGTATGACAAGGCTCGGGGACTATGGTTTCCTTGCCACTGCTGTGAAACTCCATTCAGATGATGAAACTGCAGAGCAGCTGTGTCTGCGGCTCACGGTGGGACGCTGGTGTCTTTGTGGCTCTGCGGCTCAGGCGAATTTTCACTGATGAAAGAGCCTGCAAATGTATCTCTTTAACCCGGGCCCATACGTCTTCTCACTGAGATGCCATCGTTGCTGTCATCTGCCCGTGCCTGTGTGTCTTTGTTTAGCTTTTTAACGGCTAAAAAGTCAACAACATTATCTATTAACTATTATCTTTTGATCTTCTGAAATAGATTTCATCACACCACTTATGACGGAGAAGATACTTTTAAAAAAAATGTGGTGAAAAATACTAGCAAATTACACTGACAAAGCACATTTCCATAATGTTCTTACATTTCTTTCGGATAATGTAAGAGTCAATATTTGGCCAGTGAGTAAAACAGTTTATTTTTTAATTTACTTTAATGCCCCGTGGCCAGCCATAAAAAATAGGTTGAGTCACTTTTTATGTCTTACAACTTGTATTAATTATATTTTGGTATTTCACCATCTGAGAAAAATAGCTTGAGAAAAGTTAGCTTGATGCTAAACTACAGTAATCCTTTAGCCATGGCTTTACTCTTAACGGTACAGTATAGACTGTCTCTTCGTTAATTTGTTATTCTATTCTATTCTATTCTATTCTAAGTACAAGGCATGGTTGTTTGTTTGTTTTTTTAATTTGATTTTAAAAGTAACATCCCCTCCCCTCTGTGCTCCCTCAAAAGCCACACCCCTCACTTACATGAACGCTTTCGCTCCAGAAGCGGATCCCAGCTCATCACTTGCATTGAGAAGTAACTACGTCTGATCATGTCTCATTTGGCGGTAAGAAATCACTCAACTTTATTTAAAAAAGGGGGCCAAATTAAAAACTCAATTCATAAACTCTGTCTTCTGGGATGCACGCAAGGGGTAGAAAACATGCAGGAAAACAGGGACGTTAATACCATTGGTACATTGATCAAAGTTTTTAAATGCTCACAACTGCCACAGATGATTGGATTTCTTTGTTCCTTTTTTCAGAGCACATAACTTATTAATTTCTTTCAGAGGCTAAAGACAGTTTCAAACAAAATCGTCAAAAGTGTATCTAAAGAAATCTACCAACCCCGCCTTTAAGTTTTACACACTGTACAGTATGTTTGTTTCAGCCATTGCTTAAAGATACAAACACACTTTTATTCATGCATCTGAGTAGTGAAGTGTATGATTCTGTCAATAACTGACATTAATGACAGACAGGTGTAGATTATTTTTTGTTGTTGGCAGTGTTGGATTCTGTGTGTCACACAGAGGTTGAAAAAAAATTGCAAACTATAACCTGGCAAATTACATTTTCAGAGGCTTCTGGTGATGAGAGAATTTAGACTTGGCTAACAAGTTAGCAGTAATGATGCTAATCATGCTAGCACAAGGCTCGATACAGTCTAACTGGATTCTTATAGCTCTATAGGCTAACTGTTGTGTTTGTTATACTTTAAATAAATCTATGGGCTAACTGCCTTACACACACTTTGCCTTTTGATTAGCCCGTGCTTGTATGAACAGAAGGTTGGAGGAATTAAAATGACCTTAATGACAGACAGGTGTTAATTTTTTGTGTGAGGTAGTAGAAATCCTGCCAAAATTCTTGGTCACAGGGAAAATACAAGGGAAAGATAACCTGGCAAACCACATTTCCACTCAGTGTTCCCCTCAGGTGATGCAAGACTTAAGACAAATGTCTTGTTTGTTCACCACTGAACGGCCATCTTTCAAAAGGTGGCATGCCGGCGAAAACACACGCACACACACATTTTCGCACGGGAGACAATCATTTTTCTTCCTCATGAAGTAGGTAGTGAGAATATTACAATCCAAAATCATAACACATTGCCGTAGGCTATACGGTCGGAGAGACAGCTGTGTAATTGAATTAAAGACAGACAGACAGACAGACAGACAGACAGACAGACAGACAGACAGACAGATAGACAGACAGGCAGACAGACAGACAGACAGACAGACAGACAGACAGACAGACAGACAGACAGGCAGATAGACAGACAGATAGACAGACAGATAGACAGACAGGCAGACAGACAGACAGACAGACAGACAGACAGGCAGACAGACAGACAGACAGTTTGTGTGTGTGAGTGAGAGTGACAGCAAAAAGTCTTATCCTTCATTAATAACAGCCACTAATCCCCTGATGTGATTACCTCTCCCTCCTCTACTTTACCCCCCCCCCCCCCCCCCCCCCCCAGCCTCTTGTACCATCCCTCCTCACTCTACCTCCCATTCAACAGCGCCAGCCACTTGTCTTCCACGGCAGAGCTCAGCTGGTCCAATCCCCCTGAACAGATCCAAGACTTCCACTATGTTCAGCTGCCAGGACGATGGAGGTCTTCCAATTTGACGCCTCTCCTTACTAGAACTCGCCTCTGGGCAGGTGTATAAAAAAGCAAAAGTCAGCGGTGTAAGCGGCAAAAAAGGAAGCACATTTAAACAGATTAGGAGCCATGCTTGTGTTCAAAGCTCTGACACTTAATGCTGCCTGAATGAGAGGTGACGTGTGATATGAATCGTAAAAAGATATGGTTTTGGATGTTCAAACGTTTATGGAAATAACTGCGAGCATTAAGGATTATGGGTGTGCAAAGGGAGGCAACAAGCATGTCAGTATAGCTATTTCTGTCCTCAATGACTGGCTGCCAAATACGTTTTTTCAGCATTTGATAAACTCCTACATCAATATAAAGTCTAGTGTGTTTCTATGGAAACTTAGACCTCCGAGAAGGTTGAAATTTTCCACTTTTCTCAAGATGTGCTCGGTATTAACATGCCACGATAATTATTTTCACTGTTTAGTTTACATTATCATATACTTAACATGAACACATTGTTAAATGTACAACACACAAAGCAATGGAGGGTAAAAGCACACTGATATTTATCATTTTGAACTGGACGGATGACAAGCAAGTCTGTTGATTTCTTAAGCAACATTAAACAGGATTGTGTTGACAGATCTTTACAACAGCTCACCTCTCTTTAGCAGAAAACTTATCCTGACTGTCCCTGTCTCATTCAAACTGTGCTCTGTTTGCACAATTTATCTTAGCACATTCAATAACACTCGATAAATGTTTTAGATCTACACCCCCCTTTAAATGATGTTTATTTTTAATATTTATATACTGTTCAATATTGATAGATTTAATATATTTTAAAGCTCTTATGTCTTCCTGTTGAGTCGAATTCCCCGATGTACATATTCCTTTCCTTTAGTGTTAAAGTTTCGTCGAAGTGTATTTACTTATTTATCCACTGCTTCATTTATTCTGATAACCTACAATTTCCTGTCCAAATTGATCTGAGCATAAATCTTACTGGTTATACACACACTAAAAGCAGAGGTGCATAGTGAAATTTAAAAAGCACCATAAATACTCTTATACAGTACACATGCACGACCATGCAAACATAGACACAATAATAACTCACACGCATACATACACTAATGCAGGTCCCCCTTGGGAACCCACTGCACAGTAAAACTCTGTACTTGGTTTACCTGGTGTAAGTACTTGGTGATGTCTCCATGGAAACTGTAATGCCTGACCTTCAAACATGTGCGCTGCTTTCCATCTGGCTCAGGTCGGCTAATCAGATCACATCAACACACACACATACCGTTAAATCTCCTCATGAATGAAGAGGAATATCTGGGGTGTTTTTTTTGTTTTGTTTTTAGATCAAACCATCTCGACAAGTAAATTATTTGCTGTGATTTGTTTTTTAAGGTCCTACACAACGTATGCATGAGATTTTAGCAGTGTCGCTTCTCTGTGTGCTGTTTACACACTGACAGGAATGTTTTAGATCTAACAAGATGAAAAGTTCCTTTTAAATAGTTTGCAGGGGGGTTGAATAAAGAGTTGATTCAATTAAGGCTTCTTTCATCAGTAAGTAGGCCAAAATTCAGCGCTCTACATGCTTCCATGAATTACGTGCATGTCCCCTCTATCTCACACCCCTTCCCTCTTTCATTTTTGCCTTGCGCAAAACTCACATCTGTTGGGCTGTTCATAAACTCTTAAGGTTCTCCAGAAGGGCCAACATCTGGCAGCTCCTTGGGCCCAGGGCCGCGCATCCGTTCTAAAGCAGGGAGGCCTGCAGACCAGCCCCTCCTGTGGAGGCCTTTGGTGTTTTGGTATGCTTCAGAGTCCCAGTTTCCTGACTACTTGTGCCTTGATGTGGCCAAAACCATAGTGCATGATTTATTACAGTCTTTACTCTACAGCTAATACTGCCATAATTTGGCCCGTACGCTCCCCACAGCCGACTAAAGCCTTACCAGCTCCAATGGACACAGCTTACATGAGGAGGGAGCGTTTTTGCCTTTAAGAATTATTTGCCTCAGCAGAAGATATTTGAAGAGGACCAATGAGCCAAAATTGCCAATGAAACATTGTTACTTAATTTCAGATCAGTAAGTTGGGCTGTTTCCATTTGTGTCAAAACTCCACATCCTTGTATTGACTACTGTCACCTTGTGTGGTTTCCGGGTGGCAGGCATGGTCTAAAAGGAACCAATAAGTGTCAGGGTGGTGGGCTCGGATGTAAAATAAGTTTTTGGCTTTGTGGCCAATCAAAGCGACCTCATCAAAGTCCTCAACCAGTGCTTACTACAGCCTTCCTTGCCTCCTTTCGTCTGTTTATGTAAGTGCCAAGCAGTGTAATCACCGGAGTCTGAACAGAGAGAAAGAAGGATGACAGGAGAAGAGGACGGAGAGGCGTTGCAATGAAAAAGGACGACTCCGTGTTTGTGTAACCGAGGAGGCACACTGAGGATGGAGAGAGAAGGGCAGAGAAAACGGAAGTAAGGGGTTCGGACACGAGAGGAAGTCCAGAGAGGAGGGATGTGGTGGAGTTCTTGTTTAGAGGCCACAGCCACACAGCAAACTGTGGCTTTGTGTGTCAGCAACTCTGAGTTTTGATGGGTCACTAGTGCAAACCAATATTCAACAATATTTATACAACCAGGCTATAGACAATCAGTCCATTTTCAGGAAGTGTAACAGTTTAAGAAGTAAATACAAAAACCATAAAAACAAAAGCTCCTTTATCAGCCCCATTTTTCTGAGAAATAGATGTAAACAAGCAGAAAAGGAAGTGGAAGCCTCCTTTTAAATACCCGTTCATCACATACTGTACAAGCATTGATCCCTTCTGTGGTCCCCACCGAGGCTGGTGCTTAGGTATCCCCCACTGGGATCACCCATTAGTGGGAGACTCCCTCGCAGGCAGCTGCCTCACGGCTCCAAAGAGGTATCAGATCTCCTCCTCTTCCTCATCTCCTTAATTAGCACAATTAAGAGATTTACAGGACAGATGGATGGAAATCCAGCTGGCCGCAGAGTCTGCCCCTCAGGACTTCTCTGTCAATGATGAGGTGAGATCTGAGTACTCAACTGAAGCGGTTGCTAAAGCATTACTAATAGGACTCTGGTGCCCTCTAGTGGTTGTGCATGGAGAATGAAAGTAATGGTTGAGAGATTTAAAAAGAAAATCATGTGTTTTTGTTTGGTTTTTCTGTCATTTCAGGAAATACACTGGTCAGTAATTACCTAAGTGTGCACTACATGACTGTGCAGAAAAATCAGACAACATTATTTCATCCACCAACAGTTCTTTTGGGGCAAGTTGACAAATTCCACTTTGGTTCTTTACTTCTTTCATTTGAGTGTCCTACAGTAACACCTCATGGTGTATGTGTCACTACTTTAAAAAAACAGTTAACATCTGTTCAATGATAGTAGGCCAACTACAACAGAGACTTTATGTTTTAGCCTACAATAAAATCATGTTGAGACTGGCTAACAGCATTGCCTCTAATCATACTCTGAACACAGAACATGAACTATTTCCATCAAACTGGAGATACAGGGTCCCACGTTTTATTAAGGTCATACGAGGTTAACCAGTCAACACTAAAAGTGAATGGCGAGCAGAATCCCAGATCAAGCACATTTACAGTAAGCTCATATGAAATACAGTTTGCTTCATCACAAATTAAAAGAGCACTGTGGATGTTTATTTCCTGAAAATAAAAATAAAAAACTGAAAATGGCAGAGATGTGGATTCAGTAGATTACATATAAAGCCACAAATAAATAAAACATGTTGTTTGAATATATTGTTGGAAGATATCACTCTATATGATTGTTAATTGCAAAATAACACATTTCCTCTCTTTGCAACTGAGGTTATATAAAAAAAAGTTAATCATATTCAGCAAAGATGTAATGGTCTATTTATGTTGGTAAATAAAGCAACATTATGCAGGAATTTGGTTTGGTTGGCTTTGGCAATGATCAAAAGTTTACTGCTGTAAAAACACAAAGTACGATTATGTCTCCCTCATTTCTCCATTATCAAACAGTACCAAGACGGCTAAGTGGTTAGTACTGTAAAGTCGCACACACTTCTCTCCTGTGAACTGTGGCCTGCTGCTAAACTTACATAAGTGCTACAAAGTGACCAGGGCGATCTGTGGATATAGGAGAGATATCATTGTGTCTGTTGAAAGTTGTTTGCACTATTAGCTTGTTACATATTTTAGCTCTAAGATATATGTTGTTAGAAAGTAACATAAAGTCCTGCGTGTAAACCTTTAAAAAAAGTATACCAAGAGTCCTTTTGAATTAACACAAACTGAAGGCTAATTGAAAGTTAACCTGGATAAAACTGGGGGGAAAACACAGTTAATTCACACATCAGACATTAATTCTTGAATACTTACAGAGTGGAGATTATTTGTTTTTTGTTATGTTAAATCAACTAAACACACTGGTTATTTTAGGCATATTGGGGTTCTGACCTAAATTAGAATAATTAATAAACAGCAATACAGATTTTGTTTTCCATTTTTATAAAACATCAAATTTAGCACATCAAAGCTAAAGTGTAGAGAAACTAGTTTCACAGCTCCTGTAGAGACTCGGCTCCTTTGTAACGTAGCGTTCCACTGCTCAGCCACCTGTGGAATAGATAAATATTCAATGATTTAAAGATTTTTAGCAGCCTAATTCTCTGAAGAAATGTGGCAAATAATGCAACCACTTACATGCTCAGACTGCCTTTTTTCTGTTTTATTCCTTTGAAAAGAGAGTTTGCAGTCAATATTAAATAAGAAGGTTTTTTTCTAGACATCTCATGTTTACACTGTTAGTGAATACTCACGTCGAAGCTGCCATGTAGTCACTATGGCAACTATTAACACCACCAACACCACTGGCAACACGATGGCAGCTAGTTTACTGCCGCTCTGTCCCTCCTCAACGCTGGCCTAACACAAAGCAGTTAACAAAAGTTCATCCTCACTCTCACTGAAGGTGCAGTTCTACTTGAATTGTGAGGATTAAAGCTGCATTGACAGGATTTTACCACCAGGTGATATTGAATTGAAATAAGCTTGTTGAAGTATGAATTTATCAAGACATCTTACCTATTGTGTTTTTACATGTCCTTTGAGTGACTCAAATCACAAGCAGTAGGCCTATACCTAGCTTGATGCTTATATGTTAAGCAGCTTGCCACTAACTTATCTCTTAGCTCTAAAGTCGGCCTACACGCTAAGTCTCTAAGACTTTGTCAATTCAGTTGAAACCTTAAACATAACCCTCTGATGCTAAGGATATATACATTTCTCATTACTCAGAAGGTTAAAACTTTATCAGATAGGCCTACATGTACACAGAACTTATTATTTAAACTAAATATTTTAAGGTTCCTGTAAAACAAATGTGAGGATTTGAGCTTTTTATTTTAGAAAAGCTATTCTTAATAATGCTGCAGTTTGCAGTGTTGGTTGGACAGAAGAAGCATTGTGAACGTTGTCACTTCTTAGTAACTGTGAAATGCTTTTACTCCAACATCACTTTATTTACAGTTTGGTGTTCTGTTACTTCAGCGAAGGATATGAATACTTGCTCCTACACTGTTGGTATTAAAAGGTCTTGGTTTAATACTTACAGCAGCATGAGTGTCAGTAGAAATGGTTGTAAGGTCAGCATGGCTCTGATGACCTGTTCGGCACAACCACAAGTATGACAGGGTTTTTTTGTTTTTAAACAGCTCAACATACAAAAGCAGCACATCCACACACAAAAAAAACACCTCTGAAAAGATACTGAGGCAGTGTGATGTTTTTAAGCTGCCTCACTGAGTGTGAAAAAGTGCCCCTACTTCTGCTATTACAGGAACTGCGAAGGACATGAACCCTTTTTATTGTAACACCAGTAAAGCGATACCAATGAAAAGTCCAGTGCTATTCTGCATCATGTACAAAAATAACACACAAGTAACGCAGTTAAAAACATAATGTACCAATCAGGGAACACGTCACCTGCTTCTCCTGTGGTGATGGTGAGGATGTTGCTAGCTCTACTGGTGCCCACACTGTTCTTGGCAAACATGCGGATGTTGTAGGTAAAGGGATTGATCTCTATTATTGTGGCCTCTGTTTGGTCAGGGCTGAAATCTACCACTGTCTTTGTGTAATCCCAAGAGGCTGTTGAAAAAATATACATATAATAATGAACACCAAAAGGTAAAGCCTTTAGAGTTGAATTACAGTAATGTGGCAACAATTGAAATTTTCTTGTACCGTTTACAGCTTTGTACTCCAGGTAATAGCCAGTTATGGGGCTGTCACCTTCAAACCCAGGGGTCCATAAAAGAGAGATTGCGCTTCCTTTTACCTCCTTTAACTCAACCACAGGGGGATCTGGGGGCACTACAGTATAGGAAGCAAAAAATATGAATGAGGACAATGACACAATTATGAAACAGATTTAGAGATACAGCTTTTAACATGCATCTTCTGGTGAAAGTGATATTATTGCTTGCACAGATAAACAATAAAGGTGTGAATAATACTTAATACTAATACTTAATCTTAAGTGTGACACTTTAACAACAAATAGTGACTCAGACTTCACACATTTTGTGATTGATAGGGACTGTGGATTTACAGCTCAGGACCTACATTCAAATAAAATAAAGTTAGATGGCCGAAAATCAAACCGAAGTTTCAGTGAAATAAACACAGCAGCAGTGGAACAACTCTGATCAGCTTTATAACATGTTTTTGATTAGAATAAACTACCTGATGTGGTACTTGTAGTTGCCTCTTCCCAAACTGTTGCCACGGTAACAGCATCCTCTGCTGAAGTTGTGCGAGCTTAAACACAAAGAAAATCATTTCCAATCATAATTATTTCATGTTGTCTTAAAAAGTTAAATGATAGGGTTAAATGAGGTTTTAAACCCAACTAAACATACGTGCAGTAGAACTTGTATCGTCTTGTATCTGTGTCGCAGCAGTCGAAGTAGAACTTTTAGTTGAAGGTGTCGATGTTCCGTGAACTTAAACATAAAATACAGTCTTGTTTAATTAAAAGTGGATTTGCCAAATGATAATAGAACTGTAATGTTAGCCATATCTTTCAGATATCCTCTTATGTTCACCAGCTTACCCTCATCCAGAGTGTAGCAGAGAGGGGCAGTGGAGGCAGGTCCTATCCCTGCGTACGTTTTGGCCTGTATCAGAACGCCGTACATGGAGGAAGGCTTCAGGTGAGTCAAGATGACACTCTCCGCCTCTCGTGTAGCTGCCACACTTAAGTGCTGCCACCTTTTGAATTGTCTGACGTTAGGATCATACTCTCTGTAGCTGATGCTGTAACTCCGGAGAACCCCATTTCTGAGCTCGGTTCTAGGAGGCTGGTCGGGAGAGCAAGAAACATCTTAAGAGTTCAAAAGTGTGACATATTAGTAAGGATATTTATATCCAGCTAAACAACCAAGTAAATATGATGCTCTGTAATGTTTCTTTACAATATTCTTGACTGTTTGCAAAAAAAAAACAAACAAAAAAAAGATTAGAAATGAAGACTTTACCTTCCAGGTGACTTTGATGCTGTGAGAGGTGAGGGCCTCAAGCTGCATGTCCAGAGGAGGACCCTCCGGCGCTGAAGGGAAATCAAAGCCTCAGTAAAAGTTCTTCATATTTACAATTCTTACTAAAACAAAAAATGAACTGTCTGTACCTGCTTCTTTGGTTGTTACTGTCAGCACATTGCTGGGCTCACTAATGCCCATGATGTTGATCGCAAACATGCGCAGGATGTAGGTCTTTGCAGGACGCAAATCAACCAAAGTCAGCTGAGTTAGATCAGGATTAGAGACGGCAGTTCTGACAGCAGAATCCCAGGATGCTGTGCGGCAGAAAATCAAACAACATACACACTTCATCGTATAATTTCAAAAACTCAATTCAATTCCATTAAAAAAGGGTAAAATTCGAAGATTCATGCAGCTGCCCTGTGACCATATTCTGCTTAGACCATTGGGATATTTTTCTGCGCTCACCCTGTTTGTGTTTGAGATCGATCCAGTAGGATGTGATGGGACTGCCACCGTCAAACACAGGAGTCCACTGAACAGTAACAGTTCTCTCCTTCACCTCTCTTGTCTCCACCTTCAGGGGGTTAGGACGTGCTAAAAAGTTTGAGAAAAACAAATACAGTGGTTTTCATTTCATCAAAGAAGTTTTATTCTTGGGTAGATGAAACACAAGTCCTCTTTTTTTTTTGTTCTCTACATTTGTGTGTGGGTCTTACCGGCCACTACGGTCAAAGTCTGCTGGTGTTTGTGATCATTGAACCAGCCCGGTACCTCCACACGGCAGCCATAGATCCCTGAGTCGCTCTCCTCCACCTGCCTGATGGTAAGCGACACGTCCCCTTCCTCCAGGTTACCCATGAACAGGTAGCGCTCTGACAGTCTGCTGACCATCGCCGACCCGTCTGACTTGATCACTTCATTGGCGCAGCCTCTGTTGGGGATGGCTCCTCTGCCCCAGCATGCAGACAGCTTGCCATAGTACTTGGCATCATAGTTGCAGATCAAAGTAACATCTGTTCCCACTGTGGCTATGATCCCTTCAGCAGACACCCAACCTGAGATAGAAAACACTGCTGGTATTGAGAGATGTTTTATGTTAAACAAAATGATTGCAAAATGGAATTATTGTCATGGCTGACTTACCAAGAAGGCAAAAGAGAAAAGTGCAACCTAGAGGGAGAGGTCGTCTGCATAACTGAATCATTTTGCCCTGCTGTCTCCGAAACAATGAAAGGATTTAGTGCACCTGCTAAACCATACTAAACCAAACCACAGTGTGGTTTCTGCTTTGAAATCTTTCCACATCACATGACGCTGTCCTCGATATGCTCACACAAACAACTTCTACTGGCAGAAGAGGAATGTAGAAAAGAGCCGTTTCCTTCTCTGCTGTTTTGGTTCCTTATTCCACAAGTGGCACACTGTTTCTTTTTGATGATAAGACAGAGACACAATCAAGGTTATTTAAACACTGCCGTTGTTTGGTCTCGCTGCTTGTAGCGACAGAGATAAAGAGGCATTCATGGAGTCTAACCATTCAGATTTTATGCACCCACAGAATTTCAGCTGGGAAAGGTGCCACTTGCCACTCTAAACAATTGTTCAATAGAAAACACTCATAGCTTCTAGGGCTGTGAAAAGATTTGTTTTTCTCGGATGTTAATGTTTTTTGTCTACCAAACATCAAAATGGTTCACCGTGTCTTCTACAGTTGAGAAAACACCAGAATGTTAAACTTCAGTATGACTCTATTAAAAATCAAACAATATTGACACATGAAGCTTTTGAAGAGGTCTGGGGCACCCATAGGGTGATGCATTAAAAGCCTTTAATACATCAGGGCGACAGATTCATAAAAACATGCCAACAGGTCACCTGCCCTGATGGAGGCCTGTGTGGCTGAAAAATTTTATGTTTTTGTGAATCCGTCGGCCTGATGTATTAAAGGCTTTTTACGCATCACCCACTGAGTGCCTTAGACCTCTTCAAAAGCTTCTATGTGGATCCCCACACTGAACTGCACTCACTATTAATCACCTATTTAAATACAACAAAAAAAGTCCTAGTATTCCAAAATTGGGTTATTTTGTATTTCTAATTACCCATAAATGCAGGCAAGCTTCAGCACATGGTCTCAATTGCCATGTCGGAAGAATTGTAGTGAGATCTGTTAGTTCAATCTGTAGTTATTTTAAAGTTTCAGTATTTGTTATACTATCAAACATTAAAGTAACAGAAGTTGTATTGTGGTGTTGAAAAGTATTCAAGTATTGCACATCTTGACCGTATTATCTTCATTGCAAAACCTAGTCATCACATCCTGAAATGTAACCCTGTTGAAAATAGAAGGTCTGGTTTACTTGAGGGCCATGGCCTTTTGAATGGTCAGCAGACTGCTGAGTCAGCACGTGGGTCTGCTGGATATTTAGTAACCCAGAACAGAAGTTTCCTTTGAGTACTCCCAAAACATTAACCATTTTTTAAAAACAGGAAGCTGTCTTTAAAAGGTCGATGTAAGTTACAGCTTCCTGTTTTTAGTTTTATTTTTTACTTCTTGACAACTTTTATGTTAGTTGCATCAAATTTTTCGATTCAGTTAATTTTCATTTAACTTTACATTGAATATAAATGCACAAGGATCTCTCATGTCTCGTTTAAGTGTTACTTAATTAATGCTGTTAAAATATCAACTCTACAGTGTAAGTGCACCTGGTACACTAAACATGCAGACATGCTACAGTAAGTTTTCACACGAGTCAGTTCACATGTGTGACATTCCTGAAAACATTGTCAGAGCCACAGAAAGGCGAATTCCCTTACTCATTCAGAAAAGATGCCTGAGCCATGTTTTTCTGAGATTTTGCTTACACGGTACAACATTTCACAGGACAACGTAACAACAAAAACAAATCAGCATTTTTAGATACTCTTTGTCTAAAAAATAAAATAAACATTTGAACAAAACTGGAACCGAAAGAGTGGAAGAGAAAGTGTTTTTTATTGACAAAGGCGGACATAAAGGGAAAGAAAAAGAGAATCACACAGAGCGTTCTCAAGGGAAAGAGGCCCAAAATGAGAAGTCACACTCATGAGTCGTTGATACTGAATTATGCACTCAGCATAATGTTAGAATTGCTGAAGAGTCAAATAAAGTCATAATGTTTGAGTCCAGTAGATGGCATTGTGATCACAGGTATAAACTATTCTCTAGCGCTCTTTATTATGTCACATTACATTTGCTGTTGGAGAAACAAAGATAAACAAGGAAGGAGAATTAATTAATCACTGGATATTTTTACCTCCTCTGAGCCTCGCATGACACACATATTCCCCCCCCTCCCCCTCTTCTGCAATCTGAGAATGGTGGGATTCTGGGCACTGCTGCTGCTTTAGAGGATTTGGTACATTTTTCTCCATGCTGATGAACTAAAAGGGTTCAAAAGGTTTCCCTCGCAGGCTGAGAACTTAAATTAAATCAACAACATCATGAACCAAATGGCACACACAGGAGTTCTTGCAAGAGAAAAAGCGATGCAGACTGTGTTTTTCTTGTACTTGTGGCCGTCACTCAGCTGTCACTAAATGCGAACATGAGGTGAGTTTAATGGACTCTAACATAGTAAGATGGTTGAGATAAACTAGGGATATATAATGTCATGAAGGGTTTGTTACCTTATGCCAGCTTTTTTTTTTTAACAATATCTAAAAAACAGTCATAAGTTTTGAGTACGTGTTCAGAAAAGTGTGTAGTGATGGCAACCTTAAAAAGGTTCAGTATTTTTTTCAAGTTTAAACATTTAAAAAGGTTTTGCTTATGCTATAAACAATTTTAATCAACACTGATTGGATTTAGATGGGATGAAATTAAATGCTGCCCATCTGTGGTGACTGAAGCAAATGCACTTCCTGCTGCAAAACAAGAGGACCCCCCTCCCCCCTTCAAAGTGTTAAATCACTCTGAATGGCGCATGAGTCACAAACTGTAATCTATTCCTTATTTTATGGAGAATGAAGACAAGGATTATGGTAATGGTGGGAGAAGAAAATAACTGTAACCGTGCCGATGTTCCCCACAACCATGAACGCTTTCATTTCTTCCTGCCTGGTATTAAAATTGAAGCTGATCACAAGGCACGGGGTCAGTTACAATAGACAGTTTAAGATGCGTCTCTAAGGAAAAGGCAGTGTGTCAAAACACTGATCCTTTGCAGCTAAATAAATCTGCCTTTAGGGAGTTATGTGCTCCAGTACTTGTCTTTGATCCTGTCTGAGAGAACATATAAGGTTCTTCTCTTAGAGCACCGACCTCATTTGTAGAACAAGAGTTTCCTTCTACTTTTAAAATGTGTCCGTAAGCCTGAAGGCTGCTTTTTAAAATTAAGCAAACAATACTTTGGTTTAAGTTCAAGTCAACAGAGTATCTGAGAGAATGGACTGTTTTTAAAAAAGGATGAATGAGTCATCATAGGTGTTAAAAGAAGAACAACCAAGCCCTGAGGAAACATGGATGAAACATACAGTAAGAATAGACCGAAGGAAAAAGGAAAAGTGAGAAGACAATCTGACTGAGAAAGCTTGGACCAGATTGGAAGTTGTCACTCTTCATAGACTGTGAGCAGTAAACTCCTCTTGCCAAAATGGGAAGCCCACCAAATGTTCATGACAGAAACAACAAATCTCTGTTCATGTTGAGAAAACTAAAACGAACCCAAGTACACAGAAAAGTAACCGTTGCCGATGGAGGTTCTGAAGAGAGCGTGGGGAGTCTATCTTAAATGATATTTTGGTACAGCAGTGCTCCGAGTCGTCTTAGTGGTGCATGTAGAGAGTTGATGTTTATCCCACAGCACTAAACACAACAGATATTTACAGTCACATGGTGTGAAGAGCCCTGACAGACACAAGCATCGACCACTTTTGAAATATAATGACAAGTAGGTTGAATTCAAAATATGGACATTGAGCCGTGCCAAAAAAAGTGCTGCTGAAACTATTAAAAGTCCACTTTAAATGGTGATTTATTTAAAAAACTTTTTTCAAATGTCTTGTATTTTAGATTTGAATGAAAGACAGGCTGTGCATATTGTTGTTTTTTCAAAACTTTGATTTTATTCTTGTTTATCTAATACACAATTCACAAGTGACATCTCCTTTCTTTGTAGATATAAACAATAAGAGGAGTCTCTTGTATTGCCCTCGCTCTCTGTCTCGCTTTCCTCAAACCTACTGTGTTAAAACATCTTATTTATTATTTTAGTTATTATGTAAAAGTCCATTAGGTGGCGTTATGTCCACAAGTTTAAACTCTCCACCAGCTGTAATGGGCCGTTTGCCATGAAAAACTGAAAACATAAATGCACAGGATATTTTAGTATCTCTCAGCCACATGTGACACATTAGCCTTTCTCAGTGCAATCTGAGAACAGTGGGACTGTAAGCTGCTTCAACATACGTACGCCTTTTTACTGATTAACAGATAGCAGTTCCAGCGATTCGCTCTATTACTGAGGATAAAGCCGGTTAATGACAAACATATTCAGTCCGCTATGTCTTCGAGACAAAGACCGACTTCTTTGTTCTCATCATAATGACCGTCTCTCAGGGCACACTCTCATAAATGTTTTCAGCGGCTGAGGTGTTAAGATGTTCAAGCGTCTTCCTCGGCAGAAATCCTCTCCCTGGTTTGAAGAAAAGAAATAGAAAACATTTTTAAAAGATGACACTCTATGTGACTCCCACTCCTTGATATCTGCCCACTTTAAATGTGCGTGTGGAAATTCATCTGAAAGGCTCATCAGTCACAAACTATAATCTGTTCCATACTTACGGAAAATAAAGACAAGGATTATGATTACGGAGAGGAAGAAAATAGCTGCAACCCGGCCGATGTTCCCCACTCCGAGGAATGCTTTGAATTCTTCCTGCAAGGAAAATCATTAATGAGGCAGAATTATATTAAGAACACCGTTTGGATGCCACAAATATTGACTCTATTTAAATGATAGTTCTATAAAAAATTCAAACGCACCTTTTTCCTTTCTAATTCTCATTTCCAGCCCACTACTCACGTATTATTAAGTTAAATTATTCTCTATTTTCAATAAAAATAAGATACTGTATTTAAGCAGGTATCTAATTAGTATTTAGATTCTTTTTGCAGAAATTAGTTTTGAAAAACGGCTAAATGACAAAAAGCTTAGATGCAGAACCAATGCAGTTAGAGCAGGTTTGCATTTCAGATATCTGGGAGCCCTGGAGCACATAAAACTATTTATGCACATTCATTTAGTGCTTTGAATATTTGATATGATATATTTGAATATCATGAATTGCCCCCCGGCGACAAATAAAGTTTTATGAATTGAATTTGATATCAATAACAAGCAAATGATACCACACCTCTGATGTTGCAATGAAACTCTTCCCACATTGTGGCTCATCATCTTCTGTATTAGTAGACTCGGATGTTGTCACAGTTTCTGTAAATAGTTTAAATTGTGAAATTTGTGTTTAAGATTTAAAAAATAAATTTCGTCTTGCCCATGTTTGATGTTTGAATACGCATTTCTTCATCCCAATTGATTTCTTACCTTGCGTCTCAGCAAACGTAAATGTCCAGTCCTCTGTCACCGCTTGTTCCTCGGGAGCTAGTGGGAACAGAAAACCTGAAAGTTTTCTCAGATTCATGATCATGCTGGATGATTTTTCTTTATTTTATTTTGAGTGTTACCTTTCTCTAGGACCAGGTTTGAGTTGACCTTATAGTCATTGAACCAACCGGGGATCTCCACCCTGCAGCCGTACACACCAGCATCGCTCAGCTCAGCGTTCAGGATGGTCAGGGAAACGTCTCCGTCCATCACTCTGCCTAGCAGCTGGTACCTGGGGGACTCTCTCATGTCTACAGCACTGTCCTTTGAGGAGAGGACTGTCTTGGAGCACTTGGACCGGGGCACTTTCCCTCGTCCCCAACAGAAGCTGAGGACGCCATGAGTTTGGGTGTCGTACGCACAGGGTAGGGTGACATTGTGCCCAGAGAGGCCAATGACCTTTACTGTGCTGGAAGACACTGTGAAGGGCATCAACATATTGAATTAAACTTTATGATATGGAGCAGTTATAAATCTAAAACATGAGCTCACGAATGAACTTAGCCCCTACTGTACACACATGTACACCCACACACACTCTACAAATATAGGAACACAAAAAACACAAAATATCGACCTACCTTGTGTCAGGACTAAGAGCAGAAAATACAAAAGACCACGCATGTGTGTAGGCTGGTGTCAACCGAAAGATGAAATTCTATCCCCACACACGCTCTACTGGACTGATGGAAGCGAGTACTGTTTGTTTTTCTGAAAATCAGGAAGGAAATCAATTCAAGTGTCATCCTCATCTGGATGTAACTTCTCGTGGTACACAGTGCGATCACAAGGAAAAGGACTCTGTCTTGTGTGGCGTTATAAAACACATCAGAGCTCATGACAGTTTAAATAAACATCAACTCCCACCTGTAATAAAAGTATTCAACGTGCAGGATCTAAATTCAACATAATCCTGCACTCATTCGGAGTGGGAAGTTAAAAAGAAGCGAGAGGAAGATGACACACATAGGAAACATCGTGGTTGACTAACCATCAAAAACACTGACATAAGCAGTTCTCAAACAGCCTGCTTCTCTGTTTATAGACCATGGACGTCCTAAAAATGAGAAAACTTAATGCAGTGACTTAAGGCTTTTAAATTCTTTTTCCCAGTGTGGGGCACTTTGGATTCCACAGAGATCATTAAACCTTTAAATATCTCCAGCAGTAGTCGTGCCTTTAACTGGAGAAGCAGCAGAGACAGTTGAAGCACGTTGGAGATTGTTGTTGTAATTTGGATAAGATGGGTTGAGTTGTTTAGTCGACAATTGTCTCTGCTGTTGAGATGGCTTAAATGACAGGAGTTTTATCTTCAAAGCTTGATCCAAAGACCTTGAGCTAGAGGACTGAGAACTTAAACAGTGGATATCTTGTTACTGGAGATGTTCCTTTCATATTGTTTCTAGTCTCATAAGCAGTCCTTTATGAGTGAAAACAAGACCGTCTTAGAAATCCTATGTGGATCTTGTAATTGACTCATAAACTTAAAGTTATCCACTTTATTAGTCCAGAGCCGTATGACTCTACAGACTGCAAAGCTGTTACTTCTTTTTTTATAGGAGAATGAAGGTTTTTTTTTTTTTTTTGTTGAAGTGTAAAGGCCTCTACCACACACTTTAACTCTGATGGAACAATTTAAGTAAACAGTCTGGGCCTCTGTTGCCCTGCAGGTTTTCATTTCTGCCTTATTTATTACGAACACAAACCCACACATTATTGGAATGAGTGTTTTTCTATCTTTGCATACGGTTTCATTTTCGTCATGATAACAGCGATTTGGTCGGGAGCACTTTGTTTTTGAATGTAAGGTAGTGTGCAAATTCACCATTGATTTGTACGTCTGTATTATGTGTGTGTAAGATCATTGCAAAAAAGTCTAGAGTGGTCCGGGTGTGTATGAAGACAACAACAGCCTCAGATATATATTTGGACATTGTAAGTCTTTATCTGTTCTCTCCCAGGTCCGTCTCCACCTCCACTTTCATTAGCTCGTCAGTTAATAGATACAATGTACAAGTGCCTGCACTACTACACACACTACAAGAGCATCCTTAATAAACCCTTCACTAAAATGTTCAAACTTCACAGGAGAAATTGTGTTTACTTTGGATCCAATTTGAACCTCAACCTCAGGAAATCTTTGTCAAAGGTTTAAAAGGGTTTTCAGGTTTAAAATTGCCATTTCGAGCAGAATGACTGGTCTGGCCCAGAGCCAAAGTGCCATCACTGACAAATCTTTGGCTGGGTGAATTCCGCTGACATTTGATAAAGCTAGGAGCAAACAGAAAAGAAGAAGCGAGACACGGACGTCAGAGTCTGTGATATTTTTAGAAGTCGGGGGGGGGGGTCAAAAATCAAAATACAATGCAAGGCCTATATCAAGCCCTGAATTTCCCTCGGGATCAATAAAGTATCTATCTATCTATCTATCTATCTATCTATCTATCTATCTATCTATTTATTTTTGGTCGATTTGACTTCTCTCAAGCTATCCATCACAATTCACGGCATTAAAGGGAGATTTGCTATATTGCTGACACTAGAGGATGTCCTGTTACCTTTGACTACAGCGTGCTGAGCTGTCGGCTGCTCCCTGGACCTTGAAATGACCTCCACTCCCTAAATGTTTTAGCCTGATCAGACACAAACCATCTGCTGAACGGATAGGGGACAACAGTATGCTTGAAAATGCTCACCATTGTTTATCTGTCTCTCCCTCTACAGCACATGAAACGCACGTTGATTACTCTGCATGGAAAGTTGTGTAATTTATTGTATTTGTGAGGTTTCTCAGACTTGCATTTTTGCAGTTGTATTTTTTTTTTCCAATGGAGATAAATGAGTAAAAATCGTGAAAATAACAACACAATTATTATAAATGATCACACGAGCCAC
Source organism: Symphodus melops (assembly GCF_947650265.1). Classification (NCBI taxonomy): domain Eukaryota; kingdom Metazoa; phylum Chordata; class Actinopteri; order Labriformes; family Labridae; genus Symphodus; species Symphodus melops. The sequence goes on from NC_136699.1 coordinate 15,465,803, forward strand.
ATAGTCACGGAGTAAAACAGAGTATTGAGAACTGAATAAGCTCACCGCAGCTAAACCCACACTGTCATCAACCTGAATCTGTTGAATTGATTTGTGGTAGTGTGGAAACCATGGCAGAATATTATGAGAACATATTAAATCCTTAGCAACAGTTCATGTTTGGTTGATATTGTGTTTCCAGTTTTTGTTTTTCATTTCTTAAAACAACGAGGAACATTACTGAACCAGTTCATAACTTAAGTGCTCTCTGAATACCAGAGGAAATATTCTCCTTCAAATATTCATACTGAATTCCAGCCAAGCAGCAGAATGAAGTTAAGCCTATTATTTTAGTCTATTGCCTAATGGTCAGACTGACAAAATGGAAACATTCTGCAAACCACTTTGAGATAACCAATAGTTATGACATAGTTTAGGTTTGAGGAAAAATTGGGTTATGTGTATTATGATTTGACAGTTTTACACTCACGTCCAATGGGTATGACCTATACTAAAGCCAGTCAGCAGGGGGAGCTCTAAACATTACAGCTTGATTCCCCTTTAGAGCTTCTCCTGTCCACCGTTATTAACAGTCTGCTGTGGCAACTCACCTCAGGAGCCTGAAATATCACAGGGGCCCCTAAAATAACATAATTAGGCAAAGTGAGTGCTCAAGTGGTGAAAGAATTTATGATGGTGGTGTGGTGGGAGTCTTGATGATACTCCACAGAAGGGCGGGAACAAAATAAATTAAGTTTAAGCCTAAAATGTTTACCAGTTTATATACAGTGCACAAGTTGGTTATGTCTGTTGAATAACAAATGTTTTTTGTTCAAAGAAATGTGCTTTTCACACTGATTTGTTGTTACAGTTCTATCGTTCTGTCAGTTTCATCTACAGAATCAGAACAATAAAATTGTTTTATCCTTGTTCTTGGCTAATTTTGAGGAACTGACAATACAGGGAATACATTAATACTTTTATTATTTAAGGGCAAAGTGTATTCTTCAGTTTATCGGATATCCTGATGTGTCATTATATGGTTATCTTGCATTATATTAAGTCATCGTGGAATCACTTTATTGCTATCCTCCGCCATGTTTAGAGTATCATATCGTGACTGCAATTCCACCCCAATTATAGAGATATGATCAATTAAACAAGAATATTAAAGTTCAGATTTCTAACAGAGACCATGATGTTAGCAAGTAAGTATTTATTAATATAGTACTTTTAACACACTTTGTTTCAAGGTGCTTCATAAAATGGAAAAAGTCAGAAATTGGAGCAAAAGATCAATAGATCACAGAGACGAACAAATTAAAAACAGGACAACATACACACAAACGCATGCATGTGACAGTGACAATGTTTATGTGACATTATCCATGTCCTGCCAACACGAATGAATGAATTCTCTCTGCCACATCACCACTCTAATATTGAACTGCTTGTCAGAACAAGACAGCCTACACAGCACGTGTCATGAGTTCCACATTGTGTAGGATTAACAACGAGCCAGTTAAGAAGTATTTGTAGGTATCCGTCTCACTGCTGTTCTGTTGGTCTATCCATCTCTTATTGCTTTTCCTTTCATCAGGTTGTTGGGAGCAGACATCGTCATAACAGAGACAGTGTTAGCTCTCAGTGGATATACTATAAAGACAAAATTCACAAAGTGGGTTATAGTGTTTTAAAATTCACACTTTCACTGAAAAGAAAAGAAATATTCCAACATGAACGTGTATCACAGTTTCAATGAGCAGAACATTTGTTGGAGCTATAAGAAGCATGGTATGTCTTAACTAGTTTCCACTTAGAGTATGTATCGGTGCAGTGCTTTTTCCAAGAAAAAAAAGTGTCTTTAAATGTTTCATATTTTCATAAATCACCAAAATAAAGAGGGTTTTACATGGAATCACTTTAACTGGAAAGGTTAGGAAAATAATAAGTCTAAATATTCTATTGTTTTCGGCACCAATGAGAATCTGAACAGTATCAAGTCATGGTAAACAGTCTGGGGGTTCATTTTTTGACTCTCAGTCAATGTCTCTCCCTCATCAATTTATTTCTAATTTCCTCTTCAGGAACATTGTATACGTCTGTGAGAGTGCGTGTGGGCTATTCGTGCATGATGGATTTATGTCTGCTGCTCCCGGCAACCACAGCCCTTTCCCCACTTCTAACTTCCCACTCTCATCCCTCCTGAGAGTTGGTCTCCATGTCCCCCTCCTCTCTCCTATTAATATCCCACCAGGGAGCGCAAAGCTTGTGGGGAGTTTGGGAGCGGAAACGCCTCCGAGCTCTCCTGGAAGAGACAGAGCTGTATACAAGCATGGAAGAGAAAAGAGTGGCGACGATGAAGAGGAGTGAGGGGAGAATTTCAGCTGAAATGTTTGAAAGAGGAAGAGAAAGTGTTAAAAAGAAAAAGGGAGAAAAAGGAGGATAATAAGTAAGGATAAGAAAACGGAGCAGTTGGCAGAGGGCGGGATGTGGAGATTCGTCCCAGTTAGAAACACACCTGACATGGACAAGAACATTCGCCTGTAGGAGGGCCAGAAATAGTTTCTGTATTGTGCTCTTTCAACACAACGCATAGATAATCATTTCACTTTCATTAGAACGTTTAGTGCAAATATTTTTCTCTTGTTCCTCCGATCCGCTTGAGTGTTGGGACGCTGCCATCAAACCTCGTCACTGTAACCCATTGCAGCGTTGCAAACAGTGTTTTCCCACAAACGTTTGCTTTCCTGTATCGATGACTTGGCACTTGAAAATGTTTTTAGTCATCTTTATGGCCAAAAAATAGGTATGAAAAAAGGTGGGATAAAGCGATCGAGCCTCCACAGCATGAAGAAGACCAAAAGCATTCTCATGAGTTCAGTCTCCTTCAGCACATTTGGAGGGGAAAAATGTGCAAACATAAACATGCCCTTAAAGGAAAGATGATTAGGGGTGTACAGAGAAGTTCTCCTGACCCAGCGCTGATCCAGATCCAACTCTCTTTCTCCACTGGGAAACGAAGTCCTCCTTCATTTCTCACATGGCCCAGCCACCCGGGCTTCTAGCACAGGACAGAGGGATGCTGAGAATCCATGCAAGGACATGAGCAGAGGACCACTATGGGAAAGATTATCCTGCACAAAAGTCCCCTACTGCTTAGACTTTTTTAGTTTTGGTCGGTTTGGGAGAGCTGGACAAACAACCTCCACGTTTTTTAGAAGACAAGTCCACTCTGTCAAATCAACTTAATGCTAGGGACAATATACACTCAAGGACAAACAGGTTAAACAAGCACAGGTCAGAAGTCAGTCTTGTTGTTGGAAAAAAAACCCCAGGCATCTATCAGTGTTTTTTCCTGTTGATGTATCTGAGCAGATAGAGCCTGACTACTGTGAATCCAGCGAATACATGAGTCTTTAGAGCTAAACACAGAAAGAGTCAAGGTTCATGAGAAAATGTGAGCTCTGTCTGTATGAAAGAGCGCTTCCCTGCCATGTTAATGATGTTGAACACGCAGCACAATATGAAGATACAAACAAACATAAAGACACAAAAGATATAAACAGAAAGATACAAAAGATACAAACATCTTGCAGTACAGCTCCACCGCTTAAGACAACTGATTGCGTCTCAATGCTTTCTATTTATTTCCTACAGAGAGTCAGAGAGACAGTCACGCAATTCATTATGGGATCTTTGCGGCACGTCTCAAGAAGAATAGACTTGAAGTCTACTGTATGCAAAGGGGTCCAGCAACCGCTCGGTCTCGCAGCACGTCCATCCAATCAGGATGCGGCAACTTCACTATTGTGTAAGAAGGGAAAACAAAATAAAATAAAATAATAAACCAACCAACAAAAAACGGGTAGCACGTATAGTGCTATATATAATAGGACTATAACTTTTGTACTCTTGAAATATAAATGGGACACTGCTCTGCCCCACAAGGTTGTTGGTGAGATGTATGTATGTATGTATGTGTATATATATATATATATATATATATATATATATATATATATATATATACATACACACACACACACACACACTGTATAACTAAATAAAACATATGCAAACTGTAGCAGCATCTTGAGAGATGAACATGTATTTAAGACTTGTAGTTTGAGCCTCCCTTCAGTAACATCACACCCTTTATATCTGTTATTCCCTCCTGGAGTTCACTGGCGTCTGTTGATTGTTGCGGTCCTTAATGTCTGATTTTGGAACAGCTTTTTATAATTGTAATGCAAGTTGTTATGTTTTTGTGTAAGACATTACTCATCAACACAAACAAAAAGACTTCTATCTGCAGAGCGTCTGAGGCTTCTTCCACGTTTAGATGCCAAATATAATGTGTGACAATATAAACCTGATGAACACTGTTCTGCTTGTTTCATTGATAAGAAACAGAGATTGGTATCTAAAGTACAAACACTCTTTGAGATAAGCACTTACTCAAATTTGTAATGACGACTCATTGATGAAAAGTTAGACACTTACTGTACAGCAGTCTTAAACACGCAGCTCCTGATACCTCACAGACAGGTCCCCATCAGGTTCACAGATTCTAACAGGGAAAACAAATCAAATTAAAACCACAAGCGGTGATAAAGGGCACGAAGCACCACGTGCATGACGGGGTGTGTTGCAAGCGTGGGAGTATGATCTCAGGAGTGAGATGTGGCCACGCTGCGGACCTTACACTTTGATTTGTGTAAAAGTGAAAGTACACTGAGGCCACGCCCTTTTCTGTAGAATCGTGAGGAGCACAACGGGAGATCTTAAACATGTCTAGGACACACTGACACTGAGTTTGTAAGTGCATAAACAGGGTGTCAAAAAATGATGTTCAAACAGGAAACCTGTTTTTTTACTTTTGACTAAACCCTATTTCAAATATTACCAACTTGACCCTTTCTTTGCAAGTTATCACAACCCTTTGAGAAATACATGATGAGTAGTGCTCCTTTTTTTAAATCAACATTGTAAACTTTAAAAGGCTCAATGTGTCTTTTTGATGCAGCAGATGTCGCCTTTGAGTGCGAGCATGAAACCAAAACAACTCGAGCTGCATTGTTGTGTTAGCAGGCTAATGGTAGCGCCCTTTAGTTGGCTTGTAGCGTGTAAAGTTAGCATGTAAATGTACACAAAATGATCACGATCTAAAAATCCTACGTGCCGTTTAACTAAGCAGTGAGTATGTTGTTCTTCTTTTCTCTAGTCCCTCACTTAAACAGCTTTTATACGCAAGGGGATGAGCCGGCCGTCCGTCCGTCCATATGAACACAGTGTACATGCGGCTCAGACTCATTGTAGACAGTCATGACACAGAGTTATTTTTAAAAGGATGGAGTTGATTTCTGCTATATTTATGTGTAAGCATTTAGGTTTCAGTCATTCTTACCCGTCTATTCCAGTTCTGGGAACTAATGTTTAATCAAGCACTGTCAAACAGAAGCAGGAAACAGAACAGTCCAGTCAATAGCCTGACTTCTCTTTGCTCTGTTACCCAGACAGTTCTCAATCATTTAAACACGACAAGCGGAAGTAACCCCCATCATCGTCAGACTGCATGTGGCGCGGACAGAGGATGGTGCACGCAGATCCTGTCTAATCAGCCAGTCAGTGGGAGTTTTAAAGGAGCTAATGGACAAAATCAATGGCTAAGTTCACTCTTAAAGCTGTAAATATTAAGAAACAATGCCTGAGTGACATCACCCATCTGTTACAGCCTCTTCCTTACTTTCAACCTGAGGACAGGCAAAGAGCTGGTGCTGAAGTGGGTTTCAAGCCCCTTGACACACAACATCGTGCCCACCTGTCATTCAGATCAGAAACCATCTTGTTATTCTTACTTAAACTAGGTATATCTTGTATCCTTTATAAAATCTTAATGGATGAGAAAAAAAAGAAATTAACCCCCACCAGCAGTGTGTGCCATCTGGAAAATAACTATTAAGACCAAATAGCTTTTTTGTACCAGACTGTAAACATGAAACATGTTCTGAATGTGGTGTGTATGTGAGTTCCCGGTGTTACGGAGCCAGCCTCAAGCGGACACTTGAGGAATTGCAGTTTTTTGCACTTGCGCATTTGTCCCATTTTTTAGCACCCAATGTTGCTGTTTGGTTCAGTCTAATTTGTAATGGTATTTAAACAGGAAGTGGGTTTTATTAAGAGTAAATATTAGGATTTAATATCTCACAGTAATTTGAAATTCCTCCAGTATATTGCCAGTGGAAATGTTTCAAAGCTCTCATCACAGCCGGGGTTTCTGCTGCGAGGACCAAAGGTTAGACAAGGAATCTATACTTAAACTAATTTATCTCCCCGAGGCATTTCAAGAATTTTCACTCTCTCACACAGACACGAACACACTCCTTTAAGTCATCCTCTCTGCAGAGTTCATCATCAATCTCCCCTCAATATCCCCTGTTCATTGGATTCATATGTGGAACATTAACAAAGCCGGGAAGGAAACACACTGTGTGCATGGAGGGACACAATGAGGGGAGAGGGAGAGGGCGCCAGGACAGCAGAAAATAATTCACCTGAGAAGGCTAAGGTCGCATTCCTCCAGATCAAGCAAAGAACACCTTTAAAGACCTATACGTCTGCAACATCCTTTTTCACATTTAACACTGATTTATTATTCTGTAATAGCATTTTATTTGGATTAATTATTTTGGGAAAGTGTAGAGGATACAGTGTTTTAAAGCAGGAAACAAAGTTGTGATGTGACACAATAAACTGTGTTATTATGGGCCATGTTTTGTGAATAACCACACATGCACACGTCCAAATGGCCCTTTAACTTGAATTTCCCTCGGGATCAATAAAGTATCTATCTATCTATCTATCTATCTATCTATCTATCTATCTATCTATCTATCTATCTATCTATCTATCTATCTATCTATCTATCTATGTATCTTAAAATGATTTACAGTACAGATCACTCAGAGGCAGGATCCAATAACCGTTTACAACAGAATTTACGAATGATCATTTATTTAACACTGGTCTTTATATCTTGTCTATTTTTTTTGTCACAAACTTGGCAACCATCTATCTGAGAGTAGCCGATAACTGCTTTAGCTTTGACGCCATTAAAATGGTGTGAGAGCAGGTTGTTGTACCCCAGGTCTCCATACAGTGGGTAAAATGTAACCATGCTGAGTGAGAAAGCCTTATTTGTTACCAATAACTTCTTTGTGTTAAGAAAATCTGCATGCGATATGATCACTTGTATTACTCTCTAAACTTACAATGTTTTGACATTCACCTCCTATCTTACGAAACAGATATGTTTGTTTTTTTATATGATACCGCCATTGTTTACATTGATGATTTCTTGCTAACATTGTTGGTCTTTGACTTCACGAGCACAACTCTTTGTTTTCTGGTCACATTACTGCCACCTGTGGCTCAGTGGAAAATTACTATTGTTTGTTTTTAGCTTCTGTAGCTGCAGTGGTCCCACGCTCCACAACAATGTTTGGGAACAAAATGCTGTATTACCATGATAAACTGACATATAAATAAGGAATTTTCAGAAGATTACTTTATATGGTTAAGTGTTTCTTGTTTACATTAAAAATAGCATGCACCAGCCGTTACACATGAGGCAGGGGCATCTCTGCATCTCTGAATGAGACTTAAAATAGTGCTAAAATATATTTCGTGAGATAAAGTGATTTAAAACTTGTCTTTGAGCCAAGTTGCGTAAAAGCCTACTCGGAATAGTTTCTAACAAACCATCTGTACATGCTCTCATTTTTTGATTCGCAGCTTCGGCAGCATCGTCTGGAGCTTAGACTTGAATGACCAATCGGTGAAATTACTCCCAGGTTACCTAATGTCTCTGATGCCTATGTGCTGTACCCTGTAGAGAGGGTAAAAACATAAGGGGCACCTCTTTGTGATCACGCTGCAATCTCCTTGGAAACACTGTAGCTACAACTATGCAGCTCACTTGGCCCGGGGTCTGGTGGGTTGGCCTGTGTTTCGAACAAACGCCTGTAGCATTTCAATCAGGGCAGGAGAAATGTTCCCCCTAAAAACACACTGGCAGCTTTATTAAAAAAAGGCTTTACATTTGTTTCCTATTTGAAACAAGGCTTCGCTCCATGGTTAGATTTCAATGATGCATCCCACACATTTTCACGGTTTCAGAAATCAACAAGTCATTAGAAGAAGATTTGTTGTAATTGCTGCATGTTCCCTCAGCAATAACTTCTTACAAGCATAAAATCCCTCGAGAGGTAAACATGCTCGCGACTCCTCACATCTGTAAAAGCTGTGCTGTGTTTTTTTTTTTCACCTCCTTGCTGACAACACATACCGTGGCAGAGAGGGGGGTGATGGAGAATGAAGGATGATATTGTGCAAGCTTCTATTGTATCGCTGTTTATTCTGGCTCAGGTCTGTGAATTGCAAAAGAGCCGTGTTTGTGAGGGAGGCTGCAGTGAGGCTCGTCCGTGACTCTCATCAGTGTGGACTCTAAACACAGGCCATGTGGTTACACGGTGTGTTTCTGCTGAGAACTTTTTGAACCGCAGTCTGCTCTAAACATGAAGCTTACCAAATGTGTTTTTATGAACACATTTTGTGCAAAATGTCCATTATTGATAGAGTTTCTACCAGAAGACTTTTATATCCTCACTTAAAGGCAGGGTAGGTAATTTCCTCCAGGCAAACTGGAACATCAAAGTTTTTGGTTGAAATTGTCTTTATGTCCTGACAGTAATTAAGATCTCATGTGCTCTGAAAAAGGAATGTAGAAAATCTGTCATCTGTAGCAGCTGTAAGCCTGTAAAAACTTTCACCAATGTCGGATGACAGTTCATTTTTTATAAACCAATCGTGCCTCTCAAACCCATGCATGCACATCCCACACTCAAAGCAGCTGAAATCTGCTTCTGGACCAATGGCGCTAGTGTATGTAAGTGAGGGGCGTGGCTCTTGAGGGAGCACAAGAGGGGAAGGGGAGGGTGAAAACGGAGAACAGAGAGGATGCTACTTTCAAAATCAAATTCCAAAGATTACCAACCGTGCCTTTAAATGTTCTTTTACTGTAAAAACTATGCAGATTATCAATACAGTGAATACCATGACAAGTTAGTCGTTAAAGGAACAGTGTTCCATTAAACCTTATGACCTCACGATATCATCAGGCATTAAGGAAACATGCTATGTTGAAATACTGGCCTCTCTGACGCCAATGCAGCAGCCAGTAAGTCCTCCTAAGTTTCTATTCCCATCCGGAATGCTCCGTATTTGTTTTGAGGGAAAAGGGAGGCAGCTTTAAGGCCCCCACGCACAGCAGTTTTATATTTACTTGCATTAGGAGTAGCGGCTATACATATAAAGTATGACTGATTGAAGCGGGCAGGCAAACTGGTTAACTTAGAACTGATTCTTTTTTCCGTCATAAACTCCAACAAGAAACGGTAAAACATAAATAAACTAACACTGGTTAGACACTGAAGCTTCCCTGACTGTGGCACTGCAACGCGCATGCGTAGGGTGAGGCTGGGGGGGGGATGCAGTACCCATTTCAACGCTATGTGTCATTTCATTCATATGACAGGAAACCAGCCAGTAAGTTTGTTTGGTTGACAAATTCATGAATGCTTCAATCTGAGAAATGGACAATACAAAAAATGTTTTAAAATATTTTTGTTGTTGTTGAGCCTTCATTTTTTTAACAGATAGTTAATGATGGAAGGAAGTGTTGTCTAGGAAAACACCACAGAACTGAATATGAGCAGTTAGCGAGGCTCTGTGGCCTGGGAACAGCTCGCATGAACATTATGTGATTGAGTGTGAGTGAGAGAAGCAAAGTGGGAGAACAGAATACAAGCACTTGTCTACACTATTTCCTCTAATGACTGTAATTAAAACAGAGAGAAGATAGCAGTTCTGCTCCCAAATGGCATTTTATGTCCATTGTGTGTGTGTGTGTGTGTGTGTGTGTGTGTGTGTGTGTGATTGTGTGTTTGAAGGAGTTAAGTAATGCAGGAATGGGAATAATAGCCTCAAGGTGTTAATAGCTTTGGGATGCAGCGTGAGGACTGCCAGACGGAAGGTTGACAACAGGAAGTGTAACAAAAATGTTTCTTTGTCAATCTTTCACACACAGCAGCTCTGCCAAATATCAAATAAAAAAAATCTGATGAAAAACATGCAGCAGTGGCTTCTATAGTTTTTCATCTGTTTTTTGGGGGGGTTTTTTAATAGATTTTGACCTGGATCGAACTTAGCGCACTCTTCTGTGGCGAGCTAATAAAGTGTTCAGTTGAGCGCATCTTGAAATTCTGTGGACAATAATTAATACTAAAAAAAAAATCTTTTCGGGTGCTGTATTGACTAAATAACAAAAGTAAATCGATATCATTGGGTCCGTTGAGTTGCTCAGTGAGTGGGCACTTCTGTTATAAAAGGACTGTAAAGATACAGCTCATTACATATCAGTGACTCCCTTTGGAAACTTCTGTTTTTTTAGCATCCCACTCTATATTCGTCTTTTTTCAATTAACTGCCTCTGCTTACACTCCACGATGTAATACAAGCTTTCTTTGTTTCATTACAGGGTCCTTGTAAAAAAAAAAAACTTCAGACACACGACTGAGGCATTTTTGTAATGCGTCTTTGACGGCTTCATCCATCATGTATGACACTTGTGTCCACACTGGAGTTATATTTTGAGGACAAGTTTGAATCAGTTATGGCTATTTGTAGATGCTCAAGCACATCTGTAATTCAATCAAAATAAGTTAGGAATAAAAAGATGAGATGAGAGATTTCTGACCTTGCGGTTATGAATATCGGATTAAATAAATAAATAAAAATGTAAATTTATGATTAATAAAATAACGTTTGAACTGCCTACGATATGTTGTATTCATTTCTCTTTTCCAGTGGGTCTTTCAAAATCCAAAGGAATTACAGAAAACATGTCTTGGATAAAAGCTTCATTCAAAATTTTTTGTTTAATAAAAGAAGAACTTAAACTAAATAATAATGGAGAAAAAAACTGTTGTAATTATTATCCTTGGTTGAAACAAAACGTGGACGTAGTCCCTGTCATATCCCACTGGTCTCTGGAGAGGCATTTTGAAGCCGAACAATGGTGCTCGCCATATTTGAGGTGGATGTGAGGCAGGCTTTAGGCTCCTGACAAACTGAGTATTATGCCTGACTGTAGATGAAAAAATTCACTGTTCAAACATATTTATAACCGGCTGAAACAACGAAGTGTGTCGCATATACATCTTTTACAGTAAATTTAATTTAAAGAAGGAATCATGAAACGATCACAGACTTAAGTGAGAAAACCAATCTTTTTTTTTTTTTTTTTCAAAATTGAGAAATTGTGAAAAAATATATTTGCTGGCCTTTATTTTCTCAATAGGTAGCTCCCAACAAAAAATAAACATGAAAATGATATATATATATGTGTGTGTGTGTGTGTGTGTGTGTCTATATATACATGAGTGTAATTTTCTTTAGCTCTCTGTTTTGGTGTAGGGCAGTGTTTGAGGTTCAGGGGAAACACGGCATGCGACAGAAGGAGCTTAATCTTTATAATCTTGTTTTAATGATTGTGGGGAACCAAAAATCCTAATTGAAAATTAAAACGTGATTAATCACCCCGCAGGTCGTACATTGTTATGTGATTTCAGATGTGTTTGTTCACCACCTTATTTGCCTCTATGAAGGTTTATTCTCTGATGTGCCCACTGCCGAACAGAACTGTAGTATTGCTTATTATGTAAATTATGTAATCTGAAACTTGTTTTTTTTTTTACATCGTTAGTTGATTTCAGAATTGCATCTGTGAAACTCTGCAACTGCATGACATAATTTGTCTATTTGAGTGTTATTATTTTTTACTTTTGATTTAATAGCTTTCACTGTCATTTAGTGTATACATGGCAACGCATTGTGTCTTCCCCACTTGTCAACATCTGTCTCTTGTTCTGTAAAAGATGAGGGTTGATGATGAGATATCATAGTGGCTCTAAATCTGACAGTTCCTGTCTGTTGGCCAAGTTAAACTTAGCCTCTGGTGGACTGAGGTGACCCTCTGCTCTTAGCAATCCAAGAAAACTATGAAGCGTCCATCTTTCTATATTAAGAGCAGCCTTCAACCCACTGAGATACAGCTGTAACTGTTGGAGCTTTATCTGATATTGATTTAGTGCCTTTGACTGTCTTTATGGCAAGATGGAGTACTATTCATGTATCTTACACACAATCCTCCAGCTACAGGATGGTTTATCATACTGTACTAATCACACATGCTGTTTCTGTAAAATAAGATCTTTGAGACTTTTTAAATATCACTTGACATGTAACCACATTATTACTCTCGACATTTATAATCTCTTGGTCGGAATTCATTTTTTTCACTAAAGATTAAATTTACGTAAAGAATTAATGAACAGACTGAATGTTCTTGTTTCATATGAACACTATACCTTAGGTTTAAATGGCTTTTAAACAGTTCAAGGACATAACAATCAATCAGTCAGATTCATCATCTACAAGGGATTATTATCTATGTTGAAACTTTTCTCAACACACTGAACTGGCAAAGCAAACACTGAGCTTACATGTCAACAGATCCGTTTCCATGGCAACAGAAAAAAAATGAATACACTTGTGAGGATAGCGTAAAATGTTTAACTTTAAAAACACAACAAAATTTAGAATAGGTAGGGAAGTTTTCTGATTGGGTGTGCCTCGTGTGAAGTAATTTCCCAGAAAAGAAAAACTTGACTTATGTAAATAAATGCAGGCCTTTTTATGTTCCTGCATGTTCTACACTGTCTTATAAATCAACATCCAAAAGCTGCCAATGTTTCTTTCCTGTTTGGATTATTCTAAAAAGGTGTCGCAAAAGATTTCTAGCACAATATTTGAAAAAAATTCAAATGAGAGAAATTGTTGCATATAAACTTTTAGAATTGCTCATCCTGTATGTTCTTGTGTCCTGGTTCTCATGTCGTGCTACACAAGGGGGGACATGAGAGGATGAACGTCTGTGCAGCAGCACCATCACATGTGTTTAACCCCGAGAGAGGTGTCTATTGTGGTTTGTCTCTTTAAATACACTCTTCAAGAATGTGACTTTTTTTTTTTTTGGCAGTCAGTGAACAGATTTTCCACAGCTGTCTTAATCAGTTTTCCTCCAGCATATTGTCCAGCTGTCAAAATCCAAAGCACTCTTTTTTTTATCAACAAACAATGCTGGTATAATAGAACATATTCAATTGAGTGGAGAGTCGATGCTTTTTACTGTGATAAGAAATGCTTGGTATACAAAGCTTATGAGAAAAAGGTATAGACCAGGGTGTAGATGGTTTGAGAATCATCCTTAGATGGTCCTCTTAATAAAAATAAGACAACGCACAAGTGCAAAAAAACTGCAGTTCCTCAACAACCACTTGAGGCTGGCTCGAAAAGGAAGTCAATCCCCTCAGTGGCGGCATATTAAGATGCAAAACTTAACTGGAGACTAGACATTTTAACAAATAAATACAAAAGCAGCGTTGGTCTCCATAGCTAATCCTCAATTAGTAATTTCTACAATTCTGAATCGAATCAAAGTATCAAAAAACATCTTTAAAACAAACCAACCGTCGATATCGATAAATACCACAATCAATGTTAAATCATTGATTCGCTCAAACTTAAAAGCGGATTTTTGCTCCTGAGTGAATGTTGAAGAAACCAGATGGTTAATTATGGTTAAATTATTTTTTATTGTCAGAACATGACAAACGTCAATTAAACAGGAACATGTCACAATGACAAGCTCTGTGCATGGAGCGGGAAATGCTGATAAGACAGTTAGCTGGCTAACAGTTAGCCTACTAGCCTGCCGCTTACCGAACCATGGACTGTTTCTATTATTTACAATACGGTCCACACTAACACTGGGTTGGGACACTAGGTCGTTTCTTTCCTTCAGTGTTTTATCGGGTCATATTGGGTCAAACAGTGAAGACTCTGTGGTGCACATTTAGCTGCACTCATCTTCGGCACAGTTAAACAGAGGAAGTTACTCTTTTTTGTCGGACTGTAAATATACAGAATGTCTCGAAACTCCTGCAGCTGAGCGTCCTTTGATGTCGTTTTGTTGAAGGTGTTTTCTCCTGCTATGAGCTGGCATGCTCAAGACTTTCTTGCGTCACTCATGTTAAGTTTGATTGTTTCGATTCTGCTCCGAACGTGCTTCAAGCGCCAAATGTGGGTTATAGTTTCCGCTTGGCGAGTACATTTCAGAGGTCTATCTGCCACATGGTATGTAAATATTCTCAACTCATGTCAACTCATGTTCAGACTGAAATAATCGTAGCTGCACTGGTACCTAAACTAAATTTCATTTAATACCTTTAGAAACACTAAAAAAAGGAGAACCAGCTCATTTAGATGATGCAGTCTCTCTTTCTCTGAAAGTGATGTACCTACTAAGAGAGTAGGCACATGCGTCTTGATACCAAGTCTCCCCACACAAGGATCACCTGTGAGGTTAAAAGAGATAAAAGAGTTGCAAGGAGAACTTTAGAACCACCGTTTTGTTGTGTTGCACGAGAGAAAACAACATTTTGTCATTTGTAAATCCATACTCACAGTCAGCCTACAGTCTACGCTTTTATGTTTTTTATTATTCAGTAAGCTAAACGCAGGGTGCGTTCGCTATTTAGGTTCCAAGTGTTTGCACAAAATTTCACAAAATAAAATGTGAACCCAAAAATCCAACAGTCTTTTTGCTGTAACATGAAGGGATTGATCGTTAGCAATCTAAAGCATTACACACAGGCAGTGTCAGCTTTAGCCAAGAGAAATGTTTTCTGACTCAACAGTGCCAGTTACCCAAAGACAGAATGTGCTGTGCCCACCACTCCAGTTTTAGAAGTCAGTTGTCCAAAATACTGATAAAATATATATAAATGTTTTTTTCTTACATCATATAAAATCCAGCCAAGCACACATTTCATTTTCTGAGACGTCTGCTTTCATTCTGATTCAGTAGTGATGAATGGCTTAATGTCTGCTAAGCTCACAGAAGCCCGCCGTCCTTACTCAGCTTTATACACAGAGCCCATTGTAAAATATAGACTATATTCAGTCTAGTTCTTCGTCCTTTTAAATACTATAGACTATTTAAAGGAATTGCAACACTGATTCAGAAGTGGCAGTTTGCTCTTTGCAATGTTTTTTTTTTTTTGCAATTTGCACAACAAATCAATCACGTTTTGAGAAGATATCTAAACCTTTGACAATGAAATTCAAGTTCACTTCAAAATAATGGAAATAAAGAGGACAGGTCTTATTTAAATTAGACAGGTAATTACAACCAATACACAAAACAAAATCTTTAAGATTTCTCAGCCTAAAAAGTGCAGGGCTACATATAGACAAAGGCTAAATATTTCACAAGGCAGTAGCGATCCATTACTCTGTCATGAAGCAGTATGTAATCAAGCTACAATGCATCTTGTTTGGAAAGCCTTATCATGTTGATGAACACTGGAAACATACACTGTACAGCAGCATCCAGTATCCTTCCTCTCATTGTCATTTTATTCCATTTGTACACAAAGCTTGAGAAGGTCACAGAGACGGTGGGATGTTGTCTTACTTCAAACTAACATGATTATGATAGAAAAACTAAAAATCCTGTTTCAGACCCGTTTTATTTATCCCACCCCCCACATGATATCAGAACCACTCCATGCTTGAGATGGAAGTCTGATTATGCAACATTTATGCAACAATAATGTGAAAAAAATTCCTCTGAGACTCTCAAGATGTCACAGTTGAAATTCATGTGGTATCACAAAACTGTCAACACATTTGTTACTATTTAAGATCCTTCGATTTATGGGTGAGCAGGGTCCAGTAATAATTCTAACTCAGCTTTATAGAGGCTGTTTTAGTCTCTATTGAGCAATAAAATGTGGGAAGTCTTGAACCAAAGTCCATAAGTATGCACCTGTTCTGGCAGCTACTGGAGACATGGGACTCCTGTGAGACGAGATGGAAGGTCAGCATGGTGATCCTGTGAAATAGGCTCGAGGGGTTATTACCCAATACGGTGGCCTGTAAAATGTTTTCTTGGTATTTGTCCATAAGAGGCGAACGGACATCAGAAATATTTATTATACCAAAAGAATGTGAAGGAAAACTATCTGAACATATAGAAATGGAAAAAGAGGAGATAATTGAGTTAATTTTAACAGATGCATTCTCAGACCCTTTACTATGTGGTGTTGGTTTATAAACTGGATTATATGTCACTGGTTTGTATTGGACCTTAGAGTTAGGGGGAGTGTAGCGTTCTACCTCTTGGAGAGTTATTATTTAGGGGAGGTTCTTTTTAATTTGCTGTTTTGATGTTGGCCAAATGACATTGCCGTAACATTTGATTGATTTTCAGTTAAGATGTCGAAATAAATCCATGAGCGATGGGTCACAAAGACGCTAAATATATATCCATTTATTTATTTATAAATGCATTTTTCAAAGGAGTACCTTCTGCTACTTGCATTAAAAAAAGAAAAACTCATCAAGATATCTGCTTACAATTGCGAGCTGTTTGTGTGAGGCTCAGCAGTTCACCACGAAGCACTTGACTCTCTTCTTCATTGGTTAAACAGTAGCACAGAAATCTTGTCAACAGAAAGCGGAAGAGACGAGTGACAAATTGAGTACTCTGTTCTTCCAAAACAAACCACATTTCCTTCCTGGCTACTGCAACTTATAACTGAAGGGTCAGTGATACAGTGCATACTATAGGTGGTTTGTTTACACTTGCATGTTAGTGTGATGACCCCTCATTAATTACTCCTCATGTACTTGAAGGGATCTCCGAGAACTCATATTGTTGAATTAAATGAGGAGAATAATGAAAGAATATATAAAAACCCCAGTACTGTCCTTTTCTTCATTTAAAACACATTTTATATTTGAACATTATATAGTATAATTAAAACACTTTACTTTGCCTGTGTTGTTTTGTTTTTAAAAAGCCAACAAAAAGACCTTTCAAATTCTTTAAATACAGAGCGTCTTTGTGGAGAAATCAAGAATAGAAGGACCGGCTGTGCAGAGTCTTTTTCCAGAAAATCTAGATTCAGAGGCATGAAACACACGCACACAAAAACAGCCAGAGAGAGATATTGCCCTTCCTGATGCTCCATTAGTAGCTAAATACAAATCGTTAATAAATTTTTCATAAAACAGGGGGCCAATTACTACAGCTTTTCACAGCCAATTGGCTGTATTTTAATGTAGTGGTACCATTGTTTGGCAATCTCAGTGATGTACAAAGCCATGGTCTTTTTGTCAAGCCTGGTTAGATTTCACATGGGAAGCTGGTCAAGCAGCCTGATGTTGGGTCTCATGAGGAAGACAGGAAGCAGCAACGACACCGAAGGTTTGGCCTTGTGCATACCAGACAGTCCATATGGTCTACCCTCAAGGCGAGTGGAGCGTGTACAAAAATGGCCAAACAATGCAATGATAGTGCATCTATGTGTGCACTCTCTCCAGGTGGAATCAAAGTTCAGGGATTCAAAGTACATTTTTCCCCCGAGGGACCTTTGCATGTTAACTCGTGTGTGCAGTTCTAAAGAAGAAATGTGCTCCTAAGTGACTTTCTTGTTCTGGTAAATGTTTGTGGGTTAAGGGTTGTACAAGCTCATGCACCAGCTTATCTCTACAGGCAACATGTTAAAGAAACATTAAAGTAAAGCAGGGAGCATTCAAGGTCACACTGATGACCACAGGGACAAAGAGAAGGATTCCAACTGTTAAGCAATGTTTTCACATTAGGGCCACTGAAAAAAAAAATACATTTTGGTTCTTCCATCTTTTTTTTTTTTTTAAGAATTCTAACTTTATCTTAGAATTCTGAGATTAAAATCTGACTTTTGACTCTTTTTGGGGGCAGCCAGAATTCTGAGAAAAATGTTAAAATTAGAAAAAAAAAAAGTCGTAACCATTTTTTGTATTTTCCATTGGCCCTAATCCTCTTCCGTTTGTAACGGAAAGGAAAAACACGTTTTCCCTTGTAGTTTTTAAATACATAAAATGAGTATCTTAATGCTGAGAAACAAGTTAAAAAATGTGTTTTGAAAACAAGAACCCCAAAAAGCCTAAGAATTTCTGTAGTTTCGAGTCGGATGCTTATGGTTTGATAAAGGTTTCACAACATCTTTTGGTTTCACAACATCGTAACATACAGAAAAATAAATACAAGGCAATGTTAATGGTGATCCTAAAACTATTTAAAGTTCAGGGTGGTAAAATAAGATTCCCCCTGTGGAGATGAAGGCCAAAGACGATTCTGAGAGATTACGATCAAGATGGCAAACAGTTTTCCAACTTCCCTCAGACAAGCAGATGAGGGATAACCCAAACATCAAGCTGCACTGCGGCCGCCGTCATTGCTCTGGTGAGTTCAGTAAACCACAGTGGCTCTAATCTGGAAGCAATTACTGCTAGCCCACAATTACACTCAGATTTCCACTATGCCCTTTGGTTTAGAACAGGAGATCCTGGTAGATTTGGAGGGTAGTGATTAAGTTTATTCGCTCTCATTTATCTGACCAATTTAAAAAAAGGCTAAGTGACACATTAGATATTTTTTGGCAGCTGTTTTGATTTTATAACTAAGGCCTTAAGCATTAGAAAACATTTACCAATACACCGATTATTTCATGCATATAGAAGCCATTAAAGAGGATGTATTATCCCCCTTTTCCACCTTTTCAAACAGTCCCCCTGTGGTCTAAATAAAACATCTGTGCTGTGCTTTTGTCAAACTACACCATGAATCAAGCACCAGAGGAGGTTTGGGACCCTGTATAAACCAGCTCTCTCAGAACGCTCCGTTTTGGTGTGCGTGTCTCTTTAAATGCAATGACGGGTGGTGTCCATGGGTAAAGATGGGGGAAGGGAGGGGATTGTTTTTTTTTTTTTCTACCAGAATCCCACTGTGAGGTCACAAGGAGAGCAAGGAAACACAAGCATTTTTTTCTGTGTTGAATGATAGGTGGGTCTTTTGGGATTTTGGATAGATATTATTTTGTGGGTCAATATGTATGTTCAAAAACTCTGTCAAAGTAGATATTCTATAATATGTCCCCTTTAAACTGCCAATTCTGTGTAATCCAGACTCCATGTATACACAATACAATATTTGAAAGAAGCCTGAGGAGATCATTGATTAATGTTAGCCCTCTAGCTTAAGCTGCGGTTTGCTTGCATAGTACTTGAGTCCATTCATATTTTTGCATAGAAGAGAGAAAGAGTAATCGGCAGCCTTTATCACAGCGTTTAGACTTTTCATGTGTGATTATTCAGCCGCCTGGTAGTTACTATAGAAACACCTCAGCCCGTATAGTAGCAGGGACAGAACTCACTGCCCAGGTTACAAAGAAAGCAAATGCTTGTCAGAAGGACATCACAACAAAATCTCCCTCCCTCTTTCATGTTAATCGTCACTACATGTTAAAGAGGACACTTTTAATCTGCTGGATTGTAAAACTTGAGTTTAATGCATATAATTTAAATGATATCATTTTCCCTTTACAAAAATGAGAACCGTTTTATGATCAGTAAGTAATAAAGGTCCTTCCTCAACCTAGTTTCATTTAACAACTTTCCTTTTAACTGTATAAATCAACATAGTAGCTTATATGTTGTAATCAACTGGTTTGTACAATAAAACAGGCTTTGATGTGAGCATTCTTTAATTACACTATTATTAGAATTCCTATCACTGATTGATAAAGTGTCGAGTCAGGATGCATGGTACCCGGTTGCCTCAGCCTCATTTTGAGCCATGAAAAACCATGGACTTCATCATCACAAGTTTCTCGCTTCTACTGAAGGGGAAACACAATGATGGTGGTGGTGAAGAGACGCAATGCCGGATTCTAAGATCTCACATAGATTCAAATAATGCAGGTGTAAATGCATTGAGTCCTTGAGTTGTCCTTGTTCTTTTTTTTCCCTTTAATGTATCTCTTGCTCATGTTTTAGACGGTGTGGGTTGAGTTTTATAACAGTAACAGTTAGAAGTGGTCCTTGAGAGCAGGTAGCTCTATATTCTCAATCGTCAGATTTCAATAAATCCATTTGAAATTGGTGTCTTTTCACAGCAGACATTTTGACTCGTTAGATGAAAGCACAGGTGTTACTAACAGCATCAATGATGGCGTTGTCCTATTAATGTGTCTCAGTCAGTATGACATCAAGTCAGTATGCTTCATAGGCCTGCTGGTAATACTGAAATGTACTTCATATTTTTAAAGAGACCTGTTGCCTTGAGGGTGACAAATAAATGTCTTTGTCATTGCCAAATGTACTCTTCACTCTGGGAACACATTTTGGGCCACTATTCAGTAAAACATACTGTGGAATTAAAACAGACTATTCAGCATATGTAATGATCTGTTGTAGTTTGAAATTAGGTAGCAGGGCTATACTTAACCACCAAGTCGCCTAATAGGCCTTTTTAAGTAGTAAGGTGGAAAGAAAAACTTCTTCCAGAGGCCATAGTAACAAAGACAATGGCAAAATGAACCAAAATTGTTTTTCATTTGCTCTTACTTGACTGTACTGAAGGACTACGGAGATTCTGCTTATCTAATTATATCCACTAATAAGCAGTATAAAGGAAAGCATTAGCGTATAAAGGAAATATCACATGGTACAAGTTATGTTGTTTATTTTTGGCTACTGATATGCACTCTGAATTTACTTCAGGATAATTAGATTTTTATGGTTCAAAGACATCCTAGTCACATACCAGAGGACTGTAAGAGAATCCTTGTGTTTGTTTGAACAGCCCTTTTTTTTTTTCACAAAATGTCCAGTTCAATTATAAAGTCCATTGCTTTGGTATTTAAAACGTTTACTGAAGCAATGAGCTTATTCCTTAACCTAAATCGAATATTGATGCCAAGTGGCAGGCAAAGTGACCGTTTCAAAAAGTTAACCATCCAGTTAATTATTGTATCCATGATGACAAAGGTTCATTAACTCTATGCCTGTCATCGCAGACGTGCCGACAGTAATATATGAAGGTATTATGGAGCAGAATTCCTTAGCATATGTTACAGTGGAATTTGTACTGAGAAAATAGTCATGTGTCCAGCATCAGTAAATTCACAGAGAAAAATGATTTAGGAGTTGGTCTCCCCCACAAACAAAAAATAACAGATGCACATCTCATATTCTTCATTGCAGGTGCACAAATCCTTTTTTAGAATACTTTCTTACAAATACTTTTTTTTATTATTACATTTTTCTTTTGCACAAACACAAGTCCATAACTACAACTGCTTGAATCTGCTGCCAGTGTCAAATGCTGTATTCCGCTCACAAATTACAAGTTAGTGCCGTCCCTGGCTCTAAAGGTACACACATCACTTTTGCTCCACATTTACTAAGATGTATGATGCAAAGGAGATTGTGCATCTGTAAAGACAGAGGGGCAGGAGTTTTCCTTGGCCACACCCTAAACAAATGTCTTTGGCCCACCCCTAACTCCTTTTTCATTCTTCTTCTCAGAGCTTTTTTAAGTCAACATACTCATGTGACTATTTCACAAGTACAACTAAGTACAACTTCCACTGTCACCTGTTCTCAGGAGTTTTGTTCCAATAACACCTTACAAAAACTGACCTGAGGTCACTTGTAGATGCAGTGACCCCGACTTAAACTTTTGAATCGTAGTGATTGACAACATCGTGAGAAGGGGGGTAAAGCAGTCAGTCGAAAGTGCCACAAAAAATTGATAAGAGGTCAAGCACTGGGCAATCTAGTGTGTGCAGCTGAGGGGGAAAGGAACTAGCAGGTTCTGATCTGACAGATGTCGAACTAATGGACAAATCAACTGGGAGCAAAATGGCTCAGAACTAAGTGTGACACTTTGGTATCAGGATTAGAAATACACTTGCAATGTTTTTGTTAGGTTATCTTTTCCAGAGGGTATTTTCCTTGTTTTTCTATCCTGCATCCAAAACAAGTCTGTCTTCTCTCTAAGCCATGGCATTATCTTGTTCTTCAAAGAATTAAACTTATTTGTCTTTGTCTGTTGATTCACATCAAGACATGGCCCTGTTGCATGTGGGTATTAATCATTCCAACCGTTGCATTGCTATCTAGGAATACTTTTCTGAAACCTTTAAAAAGGAGCCGATCTGTAGCCCCCTTCTGACTCATAAGTTCATCAATAACACGCTGTTAATGAAAATGAATTTTAAGTTATTCAAGCTCACTCTGCCAGCTCTCCAAAAACCAATGTTCCTTGAAATTAGCTGTTTCTCATCGCTATCATTCAGGGCATTGATCCATTACCTGGGCTCAAATTGGACGCCACCTTTGCACTCTAATTAAGAAAATAGCTTAATAAGCACACATCTGCAGATGCAGAGAATGGGAAAGAGAATGAGGTGTAGCAAGGATGGACTGAGAAAATAATTCAGGCCAAGAGTTTGACTCCCTCTAAGGACAACATGTCCACATGAACCACTAAATGTGCATGCCACTGTGTCCTGAGGTCAACATCACAGTTTATAACACAAATGTGTATTCATCGTTCTCCATAACCAATCTCTATTATAGTGGCTATGCACATGACGTACATGACTTTAAATCAACGGAAAAGTGTTGTCATTTCTGTCACGAGTCATTGAGAATGTTTTCTATGGGCAATGAAGAGTCTCAGCTGATGCCAAGTTATTATACAGTGCAAACTTTAGGATTCATCACGTTTCGTTCATTAAGCCACAGGAGCGCTGCAGGTGAAGTTACAGTCGAGGTGGTACTAGACTTTTCTTGTAGTCTGTCTTTTTGATTGAAATTGGACAATGTAAAACTATAAAGTTAGGTGAAATTATTTTTACTGTTGTTTTTTTCTTTTTTTGAAAGAATGATGAGACGTTGCCTATTTCTGAAGAATCTGTGCAGATAATCAGTTCCCAGCAGTTTTGACCTCAAATCGGCCCGATTACCCTGCAGTGTGAGCCAGGCTTAAGACATTACATGTAGTCTGCACAAAGTCAAGGTTTGAAAACCTCAGGTTGCAACCATAAGGGAAATGATGTGCCAGGCTATTGATGATGATGATGATGATTGAATGATGGTATTAAAGTGAAGCCAAAACATTCAGAGCTCCACCTACTGACTTGCTGCAGTGTAGGCCCTAAGGCCCGCCTCCCTTTGTAAACAGAAGGGACATAGGTCACACTACAAAATTAAAATGCAAATCAAATAAAATATGACTTCTGTTGTTAAAGTTAAGTTCTTTAAGCTGACCCATGCCCAAGAGTTCACTTTTGCTTTAATTAGAGGATGGAATTTCATAAGAAAAGGTAATGAGACTTAAGAAAAGAGTAACTGAACTTCATAACCATAAGTGTCTCCTTCAAACCAACAAAATGATCTATTCTGCTGTTGAGGGTTTATTGCGTGTAGATCAGCAGAGAAGACGCAAGGTCATCTCCAGATAGCTCCACCAGCCGATCCCTACAGACTCTGGGTTCCAAATGAAGACGTAAGCTCAAGATGTTAGCGTCCATCTCAGGGTGGCGTTTTGGCTTCACATTAGTACAAGTCATCGTGGACACACTCACCATACAAGCACACAGACGCCTTTAGACTTGCGTATACATAAAGCATAGATATGCTAAGACATTAATCACTGTGGATGTCTAACAACTCTCCCAGACAAACTCAAACCATGTGTTCACAGCATGGAAGAATCGGCTTCTCGCTCACACTGTTTCAAGCAATCCAAATACAGCTGTGATTATTTGTATTAGGCTACACAGCTGAAGATGTTATTAAAGGGTAAAGCAAGGTTCTTTATGAGCGGCTATTGATGGATATTGAAAAATTACATAATCATGTTCTGAGCACTTCTCATGTGAGCTATAAATCACAGACTTTGATATTTGGCATGAAAAAGTTCTGATAATATCTCAGTTTGGTCGCTGGCAAGGAAACACACCTGAATGAATTTCCAGTGGGAGATGATTTGGACGCTCTGCTGCACGTCTCACAATCTGAATGGTCATCCATCTCACTTTCAGTGGCTTTCAGTGGGTCCAGACCTATTTTTCAATCAACTGAAATACTCCCAAGTCCCTGGTCTTCTTTGCTGCTCAAGAATCTCATGGTGGACAACGATTCTCATGATGAAAATATCTCCCTCCTCACAGAGGTTTGGCCATGGTCAATGTCAAGAGAGCCATCTGTTTGACCTTATTTTTGGACATATTTACAATCTTCCACACAAAGTTTATTTTGACTCATGTTCTTTTTCCTTTTTGGCAAATTCTCCGAAAAAGATCCTGAGATTACCACAAGGCTACAGCGAACCTTGTTCTCTACTTGTGTACCCGTCCCACGTTTATTTGGATATCACCAAAGTCAAACTTGACCACATAAGTGATATTCTTCACAGTTTGATGGCATATCTACATATCACTCACTCACAATACGACCCTAAAGGTCTTTTGATTTCACCCTAATTTTTAACGCCTGGTAAGGCACATGTAGTGTTAAACCACATAGCACTACAGCATTCCATCTATTACTGATAATTACAGGTTAGAAACAGAGCTACTGAACCCGTCATTGAGGCAGGGAATGAAAAACTGACTGCTAAGAGTTTGTATTCTGCTGTCAGAGTTTTCCAGATAATGTAAAAGACATTTAATTCAACAATATATCTTCTTAAAATATTATTTAAAATGACAAACGCTACATCCAAGCATTACAAACATCTTGTATTGCGATAACGTCTCATAGATTTGGTGTTTTGTCTCAGGTTTGGGACTCTGGCATTCTTTATGAATTCAAGTGTTAAGCAAGCAAACATCATTATTTTTGTGTTTTATATCAAACTATTAATAGGCTTGTCCATTATTATTTTATAATGTATAGCTTTTTTTACACATTTGAACTTCTACCACAAAAAGGGTGCTTAAACATTCACCAGAATTAAGTAGAGGAGAACCCTGATACTCCCCTCCTGTCACCTGTGCCTCTCTCCCTGGACTGTTGTGGAACAGCTGGACTACTTACAGCCAACATCGTCCACCTAAAATGTTACCAGCCCACCCTTATTTGACAGAGAGGCCAAATTATCTGCAATAATTAGTCAAAGTGAAATGAAAATGATAAAAAGTAAACCTGCAAAAAATATAGAAAACATAATTTAATTAATGTGAAAGAAGAGAGACAATGAAATGTGGCAGAAGTGTTCAAATGTGTTATTTTATGGACACTGAAGGCCTTTTTGTCTCGTCTGTTATCTTCTCATCTCTTTCATTGTCTGTCACTGGGAAGCAAAAATGCTTCCACGGCTCTTATTTAAAAGATGGTGGTGCGTCTTCTATTGCTCTGCAGCCGCTGCAGTTAGGAAATTAATGAGACTTTTTTCAAAGTACCGATGTGAACGGGGACACCTTTGAATCAATTTAATAATTAATCTTTACATCCCTAGATTTTAGTAATATTATGAAATTAATCATACATAATCCTGATAATCGTGAAACAGAGATTATTTCTAAGACTATAATCGTATATTTCTATCGTCATTCCAAAAAGGTGAAACCGGTATAAAACCAGGAAGACTGTTGAATCTGTGAAAAAAAGGCAGACGGGTATGGACAGAGCCAGACACACCGCAAAAACTAGAGGGACGACGATCACTCGCCAACGCTCAAAATAGGACCGGCGGCCGATGATCTCCTTTTGCCGTTTCAGGGCCTTAAACTGAGAGCAGCAGGTCCACATGATGTGTCGACGGTTATCAACTGCTCTCTGAGGATGCACTAGATGTTGACACACTGAAGGATCCTGGGAGCTGAGATTTATAATAGCAGCAAAACATATGACCCTATAAATATATAGTCCACCTTTGGGATTGATAACTCACTGAGGAAAGCATCTCTCTTCTCTGACTTGTTGTGATGAGGAACTACAGATGAGGCAACATCACAGCCCAGAGCAGAGTATGAGCTTCCTTAACTGTTTAGAGGTCTCTTTTAAATCGTCTTTAAATCTTTAAATGAATCTATTTGTAATGGACAGGATTAATTGGTATTTTTTTATTCTTAGTCATATGGGAGCCTTTTAAATCATGTTTCAGTATATTATATACGGAAGGGAGGGGGGACAGTGGTTGTTCATCGTTTACTGTTTATTGTAACTAATGTTGTGTGTCCGGCATTTCTTGTATACCGCTACTGGATGCCTTGAATTTCCCTCCAGATCAATAAAGTATCCATCAATCTATACACACACAACTATTGCTTCCACAAAAAAATACTTCAACAAGAAGAAACAAAGGTAAACTTGTCTGATAAAACTTATATTAAGTCACTGATGAAAAACAAAACTTTGGAAGATTTTTGAAATTGTAGTCAGGGTCCGAAATTAACACCTTGCAAGCGTCAAATGCGGGTAGATTTTCTATTTGGCGAGTACATTTCTGGGGGTCTCTGCTTAGGCTGCTGCCTTCGTGACCCCAGTTAAGCAGTAAAAAAATATAGCGGTTTGGATGGATGGCAAGAAAAAATATATTTTTTTAATATCTCAATTTCCTGATGTAATAAAATGATTGAATCTGTGACTTAAATATGTGATTGATTCAACAGAACATAAAGCTTTCTCAATTAAATGTACAGCAACAGATGTGTGTGTGACACTAAAACACAATTGTGTTATTTGCCAGTAAAAAATGTGCTTGGCCTGTGAATTTTTTTATCTAACCGCCACCTTTGCCAGTGAGTCCCCCTGGTTCATTTCGGACCCCGGCTGAGCCTTTTACAGTTCCCACATGACCGTGAACATCCAGCCAATATTCCTAAAACTGGGTTTATACACCAACATTTAGCAGAAGCGGAAGATTCCAGAACTTTAAAGTAAAAAAATGCTATTTCCCCAAATACAGCCTGTGATTTGTCCTTTATTGCAATTATCAAGTGTTCAGATTCAATACAGGAACTGACTGGCTGCTTCTAAATGGCAACCAGGCCTTCACGATTTGAGAAAAAACATTAAGCGTGCAATACCATTGGTCAATGTTGTGACAACCATTTGGATTTCAATGAATGAACACAAATTAAAGAATGCATATTAGCTCTGACAGTTTTTATGACTATCTACTGTTATTCTTGTGTCACATCTTATTTAAAGCAAAGAATTCACACTTTTGCAGTACATTTATTGTGAATGCTCGTATCAATGATGATATTGCGTAGCCTTAATGGCAACACAGCTGAGGCTTTCTTTTTGCCTGCCAAATGTGATTTTGAGTCACTCAGAATTCTTTTTATCAACATTAAAACTGCAGGGATAAACGCTGTCTCTTACCACTTTGCCTGTCTGCTCGTGTTGTCAGTCACCAATCAAACACAGCCAAAAGGCTCTACAAACTGATAGGTGGCTCATATAGGTGGAAGATTTTTGATATGCCCATATCATTTTCAGGCATTACGGGAGGCCAAAATTGATACCATTCTTGGTATGGGAAAAAAACTAGTAATGTTTACAGCTTATTTATGGTGCTTCAGATAGTCCAAAATGGCTTAAAGCAAAAACGTGGGTTGCACATTGCCCCACTTCTTACCTCACTACATTGTCTTAGTTAACAGATTCACTTTCAAACACTGACATTTGTGTTTGTGTCAACAGGGGACCTGATGTGACCTTGGCGAGTGTGGGACCACAGTCATAGAAAAAAGCTCTTCCCTTTGTTGTCGGATGTCGAGGCTAAGTAAACAGGCTTTTACGATAGGAAAGAGCTGTCCATAGAATATGTCTCATAACCTCCATAGAGGTCATGTGTTTGATGCCAATGTTTTATCGTTTGTCAGCAGGATCACAACTAACTGGATTCAAAGTTGTTGAAAGTGTCGAAGGGCAAAGGGAAGAAGCCATTTCATTTCGAAGCGTTTCCAACACATGAACAAACATCGAAACTGATGAACTGCAAAGCCAGTGTCAAGATAACAGTTAATGTGACTGATTAACAATAGTTACAGCAGTTCAGATGAAAACATCCAGACATATATAACCATAGAATAGTGTACTAATAACTGGTGGAGGTCTGCTAGCTTTGGGTGTTTTCTTTACAGGAACGCGTCCTGTAGATTCCAGACAGTCGTGTTTATTTATACTGCTTACATTCCTCTTAAATATATGAGACATGAAGTTCAAATAGCCTTTGATGGGTTTCAGCAGCTTAAAATAAACCAAGTCTCATGAGACAAGAAAGATGTAGTTAGGATGAGCACAGAGCACCTGGACCTGAAGGAGGACGCTATGTTCCTTCTCTTAAATGAAGGAAATCGATTTCAATAGACCACTTCAGCAGGTCATGGCATCCGGCGAAACCGCTGCCTGCTTCTTGAGGATTCGTTTTTACTTTTGTTTGTTTGGCTTTGTGTTAAGCCTCGGGCACAGACACATTTTCACTAGTTCTGAAGATATATTCTAAGAAACTGAGAGCCACTGACGCAGGCAGCCTCAGCATCATTTCACCCAAAGTCAATAGGTTGTCATTAAGGCCTCCACTAATGTCAATGGACCTCTTGGCTCGTTGTTCTTATACATCGATGAGCAAAGATGGCTCTGTCCAACTTCCTCTTCAAAAGAAGCAACGACAGAAACTGATGTGCATCTACAATATACTAAATTACAGGGGTGTTGAAGCTAAGGAGTTTAACAATGCATCGCTGACGTGGAGAAATCTACACGAGTATAGTCACAGAACATAATCACTGCTTACTGACCAGGGTTGGTAATTAGCACCTGCCACTGGCCAAATGATGGTGTTTGAGTGCAGTAGTGGGTGAATTCACTCAACGGCCACAGTAAGGCAAAGTTAAGTAGTAGAGTAATGTGATGTGTGACCGAAGACAACATACATTGAATCCCAGTATTCTGCTGCTTCCAGTCTGATTTTTTTTCGCAAATGGTCCGACATGTGTACTGAGCACAGAGCTCTGACCCCTCCCTGTGTCAGTGTGTACACAGATTTGCATCATCATACAGGTCTATCTGCTGAAGGTGTGTTTAAACTGAATGTGTAACCGTCTGCAGTCCAAGACGATGAAGAGAAGTGACTCTGGCGGTGACTCATGGTCAAAGAGTTTTTCAAAAAAATAAAAAATCCCTTAGTGTAGCTCTGCTAAAATTAACATGATGATAACAAATCTTCCCCGTTTACAATATGTTGTTTATTGTGAAACATCCTGACTTAGAAATCTCTTTCGCTCATGCACATGTGACTGCAGTATCACACAACCTTGTTTGAGAGGAAAGCGGAAGTCAATCCTAAACATGGGATTATAGGCGATCACAAAATGAAACTCACACTACCAGAAACCTTGAGATTGTGATGATCATGCCGATAAAAGCTTATATTCATTAAAAACAATAACCTGATATTCTTGCCTCTTAGTCAATGTTGCAGCTAAAACAGCCTTTAAGGATAATGGCAGCAATGGAGACTCTAACTAGCCTCAAAGTAATAAACTAAATATTATTAATATTCTATTATGAGCCAGACAAAGAGCATGTTGAGATTTTCTTTAATAGTTGAAACATTTTCTTCATAAAATAGCTGACATACTTGATAACTATAAGCCTTGGTTATGACATTATAAGTCCTTACATTACACTGACAGTTAAGATAAAGGTAATTAAAGTGGCTGGTTGAATTTATTTTTGTCCGTCCGCCACACTGGAAAGTATGTATGCAAAAAAGTTCATTTCCAACCCTGTAACTGATGTTTATTATAGATTTTCCGGCTGCAATTGCTGGACTTGTAATTTGTGTCTTTTGGATTACAATGGGAAGACATTTATGTTGACATTGATTGATGACATTTTAGGAGGTCACGAAGTTGCAAAAAAAGGATCACTAGGTAAAAATGAACGTGTGTTATCTAAAGCGGTTCTGGGATTAGTAAGAGATGAGGTATTTTTTTGAGAACATACGAGTTGTTTTCCTAAAGCACATGAGAAATCTAATGTGAGTAATCTGGAATATTACTGAGTTATTTTCTGATTTCTTTATGTACGACTAAATATGACGAGCAAACAAAGACATGTCCTTGATACACTGAGTGGTTCATTTAAACCAGTAGCTTTCTACTGACACTGTTTTATTTAACTTTAGAAGGCGCAGTGCCAAGTTTAAATCTAGTTTTTGGCACAACGTTGATGAACAAAAGCACTGTATATCATCTACCATTAATTAACAATGGTCTCCATTTCCCCCCCAAGCCTTTTTTAATTTCCTTGATGGGCTTTATCACGTGCTGAAGCCGGATATAATGTAACAATGTTAGTCATTGGGAAGACCTGAATTCATGATTGTGGCAACTTTCATACCAATCACATCCGCTGAAGGATTGGTGACAAAAGAAAATGAACAAAGAAAGCTGAAATGCTATAATTTGTTTGATCTGTTCTCATTCTCATGTCAATATTAGTTTGTCAGTTTCATTCTTTCCACTCAGATTTTCAGAAAAATACTGTGTTGCACAGGCTTACATCTACATGCTATACACTCCCTAATCACAACCTGTGCCAAAGTGGCAAACTCAACTTATTATAACAGCTCGAACATGCATGCACACACGCGCAAATCCACATGTTGGAAATTAGCAATTACATGGCACAGATTGCTAGTTTCTTCCAGGTGGCCTAAACTGAAAATAGGATGTGAATGTTCAGCTCAGAGGCTTTTCTGCAAAGCCAAATCACTACAATAAGATGTTTTTAGATGATTGGATGCCTGAGGTTACTGCTTATAAGCTATTGGAAGGAGTCAATCATCCCATCTTTGCAGAGCAACAACCTGCAACTGGAGGTGAAAATCAGGCACTGGAATCCTTCAGTTTCATGTTTCTACTGTAGAACAGGACTATTCAATTGGCGGCCCTGGGTCTGGGTCCGGCAAGTCATTTTTAGTAGCCCTTCAGGAACTCTTATTTTACTGATGTGTATAATATCCGAATGACCAAGTGACAGAGGCACAGATTTTTTTCCACTGATTTGTGTGTCTCACCCTGGTCTCACCTCACGGTGTCGCGATTATTTTTGTTTCCATCTCCTGTGGCCTTTCCTGCTTGACGCGTGAGCTGCTCTCATCTCCGTGGTCTCAATGCACTCGTCAGCAGCACCAGAGATCCGGTTTTTGCTAGCGCTGTTCATAATGTCTTTTTCTAATTAAAAAAAACCTCAGAAACAGACACATTAACACTGAATGGACGAAGAAGTATCTTGTTTATTTCTGTCTGTACGAGGCCTGTGTGTTTAATATGCAACAAGTGTGCATTGGTGTGCAAAGGAATACAACATTTTAAAACGAGCCATGCTAAATCTCACACCGTTTTTCCCACTGGGCTCTGATACTCACCAACAGAAGATATTGGGGCTGACTGTATGTCATGACCAAAGACGGCACACACTTTTTTTCAGACTTGTAGCAAAAAAGAGAAAGCTTTATCAGCATCACTACAAGTAGTATGGCTGTTAGGCAAAAAGAAAATGTCATTTACACATGCAGAGACTGTCAAGGAGTATATGCTTGCATCGATTGAGGAGATCATTTTGTAACTCATTAATTATTCATGATTAATCGATAATTGATTGGTGTTCACGGTTAAAGAAAATGACTGAAATCTGCATCCCTACTTATCCATTTTCATTTCTTCTGACTTCGCTAGGAAAAATCCAGAAGACAGTTTTATGAAGTTCCTTAAGATGTTTTAGTGTTTATTGGATCAAAGATCTCATAATCCTCCAAGAGGAACATTTAAAATAAAAAATACCTCACTAAACCTCTGAGCCAATCATCTAATGGGTTGTGCTCCCGTGCTGAAAGAATGTCCACTCAGCAGCCCTCTGTATGTAAAGCCTGGGCTGCTGCCAGCCAGGCCATATCCAGCCTCAAACATCATCAGCCAAGAGTCTGCTTCCATGAACTCCCCTCACTACGACTGAACAGTCCGCTTCATCAGCCACACACACACACACACACACACACACACACACACACACACACACACACACACACACACACACACACACACACACACACACACACACACACACACACACACACACACACACACACACACACACACACACACACACACACACACACACACACACACACACAGGTCCTGTTTGTATCTTTGCCAAACAACCTGTACTCACACTCAGCAGCCGTGTTTTGATGGGTTCAGCCAGAAACCATGCCGAAGCTTCATCAAATGTAAGTAATGCGGCCACACTATGACTGCTTCGTATTCCTTTTTGTCACACACAAATAGTGCTTAGGAAGTGCTGGACTTGCAGATTCCCCCCCCCCCCCATCGAGGAAGGAAATCACCTCTGCGCCAGCTGTTCCAGAAGGGCAGGTACTATATTGATTAAATGTGCTGTTGCATGCTATATATAACTGTGTAAGGCTGTCATGGTGGCTGTGTGGACAGGTTTGATAACTTATCCTGAATGGCCAGTGATGTCAAGAGAGGGAGGGGGAGTGGGAGGTCGGAGGCGGCAAAAGGAAGTGAAAAAAATAGAGCCCCGGTAAAGGATAGTGTTTCATGGTTTCTTTAACTAGATAAGCTCAATCACCCCCCCCCCCCCCCCCCCCCCCCCCCCCCCACACACACACACACACACACACACACACACACACCTCCTTTTACGACCAAAAGAAAGGCTATTCATCTGCTCTTTTGTTCAGCCAAAACTGTTTGGTTTCTTCTGGCACACTGGTAGCCGAGCAACACTGATGAAATCCATTTTCCTCTCCTTCATTACACCCTGGCCGAGCTGCCCTCAATCTGTGATTCAAACAGACAGGATCAGATTGTCCGGAAATTATTGCACCGCTCAAGACCAAGATCCACAAGTCCTACAGTCATTTTCAAATACTTTCAGCTATTCTGATTCGCATTAGACAAAAACTAATGAACCGATCTGCTCAGACAGATTACAGTCATTATGTGAAAAATACTGTTGTTGTAGAGCTTTCCTTCGGGCTTATTGCCAAGCATGAGCAAAGTCCGCACAGAGCAAGTTCCCATTACAACGCAATTTCCTCTCAACAATAACCAGATTCTAACGGTAAATTTCAGACAAACTACAAAAAGTGAACATACTGTGTTTCAATGCGAAGAACTCATTAACTGGGAATATAAATGGGTAAAAAGATAAACGCAAACTAAAGAAGGAAATAAGAACCAGAAATCCTCTTTTACTGTGTTATAAAGGTTTTGGGAATGTATACAAGTTCTAGTACTGAGAATAAAATCAATCTCACTCTGCTGTTCAGAATTAAACCTATTCTTCTTATCTGATGTAAAAGGCCTTAAACGCTGCTGTAGTAGATGGATAAGGAGCGTGTAATGGAAGCTAGCCATTCACTAATAAATTCCGTGTGGCACAGGATAAGCCTGGAAGGTAAAATAATGTACGCATTGTTTAAAAAATATTTACAGATATTACTGAGTAATTAATGTAATCTATGTATTTATCCATCAATGCATTTTTGATTTGCAGCAGAAGACATTTGCTCAGCAGCACATAGGCAGACATGCATTCATAAAACACTAGCACACTCGTGAGTTTGACTTATGTGGAGCTGGAGGAGATGGTTTGATTCATGTCTTCATGTGAAAAGCTTTGGGCTTCCAGAGTCCAGAAGAAGCTATTTTAGCTATTTTCTCATCATAGCCAAGCTATGATGAGAAGACTTAACTTTTAAGATTCGTTGAACTTTTTCGCGTAAAGCAAATGAAAAAGGAAAGTGAATTAAGCAAACTGATCAGTTCTTCTGAATAGTTCTCTGAACTTTTATTTCTCTCTGCCTGAAACAAAACTTCCCAGCAAAGTCCCAAGGGACAGATTCAGTCCACATCCCATTTTAAGAGACAATCTTTGGAGGCTTGGACAGATATTTGGTTTTGTTGTCCAAACTATTTGACGTTCTCCTAAATAAGAAACATTCAGCAGTAGCTCCACTTGTCTACTGCTGGGGAAACAAAAATATTAACTCAACCTCTGCCGGCCCGTGTCAGCTTTGTGGATTTTGTGACATGTGCTAACAAGGTGGCGGTGTCCATCATATGCATGAGCTGAGGCTTGAATCCTCTGCTGCTTCAATAGAAACCAGATGGGGTAACCCCCTTTTTTTTTTTTTCTTAAAGGGAGGGAAAGATGTTGAAAAAATGAAAAAAATATTTCCAGTTAGTCAAACAATAACTGGTGTTTGGAAATCCTATTGAAGTCAATAAAGTCAAATGAGGAAAAAAAGGAGAAGTTTGGGGAAAATACACTCCACTTGGCCAGAGGTTATTTTAAATGTATAATACTGCCACTTGTGATCAGTAGTGCGTACTAAAAAAATAAATAGTCACATTAAAGATTATGTCTTGGCTATGAGATCTTGAGATCTTTTCTCATAATTAAGAGATAATGTGGAAAATCAATCAAGTTTCAATTGCGATTGTTCTCCCACAGTCGTGAAAACAAGATAACAGATTAAACTATTACTGACAGAATGTGTGCCCTCGATTTGTTCATTATTTACAACATATTATATATATCGTAAAACATCAAGAACAGCCGATCGTATAGAAGCTGTGTGAGGTGGATACAGTGGACTGTTGTAAATCTATATTATTTCTATTGCACATGACATTTGTTCCCTCACAGCACTGATTTAGGTAGCCTGCCGCGAAGCCGCTTTTTGCACGGCCTATTTTAAAAAAACACGGCCTTGAAATTTTTGCACGGCTTGACCTAGGCCGTGCAAAAATCTACATTTAATAGACGTGCTTACTACACGGGTTTCTGTACGGTGCCACCCGTGCCCTATTTGGTAGGCGGAATGTCAGGATAACGATAGCCGCTATGTAAATAGCGTCAGATGGTAGCAGCTAACCGCTAACAGCTATCCGCTAACTAATAAATCCAACAAAAGAGAAAAACGCTACATAAACAAAACCAACGCTGGAAACATCCAGCAGTTCATCCACTTTGTCATTGGCATGTGACTGTTTATTACAAGAACTCAATCCAGCTTTGTTTCAGAGAAGGCTGTGTGCGGCGAGGAGAAATACACACGTAAACAATCAGCTGTGTTACAGTCAATGGTTTAAACACGGTGGAGTTTTGTTTACCAACGTAACACAGGAAGTGACGACTCTTTCAACCAATCAACGGACTGCAGGGTTTAGCTCCAGATGATTGACTTATCAAGGTCTAGGGATCTATTATTACTGGATGACACATGTAATATTATGAATGTATGTGTTTGTTGTTTGTTTTTTAAAGAAAGTGCAGATAGAAGCAGTGGGCCAACAAAGGGGTTAGACAACATGAACCAAGTGAGTTGCAGTCAAATGATGAAGGGGTGTGTCAGGGTAGGGGCTGTACAGTAAATCAACATTATGAAGCTTGGGAAAACTAAAATGTGAAAACTAAAACGTGTAACAATGCATCTTATTGAACAGAATGCACCATTTAGAGACTTATTCAGTTTTCTTCAAAACTAGTGTGTTAGGGAGCACATAACCGCCGCGCCGCCGTTAGTGACACTGAAAAAAATTTGCACCCCCTGTATTTTTTTTTGCACCCCCTGTTTTCCCATTTCTGCCTAAATCACTGCCTCACAGTATGCAGGTCTTCACTACAGTGGGATCTTAGCTTTTTTTTTTTGAGGAGAAAGCAGCAGTCTGAAACAACACCGATGAGAGCAGTGACACTAAACTAAAAACATTAGCTCAGGATCCTAAAGCCAAAAAAAACAACAACGCTTAAACATGCTAAACAAAAAGGTTGTTTCATCTGCTGGCCCCGCACAGCCTCGTGGATCACCTTGTGTTTAATGAGAAACTGAGATTGTGATTTAAGAGAGTGAAGTGCTCATGCTTTCATCGAAGGAGGACTGTCTTTGTTTGACTCACTGCATTAAAGCAAGGCTCTCTTTTTTTCACTACTTTACATTCTCTCTGCTTATGATTATGATTATGGGAGTGAAAGCCACCAAAACAACACTAAAGAGGAGGTTTTAGCGTTTAAGAAAAACTAAAGCGCCACATCATTTTTCTCCTTTAAGGACCATGATTTAGAGTCAGAGGAATATCTACAAACTGGTACTTTAACCTTGACAAAAGATTTTTTTTTTTTTTTCTCACATCATCGCTGGTACACAGAAAGGTTGTTTTATGAGACGTGATACTGGAATAATGCTTCTTCTGTCTGCGTGATAGATTGACTCAATCATTTCATGCAACTCCCTCTCTGTTACTAATTTGTTTCAAGGGCAAGAATGTTTCTCAGAGTGGAGAGCTTTAAGAAAATACAGTAGTAACAAACTGGAGGAGCTAATCGTGTTCTCTATCTGTGTGTCTTGGTTCCTTGAGTCTATTTTTGGTCATCTCAAAAACATATTACTAATCCCAAAAAACAGTTATACAACAAAAAGTATTTTCTGTGTCTCGACATGTTACACAACATCTTCCTTATATGGTGTTAGAGAGACTCCACGGCCCTGCAGCAGGAGCCCACACATCCAGGTGGGCTGCTATAGATTGGGTCTGTGTGTGGGCTTCACTACCAGCTGGCATCTCGCTGCCTATTGATGGGATAAAACACATCTAAGTTTACCGAGACATTTGCCCTAAAAATCGGAAAGTTCCTGTTGAACGCAGATGATTAAACCCTTTCCAGGCGCTGCTGCGCTCCCTCGTGCCAGATTTTGTTTCGAGAAACACTGGCGCAGAGTCAGGTGAAAAGCTACAGGACGAACTTCAAACAGGTGTTCACTCAAAGTCAGGGTGTTAACTTGTACTGTTTCCATTCTGTTCAGTTGAAATCAAATTAGTCAAATGTACTTATTATAACTGATGCAACATATAAACGATTTCTATTCAACTAAAAACAGAGCCTGTACTTTGATATATTTGATATCTCTGGGAGTTGTAAGCAGAATTACTGGGAGAATTCACCCGATGTTCATACCAGTTTCATACCCACAGAAATGGAGCTGTACTGTTATATTTAATAGCACATTAACTTCACTTATTGCACATTGCACGCATGCACAAGTTTCACCTTTCTTATAATCTGGTTCTATACTCCATTTTATTTAACTTAATACTTTTGCACATTTAGGTTTATTAATGTAAATATTATTTATCTTTGTTACCTCTTTTTTACCTTGTTTTATTTTATTGACCTTTTTCTTATCTACATTGCACCGTGGGGAGGGGGGAAACGTAATTTCGATTTCACTGTATGTCTGACATATTTTGGAATTGACAAATAAAGAACCTTGAACCTTGAACCTTGAACCCTAATAGGAAAGCAGAGATCTGTCTTAAAAATGAACTATTTCAGATTACGTTTCAAGCAGGGAAGCAACGATTCTTGATATATAATTGATCCGTTCGGTACAGTTTCTTATAAATACAATCCTCTCTGAGGGATCAAGGGGTTAACACTGTTTGCGAGCGCCTTGGAGTCCAAGCGCTGGGATAAGGAAACCCTCATCACTGGTGTCAGATTGCACACAGTGCTGGGGAGCGAGCCACTAACCCTGACAACAGCCGCAGGGGGCAACACGGCTGCAGGGGGGCTGACAGGAAGACGTCACCGCTCCGCCACCAGGACACGTTCCAGGATTAAAGGAGGGAAACGTTGGTGAATGATGGTTCCTGGCTGATGACCCTGCGGCTGACCCGTGGGCACCAGAGGAGGTGCGACCGGCAGCAATGCTTAGCAGGTGTTTCATCTACCTGTACGTTTACTGAATGTCATGTGTTTTTAATTGGATTATTTTGCTTTAGACAAAATATTTTTTTTTATGTTTATGCTTGGATATGGCACACTTTAATTAAATTACCCTCAATTTCCAGTTTACTCTTACTCATTTCCATGGAAAGTTTTCGATTTGGGATATTTCTAAAATCCACCAACTGAACTGCCTTTGCAACCCTAGCTCTCATACAGTGTGTTGTGCACTTCCCAATTTATCCCGAACGTTTTCACAAGTTTTTCCTGACTGTTAGTGAACTGTTCAATGCCACAGGTTCTTCTTGAATTCATCTACACTGTTTAAAAAAATAAAGTTAGGTAGAAAAGACTTTTAAGGAGAGCTGGCATTCAAAGAAGCGGTGGTTGAAGGGAGACGTTCCCCATGTCGGTATATGTTAAACTGCCCTGTGTTGTGACTCTTTGAGAGATCTGTCACTGAGAATTTCATCAAAAATTACAGATTTTTTCCCCACAGTTCACATCCTCCCTCTTGTTTTCTTCCTACAGAGAGGCTGAGTATTAAGATAAAGCCTTAAAGCGAATGACACTTTGCAATCATGAGCTCCACATCTGATGAAGCAAAAACCGCTCAAACACTCTTTCTAAAGTTTATCACAAGTCATGCTGCTCCTAAATGACTCCTGTGTGTTGACTGTGACTCTAAAAAGGTTTCAGTCTCTGCTGTTAAAGAGGATCATGATGAAAATAGGGTGTCAGCGAACACAGCGAGGTCAGGCCTTTCATAAGGTCAAAGAGAGACTAACCTTTCACCTTTTAATTTCACCCAGCAGACAAAAACATTTAACCAATATTGTTGAAGTTAATTTAGAAGATCTGGATTCTGCTTCACTTTATTATGAGCCACTTAAAGCCAGAAACCTCATCCAGTGCTTTGATTCTGACTGACATTCCTCAAACATGCTCGTCTTAGAACAGTACACCAGCCCTATTCATCTCTGACATTGGAAACCAAACTATGTGGGAATGTCTTTATCGGCAGTCTAGAAAAACATCTCTCTTAATCTCATTTGATTAATGTTAAGCGACTGCATCAATGACAAATCACGGCAAAAAAAAAATTAGAAGCAGCGTCTTTAAAAAGCAATCAAACGGTTCCATGTCTCACGTAGTTCAAGATTTATAGTGTTTTGTCCTGCCAAGAAGAAAAGTTGATCCCCTAGAGTCAGAGGCAAAATCCTCAAGACTGAAGCACACAGAGCGATGGAGACACTCCTGTTGCAGTTGAATATCCAGTCAAAAATGAGAAACTGTATTTTCACCGGCAGAACTTGGCAGCCACTTTAGCAGCAGTCGCTTTAATGTTGTTTGTGAGCTCAGTGTATTCAATCAAGTGAAATGGATCATCCCAGCACTAAAATCCTGTTTAAGATATGAACTGATGTCATTCCAGGTTTTCAACTTAAAAAAAAGATGCTCATAATAACAGAGTCTGATGAAGGATTGGAAAGACTTCTTAGTGGAAACCAAACCTTACTTAAAAATGTAGGGCTCTCCTTATTTAAAACTAGGGTTGTATTTTTGCTCTGAAGAACTGTAGATGTGCATGATGTTTACTCTGTGGTAGCCCTGGATGGACACTTATTCATCTTACCTTAACGATACTGTTTGGTGAACTTTGAACTCAGGATGCAAACTCACAGTATTAACACAGCTCGTTCAGTCCTCGTTGTCCTCCACGTCTGGCGACATAACCCACCAGGTTAGGCTCCACCAGGTTAGTGTCCACCAGGTTAGTGTCCACCAGGTTAGTGTCCACGGGGTTAGTGTCCACCGGGTTAGTGTCCACCGGGTTAGTGTCCACGGGGTTAGTGTCCACCGGGTTAGTGTCCACCGGGTTAGTGTCCTAGTAGCTGGAGTAAGCAGTCCCTCCACTCTCGTCATCTTTCTTCATCCTCTAACAGGCCGTCATTAACACTGTTACATAATCAGACATGAAGTATTTAACCGAATCAAAGCGTCTAATAACCACCAAACAGTTAAAGTCAAACTGGCATTTATGGATCAACCAGTGACATGCGCGAGCGGTAAGGTCAAGGGGCATCACCAGTTACGTTATTGTGACGTCATTAAGTAAAAAAGTATTTCGTTTAGTTTATTTAATGAGGTTGTTTTTTTTTTTTATGCAGGACACTTTTGATTTTATACATTTTTTCACAAGAGCATTTCTTTGGAAAATACTTTGTAAAGCCAAACTTATACGAAGTTCACATTTTACAAATGTCAGTATTTTCTTTTTATTTGCCGTTATAGTTATTGAAGAAGCATATGAGATTTTCTGGCAGAAACGTCACCAACTGAAAAGGTGCATGAAGAGTGAAAGGTTTAGAAGAGGTCAAAATGCACCAACAACGCTACTTTATCC
The DNA here is from genome assembly GCF_947650265.1 of Symphodus melops. Classification (NCBI taxonomy): domain Eukaryota; kingdom Metazoa; phylum Chordata; class Actinopteri; order Labriformes; family Labridae; genus Symphodus; species Symphodus melops. Next base: position 15,506,058 of record NC_136699.1, read on the forward strand.
ACAATTTAGACGCTGCGTTTCGGCTCACAGCCTTAATCAAAAAACAGATTTGTAAACAATTTATAGGCTGTATGGTACAAAATGAAAAGAAAGGTAAAAGAAAAATAACAACCAATCAAATGCCCCCGCATGTGTATATTAGCTGTCACGACCGGCTCAAAGGTCAGGGCAATTAATGGGAGAGACACAGAAATAACACTTCTTTAAACTGATTGATTTATTTACACAAAATATTCGTTACATTTTAAAGGATGTCAGTAGCCTACAATAAGTATGCTACTGTAAGTGAGTCTATGAAGGTGTATTGTGCATGTGCTGGCTGGAGAAAAAAAGACAGTAACAAAACAAGTCAGATGTAGAAAGTCTCCCCAAGCAGAGTGAGCGGAAGCTTATCTCATGACAGGGCACCGGGCACCCGGCTCCCAGTCGGACAGCCAAACCTACTAATTACGCCAAGAAAAAAGGGGGCACAACATAACAGGTCCACAGGGCCGTCACATGCAATGTGGGCTGGTTAGATTTGTTGGACAGGTAACATGGAGGTGAGGGGCGTGTGTAACAGAAGCAAGGCTGACACCACACCTGGTCAACAGGAAGGGATCAAGGGGTTAAAAGCCTGCACAAGAGTCATTTAGAATGCTTCAAACAAAAAGAGTAGGAAGAGTGTAAGACATGAAGGAGGTGTTGTCACAAAACAACAACAACAAGGGATTTGAAGTAAAAAAATAAATAAATAAATAAAATAACAACTGTATATATACCAAACAGTTTCAAATATTAAAATAAGACTAAACGTTCAAGGAACTCATTAGTTAAAAAAGCTTCCTTCAACACTATTACAATTATTTAAATATTTTATGATTTTAACCATCATTTTAGGGCTGTAGGAAATTGGTCTGGTAGCTGGAGAGTTGCCAGTCCACTTACTGAGCACTGCTAAGGAGCCCTTGAGCAAGGCACCGAACCCCAAACTGCTCTGGAGCACTCGCTGTGGTTAGCCCCCTCACTCTGAGACCTCTCCATTAATGCATGCCCTTAGGATCGTGTTTGTGCATGCGTATTTCAGCCCACGTTTATAGCATGTTCATCAGACAGATTGTAAAAACGATTTTCCCCTTGTGGGATTAATTAAGTATATTTTTTATTATTTAATCACATTTTCTATCACGTCTATTGGCTTTCATTGTTTGAAATGGTCAGATATACTTCGTTATGCACTAAGCACTCTAGCTCTCTATATGTTTTTTTTTCCAACTCAGATAGTTTCTGATTTACTTTTCATCTTTGCATCATATCCATAGTTTATTCTTCCTGCACGTATAAATTGTCGTATTTTTTAAAAAGAGAATGGAAAATAAAACTAAGGAGCTTTCAAGACTTTCATTTGGGAACTTTCTGTTACATTGAATCATAAAACTTATGGATCGTCTCCAACAGCTTTGAAAGAGGAGGAACCTTTAAGGAATGTGAATGTGTCTGAACTCAGCCCTTAATCAGTCACTCCTCACTAACTCGCTGAAGTCAAAAAGAGAAACTCCTGTCTTTGACCAAAATAGGAATATATTTCAGGACAAATGGCTACCTGTTACAGCACAAGGGCGTTTATCTGATAATATATTATCCATCATTTCACTTTATCATATTGACCATTTCGGTTTTCTTTCGGACCACACAGATAAAACTTGATAAATAATGTAAATTCTCGTATTTTCATGTGCTCTAAATCATATAGTCTTTTCAGGGATTCTAAGATAAGAGCTGAAAACGAAGTGAGAGTAATATACGCACCAATGTCTTTTCACTCTTAATTACAGAGTGAAGCACCCTCCCACAGTGAAGAAAAAATAATCACAACCAGAGAGCCGCGACTCTCCCCAAAACGCGCAATTCTCTGCTCCATCCAGATCTGCGTAAAATGATGCAAATAATTCAAATGTGTTGGAGTCAGGTCTCCTCATGTAATATTGTGTCATGCGCTCTTCACAGGCTGTGTTTAGTATGTCTGGTCAGCGCATGGCAGTGTGTGGTGCAGAGGACGCAAGAGAGGACTGCTGCACCCCTCACTTCTCCGCTGAGCCCTCAGGAGAGCGGAGGCAGACGGACTGTGTTTGGACTGCACTGAACGGTTTTCTCTGATCATTTGGAGACTCACACTGGAAAACGCAGTTAAACCATGTAGACTTAGACCAATCAGACAGTTGATTTATGTTTAGTGAAGCTCTTAATGTGAGTTCCTCGTGATCCAGACCCTGTTATGGAGGACCTCTTAAGTCAAAATGAGTGTGAGCACTGACAATGTCACAAACTTGTGGAAAAATGGTTCCTTGGAACTGGACAGGAATCTGGGCACTTTTTCACAGTTCAACTTCACCAACAGCTCCAGCCGGAGAAACCACACGCAGCCAAGCGTTGTGGATCTTACCCGGGCAATCCCGCTCGGTTTGGTGTTGGGGGCTTTCATCGTGTTCGCTATCATGGGCAACATCCTCGTCATCCTCTCAGTGGTGTGCAACAGGCACCTGCGCACCCCGACAAACTACTTCATCATCAACCTGGCTATCGCAGACCTGCTTCTGGGCACTACGGTGTTGCCGGTGTCCGCCACCCTTGAGATCCTAGACTATTGGGTGTTCGGAAGGATCTTCTGTGACATCTGGGCGGCGGTGGATGTGCTGTGCTGCACCGCGTCCATCATGAGCCTGTGCGTAATATCCATTGACCGCTACATCGGAGTGAGCCATCCGCTGCAGTATCCGGGCATCGTGACAGAGAAGCGGGCTCTGCTGGCCATGTTGGGGGTTTGGGTGCTGTCAGTGGTCATTTCCATCGGACCTCTTTTGGGGTGGAAGCAGCCGCCATCGCCGGACGACACGGTGTGCCCCATTACCGAGGAGCCGTTTTACGCGCTCTTCTCCTCACTCGGCTCTTTTTACATCCCACTCGTGGTCATCCTGGTAATGTACTGCCGGGTGTACATAGTCGCCAAACGGACCACTAAGAACCTGAAGGCAGGTGTGATGCGAGAGAGGATGAATTCTGGGGAGCTGACCCTCAGGATCCACAAGGGGTCTCAGGTGCAAGAAGAGTCCGACAGCTCAGGCACAGCAGCCGGCAAGGGCCGCGCTCACCAAGCGAGGAGTTCCCTCACGGTGAAACTTCTGAAATTCTCCCGGGAGAAGAAAGCGGCTAAAACTTTGGGAGTTGTGGTCGGCATGTTTACGCTTTGTTGGCTGCCATTCTTTCTCGCCTTGCCCATAGGTAAGTCTTATAGGTCTTATTGTACTTATCGAAACTTGAACTTGACCCTTTACAGAAATACAACCCCCATAGTTTTCTTTACAGCCCAATCAAATGTAAATACTTCACTACAGTCAATTAGCCAATGGGATTTGGACGAAAGACATTCATGTCAATTTAATGTCTGTACACCAAGTAAAAATGATGCAGCATAAAGGCTGCTGCAGACCTTAAATCATTGCAAAAGCTGGCCCATGAAAAGTCTCCAGCCTAGCGTTTGTTGCTCTGAACTGTCAATGAACCTCTGTGTTGGCTTTGATTTACTGTAGAGTTCATTTCACACTGCAAGAATACAAATAACAACACCTATAAGTGATTGCAGCAGATGAGGTGCTTTTACTTATTTTTCTATTCACAGCCTGTCTTATCCTGTAAGTTTGCATCAAACTTTATGACACTCTCACTCACTACTTTTCTTCTCTTTCTCACTGCAAACACCAGAGCAGCACTGAAGCAGCAGCCTCTAAGTTAAGGATGATAAAGGATACAAATATTTATCATATTTAGTCAAATAAGGAGACATTCTTCTTAAGGTTTTTCAGTCAGGATTTTTCCTCATTCCCTCAGTCTCGCTGTTAAGGAAACAAATACACTGTTGGAGTTTGCCAAGTGGGGAGTAGCTGGCTGCCTCCTCAAGTCAGCTGATTTAGAGGTCTGTAGTGCCCTGCTGGGTCTCCCTGATGCCACTCAGCGGCCCTGCACATAGGGCTGTTTGGAAAAAAAACAACAAAAAAAACAAAACTTCAGAGCAGATTAAACTGTTTTTTTTGTTGTTGTTGTTGTTTTTTTTACAGTGAAATGCTCATACCCCTGGCTGTGCTATGTGGTGGTATAGAATAACATATAGGGTTGACGTATGGATGAAAGGCCTCACTGAACAAAGTCAGAATTACGAGCATGGCTGAAGTCACTATAAGATGAGCGTTTGCCTATTTCAGAGTTTTATTTATGTATCAGCATGTGTCTCTTTGTGCATACATTTACTGTGGTCATATGGGAATGTGTTTATGCCTCTGGCCTTAATCACAGCTCTTCACATTCTCTCACACACACACACACACACACACACACACACACACACACACACACACACACACACACACACACACACACACACACACACACATCAATAACCCGGGGCAGGATCACTATGTGATGTCACATAGCAGGGATTATTCTGCCTGTAGGCACTACCAAAAGCACAAATCAAATGTCATTTTCAAAAGTTGTGATTTCCATATTTGTGAGGCTGCAGAGAGCAGGTACTGAGGTAATAATAATTATTATTATAAATTAGTCTCATACAGTGCTTTTCTAGATACTTTAACAAGGAACCACAGCATACAAAATGAACATGAAGCTAAAAATGCTGCTTCAAGCAATAAACTGGCAAGAAACCTCATTGAAGCTACGTTCGTCTCGATCGTCTCTGGTGTTGCAAACTCATTACTGATGACAAAGCACCTACAATCTCATGGATGCATGACCTCACATATGTAAAAACAAGTCCAATAGTTTCATGTAGAGGGACAACACATAACGTATCCACCACATGTATCAAAGCAGGACCTTGAACTGATAGCACTGGGACTTCAGTGCTGGAGATCTGTTGTTTGGCTCTGAACTCAAAGTTGTGTTCTCCCCGTGTTAAGTGTTCTCTAGCCTCCGCCCACAGAAAGGGATTTCCTGTCTCACACTTGTTATTACCCTGCTTCTTCCTCTGCACGCTGTCACTGGACGTAACGTATGTGGGGATTTTCTCGTTGGCACTCTGTATATTGTATGTTCTCTGGTGGCAGGAGGCAGGCCAGAGTCCTTTGTGTATTTTTGTGTGGGGGAGTGCTGAAAAACATGTGAACATTTATACATGTATTAAAGCACGTCCATGTGTGTTTGGAGCAATTGTGTCAGAGTGTTTGCAGCTGTTTTTCTGTCCTCTATCAACAGCAATGTTTATAGAATTCAAAGCCTGCAGAGATGAAACTGTGGCTGCACACAAGCGGCGATTTCTTTGAGGCCTGAGTTGTTAACCTCCTGTTAAAAATATTTGAACTCCCTCGCCTTAAGTTGATCCTCCTACTTTATCTCCTATACATTCTGCAAATACCTTGTTTTCGTTTTTGAACTTGAAAGGCAAAAGCAGCTCCCAGATTTACTGTCAGTCGTTCCAGCTATCTCATTTTAACTTGAAGAAAAGTAAGATACTATACATCCCCATAAACATGATATCAAAGGTTTAAAGTTAGTCTTCCACCTAGCAAACCTCCTTGGACAAAAAATGCACAAAATTTCACAAAAACTCATGCAACCCTGTCTACTTCGCTCGACTGTCACTTACAGTGACTTATATGTTTTTTTTGTCTTGTGTGTGTGTGTGTGTGTGTGTGTGTGTGTGAGCACACCTGGCCTAAGAAGTGAGCACTGATTCTGAGAGCAAACGGTAAATGTTTAGAAACAAGTGTAGAAAAACTTTACAACATCTTTTTAAATTGTAGAACACTGACGAATTCTTTACATTGGATTTTCAGTGAGAGTATTTCTCTGGTTCTCAGCTCCAGAATAAGCTGAATTAAAACCGCCAGTTCTTGGGAGACACTCGTGTTATTTCACTGCCCACATTGTCCCCCGGCTCTTTAACACCCAGCGCAGGCTCCGACGTCCTGCGAAGGCCTCTCGTTTAGAAGCTGGTGGAAACACTGAGCCCATGTGTGAGAGAAACCGACACTTTGAGGTGTTAACCAATTGTTTCCTTGTAGAAGTGTTTTAGAGGAGAAACTGGCTGCGTGTGCTTGTAACATGTGTGGGCTTTAAATTATTTCTTTATTTATTCCTGTAACTTGAGCAGACCCATTTGTAACGACCCCTGTGCTCAAGGGGTAATTTAGAAGAGGCAAATAATAAGAGTGTCAGAGTGACGAAGAAGAAAGGAGATGACAAGACTAAGCCAGGGGGGCCACAGGGCAGAGGGGATGAAAGTAGGGGCCCCTGTGATGCCAACCTCATTTTCCAGAAAGAGCTTCATGCTCTGGCTTTATTGAAAGCAATCTGCAAGAGCAATAACACTGCTGTCCTTTCACATCAGGACAAATTAATCATATTTATGGGTGTGTTATGAAACAGGATGTGTGGAGAGCATATTTTGTGTGTGTGTGTGCACGCACGTGGGTGTGTCTGTGTGTGTGTGTGTACAAGCTCTACATGGCACAGAAAACCTACCGCTTCTTCCAATTAGTGAGAATAACAGGATGCCTTGTTTTGTCAAGCCATTCCTTTGTTTCATAGTGAGGTGTGTGTGTGTACATTTGTGTGTCTGTCCGGAGGAAGGAGGTGCAAAACATTTTTTTAACAGATGGGGCAACAACAGCACCAGTAGACCTCTTGGGGTTATCTTTATACTATTGTCTAACAACTAAACCCCATGATCCTCGGCTGTTTATATTACGGCAATTCAACATAAACACTCCTCAAGGCACAAAAATGGACCACGTCCACACCAAAGTAAAACATGTAAACATGTGCCATATCTGGCTGCAGGAAGACCTGTTGTCAATCTGATTTCTGTCTGTGTTTTCTTGCCTTCATCCTCCATTTGTCTGGAATGGACTTTTAGAAACAACGTTTTGATCTGTGTTGGCGCCTTCATCATGAGCCTTTCCTCAGAGTCAGGTAGAGCAACACAGCTGTGTTTGCTGTCACAAATGCAATGAAGACACAGTCACTGAACACAAGGGTATTTTTGTGTAAGGCATCTCAGTCACTGAACCAAAATATTTCAGAGAACTAGAGCACCAAGCTCTGTTTTCGCACCAAATCTTTAAAAGTGCATTGTATCATTCCATAAAAGAAATCGTACCATATCGTATAATATTGTATTGCATCATCTCCATTGTATTGTAACGTATTGCATCAAATCGCTTCGTATTCCATCGTATCCTAATGTATTGTTTAGCAGCGTATTGTGTCGCATCTCATCTCATTGTATGTAATCTCATTGTTTGTATCACTTCTCACCACCAGTGCTTCCAAAAGCCTGACCCATCTCTCCAAACACATGTTCAACAATCAGCAACACAATAAAGATGAGCAAAATAAAAGGAACAGGTAGCATAGCATTGTTATAGCATGGAGTAAAACTGGGGACGAAAACAGTTGATTTGGTCCTGTAAATCTTTTTTGAAAGTTTTGAATGGTTGGAAGTTAAATGCTGCAGATTGGATTATGACAAAGTTTATTAAAGCACACAACACAAAGGAGGAAGTTTATATCTTTTCTGGCTGATTTTGCAGATAAATGAAGGAGGATGTTTTTTGATTTGCTTGTACAGGACCAGAAATGAGTTAATCAACACTTGATAAAATGTTTTAATTTTTAGACCAGATGACAAACTGACACGCTCATTCTGGTCCTACTGCAAACTTTTACTGCAAAGTTCTGGTCATAGTGTACAACTGTGATATCACACCTGCACCTTTCACAGCCATTTCTGACAGAACCTGACTTAGTCTGTAACACTTGAAAGACATTATGTCTCTGTCATGGTTTGTGGATCATTTTAGCTCTCTGGAACTGTAAAGTTATACTTAGGCTCCAAGAAATGACCAAACTGTTGCATATGGAGAGGGTCTGAAACCTTTGACAACATCTGGCAACCATTCTTCAAAGCTGACCTAAGCTGTTATTCTACCTGTGTACGTTTGTGCAAACAGATGTGTCTGCTTCATGTATAGGTACAGAAACCATGTACTTATTTATGTTTTAGACTAATAAGACACATTGTGGCCTGACAGCAGTAGTTGCTGCTTGTTTCTTAATGTAATGTAATAAAATAAAAGGATGTAATGCATTGCATAGTAACAGTAATGCACAGTAATGCATAAAAGGATGGATTGGTTTTATCTTTGAGCTTGTCCATATTTGTGAACTGCTTGTCTGAAAAAAGAAGAAATTGGACTAATGATGCTGTGTCACTGTCCATTTTTGCAATCGACCACGAGCTAGTGGAAAGAAGCAGACGCATAAAAGATTAGTTTTAACTCAACTCCAGTGAACTATTTAACCCAATCACAGACACAACATTCAAGGTTATGTAATCTCTTTTAAGTGGCTGTCAAGAAGTGGAAAAATAGCATGTGAAAATACCAGCCTGTAAGACAGGGTCCATTTGTCTTCAGTACTGAAGGCCAAGATACATCCTGACTGAACCTCTTCTTTTCATCATACACACACAAAACACACACTGACTGACGCACATCAAAACCAGCTGTTGGTGCTGCTATGTAGGAGTCACAGATTTAATGAAAGGTGGAAGTGACTTTTCTCAGATCAGGCTGCACATTGACGCCTGGTTAACAAATTGACAGGAACGAACAGCGCTTGTGTGTGTGTGTGTGTGTGTGTGTGTGTGTGTGTGTGTGTGTGTGTGTGTGTGTGTGTGTGTGTGTGTGTGTGTGTGTTGCCAATAAACACAGGTGTTATTTGTCATGTAACAAAAGCAGAGTGGGGTGTTTTAAACCATTTCAGATTATTAAGTGGACACAACTCCCTCGGGCCTTAGATCATTATTGCTTCCAATGATTTATTTCCCCCCCTGGCTGTGTGCTATGTAATGTACCCTTTACTGCTTAAAATAATTGTTAAAGCTGCTGATCCGATATTCATGGAGAGGCAAGCTGAGGTGTCTGTATGTCTGTCTGCCGCTAATATCTTACCACAGGTAATTTCACACTTGACAGCCTGAAATTATAGAGCATCGTCGGTCTCTCCAGGAATGTGATATTAATTTAAAACTGTGGGAAGGTGTTAAGACAGCTATGCCCACATCTGCCCCCACACACATTTACACAAAGTCTGTCTTTCTTTTACACTAATCTCACACTTGCCGTGCTCATTAATTCCCTGTTTTTATCTCCAGGCTTCCCCCTCTTACCTCATTAGCTTGCCTTGCAAGATATTCTTTCTGTGTAAGCAAGAGGACAGAAGGAAGCTTGACATAAATGCATGTTTAGCACAGACACAACTCACACATTAGCATACCTGACAAACCTGCTCTTGAAGCCTTCGTAAAGTTGTCATTCTCATCATTAGGATTGAAGTTTTAATGCCCATCAGACACCAAGTCTTGTGCTTAGACGACTCTCCCAGACACATTACTGGTAAATTCTTTTAAAGATGAAAAGCTCTTTGTAGGAGTCTAACCTCCATAACCTCTCAGAGAGAAGGTGCCATTTCATTTCACCTCAAATTTCTTATTGCTAGAGGCGCGACACTCTTGCACAGCTTCTTTATCTGAAATGGAGCACAGGGTCATCCCACACAATCTGTTATCATAGAAAGGTCCTTCAGAGATGAACTGTGACAGAGCGGCTGCATCATTTTTTGAAAAGCAAACACAGGGTCTACTTAAGGTTGAATAGCAGGTGGAATTGGCTGCCCTTCCTGCTACTCCCCTGCTTCACATCATGTCAGCATAGAATGAGTGAAAAGCTCGATTTTATTCTTAATCGATGCCTCCACCTACTGGTCTAAGTAAAAGCTGCAGTCAAACAGAGGTTCAACACATGCCAGGGCAAAACGTGCATTGTATTATGAACAAGGTGGCACAGATCTGATACCCCACTAATTGCACAAGTACATATTGGCTTAGTGTGACTTACATTACCGACACTTTTTCCTCATCCATGTCATTTCAAATCTTACAAAACAAACGTTGTTTGTTCTGTGTGAGAAACATCAACTCTTTTCTGATTGGTGCAGCATTCCCTTCGACTATGCCCTGCGTGTATGGTATTTTTTAACTGACTAACAAGTTAGTTATCAAGTTATTTCAATTTTTCCACAAGTTTAATAATTGTTCTTTATTAAGAAGTTATGAAACTTCACACTTGTGTGTTTGTGTGATGATGATGCCTATTAGCAGTTCAGGTTTGAAATTTTGTCTGCTTATCTCTTTCTGAGATGCAATTCAGAAACTCAATAGGAGCCATTTTTTTTAATTATAGATTAAGTTGTATAGCTGAATATGTTCTCCATTTCCGATTGAATTCTGCCTAATTTAAACTTAAGACAGCAGAGAGATATATGGAAAAAAAGGCAAGAAGTCAAAAAGTGTCATGTTGAACCCCATCGCTTGTGGTGGGGAGCTGTTGGGGGAAAAGGGTTTCAGGGTTAATTTAATGTGATGGTGATTCATTGTCTTTTCCCATTGTAATGTCTCAGTGTCTCTCTGTCTCCATTCTTCTGTTCGCAGGGTCTTTTAACGCAAATCTGCGTCCACCCGATCTCCTCTTCAAAGTTATCTTCTGGTTGGGCTACTTCAACAGCTGCCTAAACCCCATCATCTACCCCTGCTACAACCGCGAGTTCAAGCTTGCCTTTATTCAGATCCTTAGATGCCAGTGTCATCAGCGTAAAAGGAGAGCATACAACTACCGCTCCTCCAACCTCAGCTCCTCCTCTGGACATTCACGTAAAGGCTCAGCAGATCACAACTCCAGCTGCTTAAACGGCAGCCAGCGTACTCTGCCCTCATCGGCCAGTCCGAGCCCCAGCTACCTGAGCCATGGTCTCCCAACCTGCCCTGAAGGGGAAATATTATACATCTGGGGGGGTACATCCCCAACTCTCTCAACTCCTAACCTTCTGCCTGGTAGCCCCGCAGACTGTCAGCACGGAGCTCTGAGAGGGGAGTCAAGAGGAGGGCAACAAGCCGAGGAGACCACTGGAAGCGTTTTCTCTTTCTCCTTTAGGAATAACAGAGAGAAAGCAGGGATCAACAAAGACAGCAGTGTGCCTGATGACAAAGTCTGACATGGTCATTCCTTATAGGGGTTGAAGTCCCAAGCAGAGTCCCTGCATTCACTGTACATGGTTCCATGACTAGTCATCCGTCAGTGCATTGTCGTTGTCATTAGTGGTCAATGTCAGCTGAAGTAATGACTATGCTGCTGTATCAGAGGTTTTATGTCCTATGTTGCGGTTCCTGTGGTTAAAAATACAGGGAGTGTTTTTTTATTATTATTTTATGGACGGGAAGGACTTGAGACGGTTAATGAAAATTACTGACATCAGTGCATGCCTTTTGATTTCACAAAAAAAGAAGCACTCCTTTCAATCCATGTCTGCCTGGACTCTTGTTCAAAATGTGTGATAAAAGAAACGCTCACCTTTCCATTGCAGTTTCTTGAATCTTAATGAAATGTTGTGGGGGGGGGGAAAGTATAGCCTGCCTGGTTTATCTGCTGTGCGCACAATCATTTGACAACAACGTTTCGTTTTGAATGTTTGAAGTTCAAAAGGTTCTGAATATCAATACTAGAAATGCGATACTCAACAATAAAAATAGAATCATGCTAAAATGACTTCCTCTCTGTAATTCAATATGCACCACTACATGTCATCGTGCATGTCAACAAGACGATAAAAGACTAACATATTTTAGAGTGGAAGAACAAACATTAGGCTATTATTTAGAGGGACATTTCTGAGAAGCGATGTGTATTGCTAGATATAGATACGGGGACCTATGCACACACACAAACCAACAAACAATCTAGTCCACGTCATGCAGCTGTACATGATTTAAAAACAAAGATGATTTACATGATTATATTTACATTCACAACATAATCACTCTTGATGGACTGCATGGCTACTCGATGAGCCGTTGTACAGCTCATTGCGTCACAATCATTTCCATACCAAGAATAAACACCTCAGAAAACAACCTGCCAGCTGAAGGCAGCCATTCTGCTTCATTTCATAGCAACATTGGAAGAGTCTGTGTCATGTCCTAACACTCCCCATCCTCGTAATCATTGGAATTCTCTTATTCATGGCTGCATTCACACAAAAGCCTCCATATACCCAACAATGCTTTTATCCTTTCTCTTGCAGAGGAACAACAGGGTGCTGCTTCTGTTGAGCATACATCTTTCTGGATGTCAACTTTTGTTCATCCTCCATTTTAAAATTGCAGTACAATTTTGTGCCCATATTATGCATTCTCAGCCTAATTCTCTCCAAGATGTGCGGCCATGATGTTGCTACTTAGCTGGATTCTGCCACTGGTCTTCTTCTTTGTGTGTGTGGATTAGTAGAGTTATATATTCGACTAATCAAATATGGCAGGATGAGATTTTTGTGAAAACTAAAAACACTACATACACCTGATAGTACTCAACACTGCATAAAGATAAGAACACTTTGTAACAAACAGGAGATTCAAAAATTAGTTGACAAGGAAACTGTGGCTCTGAGTTCACTTTACAGATGACTTTTTGTGCAAGTAGTGGAGGGATTTGAAAACCAACAGTGGTTGGTAACCATACGCAGACTGGAAAGGAGACAGACCAGAGGATGAACATGGTAACTTGTTGTGTGCATACTCCACCCAGATGAGCAGTTGACTCCATGAAGCGGGATTTTGCACCACCAGGCAGCGAAGACCCGTCTCCAGCTCCTGGTTGAGGCGCTCAGTCTGTCCATTGGATTGGGGTTGATAACCGGACGTAGGCTGACCATGGCCAGCGCAGTCCGAGTCCCGATGAGGCGGTAAGGAGGTAGCCATGGCCTTATACAACACCTCCGTAAGGTCCATGTAGCATTCCAGAACACCAGACGGCTCCGGAAACTCCGCGTCCTGGATGGTCGACTGATGAGACGTGGAGGTACCCAGCGGTCTAGGCACTGATGACTTGTAGATGATGACGTGCTCGGAAAAAGAACCAGAAGGGCAGCAGGTCAGCCCACACTACTTACTCCACTCAATAATCTTTCCCGTGCACCAGTCAAAACGTGGATTGTGTCGTTTCAGCCACGGAAACCCCAGAATGACAGGAGGGAGAGCAGAACGGAAAAGGTGAAAGTGTTTCAGAGTGCGTACCTGCTACAGTGAGGTTCATTGGTCGAGTACGGTGAGTAACTCTGCACAGGAGACGACCATCGAGGGCGCTGCCAGTGAGGGGCTTCATTAAGGGTTGCTGAGTTAACCCTAACTGATCGGCTAACTCCTGGTCCAAGAAGCTCTCATCGGACCCTGAGTCCACCAAGGCCACGAGTTCCAGGTGGGGTGGCGAGAGTCACAGCCATGAGAGTTCGAGAGGAATAGTTTTCAACGGAGGTTCAGCTCAACACTGTCCTCTCCTTCACTATTGAGGCTGGTCTTTTAATGGCCACCACAACCGAAGATGATCCAGCTAACCACAATAGAAGCAACAGCCCTCTCTCCGATGAGCAGGCAGAAGTCAAACATGAGATCAGGAACAAAGAAAACGCGAGAACAAGGTACACTAGGGAAACACTACCAACTGGCAACATGAGGGAGAAAACACAGGGCTTAAGTAGCAGAGACAATCAGAGAGGGTAATCAGGGGCGGGGCCTGACACACAAGGTGGAGATGAGAGGAGGAGCTGAAACATAGAAACATGAGTAAGTAACACATAAACAAAACATAATTCTGAATAAACAAAACACAAAACATGACCTCAAAGAGGCTGACTCCTGTCAATTACTTTGATTTTAAAGTGTTAACAATGATTTAGATACTTTAGACATTTTGCTGAGCTTATGCAGGAATTGTTGGTTTATCCTGGTGATAAAAATTGTACCTCTTTTTTAAATGTATTTCTCCTTTGCATATGTGAATAGTTTTTGGGTTTTTTTCAAAAACATTTTTTTCTGTCAAATACAGAATGTGAGTCTCTGCTCATTTTATCTGATGGCTTGTTGCTTTAATACATGGCTCTTAAATTGCTCAATGGCTAACCTTAAAGAGGAGGTTCTTTTATTGGTTGTGGATTTTGTTCCTCTTAAATATTTCACCAAATAGCTGTTAATATTGAATAAACAACACTGTCAAAATAATTCTATTAACTTGGATTTTGGCGCCCCCTCGTGGACGAAGTATGTAGATTAACGTCTCTATGGAGATATGGGTTTGATGGTTTGGCGGTCTTTAAGAGTCTTTCTCAACTTCAACTTCAACTTAAAAAATAAATCCAAAAAAACAAGTACACTTTAAATAAATACATCTATGTAAATACTGAAATACAAGGTCATGCGCAATGTTTGTTCTGACACGTTGACAGTGTGTGACCCGTACTGCAGGGTATGTTAGGTCTACTTCTTGTGTGACCATCTGCCTGTGTAGACAACACTTAACAACATATCTTCTAACCTATTATTATCTTAAATCCATTGTCCGGTTCAGGATGACAACTTAAATTTTAAACTGATCAAGAAAGTGCTGTCATTAATTACGATTTCACTCTCCTGTCAAAGGTTTTAGGCAGAATAACCAAAAGTAGGTGACATAAAGCTGAAAAAAAGATGTGACCAGTATTTAAAATGTGTCTTTGATTTGGACCACAGAACTCCACATGCTTGAACTTGCAAAGGACAAGAAAAACCTGACAAAGACAGGATCAGGGGGACTTTGGGGAGTACTTGATGACATTTCCCACTCATGTGGAGCAGACGTTTGTTGGAGGGAGGAAGAACTGATTCTTAGAAAACAGAGACAGTATCTGTAGGAGGCCACTCCTCTTTTGTATGTGTCTTATAGACGCCGCATAACTTTATCTCATCTCTTCCTCCACCATGGCTTTCACTGGGAAATATGAGCTGGAGAGTCAAGAAAACTACGAGGAGTTTCTTGCAGTTATTGGTATTAGACTTATTTTTGTTACCATAAATGGAGGAATTTGAGTTCTCATACATTTAAACATGTGTTGCTTTTCCTTGTTTGGGGTGTTCCCTGTTCCTTCACAGGCCTACTCAACGCAAAGACTGACCAAAAGGTGATAACAGACGTGGTTCAGGATGGGAACAACTTCACATGGACACAAAGCCTTCCCAATTGGACTTGGTGCAATAACTTCATCGCGGGTCAGGAATGTGATCTGAAGACGATGACAGAAGAGAAATTCAGGGTGAGTTCATAAAAAGACTCCAGGGGAAAAAAAGTTCCATAACAAATCTGGCTCATTTTCACGAGTTGTCATGACCCATTCATGTGATCAGGCTTGTTGGCCAACCCGTTTATGAACTTTGTCTTTGTAGGCTCTTGTCACTCTGGAAGGCGGAAAGATTTTAGTACCATTTCCAAAGTATCACCTTACTGCAGAGATCATCGAGGGTAAATTAGTTGTGGTAAGACAAGAAACAATATTATGTGATGAAGGTATTCACAAGGACAAATGACATTAAAAAAAAAGTTTGAAAAGTTTGTTGGATTTTTTTGTCTTAATCTCTTCTTGAACATGTCTTTTAGATTTGCACAACTCCAGGAGAGAAGGGTGTGACTTTCAAAAGAACAAGCAGGAGGATCTAAAGCTGCAAGACATGACACGCTTAGAAACACATCCTGATATGTTTGAGGCAAGAAGAACAAAGTAACCATCTGCAGTTAAGAGAAGAGTGGGCCTCGTCTATTCAGTGGACTCATTTGTGTTGTTTTACTCTCACAAAAGTGTACACTGTATCTCTACAATGCTCAAAGTTTTGCTTCTACTAATGTTCATTTTCAATCCAATAAAAATCACTTAAATATGACCTGGTGTTTGGTGTAATAACCTTTTGTTTCGCAGCATAAAAAATGCACACCTCAGCTAAAATACACTTTGCTTTAGGAGATTCTGTTGACATGACTAAAAGATTAGTAACACCCAAGGAAACTAATACCATGCAATATGTTGTTTACTAAGAGTGTGTCTTTAAGGTGTTCAGTAGCTCTCTGGTCATTATTAAGGTTTATAATGTTGGTGTAGTGGGAAGCAAACGTTTAACAGTTTGTTGTGTAGTTATTGTCATATTCTAACACTATGCAGCACAAACTCAGCTTGAATCCAGACATGTGAATCAGGACATTTGTTTTAGCTGTTACAGCAGTGATCAAGGATACAAAAGAAACATTTAAAGACAGCATTTAAAAATGCTGCTAAAGCTTAAAATTTAAAAATGATTTCTTACAAAGAAAATGCAAAAATGTTAATACCAATTCTCTCCTATGTTTTTTTTTTTTTTTTTTTTTTTTTTAAGCTTACTTGAAATAGGAATGAAAACATCAAAGAGTATCTTTAGTTTAAGTTCTTACAAGTAATTTTACCAGTGGAGTGACAGTTTAACAAACAAAAAGCGCTCACAGGGGTTCAGCAATAAGATACAGTTGTAACCATGGATACGAAATGGTTGATACTGTATCAGTTATCTGTAACTCTTTATACTACTGGTTGATGTTGTACTTATTTTCTCATCTAAGAGGAGCTGCATTTTTCCATTGTTGCCACTAAGAGGCGCCTTCGTATAAAACACAGAGGGACACACTACTCATGTTTTCTGTTGCAACATTAGGTTGTACCGGTTTTCTAAAGATGAACATGAAATCCCACATCAATGTACATTAGGAACTTTTTAATTATTCACCTGTCATGCTGCATCTTTGGGGTGCAAAAGTCCAACTAAAACTTGGTTTTCAGTTGGCACTCATTAATAATTATTAATTATTATTAATTATCATTAATAAACAACTGTTATTTCATTGTGTTCTTGATCACTGCTTGGGTCCTAACACTTTTCTTTTATAAATGCCTTTTTTAATTTATTTTTATTTAACCAGGTTGGTCCCATTGAGATTAAAAACCTATTTTTCCAGGGAGACCTGGCCACGACAGGCAGCAGCAAAAACAATTTAAACGAAGTACAATTTACAAAACACTACATTTTGCATTAAAATAGAACCATCTATGAGTCAAAACTGGGAGTCAGTAGTTCAATTAGTCGAGCTACAAACATCAACACCCAACAGAATCTTCTTCCATTTCTTTCATTTTCGATTAAAAACATTTAAGGACATCAGCTCCTTGAGTTTGAAGTCATCCTGAAACAGATTCCAGACTGAGGGTGCAGAATACCCAAAAGCCTTTTTTTCTAATTTCTGTTTGGAACAGAGAGCATTAAAAGGTCCTGAGAGCGCAAAGAATAATATTACCCAGTATATCTCTGCCTAATAAAAAATCATACCTGTAGATAGTAAGGAAGCAGACTAAGAATTGCCTTATACTGTATATAACGTACCAGTTCAAGGGAGTACAGGAGTACCCTGAACATTTGACAAGCAATGTTTATTTTCTCACTATCCTTCCTGATTTTAGAGACATCATGACCCTGCTGATTAAAGTTTGTATTGTAATTTTAAAGAGAATAAACTAAGACATGCAGCACAAAGATCCCTCTTCCCTGAGGCCAGATAAAAGGAAGCAGCAGCCTGCCTGTTCAGCCCCTCACACAAAGCTTTACAGGAGACTGTGAGAATGATCCATTATCGCCGTGACGGCTGTGAGCACTCCCCCACCTAAATTTACACATGCAGAATTTAACATGGAGATCTGTGGGAAAGAACCCCTTAATTTCCAATCTGAACTAATGCAACCAATGTACACAAAACCATACAAATGTGTGCATGAGAGACCTGACAAATATGAACAGTTCTTTAAACTGTGTGCCAAGCAGCTATTTTAACTTAATGCTGATTAAAGATCTGTGAATTAATATGATTAGTACACACTATTACATGGTTTAAAGCAGACTTGTCAGGAAGAACAAAAACTTTGAACAACTTTTCAGTTCTTAAATAAAGTCAATATTGTTTGTGTCTGAGAGAGCAGAGCTAAACTCAAATCAACATTTGTAACTATAAGAAAGGAATATAAAGCCTCGTGTGAGAGAGAGCCACAGCACTGAATAGATTTATGAAGATCATAGTGACGAACACAGAAAGCTTTATCTAGATGTGCAGGCGGACTTAAAAGACAGGGGACAGAATGAATGATGTGTGTTCAGAAAATTTGCATTGCTTTTCCGCCCATGGTGAGTTAGTGAAAAATGTACTTATTGGACTTCAAACACAAAGCATGTTTTAGTTAGACGCAGATAAAGCGCGTTTATCTTTTCGTAAGAAGTTGTTTAAAAGGCTTCATGCACAAGTCCCATGAATATTTTGAAAATATGGATGGAGATTGTCCCTGTCAGCATTCATTTATTTATTTATGGATTTTTATTATTATTATCAGCTTTATTTGTAAAGGGACCATGTGCAATATTAAACAAATGTTGTCATTTGATGTATTGCACCAGATTTAGCTCAGAGCTAGTTTACGTCTGCAGTCCCTCGGTTACAATAAGACATTATGTGCACATTCATTTTGAAGCAAACTTCTTGGTAGCTTTACCTAAAGATTAGTTTTAATAGTGGTTTACTGGTTGGCAGTTTAACATAAGGAAATGCATGAAAAAGATGGCAGCTTTGTGATGTCAAATGAAGTTAATGAAATGTAGTGAAGCGTTTAAAAGGATCAAATGAATGCACAGAATAAATAAAAGGTGTGTTTGGAAGAACAGATATCTTAAAGTCGTATTTTTACCGAGTACTTAACGTACTTAGTCACAGTCCAGCACCGGCTTTTTGTTTGTTTGAGTACCACCCTGTTTGAATGAATGGAGCGCTACACTGACAGCATGTGGTCACAGCTGGAGAACTGCGTGTAAACCTGCAGGGCTTATCACTAAAGCAGTTGCATTGTCTTCCCTCTGAGCCGACTGGAGCGTTGCAGTCGTTTCCCTAAAAGCTGCAGGCATGGGAGTTTGCTATCCTCAGAAGAAACGCACAAGCCCTCACATACTCTGTTCAATTGTGTGTTTATTTTTTTGGCACTGAGATAAAAGAATTCCTTCCATCACTCAGTGTCACATTATCCAAGACTACAAGTTGGTACAAAATAATATAAAAATATAAATTGGAAGTTTGTGGTGACATTTCATCACTATTACATTAGACAAGTGACCTTTCAGCAGATGGGGAATGCACAGAAAATCTCTAAATAGCTAAAAATAAAAAAAATAAAATAAAAAAAAAGTCATATCTTCCATTCAAAGGAGGCGGCTGCAATATGCAACATATTCATTGTGTTCAGAGCACACTGCCCTCTGGAGGAGATCGAGTGAAATCACACAATTCCCCAAAAAAATAAGTTACAAATGATGAACCAGTGGTGAACATGAGACAGTGATGGCTGTTGGCTGTTTAAACAGAGAGGACAAAACAAGTATTGCACCAGTGAGAAGTTGCTTGTTAGTTATGAACAAAAAGAGAAAAACAGATATCCCACCAACAGCATTCATGAAGAGAATCACCAAAACAAACTCAAATACACAGAAAAATATAGCTAAACTGTACATGAAGAACTCAAAGGCATAGTATCATAGTTCAGATCACTGAGCAGCATATCAACATGTCCTTTTCAGTGGCTGAAAAACTAAAGGTCTTGTGGTTTGAAAAAGTGACAGTTTCAGTGTTACAGCTTCAGAAGGCTTGGTGTAGTGTTTTCTGAGAGACGCACAAGTCTCGGGGTGATTTGAAAATCTTGGGAAGAGGCACGACATGGAGAAGAAGTCCAACCTCCATAGTAGTTTAATTCACAATGTTCAGACTTCAGTGAAGAATGAAAGATTTCAGAAATTAAGCTCACAGTCTCCTCGACACTGAGCAGTGATCAGTCAGCGTTTTTCTTCAGGTTGACGTCCACTGTAGAGCGACAGCAATCAGTGAGAGTAGTTTTTTTTTTTTTTAAACTGACAGCAATTTATCCCTTTGAGTATTTTTCAGAAGCTCAAAATTCTCTGGTTAGCTTCTCAAATGTCACAACATGCTTCTTGTCTTTGTCTTAAATAAAGTCAAACTTGATCTCTTTGGGTTTCTGACTGCGGGCCGATCAAAGGAGCTGTGTGAAACAATTTTCCAATTTTTCCACTCTTGTCTTTGTCTTCTTGGATTAATGAGTGGAGAAAATGACCCTCAACAGTCATCCTTATTTTCACCCCAGAACATGGAGTCTGCAATCATTTCAGGTATCACCATGGTAACCAGCTTGCAAACCCAATCTGGATGTGTTTATACTTGAACAGGAAGAGACAGATTGCAGCTTTAGAAATCTGAGAAGCAATTACTGTGGACTGAGTACAGATGTCTGTTTTTAACCAGTGACCACGAGGTTTTTCCACTACCGAGCAAACAGACTGTTGTATGCTCTCACTAACCGACTTGTATGCAGAGTAAGGTCCAGTGATGAGGAAGGAGAACACGCCAGACCCCACAGATGCTGCAGTAGCATCCACTTTAAAGCATAATAGCAGAGAATAATGAGAAGGCTGCTATTTTCAGCCTTGAAACCTGAGCCTGAATACACAGTTTCTATGAACAGGTACAAAAATAACTAATCAATGGTGTGTTTCTAAGCTGGTATAAAAGGCTACACTAGATCAAAGAAACAAATAGAAAAAGAAAGGAAATAAAAAGATATAAATAAAAAGCTATGGCATGTTTCAATGGCATTATATTCAAGTAATCTTGTTCAAGTCCCTGATACTTAGTGGTTCATGTAAACATTGGAGTCATTAACACAGACACAGAACCAACAGTTCATTAGAAGGCAGCAGCAATTCATATGTACAATACACGACCGACGTCCACGTCTCCTTCACCTTGCTGGTCAAGTCACATCAGTGTATGTTCAATTCTTTGAGTGATGCCACAGACGGCGACATTAAAACTTTAGTTTGACAAAGCTTGGAGAGCCATATGTCTAGCCGGGGGGGGGGGGGGGGGGGGGGGGCTGCGACGGCTCTGCCATGAGGCTCGACTTTGGACATGGGAACGATGAGATGACGAGGACAGAGAGGAAGGAGGGAGAATTGATGAAGCACTGCAGCGATGCATGAGCTGATAACTTCAGCTCGGGCAGAGTCTACAGGATCTACAATTGACACAAAAACAAACAAAACTCTCACTGTCTCGCTTACATAAATGTTGGATAAAGACATGAGAGTACAAGGCCAATTTCTCCTCTCTATAAATGTGTTCAATTTTTGGGATTAGAAATTAAAAGCGAAAATATGTCAAGCAGCAAACGCATCCTTAGCGCAGATACTTTGTGCCCTGTGCGATTCTAAAATTGGCTCTGCTATTACACAACTGAGATGAGGCACTGAATGAGGTGGGTGTTGAATCACACTGCTGCTTTCATCTCACAGTGACGACAGTCTCATAATAACACGCAAAAGAGTCCAGAAAAAAAAGAATGGCAGTTCTGATTCAGTGGAGCCTTTGTCATGTCAGTGTGATGACTTCCAGCGGGTCTGTCTTGCCCTTTGATCTCTGCTTGCGTTTGAGGCGTCTCTGGGAGAGGGACGGGGCGGCCGAGCGAGCTAAAGGTGTAGCGGAACTGACGGAGAGAGAGAGGAGGTCTGAGAAAGGGTATTTAGGGGTGGGGACTTTGGACAGAAACATGGGAGTGCACTCCTGCAGGGGTTTGTGTTCTCTCTCCGTCTCCTGGCGTCACCTGTCGAAGCAGCCGGCTGCAAAGGTGTGGTGAGCCCCCAGGTAGCCCCCGCTGTAGGCCATGCTCAGACAGTGGCGTGGCTCTCCCGTGAGGGCCATCTGCACTGAAATGGGGCCCTGGAGGGGTAACCCTCGCGGCACCGGCTGGAGGCTTGAGGTCAGGCTCGGGTAGGACGGGAAGCCGCCGGCGGGAGTCATGGAGGGAGCCGCAGTGAGGAGCCCCATCCTGTGGCTCTGAAGAAAGTCCTGAGACATGTTCACCACAGACCCCAGAGCTTGGGAGTCAGCAAGCGCCTGGAGCTGGGAGAGGGATGGGGAATGCTGAGAAAGGTGAGGGAAGGCGTCGGGCTGAAAGAGCAGCTGAGGTGTGGAGGAGGTGGAGGAGGAGGAAGAGGAAGAGGAAGCTGGTCTCTGGATGGCTGATACTGGAGAGAGGTGAGTTGCCGGGGGCTGCGACTGCAGAGACGAGGGTCTGTGAGGAGGAGTGGATTTGGTCTTGTTGGCCTCCTTAACATCGTTGTCATGAGCACTGGAGGGAAGAGAGACAACAAAAAATGTTAAAAACTACAGCCTCCTTTGCTTTGCAGCTGGAGAACAAAGTGTGTGAACACCCATGTAAAAGGTCTTTGCATGAAAAACGGCTGCTCAGAAAAAAAACAAAAAACAATTAACAGTGTAAAAATCAGTCTGTCGAACCTCTTTTAGGTCCCATGCAATTAGTGCCAACATATGCATGTAATTACACTTACACAGATGTACACAAACAAATATAGCCTCCCACGTACTGAGAAAAATGCATCGTAACTATTAATGTTAACTTACAAAGCAGCAGGAATACCAGCGAGGATTTTTCAGATTGACCGTTTTTTTTTTTGTGTGTGTGTGTGTGGTGCGTGTCTGTGTGTGTGTCTGTGTGTGTGTGTGTGTCCCTTACAGCAGCATGAGTTCAATGCACTGGGTGAGGTGGTCCCAGGTGTAGCCTGTTAGTAGGTGCAGAGCAGTGGTCCAGCTCGGGGAAATCTGAAGGCAAATGCGAGATGCTGCCACACACGCGGCAGCAACCTGAGACGGTCTGAAACTCAGGAAGGCGTGGTCTGAAAGAAGCCCAAAGACAAGAGTTGAGATTCATTCTTTAACAATAAAGCTGATTAATTCAAGTCAACACCTCAGGAACTCAGGAAGCTCAGTCCACGTCCTTGCAAGGACTCACCCTGTAGTGAGACTTCCAGGAAGTAGTGAGTGTATTTGTCCATGAAGGCCTTGGTCTTAGACAGGGAAGAGAGGGGCCAGCCGTTATACAGGTCGCCCTCCTGCACCGAGGCGTGGAGGTAGTAGTCAATAAAGTGGGCGGGGGTGGGCATGCACAGGTTCCAGCCGAAGGTCTCGAGCAGCAGAAGCTCCATTTTGATCAGATCCTTTTTGTTGAGAACCAGGTTGAGGCTGCACATGAAGCCCAGAGAGTTCAGCTGCTCCAGTTTGGGAACCCGGTCCTCCTTCTCCTCGAATTTACCTGGAAGGACAGAAGGAGGTTGATGAACAGTGTTTGATTCCTTCTGGACTTTTTAACAGTTAGAGGATACATCATAAGGAAACAGTTTGTTCTCCAAACAGCACTGATTTTTACAAAAAGAACATTTCAGCTGCTTATCACAACACAATGTTTGAGACTGTTAGGTAACAGACTTTACAAATGATCACATAGAAACAATATTTTTATTTACAGCGATGGAAAAAAATAAATCCATGACGGAGCGACTGGAAAAGAAATTATTTGCAAGGAATTTGAGAAAGATTCAAAGGTTGAGATCAATTAGGAATGAAAAATGACAAACAATCCTCCGATTTGTGAGTTTTCAGCGGAGAAGAAAGAGGAGTGAAAGCTGTTGATCCGACAACAAACGTCACTCTGCAGCTTGAGCTGGAGGACATTTTTCGACAGAGATTCTACTGACTTCCTGATAATTGGATGTATCCAACAATTGATGGATGAAGCAATAATGAAATTATTCATCGCCAACTTTTTTATTTGTGAGATGTTTTTCATAAAAGCATCACACTTAAAAAACTCTTTTTTTTTTAAAAAAAAACAAGCTTAAAAAAATTAGACAACTATGCATGGAGCTGAATGTAATCAAGATAAACATCAACAAGCCTTACAAAAGGATCAAATGACATATCAACAGCATTTCTCTTACTACGATAACATCATACATTTGAGTATTGCCATCTGTAACTACAGGGAGAAGGTTTATGTTCAGTTCTAAAGAGCTCTACTGCAGTTTCCACACAACCTAACAAGTGCCTGCTAAGCATTAGCAATTAAGCTGACTATTACTGAACATCTGGCCATAAAGCTAAGCTGTTACACGAGCAGGGAGGCCTCAGGAAACATCACTAAAGCTCACTGAGAGTCTGGAGCTCGCTGTGGATTATACAAGCCCGACACTTTCTATGAAAAGCCAGTCAGCTCCATCCGCAATGTTTCTATCCCCTCTCACTCGCTCGCTCGCTCCAGATCCTCTCAGACATTACAGCCTTGCTATTATGGAGAGCCCCCGCCCCACCCCCCAGACATCCTCCTTTCCATGGCAACAGCCCCAAGGCCTCAGGGGTCTGTGTGACCAATGAAGGGGGGTGGGGTGGGGGGGATTCTGCCTTTAATCCAACGGTCCAACAGGCGTCCTCTGCTCAAACTTCAAGAACGAGGGTTAGAAGGTGTCGGGTTACTCTGATACAGGCTTCTCTGTAACGACACACAAGCGTCAGCTACACAACTTTAAACAGGAAGACAATCTGGTGTTCTCTCTGTCTTTAGCTCTACCTCTGATTCACCTCCATTCACCGTACTTGCGGAAAGTACTGTTAGCATGAGTACTTGGTATGATAGTGAATCACATAAAAGCCCACAAACACATTTTCACACTGCTGACAAAGTTCAAGCTCATCATTGTTGAAGAATGACTTAGTATGAAATCATTTTCAAAAGGGGATGAATGATCAAGTTTTGTGTTTGCAGTGAGCTGGAATTTACAACAACAACTCTTGTTTTTGGACAGAGTGTATCTCCTAATCCCTAACCAACAACCGCATGTTTAAAAACAGGGGCTCCACTTCTCTGAGCTGCACTTAAATGTCAATAACCGTCTGCTGAACAGCGGCCGTTTGGGTCATCTCTTCTCTTTCCCTCTGAAGGCCCACGGCTCAGGGAGCGGGGCGTCTTCTGAGGGAGTGCAAGTTGTAGCACAGATGTTGCGACCGACCATTAAGCATGGCAAAGAGAGGAAGAGAGAGAGCGTGAGGAGGAGGAGGGAGTGGGGGGTCTGAAGCTTAACAGGCCGTAGGGGTAATTAGCAGAGAGGCAATAATGGCGTCTCTCCACCAGAACAGGAAGCTGCATGAAACAGGGCTGTTTACACCCACCAGGGCTCGTTCAGCAGCCCGCTCCACACTTGAGCCCCCCATTCTCTCACCCTCGTATCCTCTGGATCAGGACTGTCTGCCTCCAGACTGCTGTGTCCACACAGACGCTGCCATAAAAAGGCATCAATGCCTCCAATCTCCACACTATCACAGCACTCTTTGATCCTAAATAAAGACAAAGAGCGAGTCAATCTCCTTTGTGCTCGTCCATTGTGGTAGACTGGGCACATCAGGAGACAACAGATGCTTTGGAGAAAGAAAAAAACAAAAAAACATGGTCAATGACGAACAGTTGAAATAAAGAGTAAAACATGTTTATAAACGTGGAAAAAAAAGTTAGAAAGATTCCTTTTTTTTTTTAATTTAACTTGAACGTTAAATCAAAATTTGAACCACTAGTCCAACTAATCCTTGTGAGGTTTGGTAGCACAGTGCAATTAAAACTGTGCTTGACTTTTAACTTGATTATCTGTTTCTTTGATGGAATCAGGTCTGTTCGCTGCAATCCAACAAAACACCAGACAAACCAACCTTCAGACGCCAAAGTACACAACGATTACCATTTCACCGTGTTTCTCTGAAGTTCTAAAATCTTCAAACAAGGAATAAAAAAAAAACGACATGTTGATATGTTGTTACTCATTTCTTGTTCATGTTTTCACTAATGCCATGTAGCAACATGCTAGCATCCATGCAGCCCCCTCGTGCTGATTTCAAGTCGTCAGTGTGGGCCGAACGAGACGCTGCATTCCTCTCCTGTGAGTTCAGCCTACCTGGAATGCAGGCGTCTCAATGATCCTATCTGAAGTCAGCCAGCGAGGCAGAGACATCAGTGATGGGGGGGCGGGGGGTCCTTTTCATCTACACAAACTACCTATCCATGCACTTCAGGGGCAGGACACCTCTCCTTTCTCACAGCACCCACAGGTGATGATGAGAGAAGGTTAGGTAAACAGGGAGAAGTTAAAGGTCAGGGGTCACATAGAAGTAAGACCAGGATGCAGAGCCGCCCCCCCCCCCAGGAGAGCTGTTTGTAGAGGTGGGAGGACAGTTGGAGTGACAGGTTAGTGAAGAAACTTGAAAAATGCATTTTGCAGACGTGAGGTCATTTTAATTCATTTTCATGAATTCTCACAATAATGAACTCGCTATCAGAGTAACATGTAAGATGATAAAAACTAAATCTTTATTTAAAAAAAAACAAATTAATAGTTTTTTCATTTTGCTTCCAAAAAGACTAAAAAGGTCTTTACTAGTAGCCATGTACCTCTAACGTACGGGGGGGGGGGGGGGGGGGGGGGGATGATTTACAACACTTAAGTTAGGGTGATGCGCCATGACTGCTTATGACTCAAACTGTCTATAATATTGATCATCTCCTGCACGTACTGATTAAGGGGAAGATTAACAGCTCTCTTCGTTTTCTTCTTTTCTTGACAGCCATGGAGGAATTTCCTCTGCTCTTTAAACTCCTTTTATCTGCAGGTTCAGCTTTCATTGGCGGTGTGAAATTGCTCACAGCTCCATCACAGAGCCTCCGTGTGGCCACCTCGAGCCTCGGCAGCTCTCACATTGTAGGCCTGGGTCGACCTTTGACCCCTGATGCTAATGCTGGGGCGACCAAACAGGATCCTACAAACCCAGCACTGTGCATGTGTGCCTGTTTCTGGGGAGTCGTCGCCTGCGAGGGGGGGGCAAACATAGGGAGTATGCGCCTCAGGCGTTTCATAAAACAAAATCAAATTCACTCATTTGTATTTAGTTACACAAGGTGAGCTTTTGTTTTGATCAAAATAACACCCTGTGTCTGTACATATTTACATATGTTATTGAATCACAAGAGCGTCACATGACAACAGCTCCATCAGAATGACTGTCAAACCTCAGACAGCGGGATAAAAGGGGGAAGTGGGTTCCCTATTAATCTACATTACAGGGTGTCCTGCTGTGTTCTTCACTTTCTAACATGGCCCATTTTGAAGGCCACCACCTCTACCTCCCTTCTATCCTCTTTAACATCAGCAGCCTTTGAAGTACCGCTCAGATCGTTTCCCAGCCCCCCCCCCCCCAGGAGAGTGTGTGTGTGTGTGTGTGTGGGGGGGGGGGGGGGGGGGGGGGGGGGGGGGTTTACTGGTCACCCTGTCCCAGCACTGGTTCTCTTTGGCTGTCCCTGACAAGGTGAGAGAACGAGGAGGAAACGGAGCCGGCAGCTAAAAGGTAAAAGGACACCATCACAGCCCAGTTGGTAAGTGGTGGTGTGGCAGAGAAGCAGCAAAAAAAAAAAAAAAAAAAAAAAGGGAAAAAATCTCAAATATATGGGTCTTAAATAGACGATCATAAGAGGAAAAAAAGGTCTGTATTTTTCCATAGGTTGCCACAGCGACCATCTCCTCATTCAGCAAAAACATACACAAACACACGCCTGCACACACACACACACATACACATCAACCTTCACCCCTCAGTCTCTGCTCCCCTCCCCCTCTCTTGGCTCTTGCCTGCCTGCTTGCCTGGCTGGCTGTCCTGCTTGCATTGACAGGCTTTTGTTTGAGGCCTGACTCGGAGAGCATATGGCAGGTGCCCCGCAGCACACAGTTCCTCCTCCCCACCCCCGGGCTCACTGTGAGTGCACTGTGTCGTCAATATGACTGAGCTGTTGGTCCATTTCACAGGATGCTCTTTCCCCCCCCCCCCCTGTTGTTGTTTAAGACACCTTTCAGCGATTAGCTTCACTGAGAAAAATAAATACAATTCAGCTTCAGCCGTAAATGACCACAGAATCCAAACACACAACACAGGAGAAACAAACTGACAGAGGGTTGAATATTATGACAAAAATAACAAATCTTGCCGCACAAGCTGGTGCAGAGGCACATCCATGATGTCATTAACCATAACAAACAGATGCAGAGCTGGGACTTCAGGGAGCAGGATCTGCCAGGAAGACTGATGTGATCACTGCAGGACTTCATGGAACGTAACAATAGAAACTTTAGTTGGAGGATGAGGACTGACTCTAAAGAGGGATTATTCAGTGTTTCACATTTTACTTTTTAAGATTTGTATTTTTCCAGATTAACTGGAGTCTCCTGGATGAGCTGAGTTCTCGAGATAAATGAAGAACGGACTGTGATCTTACTGCTGTAAATGAAGAAGAGCTCACCAACACTAGTGAACACTGAGGTAACGATTAATTAATCAAGCAGAGAAGAAGCCTGAAGAATCTCAAAGGCAGGCGATGTATAATGTTAGACAGACAGGGGGGACCGAGGGAGGCTGTTCAATAACTAGGCCAGATTCCAGAGCACCTTAGGACCCAGGACGACTTTGAATTAAACACCCTTTCAAAGCTTTCATCAGTCATGGCTGTGACTCCCAAGAGTCCTGGAGGAGTCGGAGGCAGTCGAGCGGAGAGAGGAGGGAGCCAAACTCAATAGGCTGCTACTTCACCACAACGCCGTTACGAAGCTCCGTCCTCGTGGCGTCTTTGTACTCTCATATCGATTCTGCAGCCGTGTGATCTCAGGGTGTCCCGCTCTCTGACTTGAAATTGTGTTTTGACTTTGCAGAAGCAGGGCGAGTAGAGAAAAGACACTTGGTTCCTTTTACATATGCGCTCCTGAAAATGTCTAACGTTCGCCTCGTGTTGATTGTTGACACGTGCACGTTCACAGCGGGAGACGAACCCTCTACGAAGCTTAAATAAGAGTTGTTCTCCTTATTTATCAATGCTACGTTTAGTTTGACAAATCCACAATGCGTACGGGCGTACAGAAAACAGAAGGACGGCCTTTCATTATGTGCACAGAGGTCACATCTCTACAGTCACGTGACTGTCGCAGGATGTAATCGTGCTCGGCTCTGTAACGCCTCGGTTATGACCTCCGATGGCGACACGGAGCCGGGACAACTTGGTCTCTCCATTAGGCCTCTGTCACTTTAAGGGCCAGACATCACTGGCGAGTAAATAGCGTGCCTTAAATAATAGAAGAAGAATCTTGATCCAGGCTGGCTCGATGATGTTTTTTTAGCACTGG
The DNA here is from genome assembly GCF_947650265.1 of Symphodus melops. NCBI lineage: Eukaryota > Metazoa > Chordata > Actinopteri > Labriformes > Labridae > Symphodus > Symphodus melops. The sequence goes on from NC_136699.1 coordinate 15,535,201, forward strand.
ATTCTCAAGAGATTCTATCTGCTCTCTTTTAACTCTCAAATTCACAAATGTATCGCTCCACTCAAACTCCTCTGATTGCAATGACGGTCTGTGTGCAAACACACACACACACACACATTATACACACCGAGCCCTCCCAAGTGAGCAGGGTCTGTTCCAGACTCCCATTTTGAAGGCATCATTAGTCAAATTACCCATGATGCCAAGGGCTGCATTAATGTACAGAAAAGCTCATAGCGTGTTAATTAGCAGAGACACAGACACACTCAGTGCTGCATCAGGCGGGGAGGAATGATTGGCTCGCCTGCTTTACAGAGAGGAAACACTCACAAAAACCCAACGCCTGCTGCCCGTTCAAAGCCCGATGTTTACACCCGTGTTGTCTCTCCTTTAGGAAGGATGTCACTGAAGCATGGGGGGGGTCCAACCTTTTTTCCACCAAGCGTTCCAGTGGTAAGACATGAGTGGCGAGACGCCCTCACGTGTGTGTGTGTGTGTGTGTGTGTGTGTGTGTGTGTGTGTGTGTGTGTGTGTGTGTGTGTGTGTGTGTGTGTGTGTGTGTGTGTGTGTGTGTGTGTGTGTGTGTGTGTGTGTGTGTGTGTGTGTGTGTGTGTGTGTGTGTGTGTGGTCATGTTGTGTATGTGCAGCACCTGCCATTACTCTACACGCTGGGCTGCTGCTGTAACGTAACTCGAGTTCACAGACTGGGACGCCAATATTACTCTGTTCAAATATAGACAGATGTGATCATGACAGAGGAGCTTTTGTTCCGACGCCGTTGCTAAAGTGCACTCTGTAAAGGGCCAAAGACACGGTGTTGTGTCTCAAGCCAATGAAGTCAGTTGGTGACTTGTTGTTGGGCTAAATCCAAACTGCAGGAAGAAACATCTCCAAGAAAACAACAACACGCTCAAATGACGGTGACAGAGTCAGCGGGGAACAACAGATGCCTGAGTCTGGATTCAGTCTCACAGCAGCTCAAACATCAAGGCTGGCGTTTATCATTCGCTATTTTTCTGAACTAATCCCATGAAAAGAACACATCTGTCTGGAATGTTCTGCAACTTCTCTATCCTTTGGGCTGAAGTCGAACAAGTTGACGGTGGTTTTCAACAAGCATAACTTAAACACGAGGAGACACTACAGTTGTCAGAGTGTTGGGATCCACCGACAATGAACAAATACAGCCCTACATGGTTATGAATGAACACATAACCAAGAGGCCTGCTGATCTGTTCCCACTGCGCCCTGAGTCACAGAGAAGTCAGACATGTCAGGCTCTGGCTGCAAAGGAAATCACTGTGTTCAAAAGGATGGGTGCTTTTTCTCAGATGAAGACAACAGAACTTAGAGCATCATTATACTGCTCTTCTGATAAAACAGGCAGAAGACCAAGACAAGTTTCTCAAGAGAAAGAACCTGAACTGGCTTGTATTTGTGTTGTGGGTACATCCTCCCTCTACAGTGAATAACACGCTTTAGATGAGAGTGGGGAAAGAAAAAAAAAAAAAAAAGAAAAAGTCACACCTTTGATTAGAGGACATTTGACCCCGGCAGGTGTTATCTCCGACTGACGGAGGGGAATAATGCAACAGCAGCAGCCGCAGGCTTGTTATTAGTGCCGGGAACAAAGACAAAAAAAATATTCTACAGACACGGGCATAATCCCTAAGAGTTTCCCCTGAAACAATGGCACAGTCATCCTACTACAATGGAAACCTTTTGTTTTAAATTGACCAACAAAGCAGCGACAGTAAAACAGAGCTGGAGGGAAATGTGCCACCATGTTCAGAGCCCGGTTTAAAAATCGGCCTTTTTGCAGGTCACCTTGTGCCATCTGTGCATAAACCACAGAGGAGGAGTCATTTGCATATACAGAGCACGTCCACATACAACACTTTTTATTTTGAGAAATACTAACATAATTAAAAACAATTACAATTAAGGAAATAAAGTAAACAAAATAAATAAATGATAATAAAAAAAAGCTATAATACACGACCAAGTCTTAATAAGAAAAACAAGGTTGGGCCAAAGATAACATTTCCTGACAAGCAAGAAGAGAACAAATGTGCAGATAGCTTTAGGGGAAGGAAGTGTAGGTAATGATGATGGACTTACTGGCTAGCAGCAGGCAGGAAAGGGCGATGACATAGAGCTGCTTGACGGCCACATCGTAGTGGTCCATGAAGAGGTCCAGCAGATAGACTGCGAGGTGTCGCGCCGTGGGACAGAGCTGGTAGCGATTACTCAGAATCGCCAACAAGTCCGCAAAGTATCGTCGCATGCCAATCTGAGGGGAGTGGGCTCGATAGACCGGCAGCTTCAGCTCCTGGAAGGGGGGACAAGAGGAGAAGAATGAAGGGGGGGGGGACATCATTGACTGGGATCTGGGAGGAGGGATAGAGGAGCAGGAAGAAGCCACAGAGAAACATGGGGGTTGTAAAGAATATGCATAATAATAGTGAGCTATTCATGACTCCTCCTGACTGGGTTTAACTGCTGTGGGTCTGAAATCCTCACATGGAACTCAATTTACCCTCAGAAACGTCTGATTCTGATAACACACCAACACAGCAGAGAACGGGATTTAATATGGGTCATTGCAGGGGTCTTTTGGGGGGGTGGGGGTCCTTCAGTTGAGGTTGACGAGTAGATTGGATTAGGTTTCACAGCGAGCACATCTCCTATTCATGTTCAATTAGCTGCTTGTGTTTCAAAGTGGAAGGAAGACACTCGAGGGCATTAGCATTGAATCAGCCTCGGGGATCCTCCCAATCAGGTGCAGAGAATCAAAAGGGCTCCCCACTTCAAAAACTGCCTCACGCCGAAGACAAGAAACATTTTGTACTCTTGTAAACCCACAGCACGCGCTTGCTTTGTATTTAAGCTGCTTATATGAACAAAATATTGTTGTTTTGTGGTTTTTTTCTCTCCTCTGTGCGAGTCTGAGTAAAAACAAGGGCATCTGATTTGGATTTAATAAGAGATTTGGGATTGGTTGATTAATCTGCTTAGTTCTAAACCAGGAGGGGTCCTTGCTGGAGGAGAAATACTGAAAACATCAACAACATGTCAGGAGTGTCGTTTAGGAACGCTTCAGACCAGAGGCTGTTCTTGGAGGATTTTCAAAGTAAAATACATGCAACATGTCAGTTTGAAAACAAAGCGCTGACAACAAATGTCAGTGATTTATTTTGAGCTGAAGTGAAACAACAATGATGTTTAGACTAACACTTTAATGGAATCAAAAAATAAATAGTAACACCCCCCCCCTCCCAAATCCACATCCAGCCACTCCAACCCCCCAGTGCCACAACCAAACCACCCAATCCTCCCCAAACTCTCCTCCCACTGCTTCAGCCTCTGCCTCTGGTCCATCTGTCTGTCTCGGGGTACGAGGGCAGCAGGAGAATGGGGGGTGGATGTGAAGGGTGGAGGTGGGGGGGGGGCCTCCGTGTTGGGTGGAGAGTTGCCTTTGTGGGGGGACCCACACCATAATTAAGGATTCCACAGCTGCCTCTCTGCCTGATTTGCATGTCTGATAATTTGCCACATGCTACAAAACCAGCGCTATCTCCCACATCAGGGCATTACTGCTGCAGCAAACGTCATTAAGGCTGGAAGAGACGGCGGGGGAGCGGGCGCCACGCAGGAAATCTGAACACTGTGTGAAGGCTTTTTTACACGCCGCTCTGACACTGATTCAACATTACTAGTCCTCCAGTGTTTCCACATCTGAAACATCAAGGCTTCCAACATTTCACTCCACTAAAGTGTCACGCAAACCACCTCGCTAAAATAAAAAGGTTAATAAGAAAATATATGGGCTGCAATTAAAGATTCCTTCTTATTAACATGCTAATGACATTTAAATAAAAATGAAAAAAGGGGTCTTTGAAGATTGCTTTTAAAGAGCTTCAAACATTCATCATGGCCTCACAGCATAGTGAGTCATCTTCTCCTGATTTAACAAAACAATACATTTAATTTAATCTCCAACACAGACGCATTGTGCTCGTCAAAACATCCTGAAAGACAAATGCAGAAAACCTTTTCATTCGACGAGCACAGAAACAGAAACGGAGAGGGGACAGATTGGTATGAGCTGATATCTAAGCGAGTACGTATCGGATATCGATCCTCGTCACTGCCTGATAAAGATCTTCTCCCACAAAATCGACATTCAGACGATGTGGGACAGATGCTTCTAGATGATCAAACGTATGATGTTTGCACACACACGAGTAAATTATCCACCTTTCTTTAGTCTGACCAACACTGTTGATGCGTCATTACGTGACTTTTCATTAGAGGACATGAACTGCAAAAACACCTCGGTTTAAATAGGTTTAATTTACATCACAGTTACTGCTACTTCCTGTTTGTCTGTGCCGTCAGCCCAAAGTTCAAACAACTCTCTTTAGAATCATTTTTGCTTTTACAAACTTTTATTCATCATTCATATTTTTGATTTATTGATTTTATTAAGAAATGCAACGCTGGGTTCAGTGCAGCACTAACTGAGCAATTGTCGAAGAATTTCCATTCTTTTCAATTCATTCTAAACTCATCGGACACAACGCGACCCGAGGGCTCTGACTCTAACGTTCAAGTATTCAGGGGACAGATACAGAGAGGCTGAGTCGTCACTGAGAGCTCATGATAAACCCTAAAAGTCCAATCTTCATTCAGTATGTTAAAGCATCATGAGCTGTAGTGATAAACACTGCAAATTGTATAAAAAAACAACATTTTTTCAACCTAAAATAAAAATAAAACCCTTGATGAGCAAAAGAAAACGATCATTAGTTCCTTCTTTCTGTTTGAGTCAGACTTTCTGAAAGAAATGATCTAAAAGAGTGAGAAGGACCGACCTTGAGTTCTAACAACAGATTCACCTTGACTCCGTCTCTTTTCATGTCAGCTGTCGTGTGTCTATTCTCAGTTCACAACACTTATCAGACGTGAAGTGAAACGACTATACCACAGCATTTAGGGCAGCAGATACACACTGTGATGTTTCCTGCTGATAAAGAACAATCCAACCTAGCATTACTGTCTCTGCCTCTCTTTATAGTATATGAGAAAAGAGTGGGTGTGTTGCTGAGTTTCCAGCTCTGCATAAAAAACGTTAATTGACAGCTCACTCTGAGTCACACACTGTCCAGCATGAGCAAACTGACTGTCACTGCGTGTTAAACCAACGACTCATTATAAAAGACTCACAAACAAAACCTGCGCTCACTCTGTGGAACATGATATCTAAATCTGATCTGTAGTCTTCTCTGTCAGCGTGAAGCGGGCAGCACAGTACCCAGCTCCAACACGCCAGTCTGCTGACAGATGTCTCCATTAAAGTGACACATGGGAGGAAATATGATCACGCGTCGAGGTTAATTAAGACATTCTCAATTAATGAGCCTTAACTCCTCAATGTAATCTGATTTGGATCGGTTTTAAATAGACAACAGGGCCATGTAATTATAATTTCCTCACAACTTTAAATATAGTATCTTGAAGAGATGTGTCCGATTACATTGGTAGGTAATCACCACTGCGGATTCTGATCAGTTTGTTGGTTCTTTTAACACAACATTTAAGATTTGAAGCTGTGGCAAATCTTCATTAGCACTTCAATTTTTAAAGTATTCATAATTTACAAACATATCAAGTCCTGATTTAACCATCTGTCATTTAGTCATGCTGCAAGTCACTTCAACTTGACAAATATGACAACGGTCGAAAAATTCAAATGGAAACTTAAAAATCAAAGAACCCTGATAAACTAAACATATCTCTAATAAAAAGCCCCAACACTGTGAAGCCTTTCTTACAAGTGTGACTTAGCAGCTGAGAAAATGGTAGGTAATGATTTTTCTTCGATGGACCTATTTGATTGATTACTTATCCATTGAATGTTTCCAACCCTGTCAGACTCACCTTGATGCGGAGGGATTGATGGATATCTGCAGCTAGCTGTCCCTTCCACCATTGCAACTCCCTCTCCATCTTTCCCATCCAGAGGAGACTTCCAGACACAAGTTTTACCTGCTGAAACAGATGCGTTTAAAAAAAAAGTTCAGACTCTTCAAGAAGTGGTATCACAGTGGAGAGAAGAACTACAAAACTTAAAACAAAGTTTTAAACGCTTAATGAAAAAGTGACCACAAGAGAGGATGAAACCAACAGTCTTTTATTAAAGGTTAATTAAAGGGATTTAATAATTCAATCAACTACATAGGCTTACATTGTTTCTGAGAGTGGACTCGAAACGTTAAATCTGGAAATCCAGAGGGCTGGCTGATGAAGTTTCTAACAACTAATCCCTGAGCACAGCTCTCTTTCCATGCACAGGCCATTTTCTCTGCTAGGGTATTTAAATGGCTCAGTTAAATGCCCGCTGGACCACGCTGTAGGTCAAATGAATAAAAGCAGCCGTATTTCAGGTCGTGTCATTTTCACATGGCTTCTTCACAACAAATACACCCTTACTAACAAATCCCACACTTCGGTATTTCATTGTGAAGGCGTCCGCACCACGAGACAGCGGCCAAACACACAGAGAAAAGAGGCTACCCAAGTGAACTGAAGCCTCTTTGAAAAACACAAACAATACACGGCGAAGGGACTGAAACATGTTCACACCAACGCGGATCTTTTCTCCCAGCAACCTGCTGAACTTCTTTTAATCTCGGAGATGTGTACATGTGCCACTCACCGCTCCGACGGGATTGCCCCCCAGACCCCTTTGTCTCAGTCCGACATCCTGAACTCCTCTTCGGCTCAACTTTGAGAAAACGCCGTTTTTTTCTCGGGTGAAAACAAAAACCTTTTTTTAATCCGCTGGTGGGTTCATAAAACACCTGCCACCACAAAGTCCCGGCAACAGGCGTCTGGTCGCGTCGTTTTCCTCCAACTGTTTCACACTTTTCCGAGAGGTTCAGCTCGTCCGTGCCTCTCCGGTGTCTCCGGTCTAACAAAGTAACGTCGTCGGCTGCACCAGCTGCTGCTGTGAAAAGCTCGTGCGTGCGTGCGCTCGACGTGAAGGGCCCTCCTCCTACATGGGAGTTGTAGTCCATTGGAAGGCAGAGTCAAAACTACAACAAACACCTACATTTCCTCATAAAAAGCACGATTTTCATATCAAACCATGTGTGAGTATCATTTAACCAAAGGCACGCAGGCCTGTTCTCACCGTTATATGATTTAGTGTGTTAGACTGATGGTTTAAATGCTCCGTGTTTACGTAGAACAAGACTACAGTTTTAAACCACTACATCTCATAATATTCTAGTTTTGTTTTTTTAAATTTAAATCTTTACTATTTCTATTTATTTATTTGTTTGTTTGTGGTCAATAATTCATTGTTATTTATTTGAACTATATGACAATACTATCAACAGACTGTGCAGATATGAAGTTAAAAGTAGAACAATAAGTTGCAATTTAAGAATGATAGAGTATTTAAATAAAAAAAGTATTAAGACATACATAACTCAACTTTGATTTTAACTTCATATCTGTGTTTCTCTATCTGCTGTGTGAGCAGTATGATTCTTAATCTGTTAAATTAGTTGAAACCCCCCTTCATTCAAAAAGATGTGTTGAAAGACTTATCATTGAAAGGCCTGCTTAACTTGAATGTCTGACTTCACCTTTGTAAAAGATTTAACTTAACATTTCAACTGAATTTAGGGCACAGACTGGGACATGCTTGCACAAACGCACGCACACACATGCACAGAACCTCGCATGGTTTTACAGTAGCCTACTCAAAAACGCAAACTGTAGAATTAGAGGCCAGGTTTAATTTCATTAACAACATGAGCCTATCGTCTTTGCATAGTATAGTTAAAACATGACAGCATATCAAAAACAACACAGCGCTCGGAAAGGATTCTTCAGCCAACAGATGACTTCTCATGATTTCAGACGTTCCCAAACTGTGGCTGATTTTTTGTTCTCCTTGTGCGCCCCCTGGTGTCAACATTTAGAAACATCTGAAATACACTGGCCTACCCACGTGGGGCAGACTTCTAAAAAAAAAATCGGTTTCTCATTTATTTGTAATGTTAAGCCAGTTAATGGCCTAAAAAACACACATCTGAAGGAGGGTATTAACTGCCACCCTGAGCATTAGCTTTTCTATCAGACTCATTGAGATATTCCTGGTCAGGGTAGATGAGAAAACCAGTGAAGGTGCTGTCCGTCCAGAAAGGGTCAAAGAAGAGTCCGTTCTGCTCAGAGTAGAAGATCTGCAGCCACACCTGGTCTGACTGGTTCAGGTGGAGGACAGTCGAACCAGATGCCACGTCGTGGTTCCCTGTATTTGCATCAAATGTCTTGATCTTGTACTGTCCATTATGGACCAGTCCTATGGCCAGGTGCTTATTAGCCAGAGTGATGTCATAAGTGAAATAATAGACCCCAGGGATGGCACAAACAAATTTCCCACTGCTGACGTTGTAATGATTCCCTTCGTTCAGCAGGATCCTGCTGAAGCGGATGGGAAGTCGCTCTTTGGGGTAGCTCTTGGTCACAGCCACAGAGAAGGCTGCTCGGGCTGCACCGGCACAGTTACAGCCTCCCTGCTCTCCTTGCTCGCCCACATCCCCTGACTCTCCTTTTGGTCCTTTTTTTCCAGCGATCCCTGGTGACCCCCTGAGCCCTTTTAATCCCCGAGGCCCTGCCTTGCCGATGACACCCTCACGCCCTTTCAGACCAGGTTTACCTTGGTTCCCCGTCCTCCCTGGATTACCTGAGAACAGACAATAAAAACCGAGTAATAATGCTTCTCAGGCCAGCACACTACACCAGAATATTCAAAACAAGAACTCAGAAGAGGCTAAACTATCAGCCTAATGTAACGTTTTAGCTCACAAATTATCAATGGTCCTAAGTGAACTATTTATTCCCCAATTATGGTCAGATGGATATAATGATAGATTTAGGATTAAGGAGAAGTGCCTGTGGATAAAAACAAAGGAGTATACCAATTACATTCACGGGGTTTAATGTAGTTTATCAGCACTACTATTACTAAAAGTGTCAAGCTGACAGGTCAATATTTAGTATCAATAAAGCTTAGTTTAAGTCAGCTGTGATGAGTTGGTTATGAAATGGTTTCCATTTAAGACTGATACTGCATCAATATAATATCAACAGGAATTACTTTTTCTGAAGAGAGACGTAAACAGACCAAATTATCGTTTAATTTTCCATGCAAAGTTTCCCAGTGACTTGTTTATTAGAATTTAGAGTTTAGACTTAGACTTAGACTAAACTTTATTGAACCTTTGGGATGACTCCCTCAGGAAATTTAGGTTCCAGCAGCATATACAATAAGAGTAAAAAAAATAAAGATAAAAATGTAACACAAAATACAAAAATGTATTGTAAGTAACAATATACAGAATAATATAGCATAAATTGTATTTAGTAGTTTAGTGTATTAATAATATTTGCCTAAATTGCCAGAAAATGCTTTAACTTTGGGATTATATTCAGAGAATATCTACCTCCATATCCTTTTTCACCCCTTTCTCCATCCTTCCCATCTGGGCCATCCTTCCCAGGGGGCCCCATAGGACCCATGGCCCCTGGTGGTCCAGGGGCTCCTGGGTTCCCAGGTGGCCCTGCTGGGCCTGGCAAACTGCAGACGAGTTGAGAGGAGTGGATGGTGAAGTTTCGACCCTTCTTGGGTAAGGTAGTTGTTGACTGGGAGAAGACAGGTGACAGCAAACAGAAGATCACACATATCTGGAGCATGATGGTCACTGTGGAGCCGACAAACAAAATGAGAGAATGTCACTCTGTTGACGAGCAGTTGTAAATCAAAACACTTAATTAATTTAATGCTACTAGAAAATGTGAGAGAGTTTTCAGAGTACATGCAAGCTATCTCCAGTTAATCAGATGAAAAAGCATCAAAACAATTTTTGGTATGGTGTGGTGAGTTGCACACTATGACTCAGTGCTTACTGAAAGATGTGAAGCATCTGTTATGCACAAAGCAGAGGTTAGCGCCCACAACATGTTTTCTTTTTCAAAGGGAATGCAGACAAAATAGTAATACATGGACACATAACTCACCAGCTGACATATGGGCATCTTCCTGATCTGTCCAAGTCCTTCTTTTGCATAAACGTGCCCAAACTTCTGCACACGATATTCCAATAATCCGACGAGAAAGCATTCTTTGGGAGAAGTGCTGCAGACAAATGTGCAGCCCAGAGACTCATAGTCCATGACATCCGCCCTGCAAGAACACTGCCAAAAAATACTTTCACCATGAAGTCATTATATTCAAGTCAGTGCACTGAAGTGGTGACGCATCAACTTATACTATGGGAAATAGTGCGTTAACAAACATGGGAAAACATGTCGCCATCTAGCTTTGTTATACAATCATGGCTAACTTAAATAATGTCTTTCTCTCAAGAGTTGAAGTTACAAGAGAAAAAGCAGGCAGCATGCAGGAGTGTTTAAAGTGTGCTGTCTGTGAAATGTACAGGATGCGTTTATCTCTGTGCTGCAGAGTCAAGAGCTGAGAGCATTAAGAGTTCAAGCTGTTGGGAGAGGCAGTGCCCTGTGTTTAGAAATCTACTGTGTTCACCTTTAACTACAACCATGTGCACACATTTTACATAACCAGTGGCTGTGCAGCAGGTTTCTGAGTATATTGTATGAAATAAAAGGGATAGTCACAGACAAATGGAAGACACTTTTGGGCCCATGGAAGCTGTCGGGAAGATTCCCTCGAGGAAAAATGTTACATTTTGCAGAGGTGGCAAACTTTTTTTATTTTTTGGATAAAAACTATGATCTCCAAACAATGTGATAAAAACTTCCCTGGAAGATTAATGCAATACACTGTTTGTGCATCCAGAAAAGGAACTACTGAGGCTGAGAGGAACTCTTCCCTACAAATACTAGCAAGAGAAAACTAGTGGACTGAAAACATTTGTCAGTGCCCTACTTTTCAGTACTTCCCTTCACTTATTTATACCCACATAAATCCTCATGTAACATTTGGCCCTTTGAGCCTAATACATGCACAAAATAAAATAATCTTCAACACAGTTCAAAATATTCAGATTTATTAAAAAAACAATGCATTGATATCAGTAAAAGCAGGGTCTAAATTACAACCAGTTATTATCGTCCAGCTTTAGCTGAAAAAACCCAAAACGAGATCAACAAAACACTGTACAAAGTTTCTGTCACATCAGTAACAAAACAGAAAGCTCCTGCTTTTCATTTACATGATGAACGTTGAGTTTTATGTGACTGCTTTTCACCGAGCAGCTGCTCTGGTAGAGTCCTTTGGGAGAGTTCAGGGAAGTCAGCAGATTTTTTTTATTACTGTCCCAGGAATGAGGCCATGGGATCCTCTGCACGGCAGCGCTTCATTCTGAACGCCTCCATCTCCTCCTCAGTGGGCGCCTTCACTTCCGTCAGGCTGCTGTACGGCCTCTTCCTCTCATCCAGCTGCATTATGGCGTCCACGTGCTTCACCCACTTGTCCTCAGCTTCCAGTGCCTGGGAGGAGGAAACATAAAAAGGAGGTCAGTCGCCGGCACATCAACCAGGAGATAAAAATGATAAGACGCAAAGATTACTTTACCTTCTTGAGCTTTTCCTTCTTCTTCTCCTCGTCCTCAGACTCGCTGCTGTCAGAGTTGTGCTTCTTATTCTTTTTGCTCTTCTTTTTCTTCTTCTTCTCCTTCATCTTATCGCGATGCATCTGAGGATTAAACAAGTCAACTCATGTTTGATCTCAAGTTTCACCAGAAATGAAAACAGATGATCCACTGAGTCTTGACCCCTCTGGGTTTGTCTTACCTCCAGCAGAGACTTTGGCTCTTCTTCCTCCTGTTGCTCGATGAGCCCCTCTTCAAAGGGAACACAGTCTTGGTTGCTCTTCAAGTAACGTAAACAAACAGGGTGGAAGTTAGAAAAAAACAAACAAACAAAAAACGTGCACTTTCTGTATCAAACCAGGCTTTTCAAACTTTTAGAACATCGACTTACAATTCCAACTCCGACCTCTCCGGTACAGTAACTCTGCTTGACCATGGAGTGACAACACTTGAATCCCCAAAAGCCATCCTTCCAGAAGGAGCCCCAAATACACTGTGGACAGACAACTTCATTTAATACACAGATGACAGTGACTGAATTGTATGGCGTTTAATTAAAGGCCAAGGTGTTCTTATTGTCCTTACTGTATGGTTGTTGATGAGTACATCCTCCTCATACTTGGAGCGTGCCACGGCCTTCTCAAGTCCCTTCAGCACGGCACCGTGACGAGAGTACTCCACGTAGTCCTCCGTCTGGGCCAGGAGCAGCTCCCGAGGTGGTGCGTCCAAGTGCTCTTCACCTCCATACTGTAGTCACACACAGAAACCCAATCAACATCAGGAGAAGAGCACTGTACTCAAACTGCTGTTAAAAAGTCAGACAGGTTGTGTCCCTCGATTTGCACACTTTCACAGCAACCAGCTGCTAAAGGGAAAAAAAAAAAGCCAGCTGCATACCCTCTCCAGGATGCCGTCCCTCAGTTTCTCTTTGAAGTCCTCCTTCTTCACTTTGAAGGATTTGTGGAGCAGCTCCAGCTTGGTGGGGTCGGCCTGCAGATGCACCTCAGAGCCTCTCTCATAGGCCTCCCAGGCAAACACTGTCGATGACAACACGTTCAGTCAACTGCTTTTACACACGTTGTAAAAAAAGGTCACCTGCCTTTGTTGTCTCATCTCATATCCTTCATTTTATACAAGAACAGTTTGTTTTACTATCTGCAACAAACTGGTGGTATATTGCATACTGTAAAATACTGAGTATTAGACCGGTATATAACAGCCGTCTCCTGGAGAGAAAAAAGGTTCAAACTGTCTTCCTGCAAGCGTATGTCCCTTACGTTCAGTGTCTGTGCAGCTCTTTAGGTACCATCTGGTTTTTCTCTTCACCAGGTAGAGTTTAAGCTACAGTACGCTCGTTGAGCGCTCAGCCTACAGGTGGAGCGACAGCACGCAGGTCGGTCACCTCGCTGACTTGAATTGAGGAGAAGATGTTTAGAAGTCTGTTCTGCATTGCAATGTATCCCAACTCACTTTGCATTACACAACGAATGGGCCACATTTTCAACGCTGTGCGGTCGCGTGCAGTGGGCGACGGTGGCTTCTGCTGCACTTATGGTCATGACAGTGTGTGTCAGCATTTTGACTAGTATAACTTACTAGTGTTTTATCTCGTCACTTCAGAAAACACGTTTTTCCAATGGAGGCAGTGGGAGTTTGATGCTCCCGACTGTAACCATAAATAATCCTAGTAAAGGCCAAACGTCCTCAGTGCTTCAGTGGATACACTCCATATATTTGATCATTGTACAATAACACTAATAACATACGAGAAAGTCCACCACCACGTCATTAGGATGTGATGAAACTCAGTGAGTGTGATCAATATAAGAAAATCAAAAGCCAATCAAATAGTTACAATCATGTAAATGTACAAAAACTCTAATGTGACTGGACCTTTAATTCCTAAAATCTTTTAGATATTTAAATGAAAAAAACCTAGACTTCATCATAAAATTTAAAAAATGTTGACCTTTTTATTTTCAGTGACGCATTTTGATGGGAATTTGAAAATGAATGCTTTTCTTTAAGAAGTTTAAAAATAGAGGTTTTCATGACAGCGTCTCGTTAATGTGTCGTTTTGTTTCCATGGAGCACGACACCCGCTAAACCTGAGACACACAGACATCGAAGGCTTCCATTCTGAAAACCCTGCAGATCTGTGAAAGAGCTGAGCAGTTCTCTTTGATAACTCACGCTGTGTTGTCGCCATGGTGATTGTGTCCCCAGAATAGCGGGCAAAGTTGTCTCCAGCGTATCCAACCCTGTCACACCAAACAGATGAAAAGTTATTGCAATGGAAGAGGATAACGTCTCTTCTGATAGAATAGCGTACGAGGAACGTACTCGTCGGGGTTCATGCCAGTGTTGGAGTACGGGTTCTCTCTCATGGCTCGAGTCTTTGGATCGTAGTATGCCGAGTTTGGATCTAAATTCCTCAAGTACTGCGAGAGACAGAGGAAGACATGTCAAATAAAACTGTCAGCTCTGACAGTGGAAAACAGAGACAGCGAAAACGGTTCACCACAAAATCACAAGCATCATTCCATTCAGCGGGAAAGAAGACGAGCAGATCAGCATGACAACAGGTTGATGTTTCGAAACGTGTCGCTCACTTTAGCCGTGTCCTCTCGGATACGCAGATTCCTGACTGTGATTCGTCTCTTGGAGTCGAAGTTTTGACCCGGCATGTCGATGTCGTCCGCGTATTTGTCTTCATCCTCGTCTTCACTGTCGTGCTCCCGCTCCTGCGGAGGACGGGGTTCAAAGGGATGACAAGTTAGCCCTCGGAATAAAAAGGGACTTTATTGCTCGAATTAGACACCAACACATTTGAAGCGTAACAGGATGCTCACAGTTGGGTCCAGTTTTCCAGAGGCCAACTCGTCCTGGAGCTTCTGTGCCTTCAGAGTCCTTTTGGCCTGAGAGGCAGGAACATAACACAGGTCAACGGGGAGTTAGTATGTTGGATTTTGTCATGTCGAAATGTCAACGCTCCACAGTTAAAGGGAAGTCTTACAAACCTACCAGATCTACTTTGGCGTACTCTTCCACGATGCGCTGGTGCTCCTCAGGATCATACCCGTTCCAGCGGTCCCGCTTCCCATCATAATCCAGGTCAAGCTGTAACTGAGAATGTTCATCTGGCGCTATGCCAGTGCCCGTGAACTTCGCCCCGACTTTTCTCGGACGCTGAAGACATAAAAGGGGAGCGTCGGAGATGAACGTTATGGAATCTACATCTGATTCTTTATACTGCAGGATCAGAAAGGAATTTAAGCTCTTGTAATGACGACAGTGAAAGTTTGTTCATCACTTTTACCTCCAAGCAGTCTTTCTTTTTGTGCGTCATCGCACCGCAGTTTTCACACGCTCCCTTACGAAATTTAGTGGTGACATTATTCTGTTTGATGGAAAAACAAAACGTGATTCACTTTGAGCTTTCTTTCATCAGCAAGGGGAAACTGACTAATTGGTTCCACCTTACCTCTTGCACTCCTCTCTTGTACCACTCTCCAATGGATGAATACTGCTGCTGAATCTCACTCTGTGGTCTCTGATGCTTTAACGTTGGCCTTTTGGAAGGGTCGATGTACCACGGCACTGATGAAATATACTGTGGGATATGAGGGTTAATGTCCCTGGGAAAAGGAAAAGGAGAAGGGGGATGTTACACGACTTGTTTTTATAGTAAATAAGACACACATGGAGGAGGACAGAATGCTGTAGTAGTGATGTGCAGGATGGGGTTGCACAATTTTGTAAGAATGATGTTTGCATGCACGACCGCCAACTGCAAGGACACACGGTTGTTTGCGTCTTCAAATCAATAAGTTCATGTTTAGTTCGTTTGATGCTTGTTTTTAGACGTGCTACTGTTTTCATTGAGCTAAACCGACAGCCTCAGAAGTCAGCAAAGAAAACAGTCACAAATTACGTTTGGATGGTGTGAGAGAGCAAATGACCTGAAAATGACGGTTTAGTGCTGCTGCTTACTGATCATTATAAAGCAGTCTACACATCATTATCTGCTGTACAGATTACATCCAATAAAGAATTTAATGAGAGAAAAAAAACAAGCACCATCTTCCCCCTGATTGTATCAGGACACATTGACACTGTCATGTATTCTTTATAGTAACAATAACATAAATAACTATCAAATATCACATGCTTACTGCAGGATGAAATACATCTGTTTCTCTCTAAACTTTAAAATGTGTCGAAGCAAACACTTCAGCATGACTTTAAATACAGAACTGACTCTACAAGTTAATAACTGTGCTCAGCTGGATGTAGAGAAGTGTTATATGTTATATTTATGAATACACATTAATCATTCCTGCTGCCTGCTGGTTAGTAAGACTCTTTATTATTCAGAATCAACAAGCTGGGAGCTTGTATTCAGCTCCTCCACGGAGCACACATCAGGAACTTACTTTCCCTCCTCGTCGACCTCAGCTGGAGCGTTTCCCAGCTTCCTCTGCTCCTCCAGCTCCTTCTTCTTCCTCCAGTCCTCCCGGGTCATCTTCTTGGGCTCATCCAGACCCACAATCCCCTCCGAGCTCACAGTGGCCTGCTCGGTCATGACTGAGCCTAAGACACGGGAACAACAACACAATATTAGGCTACCAATGCAGCCTGTAAGACAGACCCTAAACATAATATAACGACTATAACATTTAGTCTGTCTTCTCTGATGATCCTAGAGGGAGCAGATATCTTCACCAACGTGAGCTAACATACACTTTAATGTGTGTTTACCAACTTTGGTTACCTTTTAAGTTCCCACAAAATACCCGGCGGTCGTTATTTCATCCGTAGAGCGACGCTGCTTTTTAATTTAATGTTTCGTATTGCTGCGTTATGTTTTTGACTACAACACGATGGTCGCCATTTTACGTCAACTACCAGTTACGTCATATCCGTTCTTCTTCTATGGTGTTGACGTCACGAAACGTAACGCAACTACTCGTCGAGCGACGTCTAGCGGACATAGTAGGACTTACAGTCTGTAAGGAGCAGGTGGTGAAAAAGGATTGTTGCATGTTGTCAACACTTTTTCTTCTTTGAGTAAATGTGCACAAGTGATTTTTCCACCCCCCTAAGAATTTAAAAAAGACAGCATTTATAAAGATCACATAGGTGCACATATTCCCACTCTTTCCCGACACTTTGCCGGAAATAATTGTTGTTGGAGTGTTGGTCAAGCAGAGTGTTGGCCAAAGCATCAATTACTTTATCTTTAAGCAGTACAAAAACTATAAAACATTTATTTTTTACCGCCTGTTTTGACAAATTGTTTTTCAAACAGTCTTGCGATATGTTGCCAGATGTAACTGTAAGACTAACAGATAAGTGCGGTGTTTTATTTTCAACTAAGTTGGTAAGACAGCAGTGCTGGATGCAACGATAATAAAATAATATAAAAACATAAAAGTTTTATCAGTGATGTATTTAGAGATTTCTTTTTTTCCGTGCCTTCGTCCTGACCTTCCTGTGAGGAGGAAAAAAATAAATACTGAATGAACACAAAGAACCAGCTGTTTTTAGTGAGTAAGTCAAGATGACTCCAGTGGGTTTTATTTTTGTATTCCTCAGAAGCACCAAGCAGACATGTTGTGCTTTAATGTAACAAAGACCAGTGAGAACACTACTTTGATAACTCATGTTGTCAGAAAGATTAAGACAGTAACCATAGTGTAAGATGGCGTTATGATGACAGTTTGGTCAGGAAGAACTTCTCACCTTTTCTTATATTCCAAACATTAAAAAAGACCAAAAATGTAAACAATGTCGAGACAACAAACGAAGGGACAAAACAGCACCAGACATGAAAAAACATATAAACAGAAGTATAAAGAGACAGACTGAGTCAGTCCTCGAGCCTTAGCACCAGTACACCTCCCCGCTGAGAGTCCAGCAGTGTGGGGACAAGAAGGCAACGCAGTACCAAAGTGAAGGCAGTGATGCATTCAAGTAGGTACCAAACTCTTTAATAGTCTATTACTGGTTGTGTGTCTTTTGAGAGCTTTTCTGAGTAGTTATGCAGCAGTGGACTGAGTCACTTGTCCTCGTCCTCCACTCTCCCCCACTCTCCCGAGTCCTCCTCATCCACCTCCCCGTCCTCCTCATCCACCTCCCCGTCTTCTTCATCCACATAATCATCACCCCAAGAGTCAAACACATCCCCCCCCTCATCATCCTCCTCCTCCTGGTCCTGCTCCTCCAGATCAACTCCATACTGCTGCTCATCCTCCTCTTCCACAATCTCCATCTCCTCCTCTTCCTCCTCTGCTTCTTCTTCTTCTTCATCATCATCGTCGTCGTCGTCATTATCATAATCATCGTCTTCGTCATCAGCGTCTGCCACTTCTAACCCGCACACCTCGCCGTCCTCCACCTCGCCATCCTCTCTCTCATTCTCAGAAGAGGCGGACATGGAGAACCCTTTATCGTCTGTGAGATAAGACCTGTTAGAAGGGATGAAGCTGGAGGTAGCAGTCTTTGTGTTGATGTAGAGACGAGGAGGAGGAGGAGGAGGAGGAGAACCTGGCCCAGCCGCTGCAGCATGACCGGCAGGGGAGGTGATGGGAGCAGAATGGGCTCTTCTTGAGTCTGGGACCAGCGAGACAGAGACAGATGCAGTCTCCGCACTGGGAAGAGTGGAGGTCATGTTGGGTGCATATTCCCGGATCTCCCCCGGTTCCAGGGGGTCGGGCCCGCACGGGTCATGCTCGCTGCAGGACAGTTTGCCGTCCAGTTTGGAAATGAAGAGCATTCCTTCACGGTGCTCTTTACAGTACGAGCTGGGACACATCTCACAGAATGACGCCGCCTCTTTTCCACAGATGTCACACTGGTGCCATGGACACTCCCATCGCCCTGTAGAGATCGACATCATTGGTCACTTATCAAAAAGTATGCTGGCTTTTTAAGGGTTTAAGGTGAAAAACCTGTTAGATACCACAATGAAGTATTTTAAAGCTAATAGTTTTCTCCTTGAGATATTGACGTAATAAGCAGAGATATAAATCTCTAGATAGTCACTCTGCTTGGATGTTCTGTACTTCAGTAAAATGCTGGTTTTGAAGATATATTTGTTCTATCAATATTTCGCCCTAAATAATCTCCTCCTCCCTCTCGGCATCACGCCGAGCGGTCGTCCACAATCAAACATTCATGCCAATCAAGTTCGTTGTCAGGCTTCAAAACGTAGAACGGTACATGAAAACAAAATGAAGCCTTGGCCTAACTTCCTTCTTTATACAAACATAATTATGCTGCTTAAATTGATATCAGCCCTGAAGGTTTGTTTTTTTTAAGCTTGGACCCAAAAAGTCCATTTCTATTTTACTCAATTCAATTTCAGCCCAAATGGAAATCCAATTATGCTAAAATTCAAATTTACAAAGATAAAATATAGATTTTGTTTTACTTCTGTACATAATTTCATTGATCATTATTAGTTAAAAACAAAGACAACTACATTTATACAACTAACAAAGCCTCGATAAACGTTGAGCCCTTTTCATATTTCCAGTTCTATTTGTGATATTTTTACAGTCCTGTTTTATCTTGACTTCAATGTGAATATCAGAGAGGCAAGATGGTGGGATCGAGTCAAGACCAAGTAACAGAGGCGTTGCACAGGGGTGAGGTGGGATCACTGGGAAGCAGCCGGGTAGGCTGGGCAAAGCTGCACTGTGTGTGTGGATGTGGAGCCACTGTTGTTTATTTACACGTTGTGTTTCCCCCACGCCGTAATGCAACACAAAAATCACAGACTGGGATACCATCGGCTTTTCTACTACAAGAGCGCTATTTGGTGTTTAAAATGAATGATCTCTTTTCTTCCCTGTTATAAGCAGTGATCTTAATCAGACTGCCTGTTCAAGGCGCTACATTTACACTCCTGTGTTACATCTATGGAGCTCTTCAAGAATTCAAGAGAAGGAAGAAAAAAAAAAAAAAAATCAACCTTCAGCTGTAACACTACTTCTAAAGGGTGTTAAGTCATCTTAATGTTAACACTAACAGCCCACCACCTCTACTTGCCTGCAGGTCTCTTGGCCAGGTTGAGACAGTCAGCGTGATAGACCTTCGGACAGCCCAGCTTCTTACAGGACACTATCTGACCTCCGTCACCACAGCTGAAGCACTCGTCCTCCCTCTCCTTTGTCACTTCTTGCTTCGTCTTCTTCTTCATGGAAACTCTCCTCTTCCCTTCCTTCGGTTTCTCTGCTGACGGCTGGTTCTAGAGAAGGGGAAAAGCACACGGATTGTCACAAGCTTATCTAAATGGTGGAAGAGGAGTTCTCCAGTCTTTTCATCATTCATCATGCCGACTCTTACTTTAGGCCGAACACCGAGGAAACCGCTGCAGTTCGGTGCTCCACATTTACAGGCAGTTTTCCCGTTTCCAAGACACTCCAGGTTATAGTTGAACTTAAGCTCCTCCCCTAAAGTGCATGAGATTAGATTACATAAATTAAGTTACATTTATCCTGTGCGACGATTGATAAAATAGCAACACTGTGGAGGAGGTGGTCACTCAAACCTTGTGGGATGTCTTGTAGCGCAAACAACCCCACCCTGGTGTCCCCATTCACAGTCCACTTTTGAGTCTCACAGTTTGGCTGGCAGCTGTGGTTCATGAAGCGAGCCTGGTTCCCTTTGGGCCCGGCATCAATGATCCGGTCCTTGGAAAAACAAAAGCAGACACCAGTTTGAACCGAACATTCAACCTTGATGGTGACTCCAGTGTCTGTTGCCCAGCTGTACCACACTCACCTTGTCCAATGTGAGCATGTAGAAGTTACAGATGTCGTTCTCCTGGGCGTGTCTGATACGGGCTCGACATTCCTCTTCGTCAATCACCTCTCCCACGTATTCACTCACGAAGGCTCCCTAAATAGCGACGGGAGCGAGAGGTTAACAACACATTCATGCGAGTATTGCACTTCAGCTGTCGCACATGTCGCCACCGTGTTGCTTCCTAAATACCTTCTTTATGTCCGACAGGCCCCGTAGACCCCAGCCACACGACAGCGTCCTGTAAATCTCCACATTTGTGTACTCTCGCTTGGTGAAGGCCTGGTTCTGACAGCGCTCCCCTGCCGCACACACCTGGGGGTGGCACTCGTACATCAGCATGCGATTGATGCACTCGGAGTCGATGCCGCACGGGTTCTCGTCAGACGCCTTGCAGTTACAGCGCGGGATCTCCGATAGGTCAGCAGTGATGATCTGCACCTTCCCTATCGGCCGGTTGACCTGAGAGACAGAGACCAGGGCGTGATTTTTTTTTATTTTTATAACCATCATGTCGCTAGACTGCGCTGTAGTGAGGCTACAAAGGAACAGATTGTGTGTATGTACCTTGATGTGCCTGTACGGAGGAGGCTTCTTGTCGTTCTTTCTGTCCTCCTGAAGCTGCTTCATCTCTTTTTCTGCCTGAAGCTCTTTGAACCGCTCAGCTGCTTCACTCAGGGCTACGAAGACAACAAACAACTCAAATATCAGCCTTCACCATAATGACCTTAAATTGAAAACATGATATGAATCCATACATCAGGAACACAATCTTTATACACGTATACAATCATTGGACACCACTACACACCCTTTTTGTACACTGCGTCTGCACCCTTTCCCATCTTCTCGATGTTGTGAGTGTCACCCTCCATGTAGGGGAAGACTCTCGCCTGGTACGTCCACACGAAATCTTTGGAGCCAAAGAATTGCACCGGGAACTCTCCCACCTCATGTTTCAATCTCAAGATGTTATTTGGGACGTCTTTAGCCATGCAGACCTCGGCAGGCCACCACCTAAAGAGTCCCATCAGAAGTCAGAAATACAAACACAGGGAGCTCTGATGTCGCTGCGCGTAAAAAGGGAAGGCGATGCCGCGTGGCCTTACCTGTAACGCCCCCATTTGACCCACAGTATATCTTTTATGCGAGGCCTCTTCCCGGCCTTGCAGTCGTTGCAGAACCAGCTGCCCTGAGGCATCTCCATGTTCAAACACTCCTGATGGAAGGCAGCAGGACAGGCTTCACAGCACAGCAGACTCCCCCCTAAAGAACCCAAGAACAGATTGATTACATGGATTATTCAAGTTCAAACAAACGTTTAACAACGTTTCAGAAAAAAAGAAGCAGAAACTGTGCACATGAGTTGAATGTGAATGATATCGATTGTTGTCTGTTTTTTTATGGCTGTAGCTTTTCTCACTTTGTGGGACAAATAAAGTTCATCTTGAATCTTTTCAGATGTAACCAGTTAAGTCAACACCAATGAAACCACATGTTGGACATATTCCTGCATTAATGATCCCGAAGCAGACCCTGGTGCAGATGTAGAGCACAAACGGAGAAAAAAAAAAAAAGATAAACAAGGCTGTATTTGATTGGGGAAAAAATACGAGGCAGAACGTTTCATTTACAACACATAATGCTGCCCTGAAGAATAAGAACCAATCATGATACGCTTTTTGAAAACAGCCACTTTTATGAGGAGTTTTTAAAGCAATCGTCATCATATTCCTGTGGTCCAAGAAGTCCTTAAATCATTTTACACTTAACCTCGTTTTTCACAGTAGTAAAGCATCTGGTGGTTAAAACAACCAGTTAAAGGCAGGGTAGATCATTTTCTCCAAATACACTTTATAAGATTTTGGTTGAAATTGTCTTTAGATCCTGACTGTAATTAATAATACATGTGCTCTGAAAAAATCTGTAGCAGTTTAAAAGTAAAAACTTCGACCAATGTCGGCACTCGACCACGTTTTATTGAACCAATCAAGCCTCTCTAACTCATGCATGAACGAGCCCACACTCAAAGCATGAGCTGAAATCCACTTGTGGACCAATGGCGCTAGTGCATGTAAGCGAAGGGCGGGGCTTTTGAGGGAGCACAGAGGGGAGGTGGGTGAGTGAATACAGAGAACGGAGAGGATGCTACTTTCAAAATCATTTTAGTTTTCTAAAATTGACAACCCTGCCTTTAAGCGACGACGACTTACCCTCAGAGCAGACAAAGCACCAGCTCACGTTGATATGTTCGTGATTCTTGCAGCCTTTGCGGGGTGTGAAGTGGTTTGGACAGAGGAAGCTGTTGTTGGAAAGCACCAAGCTGCCTGCTGCCATACAGTTATCATTGGCATGATAGGCCACAGGGCAGCGAACGCATCGCGCCAAACGACCTGCGATTGAAACACAGACGCGGAGAGAGAGACAGAGTGAGCGTCATCAACATGTATTTAGGTTTCGTAACAAGAACTAATAACACAGTGTTTCCTGTACACTGAATGCTTCATGCAGCTTTTTTTCTACAATTTGAACTTGTCTGACTGAAAATAAGACTTTTTAATGTTATGAAAATAAAAAAGTACAACAAACGCACATGAGGAATGGATTTAAGAGTGCCAATTTTAACCTCCACTGTTACGAGGACATTGGGCTGAAATCGTGTGCAGCTGGTGATTCTCGGGGTAAGATCGAACACAACACACGCTACCGTTTAAAATCAGTAGGTGACGTTACATGAACAAACATGGCAGCTGACGGGACATATTTCTTCAATAACACGTGAACAAAGAGCCGCCTCTTCGGGTGAAACTGTCCGTTTATTCAAAGAGGTTTACTGGTCCAGACAACAAAACACGTCTGATCACAAAAACTAATGATCACTTACGATGTGCGTGTAGCTGATTAAGTTGAAATAATTCAACTGAGTAACATATGTCAGTGAAAGGCAGCTGTTGTGTCAGATATTACTTCATCAAGCGATGTGTGTAGCTCTGTGTGTGTGTGTGTGTGTGTGTGTGTGTGTGTGTGTGTGTGTGTGTGTGTGTGTGTGTGTGTGTGTGTGTGTGTGTGTGTGTGTGTGTGTGTGTGTGTGTGTGTGTGTGGTGGTAGTAGAATAGACTTTGGTGAAAACAACACACAGTAATTAATGGTGCTAATGGTGCTCAGGGATGCATTATTAGACCCTTGTGCTAACACTGTTACAAGGAAGGTACCAAAATGTAATCAGGGCTACCGTTTAACCTTTGTTCACTTCATTCATGGGATAAAAAGAATAATTGTCGGCACCATGATAAATATCCCAATGATTTACTGAGTCGCTTCCTGACTAATGTATGATGCTGCAAAAATGACGGCTTCAAATGTCTGTGGTCATTTTCCAATGGCATCATGCGGTTTGTACTCGAACACAGTGGAGCTTACCTTTCGAGTTGCAGATGTTGAGAGGGTTGGTGATGTGGCAGGACAGACACACATGCAGGGGGCAGCGGAGGCCTTTGTTGTGTGGTTGTGTTGCCGAGTACGCAAGTATACAGTCAGCGTGGTAAAACTTCCCGCACAGTGGTATGATGCAGCGTTTGACCCCATTACCAGACTTCTTACACACAAAACACAAGTGGACCCCTGAAAGCCATCGAAAGTATTCAGTGAGGAATCATTTATGATCACAGACAGAATCAAGACCGGCATCAAGGCACCCACCAGCTTTGCATTCACCGCAGAAGAATTTTCCCTTTGGAGCGGCTGACAGGCCGATACACTGCAGGTGAAAGGCTCCATAGCAGTGTCCCTCACACAGCACCAGGTCTCCTGTCCTCTCACACACCTGCACAGACACAAACACTCAATGAGATACATCCTGATATGATACCCGTCATCATTTAAGGATGGCTCATATGCAGGAAAAAAAAAGAAAATCATCTGACCTGACAGACATTCTCCTTTAAGGTCGTAGCACCTATTTTCACTTTCACATCCACGTGGGAAGAGAAGGTATCATTCAAACCAATGGACACGGCCTGCGAAAGAAAGACATTTTTACTGAAGAGAATGTAATGTTATCGAACACAAAGCTACAAATTATTATTACTGATCTGCAAACATGCACACCTCAGGTTTGGGTGTTAGTGTTCCAGTGTGTTCATTTTGTTTCTCATTGATGCTACACGCCTCCATCTCTGCCTCCCGCTTGGGGGTCTTTGATCCTTGGGGGCTAGGAGGTGTGTTTGGAGAGAGGACCCTGAGGCGATCTTTGACGTCGGAGTTCTGGGAGGAAGCAGCGTGGGAAAGAGAGGAGGATCCAGCAGGTGCAGGCTTCTCTTTCTTTGAAAATCCAACCTAGCATAGGTGATATTTTATGCCGTCAGGATCGTTGAGATCGACACATTGTTCGAAAAGACGACAGAGACATTATGATTGTGCTTTTGTGGTACCTGAGTTTTTTTGGCCGACACATTTATCTCTGCAGCATCTCCACTGCACCGCTTTGGCTCCTTTAATACAGACAGACGTAACATTTGTGCTGTTCCAAAACACTGACAGGAATAGTTTGTTAGTTCAGTAGCAGATTCCAAACATACCTTCTTCTTTGTTGGAGCTGCAGATACTTCTTCTATTGTACACTCCAGCACCTTCTGTAACAGCTTCCTTGGCCGCTTTCTTTCTTGGGTGACTGATGAAAATAAATATATTACACATCTGGCACACACCAAGATAGTTTATATTGGCCTTAAAATGATATACAGTCCAAAGAGTTATTTACCTGTTGCAGGAGGTAGATCCGTTTCTACTACTGCCTCTGTGTCAAGTAGGGGTTGTGTTGAGGTTGGAGATACTGAGGGTGCTACAGGAGAGAGTGCATCATGAGATGGACTCTGTTCCAGCTCGGACAGGGCCTCGGCGGGCTCCACAGAAGACGAGGATGAGGTAGTCGTTCCTGCTGTGGTGCTGACATCGTGAAGCGCGGCCATCATCGATGTCTGCTGTGAACACATCGGGCAAACGGAGCACCAATGAGTATGTCCTTCGAACGCGCCGTTCCCGTGACATTAGAGATTTTACGGGAATGAAAAAATCTTGATTTGTATCTAAAATGATGTCGCAAGAACACGATAAACGATGGAAAGATCCAACTATTTGTACAAACATTCAGAATGGTGTGCTTATTGGGGTAATATAGATGTGTTCACTTGGAAACAAAATATACACGGTAAGTCAACTGAGAGAAAAAAAAGGGAACTCTTACCCATTTGGAAGACTCTGAGGTGTGTTTCTTTGATTTTTTTTTTTGGGCAAATATTTGTTCATACTCCTCCGTTGATTCGAGGAGCCTTTTAGTTGGTTTTCGGAGGCGTTTATTCTCTGAATGTCCCAAAGAGAAACAACACACATTTATAAAATACAAAACGACAGATTTGAGCTTCATCACACAAATGTACAGGTTTAGCAATTCTTCCTCATTGTGGTTTCTCCGTGAACAAACGCAACTCAGCAGTTACGCGTCTTACCGGCTGCGCTGCCCGTGTCTGAGCCGTGCGAGTCGTTCTCTTCCCTTTTCTCGAAATCTGGCGACGCTCCCACGGAGTAAGACCCATTCATCTCAGCCGATGCCTTGCTAGTAACTTTACCCGGATCGACAGCAGTCTCATCCACCAGCTGCCATCGTTTCTTTGGAGCCACGGCGGATCCCGGGTTCTTCTTGGGGAAGCGGGCCGTAGGTTGAGCTGACCCAGGATCAGCTAAGTCGGCGTGGCCACTAACAAACCCCCTGCCGTAAGCCAAGTCCGCCAGGTCCATAGACAGGCCTGGTATGCTGAGTTTAAGTTTGGCGGGAAGTTTTTGTTTTCTGTGCTGCTTGTCTGCACCTCCAGTCTTCAAGTGAACAGGGAAGTCTTCAAAGTGGTAGGTGTCTGCTGACATGATAGCTTTCGTCCTACTCTTGGCTTTTGAAGCTCTGTTTTGGCTCTCTCTTTTAATCCCTGGAGGGAAAAAATCACCAGAACCCTTCAGCGAGTCTCCCCCTGTCGACGTAGGCATGACCAAGGGTTCCTCTTTGATCAGGACTGGCGACGGTGGCAGAGTGAGGGGTTTACCTTCCATTTCTCTGGTATCATGCATGTCCTTCAGGAGCATGAGAAAGGTACTGAATTTATAATTCGAATCAGGTTGGAATGCGTTCGACTCAGAGTCACTGCTGTCGTCCTTCACCAGAGATTTAAAAGTCAGCTCCTTCGGATCCTGGAAGGCCTCCATCGGAGACAGAGATGAGGATGGGGGGGATGAGGAGGGCAGATCGAGCTTTTCCATCTTAATTTGAACAGGTTGCACTGTGGGTAGACTCGAGCTGAAACTCTTTGACTTCATCATTGAGCCGTTATGAATGCGTTTCTTATCAGGCTTCCTCGCACGTCGTCTTGGAGGGCAGGACGCATTGCTGGGTGATACCCAGTGAGGAGAGATTTCATCTTCGATGGGTGTATGAGTAGGTGCATTATCAGGACAATTAACAGCCGGGGCATCTGTTAAGTTTTGGCTAGTAGCCAGTGCATCTTTGATATCCGTCTCTTCCTCTGCTCTCAGAGCCCGAGTCATCAGACCACTGCTGGCAGGAAGTTCCATAGAGTGCTTTCCATTTGAACTGCTCGACAGGTCATTGCTCTGCTCAGAGTTCGTTTCTTTTGATGTCTTTCTATTGAAAATACGAGAAGGATCAGAAGAGTCGACAGAACGACTTGCTCTTTCGGTAAACTTTGTTTTCGTTGAACCCTGTTCTGTCCGGATGAAACTGTCAACATTCTCTGTCGGAGACGACTCCGTGCGTTTAGGACGGTGCAGCATTGGGACTGACTCCAGGTCTGCGTAAGGTGAGTCCTTTGGCTCTTCTTTCAGTGCACGATTTGTAGTATGAACCTGATCCACAATGTTTGTAATTATAGATCCCTCCTTTGAACCGCCAACTATGTGTCCAAATATGTCTGACAGACATTTCTTTTTCTTCTTACAGAATTTGCTCTTGTTGGATTGAGTTGCAGCAGGGTCCTTGATGAGATAAGGCTCATTTCCTTTGGGGCCTTTAAAGGGTGAATGAGTTTGATTCAGATCCATAGAGACAGAGGGAGACTCCTGTGGCTTTTCAGCACAGACTGGGCTGGGCACACGCTCCTCTCCATTGACAGACAATGAAAGAACGCTTCCAGTATTCCTTTGTCGATGTTGGAGCAGATACTCAGCTTCTGCTACACTGACTTTCCACGCAGTCAGTAAGCTTTTCGGTATCTGTCGAGAGTGGAAAAAACTTGTAATTAAACATTCACAACGTTATATGTGAGATCTGACGAGAGATTTTTTTTTTTTTACAAAATTACCAAATATTTGTAGTTTTTCTCCTTCTGCTTCCCTCTTCGTCTGAGTACTGGAAGCTCTTCAAACTTATGGCCTCCTTCAAAAGGAAGAATGGCAGTGCCTGGGACCCAGGCTCTCTCCGCTACGTCCCCAAGCATCTCCAGAAAATACATCCGACAAGGACGAGGACTGGGAACTGAAAACACAATTAAAAGTGGACTTATTCGTTACCCTGCTTGTATTGTACAATTCCTGAGATCAGTTTTTAACTGTCAGCTGGCCGGGGGAGTTTCCAATAACAATCTGAAAATAAAATCCAAAATCATATCAAATCCTTCAACATCACTCGTCTTTACCAATGAAAACTTACCTTTCATCTTAGTGTGGGTCCCATTGTCCGGGTCACATGTGACATGGCAGGGCCACCATGGCCGTCTGTTAAATTTAGCCCACACCAAGTCCCCTTCCACGTGTTTCACAGCAGGAAGAGGCTTTTTCTTTGGGCTGTTTGACTAAACAGGACATTAGAACATATGTTAACGTTCCATGTAGAAAACCCAAGAACTTTATGTCATTTTTTTTTTTTTGGTAGCAAAGTTCCATCTGGTCATGATTGAACTAAAACTATCAGTAATAGCAAATCAAAGGAAAAAAATCTTCATGTGCATTATTTGCTTTGCAGGGTAATCCTAATACTTTGTTTTCTCATGGCCATATTTAAAACTCACTTCCTCCATCGGGGTAAAACTGATGACTGAAACATCAATTCAATTAGACGGTCTTTGAAACAGTTTAACAGCAAGCAGCTCCGATTACAACTAAATTAAAGTGTAATATCACTGTCATGCATGTGCATGGTGGCTTACTTTCTCCCTGGAAAACAAAAAACCCTGACCTTGGTTGTAAAAAGCTTTTAAAGTAATTATCTGGGTGATGCTTAAGACTCACATTGGAGTTGGTCCTGGCTGGTGAGATAAGTCCAGGGTCAACAGAAGAGGTAAGTTCATCCTCACTCAGTGATTCCTCACCCAAACTCCAACCATCTCTCATAGTGATGTCCGGCAGTGCGCTGGGGCTTAGTGTAGGGTTGAGTTCGGATATAGTTTTGGACATCAGGTTAAACACAGTAGGTTTGTATGTTATTTTATTCCCCCCTGAGCTGCATGTGGTCCTGCTGTCAGAAACAGTCCAGTCCTGACTCAACTTTGTGGGGTGGTGAAATGGCACCAGCTCGTCACTACTACAATGCCCCCCCTCTTCATCCTCCTCCTTAATGTCACTGCTGTCAAACAGTGTGGACTCAAAATGCAGGCAGCCATTGGGGATGGGAGAGCAGCGCTCAAAGTTGTCCAGACTGTTAGGGGAGAAGCCATTTCTTCTAACATCCTGCAGCGTCTCCAAGGACTCTATGTCTTCATCACCTGGAGAGAGAGGCAACTGGACCGAGGGTGCCTCGAACTCATCATCACTGATGGGGCTTGCACAGTGGAAGTGGTTGTTGGGATGGAGGTCCTTCTCCAGGTCAGGCCTGCTGACCACAGTGTTCAGGTCGTGCAGCCTCCTCAGGGGATTGTAGCAGTGTGACCGGTTAGTCTGGTTGTACCCCAGTACAGCAGGCGGTTTGATGCTGGGAGATGGCAGCTGCACAGCTGACTGTTGATCTGACCCTCGCCTCAAGATACCAAATTGGTTTCCATAGGAAGGACTCACAAGACCATTGTGGGGCCTCAGCTCTGGCTGGCCTGAACCAAACACTGAGCCTACCCTGACAGGCGGTCTGTGTGACTGATTCATGTTGTCACGGCTGTATCCTGGCAAAAAAAAAAAGAGGTTGGTTAGGCAAGTCTTTCACTCATCTGTGGATTCTATGAAGGCCTGTTTATTTTATTAATTTTCAACAAAGCATGCAGACACACTGGACAGAAAAACATTACAAAAATAAAGCAGCATTTATTACAGAGTCTGACAAAAACCTAAAAAGGAGCATACCAGCCATGGACTTCGCATACACATACACACACACACACCTACACACACACAAATAAGCCATTGCATGGCCTCCATACTAGAGGCCGGTCGAGCCAAAACGGAGAACACAAACCACTGGCTCTCTCCTCTTTCACATTTCATTCACAAACAGTCAGAAAATCGCAGCACTTCGTCCGGTGTGTGTGGGTCCTGATGACTGTCGTTGACTCGTACGGTCAATGGAGGAGCGCTGAGGTTGTGTTAGAGGTGGTGACACAGAGCCATCACAGACACACACTGAGAGAGGCTCGCACAAACAAGCTACAGCCATACAGAGGAAGCGACTATAAACACACACAAAAAAAAAGGTGCTGGTCGCCTTTAAGTTCACAACACGTGGAGAAAGGCGAAAAAACTCACCATTTGGAGGACGGTCACCGTGAAGCCAACAGCGGATGTTTGAGAATGTAGCACAAAGCGAGGGATTTTCTCGGTTTGAGAGAGCGGATCTGCACAATCCAGGCTGCAGCAGCAGTCGTAGTAGGCCCAGGCACAGCTCTCATTCTCTGCACTTCATCGCCTCATCAGCGGCGGCCCCCTGAAAAAAAAAAAACTGTCACCTTAGATACAAAATAACAATTGTATCTCCGGTGCGCTGCAACATCATACAGCGGCGAATACCAGTGTCACCCCCGGTCCCCCTATCATCCACAGCAGCTTATTTACAACATGCTTTTTGCCTGCTGTCGAAGTGCCCCCGGTTATGTTAAAACAAGCCCAGGCTGACTGTGTTGGTGAGCAGCAACCAATCGGCACTGCTACCCAACCCCCCAGTCTGCAGAGGGCCGTGACACTCACCCTGCTCACACTCACACGCACGCGCGCACACTTGCAACCACTCACGCACACAAGCATTGACATGCGCGTGCATGTGCGTCCAGGTGAAGTTTCTGATAGTCGCTGGTTTAAAATACAAAAACAAAAACAAACTAGAAGATATTGTACTCACACACGAATGAATGACCTGTATGTGAGATTTGCTCTATTCCTGCGCCTCTCCCACGGTGAGTGTGACTGCAGGGTCAGTGATTCAGAGATCGAAACAACAAAATGATAGTGCGCACGGAGCCACACGGCCTCTCCGACCATTCCAAACTACACGCGCCATATTGCCTCTACTAGAGTCCTCTGACATGAGGAAACAGGCCGCTAGGAGCTCAGGAAAATGAGATAAAAGAAGGTTGCTCTTCATGTGTTATAAATGCGGAGTGATTGCGATTTAAACTGAAGTGTCGTTCCACAGTACGCCCTCACATGACATGTATGAGGGTTTTAGATGCGCAAAAATAAAGCGCTCAAACTTCGAGAGCACAAAAGGCTCGTTGCGGTGGGTCAGTCCTAAAGATGAAACAAAGAGCATTCAGCACACACACGACGATCTGAAAGGAACTTCAATCTCTGTGCGGGTTTTGATGGCCCCCACATAACGTCAGGGTTGTTTTGCGCAGATCTTTGAATGTCTCTAACCTTTAATGGTGAATGATCCGGAAGAAAAAACAGATAGATTCCACAAACCGTATTCACACACCCTTATGCACCAGATGTGCAGCGTTTACAATAAAACGTGGCCTCTAGTTGAAGACTTTTAACCAATCCCTCGGATCAATATGTGGGGATGGTTTAAAAAGCGGCCAGCGCTAGGTTGTTTCATTTTAGAAGGGGTAAATAGAGTTAGTTTTATTTTATTTTTTATTGTCTACGAGCCCTCTAGTGTCCGCACAATGAATAACACGGTTTCGATTTGGCAGACAAATTAAGTGGAAAAGACTTTTATTTTGGTTTCACATACATCACATAAGCGTTTGTTACATATTTCACAAAACTTTTTTTTTTTAAGTCAGTTTTTTGTCATGAACATCATCGCAACATACATGTACACTTTGAAGTGCTTATCAAGTGAGTTTGGGAACAAAACACTGCTATCGTTAGAAAACATAATAAAAACACACAAAGTGCAAAAGAACAAATTCTTTATATTATGGATTGATTTTTTTTTACCAGCTCAATTAAACATGTGTCATAGTCTTCCCATTTTAGGCAAGATGTGGGATAACGTCACAAAGCAAAACACATAGTGGACTGGACAACACAGATAAGACAAGTACATATCCACATAGTCATTATGTTCAAGAAAAAAAAGCTGAATTGGTTGGCTGTTTGTACTAAAATGCAAGTTTCAATGATGTAGAAAATGTAGAAACCAAAAATATCAAAGTGGAGTGAGAGAACATAATCAAAACTAAAAAGGAAAAAATGTAAGAGGGAAAACTCAGAGGTCTGAAACCTAAATACATTTATTGCAAATACTGGTGTAATTATGCATGCATTTCAGTTATAGGGTGTGGATAATGTCAAACAATGTACATTGGAGATTTAAGCAGAGCCAGTTTTTGAGACTCAGAGTTCTTTTGTCACTCAAATGTTTCCCAGCTATTCACTGGCTTCATCTACTTTACCACTGGGCTCACAGAGGGGTCTTTTCTCCATCATGTTGTATGCAAAAGATGGAACATCACAGCTAGTGAAGTCCAGTTTCTTAGGGACACTACAGTTGCTAAAGTCAAGTTTCTTGGCGCTGTCACAGTCAAACTCAAGCTTCTTGAGCCGAGCTAGACTTTTGATGCTGCCGGGGGGCCTGCCGGGGCTGACCTTGTATCCTGCTGCTTTGGTTGTACCAAGGGGCCTCCCAGGGCTAGTTTTAAACCCGGCTGCTCTCGTTGTCCCAAGTGGGCGTCCAGTACTTGTGCGATAACCAGCTGACTTTGTGGTTCCTGATGGCCTCCCTCTCCGCCCTGATTTCACCATGCCCTTCTTCTTCTTAGAGCCATCTGGTCCTGCATCCTCACTGTCCCCGATCCTCACCGTTTGGATCTCAAAGTCAGTCTGGTTTTCTTGCATTTGACATGCCATGGCCTTGTGCATGCCCTGTGGTAAAGGGGCTAGGCCCGCAAGGGACAGCTGCAGACCATGGGCTGTGGCAGAGGGGTAGAATTTGTTGGATTGGGTGCTACATAAATCAAAGTGGCTGGCTGGATGACAGTCCTCTGCCAGCCCACTCATACAATAGTCACTGTTGCTGCTGGTCACTTGATGCATCATTTTCTGTAGGAATTCAGAGTACAGTGATTAGAAAGGAGGGGTCACATAAGCAGCACCTTGACAAACACAATACCAAAAAAGCATTTCGAGATGGTCCCTCTTGCTGGAGCAGGCAGGCCTTATAGCGTTAGAACACATGTGATGTCAAGACAAAGACAGTTTGAGCTTGCAAAATAAAACTATAGGCCAACGGTATGTACGTATATGCATGTTCTTCTCACAATACTCAGCTATTTGTATAACGTAAAATGAAATCATCGTACCTTATTTGTTGGATGGTTGACTAGAAAGGGTTAATTTCGAATCGGATACATTTTCTTTCTCTTGCAGCCCCATCATGATTGGAAACGCGCTGCACAAACTACGACCTGGCGTCCATCATTTTGACTTCAAGCGAAACTGTCGTTTCTGTTGCCTATTAAATGCTCATTTAATCCTAAATGTAGAGGTTAAGATGAGAGAGGCAGCCATTTTCGCCTGGAAAAATAATGAAATAAAACAGGATGCGTGATCCGCGCATGCGCACAATTGAATTCAGGAACCGCAGGAGACAATAATGGTCACTTGCATTCATGGAGTCTGCCAAAATAAGACTACATTATAACGAATTTAAATGCAATTTGGACTCAGTTTATTCAAAATATTTCAAACACCAATCCAGGAATAACACACGATGACAAATGAATAAGGCAACTTACTAAACTATGTCTATCATCATCACTGGTCTAGAAACAGTGTAAGTAGCACAGTAAAAACAAAGATTAATGACAATACCAGATCAGCTTCCATTTTTGTATTTTATTAATGTGTTTTATTACATCAACCTGAACAGACACTGGATCAATGGAGCAACTGCAGTGCTAGAACAGGTAGCAATATACATTTATCAGCATTTCCCCCAATGGTTGTTTCCAATCATTTTCAAAATCAGTCCACAGGACTTAAGTTTCCTTGATGAGCTTGGTCAGCTTCTGAATCTTTGTTTTGGTGGACATGTCAACATACTGGTCTCCGATACTGACGATCATGCCACCCAGGATTGAAGGATCCGACTAGGAGAAAAACAAACAATAACAGTTAAATTCATTGTTTGTGGTTAGACAGTTATAAAAACTGCTGAGTGGTTATTTAAATGTTTCTTGGAGTTGCGATGACACAATACCTTTGTTTCAAGTTTGATAGTTTCACCCTTCTGAAGGAAGCCGTTGAGAGCTACTTTCAGCTCAGCAAGATTAGCTGCATCTAAAGGCTGTAATGGATAAGTGTATATATATATATATATATATATATATATATATATATATATATATATATATATAGAGAGAGAGAGAGAGAGAGAGAGAGAGAGAGAGAGAGAGAGAGAGAGAGAGAGAGAGAGAGAGAGAGAGAGAGAGATTGCAATAAAAATAACAATCCATTATTTATAAGTGAAAGACATAATATAATGATGTTAATGGAGGCAAAGATTTTTTACGTGTTGGAGACTGAACAAGGATTTTCTTACATGCTTGTTCATTTATTTCATACCTGAGCAGTAGTAACGGAGCAGATGACCTCTCCACGGTGTGCGCTCATCATCTTTTCAAAAGCGCTGATAACGCTCCCAGTTAAGGGGAGACGACCATTATCAGCCAGAACATCTACAAAACAAAAAAAGAAGATGTATTGCCATGTGACGTACGACTTGCGTCTGTGCAGCACAAAAAAACAGCCCTGAGTTTAGAAAATAATGTGGTGAGATAAAAGTGTTCACATTTTCTCACATCAGTTTAGTTTGAGTAATATGTTGTTTGTGATTCCATCAAACATGTTCTGATGCACAAACACATTTTATTTAACCGATGGCTTAAGATAGCAATACTGCTTCCAATGCAGCTTTAAGTCTACAAATGTGAATTATAAAATAGGCAAAAACTAGTAGTATTATTAACATTTAACATTTTTTATTTTGTAGAGATTTGTCAATGGAAAATTGGAGTCTAGCGAGAGAGTGGGGAATAACATGCAGGAAAGGAGACACAGGCCGGATTCAAAACCAGGCAGTCCGCTTCAAGGACAATACTGTAAACTAACCACTCGGCCACATATGAACTCCTGCTGAACTAAATCCTTGCACATTGCCGATCCTTTACTTAAAAAGCCCTACACACAACAGAATGGTTTGTAGGTCTGTCATGCAGGTTTAATCTTTAGGTCTGACAATCGTAAGCTCAATGTGACCTCCACAAGTCCTCCAGGGGTCACGGACACCAAAGCAAATTCATTACATAGAAAAAAAAATTAAAGTCTGATTTCCTAATAATTTTACGATGTACTTCATGTGTGTTGGTGTTCTATGGCCATTATAAGTCACATAATTCGTAAGCGCACGTAAAATTGCTTAGAAATAAATATTTGTTTCGTCTGCTTCCTTTTGCCTCTACACCTACAATAAACAAGTAAATGTCACTTAAATGTCTACACTCCAGGCTATCATCTAGATAGTGCAAAGCTAAGGCAGATGCAAAAACCCTTAGTGTGTATGGGACTATTATGAGAAGCATAACAAAGAGATATATATGAACAAATAGAGCAGCATTACATCAACACTACTTACTGATGAGGTTGACAGTGATGGGGGAAACCTTAGCCTTCGCAAGAGCATCTCCAAAGATCTTCATCTTGAGACTGCGCTTGACATGAGGATTCATTACAATGCTTGAAAGCTTGGAGTCTTTGATCATGTTCTGAAGAAGAAAAGAAACAACAGTAAAAGACAACTAACTATATGTGTGTGTGTGTGTGTGTGTGTGTGTATTAAAACAGCTGGTTAGAAGTGGCGTGCATTGAATAATTTGTATTAAACTTAAATATTAAGTTAAAAACCATATCTGATTAAGACTTTTAATTTTTTTTTACCAATTACATTTCTGAATATATAAAAAGAGATAACTAAGAGTGAAGTGTTGAGGACAACACTGCTTCCAGGTCTCTGTTGGACTTACAGAGACATTTCCCAGCTCCTTCTCCACCTGGTCCAGTTTTTTCTGCTTACTGGCAGCTGAGAACAGAGCGGTGGCATAGCGGCCCTCAACGCCATACACCTGGATGGGGGGCTAGAGGGAGATAAACACATCCCATTTATCAAATTACAGTGACATATTATGATCAAATCTGCCTGCAGCGTTAAACAACGTTAACTTCATTTACCCTCATCAGTTTAGCAACCGGTCTGGTCACAGACGTGCTGAACTGACGGACCTAAAAAACAGAAAATGTATCAAATCAGCACAGGGAAAACACGACTTTTTAGCTGATTAACTTGTTGGGGTTTTTTGCACGCTCTGTACCATTTACGTTAAAGACAGCTAGCTTGCAAGCTAACGTTAGCAGTCATTCAAGTGCAAATCCTCGTGTGAATTTGTTTGACATTCAATACAGCCCCCCTCGTCTCCAGGGCACATTAACTACATAATACATGTTTTTACCTTATACAGAACAGGGTTAGGAGTATGAATGGAGGACTTAAATGACAAAAATCATTGAATGTCGTACCTGCTGTCCTAGCATGAGTGCTGCCATTTTCTCCTACAGCTGTCCAAAGTAGAAAGACTCAACTGCGCATGTGCGTTTGAGAGGAAACCGTCTCGCGGACTCTCTTCTTGTGGGTTATGTAGTCTTTTAGATTTGGCGCGTTCTGACCTATTTTTCAGTCTATTATGGTTCTGACACAGGTAAAAATAAAATAAAAATAAGGCTATCAAAGGGACACATGGATTGAAAAGTTAATCTTCTTGCTACCATCAATGTTCAGACGCATTTTAGCTCGCAAGTTATGAAGAACCATCTGTAGTCTAAATAGTGTTGTACTTTATTTTTAAAGTAGGTATCCAACATTTAGGACCTGAATATTGGATACTGTGGACCTAAAATTTAGGTCCACAAATTACAAAAAAAGGTAATTGATTTCATTAGTAGCCTAACTTAATAACCGGATTATTAAAATACATGAGTTGTGTTTCAGCCACAACAAACTGAGGTTTTGCGTTAACTAACTAAGTCTGAGAGTCATGTTATTTACTGATAACTGTTTTTGTTGTGGGGCTACAATAGGCTACTTTCCAAACTGACCTTAAAGAGACTGAAGTGTTTGTTTGCCCATTATTAATCGTTTGTTCCGTCAAAATTACAGGCGATTAGGCTGAAAAAAATGTAGGCCTAGGCTATTAAATATGTATGAAATTAATCTTGACAGCAGTGTTACAGTTAGTCAATTTTGTGAGCTTACAAACAACCGTTCTGGGCTTAATGATTACATGGGCTACTATTTTGTAAATGTTTTCTATGAATAGAGAAACTGTTTCTAAATATTTACAAAACCCCTCCACAAATTTCATTTCAGCTGTTGTCCTGACTGTTCCTGATTCTGCCAGTAGAGGGCAGTAGCCTGCACCAAGCAAACACTAAGGAGGCGCAACTCCCCTTCTGCCTTTGAGACCTCAAAAGTATTACAAGTTAGTCATCAAATGATTAAGAGTGATCACAAGTCAAAACGTACTTCTAAATAATTATACTCCCTATCTTTTGACGATTATTACTTACAAAATACTGAGTGGATATTTTCCCCAAGTATTACATTTCCCCAAATAATTGTTTAGTAGGCTCAACATTGTGATTTCATCTCAAAATAGAGGCTTATTGTATCGATACACTTTAAATCCAAGTGGTAAAAAGCTGTCGTGCTAGTTAAGAGTTAAATCATTTTCACTCTTAGTGCCTCTGGCTCTAGGTCCGATCACTCAGCTGATAAGGCCTCATGCATTCTGAGCTAACCAGTTGCAGCTAATATCAACATAGCAAACACTTTTACTCCTTCAACTCATTAACTTGTGTCTTGCAAATTAATTAAAAATTGTGGGTTTTCTTCACAGCATGTAGGGTAACTTAATGATTTTTGTCATTCGTGTTTACTCTGATATCACTACAATTCTACAACATTGTGTATCTTCAGTTTTAAATGGTACAGTAAAAGGCCATCCTTCTGTTTGTAGGAGTTTGTGCATAGAAAAAAACCCTGTCCCTCACCACTCCTTTTATATCTTTTTTATGCTCAGGTTTTTAACTCTGCCTGATTTTAACTGTCTGACTCTTTACCATTGTTTTTTTGTTTTTTATTATGGTAGCACTTCGAGATTTTATTTGAAATGTAAGTTGCATTATGAATAAATCGTATCATTGTTATGAAGTCTGAAGAATCAGATTTTCACTTTCTGTTTAGAATCCCGGGCACATAGTTCTCTGGGCTAAATAAGAGAGGGACCATGCAGCTTGTTAAAGTATGTAGTTTAAAAGCCAGCGCCCATGATGGTAGGCCTACATGGTATAACAGGCTACTGCACATGGCATAGGTTACCTGCACATTTATAAGGTCACCCATGGTAAATGTTATTCAGATTTTTGAGCAATATGTTGCCAAATAGGCAATTTATTTTTCACGTAAGACTTTGCTTATTTTAGTAAGACAATGTCAAACCATTTGCGCATTAAACAACATGCTCTTCTATATGCGGTCCATATATCACACACAAATCTGTTGCTATAGCAATGAATTCAAAATGGCCATTTAATATTTCAAAAACAACTTTTTGAAAATGAAGTCTACATGTTGTGTTTTAGCTATATGAATTCAAAAAGTGTGTTCCCATTATAGTTTGTTACACATTTCACAACATCCAAACATTTTGAAATTAGGGATGTATGAAGATCTTCATAATCATTATTAATCTTCATTTTGATAAGTTGTTCTCATTTTAGCAATATGAAAGTTCTTATTTTGAGACAATAAGTGTTCAGTCCAAAATAAGTCCTTAGTAACAAAAACTTTATCTTCCATAATCCAGACATATTAAATCACTATTTTAAAATAATATTTTTTATTATGCAATACAAATCCTCGTCTTATTTAGAGACTGGGCATCCATGCAAACAAACACATAGCCTGTCAACAATGTAAGACTAATTTTGTTCAACTTGGGTGAATAAAGGGATGCAATGACGTCAGTAAGACGTGTTGCTCTGCCTCGTGAGCACAGTTGTCACTGTTGGGTCTGATAGTTTGTTGAGATTGTTTTATTTTTTTCCTCAGGGACACTAAATGCTCATTGTGTGATGTGAAAAGGAAGTGTATCCTGTCTGTGCCATGTGAACTACAGGTTTTCGTCCCCACCAAACGCACGCCAGCTGACGCATACGTTTGCGTGCAGCACACACACACACACACACACACACACACGTATGCGCGCGTGCATACACAAACATACACGCACACTCACACGCGAAGCGAGTGACCGAGGAGCCTACGAGGACGAAGCGCTGCAGCCGGGCCGTCAAAAACCCAACTAAACAGCGACAGGTTTTCCTGGCGGACTGCAAAGCTGTTCGGGCTCATTAGCTGACGGAGAACCAGGCATGGATGACAAGTCGTTTACTAAGGAGTTGGACGGATGGATTGAACAACTGAATGAGTGCAAACAGCTATCAGAGAACCAGGTTAAAGTCCTGTGTGAAAAGGTAAGGTTGGTTTGCGCAGGAAGGCGGCGCAGCTATCAGTCATTAGCTTTCCCCTCATGCTAGCGGAACCTTAGCTGCTACATCTCCTGAATTGTTTGTAGAAGTATTTCCAGGCCTGTTGTCAGCTAATGCACCGTTCAGCTGTAGCTGCAGTATATTTTTAAGGGACTCCACTCGCCAAGAAGATGGAGGGACATGCCTGCAAATATGCTTCCTCTAGCTACGCCCACTCCTGGTGCGTCTTCTTCACTGGAGTACACTGACACTACCATGGCAAACTTATTATATGCTGTAGACTTCAATGCCTGATATAGGATGAATATTCAGTTTTTCAATGCTTTAATGGTTTTTGAGAAAGAGGAAAAAAACAATGCCATTTTGTATTTCTTGATTGCACCATACTCATCCTGTTTTCCTAGGCTAAAGAGATCCTGACCAAGGAGTCCAATGTGCAGGAGGTGAGATGCCCTGTGACAGTCTGCGGAGATGTGCATGGTCAGTTTCATGACCTCATGGAGCTGTTTAAGATCGGGGGGAAGTCTCCAGACACTAACTACCTCTTCATGGGAGATTATGTGGACAGAGGTTACTATTCTGTGGAGACTGTAACTCTGTTGGTGTCTCTTAAGGTAAAATATATATTTGCACATCATGTTGAATGAGAAACGAGTAGGCATAATACTGTATTTGGAGTTAAGGAAAGGATAATGTTATTTTTGTCAATGCGTGCCCCCTTTTTTTTTTTTTTGTAGGTACGGTTCCGTGAAAGAATCACAATTCTCAGAGGGAACCATGAGAGCAGACAGATCACACAAGTTTACGGCTTCTACGACGAATGCTTAAGAAAATATGGGAATGCCAACGTTTGGAAGTACTTCACAGATCTGTTTGACTATCTGCCCCTTACTGCACTCGTAGATAACCAGGTAAGATTGTGTGTGTGTGTGTGTGTGTTAAGATGTGTGCATGTGATCTACAGCGTGGACGCTTGGATAGCTTTGCTGTTATATCATGTGCAGAGGCTGTAGACCTTTATTTTTTGTCAGCAGGGTTCAGGTCTTGCTTCGGCCCTTTCGGCCCCTTAGCAGCATCACCCACTCCCTTCCAGGGTTTCCTGACTCTGTTCAGCTGCAAAAATTGACCCCCCCCCCAAAAAAAAAAGAACAGAAAAGACTGATTTGTTTCTTTTACGTCTTTAAGATTTTCTGCCTCCATGGAGGACTGTCCCCTTCAATAGACACACTGGAACACATCAGAGCGCTGGATCGCCTGCAGGAGGTTCCTCATGAGGTAAATTATTCCCTTAAAGCTCCCTTAAATGATGTATTCCTCTGACATATTTATCTTTAAACATTTATTTTAAGGAGTTATGTTGTGTATGTAGCTGCAAGAATGCACCAACAACATTACTGTTGCGATACTGACATATTTAACAGATCTGTGTCTCGAGTTTACAGCTCAAAAAGTAAAAAGGTAATCTGTAGTAATCCAAGTGAGTTATTAATAATTGAGGAAAAGTAGAGCTACAAGACTTTCAAATATCATAGTTGTTTTTTTCTTCTTATTCCTACAAGAACTTTAAGTGAGCTTTGAGAAATTGTGATGGTACATTTTTTTTAGATCAAGCGATAAAGAATAAACTCAAATTTAGACTGATCGTTATTGTGAATAGTTAGAAGTTGCTGCCCTAACAAAGTTGATGTTATTATTGCACACAACTGCAGTTCTAAAATGTGATGGGGGTTTTTTTATTGAGCTTGTCTTGTTGACTAAACAGTAGTTGTTTTTCTCACATTTCAGGGTCCAATGTGTGACTTGTTATGGTCAGACCCAGATGATCGTGGTGGCTGGGGTATCTCACCCCGAGGTGCTGGTTACACCTTTGGGCAGGACATTTCAGAGACTTTCAACCACGCAAACGGCCTGACTTTGGTTTCAAGAGCCCACCAGCTGGTGATGGAGGTACTTCTACTTAGTTTAGTTTCTCAAAGTAATTCAACCTTTTCCCTTAGAGAGTCTAGTTCTTGTAATATGATGTAAAATATACAAAGGTAACGTGCAAGTATTCTCTTGATCTAGGGTTATAATTGGTGCCATGACCGCAATGTAGTGACCATCTTCAGTGCACCAAATTATTGTTATCGTTGTGGAAACCAGGCAGCAATCATGGAACTTGATGACACATTGAAATACTCTTTGTAAGTAAATCATTTTGATTTCACTGTTTGAACTTTTCTTCATCTCAAACTGGGAGTTGAATTCTGTCTTTGCCTGTCTCAGCCTTCAGTTTGATCCTGCACCACGCAGAGGAGAGCCACATGTGACGCGGCGTACACCGGACTATTTCCTGTAAAGATCACAAGCAACATGAAAATGCAGCATTCATAACCGAATGGACCAAAACAGAAGTGTGCCATAATCACAATGACATTGAAACTAACACATCTAGCTAAAGAAAACCATCCTTTCAACTTCTCCTCTCTGTGCATGATGTTTTTATTGCTATGGATTATTGCTACTATGAACCATACTGTCACATAACATGCTGGTTTGTCAGGAAACATGGATGAACTAATGCTCAGATTAATGGCTAAATCTTTCTGTTAGAGTGTTGGTGGTGACCAGTGTGTATCCATATACAGTATCTGTCTGCATCTTCCACTTGGCATGGCCTCAAAGTAAAGGTTGCAGTAATTCAACGTGAACTGTTTTATTTTATTTTTTGTAACTGAAGCACAACTGTTTATTTTGTGTAAGTGTGTTAGGGGTGGACTTCTGGTAATGAATCTGTTCAATTTGCACTTTTGTATTTGATTTTTATCACACAGAACTGAAAGACTGTTCTTTTTTTTAATACCCTGTTATAGTAAAAGTAGCTCTCTTTCTGCTTTGTATGTCATGGGAATAAATGTAATTCATTAAAATAGGCAATATTGGTATAAATTATGTCAGTTGTAGAAAACTAATGAACTTACTGTTTTTCAGTCACAGATATACAAAATAAAGACAAGTGCTTCGTCATTCATTTTCTCTAGGTATAGTTTGTGGCATGATCCCTCTCACCAGCCACCACTAGATGGAATCAGATGCTACAAAAAACTTAATGTCAATCTATATATGTGTGCAGAAAAATGGGTAATCTTGGTTTTCTTTTCCTATACAGGCATTCGGTTTATTTTACATTTAAAACCTAAAAGGAGTATTATTTTGCATTTTGTTGTGGTTTATGTTTGTGTTCTGTTTTCCATATGCTTTATATTTATTTCGCATGAACCAAAGAATGTTTCTTTCAAACTCTCTATTTTTACCACTACATTATTATCCCTTATAATATCAAGCAGGTGTAAATAAAGTCGTGTATGTGTAAATCCAAAGTTTTACCTGTTATTAATGATTTACTACCATTGAGTCAATGTGACGAAAATGTCGGAGCACTGACGGATGTAAGGCTCAGTTAACCTCTGAAAATAAAAGCCTCATTTGACGTTCAGCATGAAATAAAACAAACATTTCAGCTCACGTGCACCCAGAAATAGCAGTTTTTTTAAAAGGTCTTTGTTTGTTCTTATCTTCCTTTTCTTAAATGGTAATTTATTATCATGCATGCGTATTTTGTTTCCAGAGTCAGGTGCTTCTTTGAGGTAGGACTTTTATTTTGTCGCCGTGCTTCCTGACACTGGGGGATGTGCCTATTTGTGCTGTGACGCTGCTGCATGTCAAATTAGCTGGCTGCATCCTTTCAGGGACACCTCTTGCGAACCGCTGGAGCCCACAGTGCAGTAAGTAACCTGTATTTCTAAAATGGATCCAGTAAGCAGTGGACTTAGTAAAGAGCAGCATGCACTTGGTGTGTGAGCTCCGGGGAAACTGTCGTTAGACTGCTTTGGCAGTCCGCTGGATATGTGGATGTGGCAGGCGGATACTAGTTGAATCTGGAGCGCACAGCTGGACAATTATCGGGCTGGACAGATGCCATGCTTAATTAGTCGTTTTAAATTGATGCTATTCCCTTTATTTCTGCCATTTACTGAACGTGAAATCGCATTGTGCAGATGCAACAACACCTCCAGTCACAGTCCAGATTTGACTGGTCTACGGCAGGCTGAACAATTAACCGTATCCAGTCAGGGAGCCTGTTGTTTTTGTTTTTTTGCCTGCGACCACAAACAGAATTGTCCAGTGCAAAACAAATGTTACCTAGTAAAGAAATCACGGTTTAAATTAGGTGTTAGGCTATTTTTCTGTGGGAAAAAATGCAAAGAGGTGATGTGAATTGCAGGTTAATGTGTAGCCACGCAGGCCGCCTTTGATTGGCTAAGAGTGAGGGCAGAAGCCGTTGAAGGTTTGTAGATCAGAGGCCACTTTAGTCCAAAGTTCATTCGTCTGATATGACCTTTATTGCTCATGAAGCTATCATTAATATTATTAATACCATTTACAACACGGTGTGTCCATTAACCATTTCTTAAAATGTGCATTGATTCAGGGTTTTATTGGATGAACTAATATAGGGGTGCTTTGTTGTCACCTCGTGAGAAGCCTATGGAGTTTAATTCAATTTAAAGGAACAGCACGCATCCTGCACGCTGGAAAACAAGAATGTATTCTTGTCAATCCAGCAGCCATCTTTGGTGCAATTTCAGGTGGAATTTCCTTGCACTGACTTTCGTGTCACCCTGTAGTTGATCTGGACTGTTTTTTTTATTTTTATTAAATAGTGTCTGCATAACT
Source organism: Symphodus melops (assembly GCF_947650265.1). Classification (NCBI taxonomy): domain Eukaryota; kingdom Metazoa; phylum Chordata; class Actinopteri; order Labriformes; family Labridae; genus Symphodus; species Symphodus melops. The sequence continues at coordinate 15,579,402 of NC_136699.1, forward strand.
TGCTCAGTAAACACTCACATGATAAGTTGTTTTGTTGATAAAAGTCAATGCTTTGCTCAGCTATTCACAGATTCATGCAGAGTCTTTTGTCACTCCCCAAGAGCTGTTTTCAGCCATAGTTTGGGGGTTGGTGTGCTCCCTCTATAAGGGCTCTGCAATTTAGTGCTTCACAACCCTCTTGTCAGGTCAGCCATAACCATGGCAACAATATGCTGAATAAGCACCATGACAATCCAAACAGGGGCTTTTATTTTCACTAGTCCTCCTACAATGACTATTGTCTGCAAAAGAAAACCAGAAGTAGAGGCTTGTAACTCCTGAGGTGAGAGCTGGAGCCATGTCCTGCAAAAAATATCAGTCAAGATCATTATTCAAGTACATGTTACAGTACTGATTATTTGTGCTCATAGATTCAGCACTCCTGTTCCACTGATATCCTCATGAATGTGTTACTGACTTATACAATTATTGTAACGCCTGTTTTTTTTGTCTCCAGATAAACATGGCAGCAGAGCTCTCCACTTCCATTAACATCAAGGAGCCCCGGTGGGATCAGAGTACATTCGTAGGTCGGGCTAAACATTTCTTCACTGTCACTGACCCCAGGAACATCCTACTCACCAATGAACAACTAGCTCATGCACACAAAGTCATCACTGATTACAGGTAAATAAATGAACAGCTGCAGTAGCTGGAGCAATTTGCTATTGACAAGGATGTCAACTCAATGCCGTTACAAGATGAATGTGCTTTAAATGTTACCTTCACTGTCGTCTAGGCAAGGTATAGTGTCTCCAGGACTGACAGAGGATGAGCTGTGGAGAGCCAAATATGTTTTTGACTCAGCTTTCCATCCTGACACTGGGGAGAAGATGATCCTGATAGGCCGCATGTCGGCGCAGGTTCCCATGAACATGACCATCACTGGATGCATGATGACATTTTACAAGTGAGTGTCAGACTCAAGTTTTGAGATTCTATCCCCTGACTACAAACAGCTCCCTCCCTTCAGTTGGATATTAAAGAGACGTTAGATGCAAAAGTAACCGCTTTGAGTTCTCTTTTATTCTACTTCAGTCACGTTGCTGAACAAACATCTAGCCCAATGCTGAGGACAGGAGGACAAACTCATGGCATTTAGGTGTTTTAAATAAATTATATATATATATATATATATATATATAAATTAGTATTTTTATTTTGTGTTGTACCTGCCTATAGAGAATACTTGTTCGAACACTTGTTATGTTTGTTTGGTTGCCAGTCTTGCTGCTGCTGTGTTTTTTTTCTTAGCGTTACATTAAATTGCACTGAGCTATGTCTTTGCTGAAGGCAGTTTTTCCTCTGAGGACAGTAAAGTTTTTCAATCTAAACTCATCGAGTAGGGTGAAACACTCTGTAGGAGCCATGAATGAATGTAAATAGTGTTGTGCTAACTAATGTTTATGAGGATGCTTATAGTTTCTGTTTTGGGGATGTTGTATTTTTAGATGTTGAAAATGTCCTTTATTATTTTTGCTGAATGTTAAAGGATCTGTGTGATATGAGTGTTGACACCTAGAGTTAATACAATATATGCAGAGTTTTCACCTGTGTGTGGATAAAAAGATAGGTTAAGTTGGTCGCTGCATTTCTTCTTAATTACTCATTTTTTTAGATTACTGTCATTTAGCCTACATTTTGGATGTTATATTTAGCCAATCCGAATCTTATTAAAGTTGTTGGCGCATCACGCAATGAAAACAAGGCCTGACCTCAGCTTTTCAGACACCTTAATTTTCTTTACAGAAGTTTGAAACTGTCACAACAAATCTCACTTTTAGCATTACAACTTAAAAATTGACATTTTTAATTTTAAGGAAACAAACTTCATCTCCTCTGTGGTCTCTTTTTGTGCTCATGACTCCTCTGTTGTCAATCCTTAAGGACGACTCCAGCTGTGTTGCTCTGGCAATGGATCAATCAGTCTTTCAACGCAATAGTCAATTACACCAACAGGAGCGGTGACGCACCGATCACAGTCAGGTAGGAGACCTATGTTTTTGTCACTGAGATGAGCTCATATTAAACCCTTTGAAAGCAGCAGAGCTCTCTTGTGATGTTTCATGATGTAACCAGTGACTCTCTTGTTTGCAGTCAGCTTGGCACAGCTTATGTGTCTGCTACCACAGGGGCAGTTGCCACCGCTCTAGGACTAAATGCACTAACAAAGGTATCAGTTCATGTAACCCCATTTTAGATATCATTTTAATGTATCCACCTCAACTACATGAATGAAATGAGTGACGCACAAATAGTCTCTTTGTGATAGAAGAGCCTTGTTATTTACAGGGTCGTGCTCTGGTGTCAGCTTGTCGGCCTTCCTGCTTTTATAGTGACACTGCGTTGCTAAAACTACATGTACAACATCAGAAATATAACCTGTAATGAACCTCAGGCCTGCACTCGTCTGATGAGTTAAATTAGTGTGCTCTTTATGCCTCCTCTCTCCTTGCTGTAGCACATCTCCCCCCTGATTGGCCGGTTTGTTCCATTTGCTGCTGTAGCTGCTGCTAACTGTATCAACATCCCGCTGATGAGACAGAGGTAACCAAAGCACATCATTGTTTTTAATCATGTCGACAATTGCAGCCTATAATGGCTATGACCTTGAGGCAGCACGACATAAACAGACATTAAAGGCCCGTTCCTCTTCATGGGTTTAACAAACGGTCAGTTAATTGAATTTTTTATTGCCCCGTGCCTTCAGGGAACTTCAACACGGCATCCCTGTCACAGACGAGAACGACAACAGGATAGGAGAGTCAACAAATGCTGCACAGCAGGCTATCTCTCAGGTCGTGGTCTCCAGAATCCTCATGGCTTCTCCAGGAATGGGTATGACTATTGTTGAATTTCAGTCCTTGATGTGTGGTTTGTTAAACCCTTTAGCTGTCTATGGCACTGTTTAAGTTATAGGAAAAACATGAAATTAATGACTATTGATATTTTAATACAGTATTATGTGAAAATATTGCTAACATTGATATCTTATGTGTCTTCTCAGCTATCCCCCCGTTTTTAATGAACCATTTGGAGAAGAAGGCCTTTCTGAAGGTAGGCTTTTTTTATTTAGTTGCTTCAGTTTTTACACTACAGAGGGCTTCAGGATTTTTTTAAAACGTTTTTTTGATAATACCACAAATACCAAAGTTAAATAAGCGGAACTTACTGTGATACAACTCAGTTTCCTTTGAGTATTCACACATCACATTAGAGAAAAGCAGCTCAGATATGAGGCCACTCTCGTGAGGGGATTCATCTCTGCTTTTGTGTCTCTCACTCGTGTTTCTGCCTGGTCTTTTCAGAAGTTCCCATGGATGAGTGCACCCATTCAAGTCGGCCTTGTGGGATTCTGGTGAGTCGCCACAGATGCTCCACCTGATAAGCTCATGTGAAATGCCTTTAGAAATTTCCACCTAACTGCTCAAAACAAGGAATCAAAATGTCACTTGGTACTTCTCAAAAGTATGCGCTTGGAGGTTTATTAGTTTACTAAAACATCAAAGAAAACCGAGTTGAGGTTTGTTGTGAGTTCTGTGTCCCAGTGAGTGAGTTCACTGTAAACTTAATGATGTAGCCTGAAGAGGTTCTGTTAACAGTTTCTACTGAAAGATTCAGGCCCTGTCTCGTCTTTCTCTGCCAATCATGTGAAGCATTCCTTTAGCTCAGCTTTAATGATATCACTGTGATTGGAGCGCAGACACACACACACACACACACACACACACACACACACACACACACACACACACACACACACACATACAAGGGTCACAAGATAATGATTCTGTTGTTGAGGTCTGGTGATAAGACATTTTCGCGTATTGCCAGTCCTTTTAATGTATGAGTGTAAAGATCAAAGTATGATGGAGTTTATCAATGTATAAAGTTTTCAATTCACTGATTGATAGAAACAGATCATCAGGGCATGGAGCAGACTTTTAATCAATCAATCAATCAATCTTTATTTATATAGCGTCAATTCATAACAGGCGTTATCTCAAGACACTTTACAAAAGCAGGTAAAGGACCTTACTGTTTGTCTGTTAACATTAACAAAAGAGCAGGTAACAAGACCATGCTCATCGTTATGTTTACAAAAAGCAGGTAAAGGACCTTACTCACTTACTTTTAGGGATGGTACTGTTTGCCTTAATGTCTGTCAGAGCTGAAATTGCAGTTGAACTCCATGAACTGCTCGCTCATAATCTCCTCAATAATTTGCACTGTGATTGTCGCAATGCGTCACAGATGAGCACACTGTAAAATATAATAGAGCTTGACCAATTGATCTGCAGGCCGATAATATCGCCCGATATAAGCATATCCACTGACTATCAGTATTGGCTCATTTGAGTGCAGATATGCGCTGATATTACTGGATTAGTTCACCAGAGTTTCATTGTATTTACACCTTGTCTTTCTGGCTGTCACCAGCAGAGTACACTATATGGATCATCACAAGCCTTATCAAACTCCAGAGTGTCGAGTGGTGAACCACGTTCATGTTCAGTTACTTTCAAGTTTAGTGAAAATGTATTTGTAAAGCATATTTCATACACATGTAAACTCAAAGTGCTTTACGGACTAAACAAACGCAATACAAACTCATTGAAATAACCAAAAATGGATTCAAGAGCTTACTTTAAACTAAAACACATTTGTAAAAGGAGCCTGCAGCATCCCAGCCCCCACACAGACACACACTCTCAGACACACACATACATAAAGGCACAAGAGAAAAGTAATGTTTTAACCGACCTCAGGTCACAAAACTGCACCATGGTAACTAAATGCACCATCACCAGATTTCGTCTTGACTTCAGGTCAATTCAGTAGACCCGTACCTGCTGATCTGATGGATCCGATGGGGCTGTAGTGAATGAGCAGGTCATTCCACTAAGGGCTTTGTGAACAAGAAGTAATGTTTTGAATTTGGTTCTGTATTGAACTCGAAGCCAATGAAGGTTAGCACTCCGGCTGCAGCCTTTATATTCTATGGAACGTTTCAAAGACAGACATCGGCTGATTCATCCTATCAGATTTTTTTCTCCTCAGTATTGAAATTGATATCGGCACAAAAAATCTACTATCATTCTGCCCTTATAATGAAATGTCTCTAGTTGTATAAGAAAGCAGGTTTTGACCACTTTCATTTTGTTATATGGCTGCAAAACAAGCACACATGCTTCATGGATTGGTATTATTATTCAGCTAAAATCACAATATTGCCCCCCTTTAGCATTCATTTATGAATTGTGTTTCCTTTTTTAACCAATTCTGTATGGGTCTCAAAAATCTCACTTCTGTTGGGCTGAACACCAAACTGTTCATGTCCTGTGTCATCATAACTGAAATTATACTCATTCCTGTTTTTTTCAGCCTGGTGTTTGCTACTCCACTGTGCTGTGCACTTTTCCCTCAGAAGAGGTGAGTCCAACACTGAAAACGTCACTTTGAAATAAAAGCGGCCAGCGTGTTGTAGCCACTGACCTCAGCCTTCTTTCTCACTGAACACGTTAGGAGTTTCCTGCCTGTTGCATAATCTGCATGTAGTATATGTGTTCGACCCATTAACCCCTGCTTTTCCTCTGCCGGCTCCAGCTCTATGTCAGTCAGTCGCTTGGAGCCGGAGCTGCAGGAGAAGATTCGGGCCAACCATCCTGGAGTGGAGCGGGTCTACTTCAACAAAGGGCTATGAGAGTGTGGCCCCCCTCATCCAAACACTGCCATAACACAGCTGCAGGCCGAGTCGTCTCTCTGCCAGCCCTCCTCATTCAGTGTGCCAAAGTTAAGTTTGTGTCTTCTCATTTCCACCATTAAGATAGATATCTGTGGACGCCCTCTCTCACTTTCTCTGTTCTGTAATGACATGTTTGCTTTTGTCAGTGTGATGGTTGATTTCATTGTAACTGCTTGAGCAGATTTTATTCTACAACTGGGCCCGAGGAAAAGTGGGTCCCAGTTTATTGGCCCATTTGAGGTTCTTTTAAGTAGACTTATTTTGTGCAGTATTTTTTTTAAGTTGGTAACTTGTCTTTGTGTGGAGCTGCCAAACTGTGTTAATCGTCTCCTACCTGAGGTTGGCAGTCAGATCATTTACTACCTACTTGTCATTAATCATTTTAAAAACATTGGATACTCAAAGACCTCTGTAGATCATGTATTTGCCAAATCTGTCCAAACAGTATTTTTTAGAACTTATTCACTTTTAAACCTCTGATAGGTTGCAGTGTTATGTCAATGAAAAGCTTTTAAACTTTCTTTGATTCAGTTGATTCCGCCAAATAAGGGACCTTCGGCAAGCCACGAGGCTTATATTAATGTTTTAATATTTAATGAACCTGAAAACCGTTCTCCAGGGATCCACCCTAAAAAATGTGATTCTATGGTGTTGGCAGCCAATAATGGGCCAACACGGTGCTATTAGATGTCTTAATTATCAGTGTTTAAACTTCTATTTATTCTGCTTGCCAAACATGCATGAACAAACCACTCCTCATACACACGTCGTGGTATTGAACCCATTATTCACAGGAAACACAATTGTACTGTATATTTAATTGCACCTAGGCTTTCTCGCACACTGTGAGAAATCAGGTTATTAATGATTCAATTAGATAGTGGCTCTAATGTACCTTTTCCTTAATCTTCAGTGTTAGACCCAGGAATATAAATATCACATAAGTCATTCATGCCTTACTCAGACGTGTATTAACCTTCTGTACCAGAACATAGCATCCTAAGAGGTTTAATTATTTCCACACAGTGGAATGTTTCAGAGGTTGTTTTGTTGAAGTATTATTGTATACATTTGAAGTCTGTGTTTCAAAGAGAGTTCAGTGTTGAGGAAAAGTGTTCTGTTATGTTTTGCTTTTATAGGGCACAATTAAACCTCACTTATTATCTGCAGTTACATCACAGCTCTCTCGTATCGAGCTGACAACGCAGGTGCAGTCTGATGTCGTAACTTTTCTTCTGTTCCTCCCATGCAGCGTTCACTATCGAGAAGAGTGTGTGTGTGTCTGATGTTTGGACAAAGTGTGTGCAAACTGTGGACTCGATATCTGGGGCCCTTTCTGAGCTCTGAGGTGATTTACCCTCAGGTGGGAAACTCTGAGTTTATGGTTTCAGATTTGAGTTTGTTCACCCGTTGTTCAGCGCGAGCATTATAAGGATAAAAAGCCAACACTAATGGAGCCCCGAGACTACGATTCTCCATGGCAGCAGGTCAAAGAGATCCTCTTTTTGTCACCTGATCCCACTTGAACCATCTGGAAATATTGCCCACATCTTCAGACAGACATACGGCGAATATGAACAGGTTTTAATGAGGACAAAAAAGTAACACTGCTGCAGCGCAAAAGAAGGAGGAGAAAACAGCTGCTCAAATCAGCATGTAATGAAGTCTATTCACTTAATATTTAATCAGAATTATAATATCACAGGTCTAAACTGGTGGAATGGTATTAAACCTAAAGTGTATTTTCATTTAGATGTAATCCAGAAGAAGAAAAGCGACTTTAAAAAGCTTAAAATGAAACATAAGAACAAACTCGGCTCATGGTGATATTTTAATCATATTTGACATTTTAAACACAGTGAACTTCAGTTTCTATTTGAATGTGCATTATCTTTATCCCCGACATGACGCTGTATTCAAACACACAGACGACATGTCCTCTCACCTTTATCCTCTTTAGTTTATTAATTAAATAAACATCACCAGCTCTTATTCTCTGCAGAGTAATGGAGCTCCTTCATCTCGAGGCTCCTCCACTGGACAGACATGCCATGTTCGACAACAGTACTTTGTTTTATACGCTATAGTAAAGCCTAACTAACATAGAGTATTGAAACAGCCTATTGAAAAGCTAAATCATCGCTAACATACCATCAGATATGGACTGATTGAGGAAATGAAGCAGCGTTTCTGGCTCTGAAAGAGGAGACGGAGAAACTCAGGGTTCATGAAAGAAAACCTGCTCCCGACCAGGTTAGGTTCACAGACTCAGTTACCATGGTAACTGACTCAGGCCTTTTCTCGAGTGGGAGGTATCTTTAGCTCTGTCTCTTTCTCGGGTTTGACTGACCTCCCCCCCTTGAAACATAAAACCCAGAGTTTCCCTCATTTCAGAGTTAACCGACTCTGAAACGGTCCGCAGGTGGCTCTCATCCAAAAGGTTGCTTTGTTTTATCTGTTGTAAAAAGTTTTTAACATGCATACTTAATACACAGACTGTATTTGAAGTGTGATAGCTCATACCAGAGATACGGTACAGCAACGTGCATGATTTATCATTGGACGTATTTAAAATCAGGGAAAAGATGGAGTCAACAAAGATCCCCTAACGATAAAAAAGAAACGTTTAAAAGTGGTCTATAGGGTCAACTGTGTTGAAATCTTTGATCCAATGAATGCAAATGTTGATTTTACAAAGTTGAAAACCTAATTATTATGCTCGTCAACATTGACTTGATTTCATTGCATCTTTTTCTCATCATGTCTTGTAATTTCTGTAAGGTGTTCAATGTTTAATATACTGTAAATCTACTTGCATATACTGCTGTAATAGTAACTTTATTTTAGATTGTCAGTGTTTCCAGAGAGATGTTGGAGCTGTTCCCCGGATCGATTAAAGTGAAGGTTTTTTTTCTTTTCTTGTGCTGAAGGATAACTGAATGTAGCATTTTACAGTCACAACTGTTCGCAGTGTTTTTAGTCCAGATAAGCACAATGTTGTAAGCGATTTTAAATGCTGCACATTTTGAGAACTTGTTAAATCTGTTCAGTTTCCTGACCACAATACCTTCATGTATATCCTCAATCAGTGAGAGAGAAAAGAAATATAGTAAATGTTACTGTTGGTAGATACAGTTTCTGATCATTATCCCCTTGACCTCTGACTGCGTCTAATAAGTAGTTAGTTCATCTTTTGTGTGCTCAAAAGGATTCAAATAACTCCCTCATCAATAACATCTACACAAGCTTCAATCAACCAAATCAAATAAAGTATCAATACAGCCAAAGCGATTCCAGGCGAATCAAGGCAGAAGAAGTCATTGACAGTTTGCATTGAATTCAATAAGTATTTTTTAAGAGAATATCATGGTGAAACAAATGGTATTAGATTGTTTTGCAGTACATTGGGTGATTTGATGTTTAACTAACTGGATGAAATAAAGTTGATGAAACTCATGTTTGGTGTCGGAGGATGTTTAGGTGACACTGATGACTGCACAGCGCCCTCTTCTGGTTAAAACCGGACACGTCCAAAGTTATGTTACAAAGGTGTTTTATTCCAAGGCACATACAGTTCAGAACTAAGAAAGACTGGAAACATGAACTTCATTACACATCTCAAGCCCTATGGATGTGTTTACAGAGCAAAGCACAAAGTGGCTTGACAGCTACAGAACATAAAGCACCATGGGACAGCAGCAGCGTAAACCGATGGTCACACAATTCAAGAAACAGCTGTAGTGATTATCTTCTGATATGATACAGCAAACATTAAAGGCGGAAAAATAAAGCAGAGGCAGTTTAACAGAAGCCACCTACAATGGCAAGACGTAAAATTGTGATCCAGCAATTACAATTCAAACATTTTAAAAACAAACACTAAACCAAACACTAAACAGTAACACATTTATCCACAGCTTTCTGCCAGAGACTTTTCTTGGCAGGAATGCTTGGACTACAAATGTGTCTCGTCAGCTGACCCAGCTGCTTCCTGCTCCTCCTGGATCCCAAACATGTATCTTTGATCATGTGCCGTAGTGTGTATCACATGAAGAAGTAGAGCAGTGAACGAAGAGTCACAGTTTTATGAGACAGTAACATCTTTAGTGAGATGACAGAAAAGCAAACGTATTGACATTTTGGCCTTTTCATGACAAACTACGCCAACTGAATTTTTCCTCTTTGCGACATACAAATAAAATAATGCAAACACAATGTAACAAGTCCTGTTTGAATATAACAGGTGATGACTTTCACAGCCACTGACTGATGCGTCATTATTTAAAGAGGCAGCAGGTGGAAACAACTACAGACGTTTCTGATGAGGGAGGGGGGGGGGGTTCTCTTGTTGGGGTCACCTTTCACGGTCAAACTTATTCAGGATTTGACCTTTTCTCTGCATTCACTCTGTGCACGTAAAGTCCACGGTAAGCTGTGCACAGTGCTATCTTTGGAATGCGTAGGACTGTGTCAAGGTGGCCTTTCAATTGGCACTTATGTGACACCCATGATTACACCTCACTCCATGTTGCACAAAATCACTGTCAACATAAAAGTCTTCATTAACTGAGTTTGGATGTCGTATCTTGCTCAGTGATTACACATTTTAGGTGATTAAAGATGAATATTTGGATTCAACAACTTCATTTTTCCACATAAAATAAACTTAAAAAAAAAAAAGGATAAATAATAGTAATATAAATACTCTTGAATATAATTTTACATCATTGTTAGAATTTTCCATTTCAGGAAAAGTGTTTAAAATATAAGTGTGTAGTTTCCACTCTTCCAAGTGGATCATTGTTAAAACAACTTTGGATAGGTGTTAAAGATTGTACTGGCAGGTGAGCACATCTTCACTCTGCTTCTTGGATGTGTCCACCTGCTTCACAGCTCTGAAGAAGCTTCATGCCCCTGCAAACACCAGAGTTGGAGGATCAAAGTGTCAAAGGGGTTGGTGAACAGTGTGTGCTGCAGGGCATTGACCTCTACAAAAGGAAAGTCTGCAACCGAAAGAAGAAAACACCCCACGTTTAGAAGTGCATAAGATCAGCCGGACGAGCTAAGAAACAACAAGGAGCATGAAAGCTTTCTTGAAGTCAACAGCGTGGCCCCGAGGCTCAGATGGACGACTGAGCTTTTATTCACTAGAACTCTTTTAGCTTAGCACAGCCTTGAATTCAGGCCCATGAGAGCTCTACCTATTCAGCAGGCCTCTTCCTCCTCGTACAGCTCCTCTCCCACCAGCAAGGAGTGTTTGTCAGGATCGCTCAGCACCAAGCTGTTAAGAGAGTGCTTGTCAGAGCGTAGGGAGTTCATAGAGGCGCGGCTGTAGTTCACGATGCGGTCCAGCAGGCTGAGTTTTGGGGAGGGACGACGCACATCGCCCATGCCGATGTGGACGCTGACGTCTGACAGGCTGCCCTGCCGCCTGTTGCCACCCAGTCTGGACTCTAACTTCTCAGCTGTGGGCTTAGTGTAACTAAACAAAAACAGAAAAGACATGAATACAGAGAATTATTTTTAAAAAAAGCTCTTAAATTAATTTGTTCAAAAAGGAGAAAAAAAACAAAGCTTTAAATGTCTCATTACCATTTGAGTAGAAGGGAGGATAAAACCACAGACACAGACGACAGAGCCATCGCAGCAGAGCCCATCCACGGCTGTAACACCAGACCTAAAGGAAGAAACACACCTGTGGACGGACAGAGAGTTTGTTTTACCCGTCTTCAAGACGACTCTAATGACTGCCATCAAAAACAACGCATGTTCATTCATCTTATTTATCTCTTGCAATCACACACCAGCAGCTATAGGAATGCCAATCAGGTTGTAGATCAGAGCAAACACAAAGTTGATCCTGATCCTCTTGACTGTCTTCTTAGAGAGGTGAATGCTGGCCACCACATCCAGGAGGTCATTCTGCACACGAAACAGAAATAGAAAAATAGAAAACACTTCGTGAATCAGTAATTTAATCAAATCCCCATTTCGAGAAACATCCCCAAAGCAGAACAGCAGGAAGCACTAAACATAGACTTCAATATTACAGACATTATTCTCAAACTGTATACGCACTTTAAAGTGAATTATTACTGAAAAGTATAACATCATGTTTTGGAACCATTCATAAATTGTTGATGTTGTGATGCTGTGTTGTGTTGCACACTGCAGACTCCATACGTTTCACAATGACATGTTACATAAACCTCCATCAGTACCAGCGTCACAAATTCACCACAGTGCAGAGCTCAAGTTCTCACCCGGATCAACACCACATCTGCTGCCTCTATGGCCACATCCGTCCCTGTCCCTATGGCGATGCCCACGTCAGCCATGGCGAGAGCAGGCGAGTCGTTGACTCCGTCACCCACCATGGCGACTCTCTTTCCTCTCTGCTGCAGCTGTTTCACTTTGGCCACCTTGTGTGAAGGCAGCACCTCAGCAAACACCTTCCTGATGCCAACCTGTTGGAGAGATAGATAGATAGACGACACCCGTTAAAAGCTCTCTATATAAAGTGCTTAACAACATAAATAATACTGAATTTTAAATGCATTAATAATTGGAACCTGAGCAGCTATGGCTCGTGCAGTCTTGCTGTTGTCTCCGGTCATCAACACAACTTCCAGCCCCATGTTGGTCAGAGTCTGGACAGCAAGCTCAGCCTCCGGTTTCACCGTGTCCGCTATGGCTATCATCGCACACAGCATATCTACGCACAAATACAAATGATTAACAAGAAGAATAGAAGCACTCTCAATACATGTTTTAGAATTAAGATTCAGCGTTTTTCCCAGACATTTATACAAAGAGACAAAAGTCTGGGGTTCATGTTAAATCAGCACTCACTGTCTACAGCTACGAGAACGGCGGTGCGGCCTCTGCGCTCATGCTCGATCATGGCTTCATCTATGTCCGGACTGATTTGCAGGCAGTTCCTCTTCATCCACTCTCTGTTGCCAATGAGGACGACGTAGGTGTCCGTCTGGATGAGACCTACACATAGATATCACTTGGTTGAGAAAACATAAAAAGGTGCACAACAATTTATAAAACTTTTCCACTACAATAGTAGAAAAACAAATAACTAAGTTATTATTACTAACTATGTTTCACTGGTTCAGTGATCACACAACTATAACAACACATTTCCCAGCATACTTAGTGGCTGCGGGTCCATGATGAGAGGATGCGCGGTGGTTGACATTCTGGTGTCACTGATCTGGATGAGGACACTGTTGCGCTGGTTGTTATCCTCACTGTCGCTGTCTGCCTGTTTCAGCAGCGTCTCCGTGTTGCTAACCTGACATCGGATGCCGCAGCCCGGCACTGCCTGAAAGTCCGTACACACGCCGAGAGCCTCGGTGCCAAGCTCCTACACGCAGAAAGAAACCAATGATTAAATGATCTAGGACACCATGATGAGGTTTAAGTCTGGGATTAAGATGAAGCAAAAACCAACCTGTTTGCAATATTTGGTGATCGCTGCTCCCAGAGGATGTTCACTGTTGTTCTCAGCTGTGCCCATGATGGCTAACAGTCGTGAGCGTGGCATCTTGTTCCCCTCAATCACTAGCTTTACTTGGATGACATTTGGGGCCCCGTAAGTAATGGTCCCAGTCTTATCAAACACCACAGACTGGACCTGTCCATAAAAGACGAAATGATGAGTTTGAATGTATTAAAGCAGAGTGATATGTAGACAAAGGTTTCATAACATAGGAAAGCAGAACCATTTCATAATGTGTTGACAGCTGGTGAGTTACAAAACTGGCTGACTGCAAAGGGGTGTCAGCGCGTCATCATTAACGCACCTTATGTGCCATCTCGAGTGGCCCTCCTCCCTTTATCAATATGCCATTTTGGGCTCCAACCCCTGTGCCCACCATGACAGCTGTCGGGGTTGCCAAGCCGAGGGAGCAGGGACAGGCAATGCATAGCACAGTAATGGAGGCTTGGAATGCAAAGCGAATCACTGCCTCAGTCCGGGAAATGCTCTTGTCAAAACCCTGCAGGAAAGAAAAGTGGAGCTGTTAGCTCCATGAAATAAATGGTTTCACCTTCATAGAGTAGAGAGGAATTTATAGATACAGTTCATATCAACAATGAAAATGTAGTGATATGGCCCTGGGTAATTGTTTTTGTTTAAATCACGTTTATTGCCATATGTGAATATCCTGCCGTGTTCTCACATCAGCTCACTTGGACTTACTTGGGCTCTGGCAGGAGAAACGCCGGCTGAAGTCTGAGAGAAAAAATGTGGCAGTTTGCGTTCACACATACAAAGCCTCCAGAGTTTTTCAGGAGATTTATGCTAATGTTACAACGCCCTATTAGTTAAACTTTTGTTTTTGGTTTGGAAATATGAAGGATTTGATTTGATAACTTCTGATTGTTGTTTTAGGTATTGCTCAACTCGAGAGTGGGAAGAGTTGGGGTCACTTATCATGTTGTGTCTCGGTTCCCCTAGATGGGTGACAGTACATGACTAACCCTAACCCTTTTTCCTTTAGGGGTATGATTCTTGCTTTGGGTGTTAGAGGTCTTGGAATCAAATCTCGCTCAATATTTACAAAGATCAGTCAACCATTAGTGGAAAAAAAACAGAGAGGAATCGATGTTTTATCCTGATGCTGCGTTAAGGAGTTTAGTAAAGTCTGTTTTTAAGAAAGCAAAACAAATAAAAAAAACTCACAGGAAAGTACTCCTCCACCACAGAGAAGTCCAAAAACCCAATAACTGTCCAGGCAACCAACGTGAGGAGTGATATTCCAACAATGAAGGGAACAAAGTATCCGCTGATCTTATCTGCATACTGCTGGATGGGAGCCTGAAAATGAAAGTCAGAAATTAAACACCTGAGTAATTTCCATGAAAGCAGGGAGACATGGTTCAGAGGTAAAAGCACATGGTTCACCTTGGAGGTCTGCGCCTCTTCCACTAGTTTGACTATCTGAGACAGCGTGGTGTCCATGCCGACATGTGTCGCGCTGACCAGCAGGGAGCCGTTCTGGTTAATGGAGCCTGCAATCACACAACTCCCTGGCTTCTTGGTCACCGGCATGGCTTCACCTGCACGCACAAACACAACAGCTGGTGAGAAGAAGACTGGATTCCAAGGAAGACAGGAGCAGGTCACCTGTAGCAGAAAAACTGGTGTTCTGGAGGAAGCTACAGGTCCACTTACAACCGAAGACGACATGCTAGCAAATACTCGCAAAACACTTATTTTTAGATTATAAAAGGTTTGCTGATTGAAGATTGATACCAAGTGTGAGCAGTTATAAATATGTATTGTTATGTTTAACCTTGACAGTAACGGTACATAACACAATACAGGACAGGTGAAACTGATGAGTTCAATAAGAAAGAGTGCTTTGAATTCCTGCTTGTAGTTGTTATTTAACTATCTCTTCTGTAAGCTTTAGGTTTTCAATTTGCTTTGTGAATCTGTCACTACACAATTATTGTCAAATTTCCTACATCATTACACCTTATTTTTGATATTCATCAGGACAATAAGCCCCTGAGTAAGAAGAGAAAGCATTCTTAAACAAAGTGACTAAATAGATCTGATGTGTATAGGTTCATTATTCCAGTCAAGTCAATAACTCTTTGAACAACAAAATACATCTGACTGGAAACACTGACAGATTCACTTCCTGCGATCTACCTGTAATGAGAGACTCGTCCGCCATTGAGTGTCCCTCAATGACTCTTCCATCGACTGGAAACTTCCCTCCAGGAACGACTTTCACCACATCGCCACGCTGCACGAGCTCGACGTCCACCTGCTCCTCACTGGAACACAAACGGAAACAAGCGACGCTTTTAAAAGCTCTTTTCCAGTTCCAGATATGAAACCCTTTTTGTTTTTTCACAGCACATATAATCACTGGGCAATGCAGCAAAATGTAAGTATGAAATCATTCTATCCAGGGGGATGAATGGTGGTGTTTACAGAAGTCACTAACGAACACTTCATGTTAAATTTAGAAGTTTCTGAATATCAGTTGGACGACAAAAGTATTTGTTTTAATTCATGTTGACATCCATGAGCGGACTCTGTTAAGCCACAGCACATCTTCAAATACATGTTTACTGTAACAAGAAGAAATATGTTGTATAAACATATAAACCAAACAAAGATCTGAATTGATGATGGTAAAAAGTGCGTACCTGAGAACAGACTTGTCACTGCCGAGCGTGACCACCGTGGCCTCAGTCGCCTGTAGCGACATCAGCTTGGACAAAGCCTCAGATGTTTTGCTCTTAATGAAAGAAGAGAAAAGCACAATAAACGTTTTATGTGACTGATAAATGAAATAAAGGTCTGGCTTTTCCGAATGTTAGGATAAAACGAGCTAACCTTGGCTATCTGTTCCAGCCAGCGTCCCAGGGAAATGAAGACAAAGAGCATCGGCGGTGTGTCGAAGAAGGTGATGGGGTTGACTTTTGCCTTCTCCACCATCGCCACTATCAGGACAACCAAGGAGTAGGTGAAGGCAATGGTGGTAGCTAAAACTATGAGCACATCCATGTTGGCAGATTTGTGTTTGAGAGCTTTGTAGGCTTGAATGTAGAAGTAGCGACCGCCGATAAACTAAAGAGAGAAGAAACAGGAAATCATTTCATTACGATCCTAAATTCTTCTTGGAGATCTGAATGTGTGTTTTCTGTTCAACATGTTTCCAGGAAGCACAGGTAGTCCCACTGATTTACCTGAACAGGCACACAGAAGAGGAAGGAGAGGAGGTTCATGATGGACAGGCCTGGGAGCAGCTGTCTCTCCAGGAACATGGTCGAGTGGTAGCGGTTTCTGTCCTCCGCTGTCATGTTGTGATGATGAGGAGAAGGCATCTGATGGTCCATAATAATCATGTAGGTCATCATGCCCATCACTGGGACGCAGAAAAACAAGCTCACCAGGAAAGACTTCCTCCACCTCAGAGAGTGACGACAACTATATGTTAGACATCGGATCAACTGGAGTGGTTTTATTGTAGAAGAAAAACACAAATTCATTTTCACTTGATCAAGAACTCACTAATACAAACGTTATGACCATAATACTTTCATTCCCATATTAGCCCTGCTTATATTTGATGATTTTCTCGACTGTAGTTTTCCAAGTTAAAATGGGCCTTCCAGTTTTCACGAGTTTCATTTCTGTTTTTCCTGACGTTGGGTGTTTTATCAGCTGTTCCACTTTTTATTTTAATATTTTTGTTAGAGCAGCTTGACCTTAACCCGACTGTTTCCTGAGAATAATTGTTGAATCACCATTACATGTTTGAAGGTTGTTCATATAAAAAAGGAGAAAAAAAATGGATTTAACCTACGACAGCAAAAACCTAAACCACATGGACGAGGTAAGAAATCCATTAAATAGTTGAACTTTTTTTTTTTTTTTTTTTTTAAATCATAAAATGAGAGACTTGCATTTTTTCTTTGTAGAGAAACAAAATGTGGCTCACTGTTTGATCTCTTTGCTGTGGTCCAGGTGACTTGCAGTGCGGTCTCTCTTCACCAACGTCGCTTCAAATCCCAGACTCTATGACAAAGCATTTTTATTTCTTCATGTTTAACCACCTTTTCTTAAAATGATACGACACAAATATCTGGTCTGCATGAGTATGAGCTGCTGTTAACATGCAGCAAAGACAAGTGCTTAAAAAAAAAAAGAAAGAATACCTCGATCAGCTTAATGGTGTCCCGTGGGCCTATAACTTCAGAGTCGTACTTGATGTGTGCTTTGTTGGTTGCTAAGGCAACAGAGGCATATATAATCCCCTTTTCTTTCATGAGGCTGGATTCAATTTTGTGAACACAAGAGGCACACGTCATTCCCCTGACCTAGAGGAAGTGAGCAGAGAAAGAGACGAAGGTGAGGAAGAGATATGATTCATACAGAAAACAGGCTTCATGTAGGAGATAGTGTTCTTAAATAGTGATGGAAACGTTCCAGGGTTTCACCATGTGAAAATAAATAATGAACAAATCATGCGTTTACGCTGTGCAGACACAATGTCACCGTTTGCTCACCACGAGTTCAAGGTTTCCATCTGAACCTTCATAGTTCTCCATCACAGAGGCGGTGAAGCCGAGCTCTTTCACACAATCCGCGATCCTCCCAGGGTCGATGACATCAGGGTTAAAACGCACCTCTGCTTTACTCGCCATCAGTGCCACCAGAACTGAGGAGATGCCTGCAGAGTATGAAAGATGTTCTCTTTAGCGCTGATTGAAATGCTGACGCAACATGTGACTCGTGTTCATTCGAACGGGACTCAAACACAGACCGGGTTCGTTTTTCAGGTTCCGCTCGATGTTTGCCACGCAGGAAGCACACGTCATCCCTCCAATCTGGATGAAGCATTTGGAGTTTGCGTCTCTGCTGCGTTCCTTGGGGGATTCTTTGTGGATATCAGCGTCCAGCTCTTTCATAGGTGTGAGGCTTGTAGACTTTGAATGAAGGAAATCGGATTCCGGCAGCAGAGAATTGGACTCTGTGGACAAGAAAGGTTTGCTGTTAAATAAAAAAAGAAATTAAGAGATGCTATGATGTCTCAACCTCAACGTTCAGGAAAAACCTGCTGGATGATTTAAATAAGACGACACACGGCTCCAGCTATCCAGCATTCAACCTTTGGTCCCTTTATGACAAATACAGCCACAACGTGTTTCACAAATCTAGCAGATTATTTTTTAAATGTTCAGATTCGACTGCATGTGAGGCTGCAGGAAGGGAGAGACATGAAAGTCTGAAACACGACATGGTGCCGCGAGTAGACTCAAACATTTAACAGTTATCTTCGCCTGCAGAGACACCCGTTCCATCTATTACTCATAAATGACACTTCATGTCGGCAATTATTCCACTACTTTGTTTTACACTGTTGTTTGACCGTAGGTTACGTCATAGCTGCAGCCGGCTTTGCAGATTCATCCGTTTGTTTTTTTTTGGTCGTTACGTGATAAGCAGTGCCCTGAAAGGGAGCAGGACCAGGAATTGTCAAATGGAGGAGAAAGAGAAGCTTCCCGCGCACAACACTGCTTACAACATATAAAAGGAGGAGGTCCTGCTCATGACATTCAAAGTCCTGATCACACTGAAGATGAAACAGGACATGTCGGATGGGATTTAAAATCACGTCAACATATATGGACTGCTTCCAGTTCCTAAGTGGAAATGACAGACAACCTCTGGGAGAAAGACTACAACGCCTCGGCAGTTCAAATTGACGAGTGAAAATTTGTAAAATCTTTTACCAGCATGCAAGGTCATTCAATAATTACTTTATGTGCCCAAACAAAACAAAAAAAGGGTATAGGACCCCAAGTGTGAAGCACCAGCACTACAAGAAAAGCTGGTCTGAAGACATCTATACTCAAGTCTTTCGTCTGAATCGTAGAATTTAACGACTACTGTAGTCAAGTCAGTATGAGAATTTTTCTTGTCTGCTGTCCATTATTGTATCTGGTATTGTACACCGTCATATGCAATGTCTTTGAATATTTCTGTTGTATGTGTAAGTGGTGTACAAGGCTTTTGTTTTCTGTTTTGGAAAAATGTATTATATATATATAAATAATAATTAAAATAAAAAAACAAAAAAAGTCAGTATGAGAATAAAGCCTATTGGACAACCCAAACATCGATCCTCTCACCAGGTAGGAAGGCATCAAAGCCCATGTCCTCTACGGCCTCCCTGAGCTCCTCCGGTGTGATCAAGAGCGAATCGTACTCAAAGATCCCCTGATGCTCAGACAGAGAGACCTGGGCGGACATCACGCCTTTCTTTTTGGACATCACGCCTTCGATGGTCTGGACGCAGGAGTTGCACGTCATACCCTCGATGTGAATTTTAACCGTGGAGCCAAGAGGCTGGATAAAAGACGACTGTAAGGCAGCAGGCGTGGCCTTGGGCGCTCCTGCAGGCTGCGGAGGCGATAAGGCCGGCTTGGACAATGTGGGTACAGGACTGAGAGGACACGAGGAGTCCCAGGGTTGAGTCTTAAAGTTTCCTGGAGGCAGAGCCTCGATGGCCTGCTGTAACTGATTCACTGTGACCTTTAGAGGATCATAGCAGATGGAGGCCTTCTCCTTCTCCAGAGAAACCTCCACGGAGGAGACACCAGGCAGCGTGGAGATGTTGTCCTGGATGTTGACCACACATGATCGGCAGTGCATGCCTTTCACCCTGAGCAGTGCAAGCGTCGTGTCTATAAAGATTTCAGTCTCCTCCGAAGTGTCGGATGGCGAGGAAACGGTCGGCTTTTGTGAGTCGACAAAACGTTCGACCTCCGAGGGGGACAGCAGCAGAGGGCGAGGTTTGGACTTGACGAACGACGTGAAGCCGGCCACAGCAATCTGGTCGATTATGGTTTGGACAGTTATGAGGTAAGGCAGATACACGACCGTAGCTTCCTGAGTCTCCAAAACAACTGAGGAGGAAAAAAAAAATAAAGATAAAATAAAGACAAAAAAAATACAAGATCCGAGCTTGACTTTCAGAGTACAGAAATAATGTGCTTGAACATGTCGTGGCTGTGCTGAAAGATAACACAGGCGGTTAAACTCAATGAGGTTTAAACAATACAGCATCAAAAAGAAATGTACATGCTCAGAGTTACTTATATTTAATACAAACACTCAGGTGTTTAAACGCTGTGAAAGCATCTTTCGGACGAAGTCGGTAATATATTTTATATCTCTTCTTAAAACACACCTAAAATATTTACTGTTCAGTTTCATGAAGTGATCTTGCATATGATGATTTGGTATTTGAAACCTGTAAAAACGTGGATGTCTTCACAGGAACAAACACTGTTTTGCTTTTGAAATGATTTCATGGTGAACAAAGTTGACAGAACTGACAGCAAACAGCTGACATGGCCAGTTTATATGTAATGACCCGACTGTAGTCAGCTCACGTGACCTAATCTGTCGATGTGACACTCCTCAATGCCACTGAAAGGATCTCATGACTCATAGACAAATCCTATAAGCAATCTGTCAGTGGTGACGATATAAAGAGCCCTAACATAACGGTGGGTCAGATTTGAGGGTGATGCTCGACTACAAGCATGCGAGCACGTCAGCTGTGTTACCTTTGATCTTGTCAACGCCTTTCAGCTTTCCGATCTTTCCTTCGATAGTGGTGGTGCAGGAGTGACAGGTCATTCCTTCAATGCGCAACTTCAGCAGCGACACCCCGGCTCCTGAGGTGTGAGACGGGGACAAAGTCGGGCCATTTTGCAGACCGTGGCTGTTGGCTGTGGCGACGTCCAAAGGCTTGATGTTGGCCACCACCTCAGTGAGGTGCTGCGCAGGAGTTAAGGAGGGGACGAAGGTGACACTGAGGCCCGTCTGTGTTGGGCTCTCCCTGACATCCAGCACTCCCTGAATCTGGGACAGCTTCTCTAAAGCCTCCTGCTGGGCTGCTGGAGTCAGGTTTAGGGTGGGGATGAGCTGGGTATCTGTAGAGACGGGTGTCGCTGTGCTGGTATCGGACAGACTTGATTCAAAGCCCATGTCCTCGATGGCTTCTGATAGAGACTCTGGGCTCTGTTGGCTGGGGTCAAATATGATGGTGGCATTCTTCTGCTCCAGAGAGACCTACATGTAAGAGTTGAACAAAGTAAATAAAATAAAGCTGTCTTTTCCAAACACTTTATGATCAATGAAAGCCGCTTCAACAACACCGAACTGATTCAGATCCTCCTGCGTTTTATTTGAGATCCAACAGCTTTCAGAGTTGCTGTTCGAGTCAGACCCCCATTGTTCGAGTCACGTGATCTGCTGAAACGTGACTTTCTGTTTGACCTGGGGGTTCCAGGTGACAACGACCAGAAGGGCGTGTTCAGTAACATAATAGTCTGTTGTTGTCCGTATATTGCAAATGTGGACAAACGTAAACTACTTCAAAGAGGGCTGAGTTCGGTTATTGGGGAAACGAGCTCCGTTATTAATTATTGCCCTTTCTAAATGAAAATATTATCTTTAATGTTTTTGTGTGCATGTTACTTATGTACTTATGTAAATACACAGTTAGTTGGTGTTGTCTATTTATGTCTTTAATTGTGTTGAAACTTTAGACAGTCCATTCACACAGTCGTGTACTTTGATCTGCTTGGTTTCGTCAAAGTGTTCAATTCAGTTTGTTTCTTTTGTTCATTCAATTGTGGAGAATATTTAGACACTGTACAAATAACGTGTTGTCTTATGTTACACTACCCCCTCCAATCACATTCAATCATTTTTAATCTTTTTTTTTTTTTTTTACAGCAGACATGACTCTGCCTTTTCTCAACAATGAACTACGATGTAAAAAAAAAAAAAGACTAACAACGAGCCCCGGCCTCGCTAAGTTCACAGTGTTGCATCAACTGACATCAGAGTGATGACCCCAGGAAGGGAACATGTGACAGACTGAAGGGATCACTTGACTGAGCTATAAGTTCAGACCACAGTGGGTGTTTAGTCGTGAGTGTGCCTGCCTGCTGCTGTTCCTTCTTTTTTTCCCTTTTTTTTTTTAAAGACTCTGAGAAAACAGAGCGAGGAATGACGCCATTCATGCCGAGAAATATAAGCATATAAGACGTCTACTTGATCACGTCAATATAAAATCAACTTAGCAGAAGCCATGAACTAATTCTCTAAAAACACAAATGACGTTTCCTGTGGGCCCGGGCTACATATCGACCTGCTGTCACAGTCTCACAAAGGCCAGAGCTTTAACTGGGACTAATATTAAGTTATGTTCTCATTTCACCTCAGCCTGAGGGGCAGAAACACAATAAACTAAACAGCAGACCACACATTTAGCCATTAAGCTATCTGACATTGATGTGACTTGGTTTAAATCAGACCTGAGGGAGCTGAATCAAACCTTGCTTGACTTAAATGGGCAGAAACCTTCAGTTAATCGAATCACATAATAATGCTGGCCTTCCCATAAGGCTCTGATCCCATTTCTCACAGTTTAAAGACAGATCGTATCGGTACACCATTGATGAGAGTTGTTTCAGATCCTGTTCTTTAAATGAGAGTTGCAAAACATTTTCAGTCAGCTATTTCTACCACTGCACTTCCTCACTGAAGCCATTGCTGAATGACTCTCAAAACAAAAGCCAGTAAAAAAAAAAACGGTTCCTATTTCTTTGCAGACACTTTACCTTTATTTGTTTTACACCAGGCTGAGACCCGATGCGCTGCTCTATGGACTGGACGCAGGAACCACAAGTCATACCCTGCACTCCGAGGGAAACCAAACACAGATTGAATCTCTGTGTCATGATTGCTTAATCTGAAATGACACAAGAGAGGAAGTCATACAACAAAAATCAAACCAGTGGCTTTAACACAAGACAAGAAAAGTCAGGGCAAATTGTTCAAGAAGCCAACATCTTCGCAAAACGGAAAAAACAACCAAGTGCTGAGATGCCACAAGTACAAAAACAACAACCAGAAAAAATCCTAGAAAAAGGACACACATTAGACAGCGATATCAATAAGACTCATAAAGTCCGCCAACTAGTTTTCTGGCATCAATACTTAAAATAAACAATCAACAGAAGAAAAACAAGGCTTCCAAGAAGAAGAAGAACGTCAAACAATGTCAAATATGTGAAACCTAATGAGCAGGACAATTATTTTTTCTTACCTTTACATTAAAACAAAAAAACAACAATAACATCCATGTTTGAAAACAGAGCCTTTTCAGCACAGAAAGAAAGGCATGCTGATGTGAGTAATCTCTAAAAAACTTGGCCAGGTGCCATCTCAGCTGACACTTTGACTATAACTTCAAGTTTATATAAAATATGTCAACGTCAGGTTTGAAGTCGACACAGCATTACGAGATCACCTTGAAGTTGTGAGGATAGCCACCAAAGGCTCATTGTCATGTAGGAAACCAGAATGAAAGCTTTTGAAACTGTATTTGTCTTGAAGGATCAAGTCAAGTATTTGACTGAGAAAGATCAGTGTTAGTTTACGACACCACAAAGTTAACAAAAATAAAATTTTAATCAATATGAAGTTAGTTAAAAGGCTCATAATGATCCCCGGCTTAGATGTAATAACTAGTGCTATTCTTTGTTTATTGTAAAGGCAGTTTAGTAAGCTGTGGTGAAGGCAGCTCACTGGGCCTGCTGATAAAGGCTGAACAATAAGTCAAACTAAACTTTGATGATGAATTCAAAAACAAATCTGACACAGATTTTAAATCAGCTAGGAGGTAACAGGAAACTTTAAAATATCCAGAAACTACACACGCCTATCACAATGTCCAGTCTGTAAGATAAAAGCTCATATAATCGTGCATAGAACAGTGTCTTACCTTATTTAGATAGAAGTCAGTAGTTAGCTGAAGGCTACTGAGGTTAGCTGTCAGACAGTGAGCAGGCTGAACTGAGCTAGCATGCTAGCTAACCTCCTCTCCTCCTCAGCCGGAGTTACCAGAAACAAGTCGGACATGCCGCTGCATCATGCTGCCTGCAAGGAACAAAGGTGATTCCTGCTGTAATAATTATCTCGCCCCCGTTTCACAAACTCTGCTCTGAGAAGCTGTTTCAGTCTTTCTTTTCATGCCGACGTGACTGACGTACTTTCACGGCTGCGTCACAGCCAGGGGGCGGGGCTACGTACGTGTTGGTGTGATTGGCTGAAGTTTCCCCTCATCTCAGAGTCTGTTAAGATGTTAAGAGTTAATAGATAAGACACAGAAGCTCTTCTAAACAGTATTCCATGTGTTTTATAAGAAGATGGTGTAAGGGGAACAATTCACAGATGTTTCTTATTTTAACAACAAAAACATCCTGTCTCGTCTGTGAAAATGATACATGGAGCTCGAAAAGATGCAGAGGTAACATCAGCGTTGGTGAAAATAAAATGGTTATCCTCATGGGGGCGCTTTAAACACACCCTACTCTTTCTACACTCAGTCTACTTTGAAAGGTTTCCAAGTGATCCTGTGAACAGAGATTTTCACAAATTAACCACAAAAAAGGTTGCTAAAAGGCAATGTCTATGGAAGATTTTTAATATAAAATATATTGCCTACTGGTTGGGTGAGGCGTAGCTGCATGCGCTGAAAGTGCTAAAGATAAATATGCAGACGTGTTGGTCACAGTCTGTAAGTCTTAACTTACATTGTCCACAGTTTCAAGATTTAACCCACAGTATTTAAACATTCTCACATTAGCATAAAGCATGCAGGTTAATTCTGTAAATAAACTCCTGTGATTTTAAATTTAAGCAACTGCAATGAACTTTGACGTTTGAGACAAATTAATGCGTAATCTTTGTCTTGCTTTTTGTTTTTTTGTTTTTAAATTATTATTATTAATGCCACCACTTCGCTCACAAACACTCGTACACGCGCGCTGGCACACTTTTACACACTGACCTACTTTCCCAGCCCGCGTGCACATGTATCTCGTGCACCCTGCAGAAAAAGGTCACGACACGACAATAACAAACAAATAAGCACGCACACATGCCCTTACCCAATGCATAAACATGCGCAATCAAACACACTGGTGCAAAAAAAACACAAGTGAAAGTAAATAAAAAAACGTCTATCGTCTTAAAGGAAGCAATCTATGTTTCTGTATGCATGATGTTGATTGGAAATACAGCTGGGCAGATCCATGTTTTCCTGCACTCACGTGGACAGACTGCTCTGCGCAGCCCGTCAAGCTGTCTCTAAAGCCAAGAGAGGAGAGCTTATTATGGGAGCGGCTCCTGCTGTCCTACAGTATATCAACAACAGCCAGCATTTCTCCAGCTATCTGCAACCATGGCTCCGAGTGAATGCCGTCTTCTTTACAAACAGATCAACACATAACAGATAGGAAAGTGTTGTTATTGGGCGCTTTAGGTAAGTAACATGTATTTAAAGACGTTTGATCTCTAAAATATAATCTGGTTATTGTTTGCTCATAAAGCTTCTACATTTTGGTTTCGCCTACCTGGCGCCACAGGTGCTGTGTAGCTCAACTTTGATGAATTAACCTTTTGCATGGGGAGATTTCCTTCATAGTAACATAGTAAAATTCATAATGTGCAATGGGACAAAAAGAGAATAATGTGATTTTATAATGCAATAGGCTAAGTTATATTTAGGTGCATGAATGTACACATTTCTCTTAACTACTAGTATGAGGAGTCATGGAAACTTCGAGCTTAGATGTTGAACTATTATTCAGAGTGCTGTTCGAACAAGGTCCGTGTAGATACAGTGAGAAATGTTGCTTAAACCTTTGAACAGATTTGGTTAGGGAAGACCTTTCAGGTAAAAAGCAGCAGATGATGCTTCTTTGATAGATAAAAAAAAGAAGAAAGAATGCAATTGCAATGATGACATGAGGTAAAAGCTTTAGATAGGTGCTTCATTCTGTAGACGACATCAGGACATACTGGGACTCAGTCATAGAGCTCTTCCACAAGAGGAGGCTTCAACATCAATATTTTCACAAGTTTGTTTTGGTGAGTTTGCAATTTTTTAACATCCAATTATTCAAAACTTTCTATTTTAAGTCCTTCCATTGAAGGACTGAAGCCTCCTCTTGTGGAAGAGCTCTATGACTGAGTTGTGGCAGCAATGGCAATTCACTTGTGTTGGATAATTTGGTTACATATGTTCTGTCCGTTAAAACACGTTTTAGTGTAAGAGGTTGAGGTTTTGGGGAAAAACGTTTTTCAAATACCAAAATAGAGATTTATTTTTGTCATTTTGGATTTTAAAAGTTGGCTCAACATTGATGTACTGTGTACAGTGGGGAAGTCATTAGAGCTATGGAAAAGATCATGTTAAAACTAAGTGTAAGCTTAAAAATCTGTTTTTAAAACAGCACTTTCAATGTTCTGGTTTTCTGAATGACTGTAGATTGTGATTAATATAACTGTGTCTTAGGGTGAAAATATTGCACAACATCAAAAACCAAAAAAAGCCATACAATGTCACTCATATTTAACTCAATAGAAAGCACATTGAATTAAGAGCCAGTCATAGTCTCGCTGTTCATCTTTGGCATTGTGTATATTTTTGAATTTAAAAGATTTAAGATATCAGAACTTGATATTGCACATTTTCGCGCTTCATGTTTTACCTTCCCTTGTTTCATATTACTACTTTATTAAATAAGATACTAGATTTCTAATATGTTAAACGATATTTTCAGCTGTTAAAGTAAAAATGTAAAAGACATTTCAGTCTAAGATACAAACTCCAATTTAACTGCTGGATTTAGGATCAGTGCTTTTGATAGAGTTGGACATTCCTATCCCTAAAAATGAATGATGAAGAAATACAAGCAGTGATGATCTACTTGTTATCATTGCTGGTCTTTACACATAGTTATTAAATAATTATACCTCCTGTTATGTCTGGTGGAAAACAGGAAATAACCACATTTCAGGTTAAATTAATTTTGATTTGATTATATTGGGACTTTCAGGTTGAGAGTGCATTGCTCATTTTATTGATTACGTAACATTTTCAACATTACATTTTCTTAAGTTGCCAGAGAGCTAACCTGTCAGGATGAAACGAAGAAGGATGGGTCTCAAATCAAAGTGCCAGAAGTTCCCCTCCCATGAGAAGAAACATAAGTGGGGGGCGTCCAGCTTCACCCTGCCTCAATCTGAGGACTGGGGAAACCTGCCCCACTATGTTGTCCTGCAAATCTTCCAGCATCTGTCCCTGGTCGACCGGGCCAGGGCTTCATCTGTGTGCCGCTGCTGGAATGACGTCTTTCACACCCCTGACCTGTGGAGGAGATTTGAGTTTGAGCTCAATCAGCCGGCAACGTCTTACCTGCGCTCCACTCACCCTGACCTCATTCAGCAGATCATCAAGAAGCACGCCCAGCACCTGCAGTACGTCAGCTTCAAGGTAAGAGCCTCTCCTGCTGTCCTTGTCTTCACCTCCTCCCCCTCCATTTTCACAACACAGCTGCACTCAAACACAATGTTAATCCAAACCATATGCTGCTCATCTGATCATTGCTCATCAGCTGTCTTGACATAAGTGCACCTAACACATCTAGTCTGAGATTCTTCTCACACTCATCTTTCCATTCCTCATTTTTGTGTTTTTTTCCCCTCTTACTCAACTGGTGAACCCTGGCTGGTTAATCAGGTGGACAGCTGTACGGAGTCTGCAGAGGCGGCCTGTGACATTCTCTCCCAGCTTGTGAACTGTACTATTAAGACCTTGGGACTGATCTCCACAGCACGGCCAAGCTTCATGGACGTGTCTCAAGTAAGAGGCTGTCTGTGCTTTATATGCACTCTGCAATACTTTTTTAGTGCTGGCATACACAATAATCCAGATTACATATGTGATGTGTACCTTTTGTAGCCTATGGCAATCTGAAGAATTCAATACATCCAAAAACTGTATTGTTGTTTTTTTTAAATAATAATGTCCCTGATGATTTGCATTTTGATCTGGTAAATATAGAAAGATTACAGTTGTTGTTTGTCCTTCCTCAGGCTCACTTTGTCTCTGCACTGACAGTCGTATTTGTCAACTCCAAGTCCCTCTCCTCTATCAAGATTGATGATACGCCTGTGGACGACCCCTCCCTCAAGGTGCTGGTTGCCAACAACAGTGACACTTTAAAGTTGCTGAAAATGAGCAGCTGCCCTCATGTCTCCCCAGCAGGTAAACAAACATCAGCAAAACTATTAGTGGAATTAAAGGACTCCAAATGATGACAGCAAACAGTTTTTTTGAGAGCCAATGCAGTATCACAGAATCTCAGTGGTTGTGCAACAGAAGAGGTCGGCAGAGTATCAAAATCAGAAAGATTCATATTCAGGAGACCATGAATGTTTGTGCAAAGTGCAACAAACCACGCAATGAATGCCTAATCCCAAAAAGAAAAGCCAATTATTAGTTTTTGTTCTCTCTCTGTCCTCAGGCATCCTGTGTGTTGCAGACCAGTGCCATGGACTCAGGGAATTGGCATTGAACTACCACCTCCTGAGTGATGAACTCCTGCTAGCCCTATCATCAGAGAAACATGTCCACTTAGAGCACCTGCGCATCGACGTGGTCAGCGAGAACCCTGGGCAGATTCATTTTCACACCATCCAAAGGAGCAGCTGGGAGGCTTTGGTGCGACACTCCCCAAAGGTCAACATCGTTATGTACTTCTTCCTATATGAGGAGGAGTTTGAGCCCTTCTTCCGAGAGGAGACCCCCGTTACACACCTGTACTTTGGTCGGGCTGTCAGCAAAGAGATGCTGGGCCGCATTGGATTGAACTGCCCCCGGCTGGTGGAGCTGGTCGTGTGTGCTAACGGCCTTCAGCCCCTGGACGAGGAGTTGATCCGCATCGCAGAACGCTGCAAAAGCCTCACAGCCATTGGGCTGGGCGAGTGTGAGGTGACATGCAGTGGCTTTGTAGAGTTTGTAAAGATGTGTGGGGGCCGGCTTACTCAGCTGTCAATCATGGAGGAGGTGTTGATCCCAGACAGCAGCTACAACATGGAGCAGATCCACAGTGAGGTGTCCAAGCACCTGGGCCGTATCTGGTCCCCTGACATGATGCCCACCTGGTAGACCGACATGTAGCCAGACTGGAGTTAAAAAAGAACATGAGTTTTATGATGCCTACATTGGAGTCGTTATAACAGTGTTAACAGTTAGACATTTTGTTTTTCCACTGGCATAAAGCTTCAGTATTACCTTGCATTTTCCTTTTTCAGACATAAGAGGGCCGAAGATGGTGTTTCACATGTATTTTTATCTGCAGTGAATGTGATGTGAATGTGTTTTTCTCACTTCGGCAAAAACATTGTTTTCTGGCTTTATTTTGAGTACTCAGCTATTTTTCAATGCATAGATATTTTAAAGTGAGATTTTTGTCATCATAGGGTCCGACAGTCTATGTGCCTATATTAAGGTACAGTCTTAATTACCTGGCACTGGCCCAAACCTTTTTGTATTAAGGATGTAGATCTGCCCTCTGCTGGTTGCTTGTGTTATAAGCGTGCCATTTATCCTAAAATGGCAATAACAATTCTGAATCTACGATTTAAAGGAAATTTGATCCTTCATTAATTTTTTGGCCCTATTATCATCGTATGTAGCTCAATTAATTCTACAGCATTGTTGAGCCCCTCAAAATTTTGCCTCAGTCATGTTTGTGATTTCCTCCATTTTCCAGGATATAATTTAAGGGTCTTCACATTTGGAGGTAGTAGAACAAGTATCAATAAAGCTATAGTAAGATGGGCAAAGGCGAACAAAAGATTCTAGTAAGGTTCTCTTCATGTAAACCCCCCTGAGCCTTTTGTATTCTTGTATATTAGAATTAGGGTCAGTGGAGTTTAAAATAGCTTATCTTCAGCTACAACATTTAAATGTCATGTTCAGTATGTTGTGTTGATTACTTTAAGATTTACATGCTGTTCTACCTTGTCAACAGGAGGGCATTCGACCACTCATAATGGTTATCTCCTGTGAGGTTAACATTTTATGAATTAGTGTCATAGACTTGAAATAATGTAAAATATAAAGTGATGAGAGAAATGAATTTAAGCCACCAAGTGACCAAGCTCTGTTCTCGTGTCATACGTTTTGTTTGTTGTCGTTCATTAATAATGAAATGTTTTATAAAAGAAAACCCTTGACACTAAAAACAATGCAACACATTAAGTTGTAGTAACAGCGTGATCGAGCAGTGATGGCAACTCCTCTCTTTCTAATGTTATTTTTATTTTAAGTATGCAGAAGGTGGAACTTCAAACTACATCTACATTTGTTTTCAAGGTTTTATATACAGTATTTTTTGTTTTACACTGATTTCTGTTTATTAAAAAGCACTATAGCTAAAGAAAATGAAGCTTTTTTCCCACCTGTTGTCTTTTCTGTATTTAAAAGAAAGGGTAGTAATCCAGACATTTATCAGTAAGTGTTGACATTTCTATCTGTTTTTTTATATTGTTGTTTTAGAGAAAACAACAATATAAACTTTTGGTTACATTTGTCAATCTACATGTTCAGAATCGCGTTTGTGTGAATTTGTCACAGTATAGAGTATGCAGTGCTAAACTGCATCATATGAAGACTTTTCCTTGTACTTCTTTGTTTGCCAATAAATGATTTTTATCATACATCTACATGTGTTTTAGTGTTTTATAGGCTTGCTAATTTATATGTATATATATATATATATGTGTGTGTGTGTGTGTGTATATATATATATATACATGTATATATATGTATATATACACACACATACATACATATATACACATACATCAGACATGTATATATAACGTGTGTGTGTGTATGCATATAATCTTTATAAACAATATTATTTAAATTAGATAATACATGTTCTTGTAGCTGTAAAACACTGGACCCCATCTTAGCTGTTGTAATGTTTGTTTTTCTGACTTTGTCCCATTTGACCTTTATGCAGTTCTACATTCTCACCACTTGAGAGCAGCAATGATCTAAAGAAAGGAAGTGGGCCCTTATATAACCAGAGATGCTGCTGTACAATCAAGTATGCCAGCGATAACTCAGCCCTTTTACAAGTGGATTGGGCTTGTGCACACTCCATTTACATAAAAAAACCATCAGACTGTGGAACTGAGAAGTCTTCTGATTCCTCTGAATGTTCCTCTGTATCCTTACGTGTGAGGGAAACACATGTAAGGAGCACTTGTGTTTACATGTATTTTTTTCCAGCAGATTTCTACAGACATACACATTTTCCACAAATATTGTCTTAGGCCTAGTCTATATGAAAATTTAGGGTTTTTTTCAATGCGGGCAATTTAAATGGAAAATCTGTAAATCAGACACGTGTTCCCCTCACTGACAGGATCCATAGTGATTATTAAGGGTAAGTAGGTGACAGGAACACATCAAACTAGCTAAACATTTTGTTCTGGAAAAGTGCCACATTTTGGAAGGGTGGGTGGCATGACTAATTGGGTTACCAGTGTGCTCTGAAAACCCATCAGGAAAGTAACAGGCTTATGTGTTCACTATGGCAGCTTGTTATAAGCAGAGTAAGGGGGAGAGGCCCTACACGCTCCTGTCAAGTTCTTTATCACAAGATGAACTCATCAGCCCAATGATGATGATAGTTTGCCACAAGTCAAAGGGCGACAGTGTTTCTCCCTCGCTTAGGTAAAATCACAACCTAAAAATGAAACTCCAAACAGGTATCGAGTGTATATGAACCAGTTTAGCTTCAGCACAGATTTTATGAATACATCTTCATCTTATTACTTCACTTTTTTTTAATGAGACCTCATGTGTTTAGAGGCCTCTGACAGTTGTCAGTGAGGACATTCAGTGTAAATTCATCCCCCATGTCAGAGACACTGGGAGATTGGGGATAAATCGTGGGAGAGGATGGGGTAGAAAGCCTGGAGCATTTGACCCCCCTGCTGCCCCTGAAGCTCCTCCACTCCTTGATCCTCTGCTCCCTCGTGCAGGGGTCCATTCGGTCCAGCTGCCTTGCTTGCAGGAGCGGGGAGGGGGCGATAGAGTTCCTCAGCACGTGAAACATGTACCTGGGGGAGAGAGTGTGGTGGTGAGAAAGTAGGCCAGAGAAAAATATGCGGCCCTTTGATGTAAATCAGAGCATTCCCTCTAAATATCAGCACATACAGACACATCAGCAACCAGGATGAAGAGTGTGCCTAGCGACAGTCGTTCCGGGACCTCACAATTAACATTAATCACAAATCAGTTTAAGCTTTTCATACTCATAAACACCTCACAGTTACATGGCAGATAATGACCCAAAAATAACACTATTATGATGAAGTGGAATGACAGAGTGGTTTGTGACCTTTTTGACATTTGACTCCTAAAATGTCTACCTCTAATCAAATACAGCGGGGAAAAGAAGAATAAAGAGTCCATAAAATCACTACATTTGATCTATTTTAAAGATTTAATTGGTGTAGATGCTTTAATGCATGAAACACTTCCTTACACATGCCTTGGACCACAAAGAAAAGCACAAACAAAGCATAATGTTCTTTTTAAATTTAACTCTAGATTTTGTTTGTAAAAATCTTAATTTACAATGCCTTTTATTATGTAACTTTAAATTATATCTTGTAATGAAACACATTTTGATGAAACAAATGGTTGATCTATAGAAAATCAATTAGACACAATTCTATTTGTGAGCATACCCTTTTTTATAAAATTATACATTTCTGTTTTGCACTCTGACCCATATACATACAATTGGCCTCACCTGCAACTGGTTGTCTTGAATTTTCTGTGTATTTAATCCAACTGTATCCTTCCTCATGTAGTCAGTTCTTTGCATGTTATAGCACTGCTGACTTCCAGCCATCTAGTCATGAAAACACTGCTCGTTGTTTTTTTCCTGTGTTACTTTTTTGCCTGCCTCTTGTTGGATTTGTGTGCTGAGGTTTTTAAATACATGATCTGTACCAACGTTGGTATTTTTGCTAAACTCTGCCCATTATTGTATCTGCCCTTGTTTGAGAGGTAAAAGAAGAAAGTAGTGAAAGAATTCTAATTCAAGCAAGAAAAATATAGAGCAACTCTGACGATGACAATGTCCCCCCCCCCAGGAGAAAAATAGTGATGGTACCTGGGCAGCAGAGCCACCACAGTCGTGATGATACAGAGTAGGTAGAACAAGGGATCGGCCATCTGGTTCTGAAGGATCCAGTACAGGTTGGCTGGAGGGTTACAGATGATGCAGATACTGCTGTAGGCGAGGGTGACTATAAAGTACATTGCCACACTGCCCAGCATGACGATCCAGTGAACCCAGGTCTGCAAGACCAATGCAGAAAACAACTATTAGATATGGTGACACTAATTTAACCAGTCAAACAACTGTGTATAATGTATGTTTTTGTATTGAATTCAGCTACATGAAAATATGTTAACGGAGTTTAACACACGTGATGTTATAATGTTCTAGCTACTACAGTAAACCAATAACTATCTCAATGCATTCTGATTGAAATTATCTAAAAATGGGATTTGAGCTCACTGGAAGCATTATGTTTGAAACACATATCCATCAGTGCACTCACCCAGGCTTTAATCTCTATGGACAGATGCAGCAAGATGGTAAACAAAGAAATTGTGTTCAAAGGAGTTCCAAAGGTAAAAACATCAATATCTGAATCCTTGTAAGCCTGCAGAAGATAACACATTTAGGGAACACATAATGATGCAGTAAAATAACTTGGATTTTCATCTTACCCAGTATGGAATAAAGAAGCACACAAGACTCTGATAGAAAGCATCCAGCATGGAAAGCCAGAAGGTTGAGAAGTTGTATTCCTAAAGAAATACACGTTTCAAAACATTAACAAGAAGAGTATGTTCTGCAATTTACTCAAGATATTTTTTTCTTCTTCAATTTACACAAGTTGAACTATTGTTATTTATTGTCACTCACCCCTGTGCCCTGTCTGGTCCTGTACAGCTCAGGGACACCCAGCAGCGTCTCAGCAGAGACGTCTTTGTCCATAATCCCAAACATGATGGGCGGCAAAGAGGTGAAGAAGAGATTAAAGAAAATCATCAGCCAGTAGTCTATCATGGCAGTGCCTGAGAAGCCGCAGTAGAACTGATACCAGAAGAGCAGGTTCACATAGGCCTGGGGAACACATACAACTGTGGATGAATAGGTGATACTATAGAGACAATATGTGAACAGAGACAGCAATGGACTTTATAAAACTCACCACATTCTTATAAAAGAAGTAAATGATCATGTTGGCCAGTCGAGTGTAGCACCAGTGTCCATGAACCAGGAGGAGTTTTCTCAAGTGTTTGAAGCGAGGTATAGCGAAATCACTTGCCATGACTGCCTGCCAGTAAAAAAAACAAAAACGTTTTAAATGGTGAGAAAGAAACAATAGTTCTTTTCAAAGCTTAAGACTCAATTCAGACCTGCATGCCCTCCTGTCCGGATATCCCAACACCAACATCGGCTGCTTGGATCATATTGACATCATTTGCACCGTCACCTCAAGCCAAAGAGTAAAAGTCATTTTAACATTTACAGTTTTTGCATTTAAATACCTTACTAAGCAGTTTACTTCAAACTGAACTGAAAACATAATTAATTTAAAAGAACTTAAAAATATAATATATAATATATTTCAAGTATAGTCTGTTTATAATAAAACAAACATTTCTTCCAGCTTGTAAAAAGGTGAATATATTGTGATTTTGTCTGGTAGAACTTCCTCACATCGAAGAAGGCATTCAAAGAACTTAGGGAAGTGACTCAGCAAGACTCAAATCTGAAAATGTAAAGTCTAAGGCCCAACAGTCAATTTCTCAGGAGGTTCAATAACTCAGAACAAGATAAGAAAACCGGAAAGAAGTAGAGAAAAATTACCTTGAGGTTCCCTTGTGTTAGATTTTGTATTATTTCACTAAACCAGGGTTTTCACATGAAATGTCTGTCCTCAAACCTCACATCAAAGTGTTACCGTTTAAAACACAGGTGTCACTTATAACATTATCAACATTATTTTTTCCCATCTAAATGATCCTTTAAAATAATGACATTGAATTAGAATGGCAAAGGCCAGGACTCTAAAACTGAAGCAGCTACATGGGATTCAGCCATCATGGAAGGACTTACAAACACTGGCGCTGTTATTTCTGTAAACTCTTATATCGAGACTTATATCGTACCCAGTCAGATATACAATGGTAAATAAGACATTTGAAAAAAAGGATATTCAATACAGCCTTTTAAGGAGTAAAGCTACATTCTTTCATTCAATACTGATTAAGCTCAATCTATTTTTCAAGTTTTATAGTTTCAACAGTTTTCTTTGTATACTGTGATGCCTATAAGTTAGCTCAATAGCCCCAAAAAAGCAAAACTAAAACAAATAAAACAACAACAAAACGTTCTTACCAACAGCAAGGGTCATGACCTTGAGTTTCTCCCTGACCACCTTCACCACTCTGCTCTTCTGTAAAGGCGTCACTCTGCAGCACAGCACAGAGCGACAGCACTTTGCCAACTCCAAGAAGTGGTCCTGCAGGTCTGACTCCAAGGCCATGGTCAGGGTCTGTCCATCAATCACGAGAGAGATATTCGGGGTCGTGTCCACATTACGAGGGTCTTCGCTGTACCTCCTCATCTCCTCGAGTGTGCAGTCCAAGAGGGAGGTGCATGACAGCTGAAAAACAAGCTCCCCTTATTTTGCTGATCATATATATATATATTTCTTTATGAATATTTACATACTGGAGCTGAAAAAATGAGTAATTTAGAGTTAAAGTAAAAGTTCCAGATTCCCCAATGGAAGTTTTGTTGCTTTAGTTCGTCTTTATGGAAAGGTCAAATCAGAGTATTAGATTCATTCATAGATTATTCAAATATATAAAAATTTATCCTAATGGAAATAATTTCACTGATGAAAGTCTTATGATCAAAAACTAAGGATAAGAGACGAGTGCTTATCAAGGTGCTATATTAGAGACAAAACTTATGTGCAACAGAACACAGATGTGCTGGTACTCTGATGTTGAATTATATTCATGGAATTAGGGGGCGCTGGTCCCATCAGATGCATCAATTTTTTTTGTAAATAAGTCTGGCTTGATAGCCAAACGGAAAGTAAAAATTATGAAAAAATGGGTCCCCTTATCCCCTTATTCATATCATGCATCTAATGTTGGTTAAATTTCATTAGATGTGATTGGGTGGTGTCTGTGGGAATGCATCCCTGAGATGGTCATCAAGTTACAGGGGTAAAAATAGTTCATTACCAATTACCCTCCTCTGTAGACCATGAGTGAGATGGTATTTCCTCTGAGTGTTGCATATTACACCGGCAATTAGATAGCAAAGCAGCAGATATTGTATTGGGGGTATCTGACGCCATTCATCATGAATGACTGGTCCTATCTGAGACGAGCTGTCTCTTTGTTCCGGAAAGCTTTCAGAGAAGCCTATCTATATAGACAGGTCATTTTGGCCTATTTGAGGCAGGGGATGATTAGGAGCAGTCAGGTTGTTCTGAAGGGTTCCTTCCTGTGCTACCAAATCTTTAATGATCTCAAAGAAGCCGGGCCGACACCTGAAGACTTATTTTTCTCAGGTGGAAATGTGAGTGTTTGACCTTTAGTTAAAATGTAAAAATGGTGAAAGAGGTTTTGCCATTTAAATTGGATGGGGCAAGTTTCAAGATAAAACCTCCTGAACTCAGTGCTTTGGAAAACATACAGACAAATGAAAGTAAGTATCTCGTCTATAACCAAGATATGGTAAATAAAAACAACAGATGAACTTAATCTTTTTTTTTTAAATGCACTGCATCAGACTTTTTGTTAAGTTAAGCTCATTGGCATCAGATAAATAGCAAAGTGTAGCTTTTATAATGTTGTTAACACCTATTATTGCTCACCTATATTACAAGGGTGGGCCAGGCATTTTAGATATTTATTGAATTTCTCTTTTTATCTGTTCCAACAAAGAATCAAATACTGTGATTAAATTAATGAACACATTTATCTGTCTGTGGCTTATGTGTACCCATCTCCCTGCCAAACTGTTCACTCTGCCTGTGCACTCATCACTCAGGAGTGCAGCCAGGGCCCTCTGTCTGTTCACTGACCAGCTTTCATTCAACTTCTCACTTACAACCTGCCACAGAGACAGCAGAAAGATGACACACGGAAGTTGTGTTAAAGCTAGCAAGCTTTCTTTAGTAGCACAATAATGCCGAATGGCGAGGCTTAGTAGGCCTATGATAGTTTTTTTTTTAGATGTCCAAACAGAGGTGTAAATATTGCATGTTTATTAAATCAATACCACACGTTTGTTACTAAGTGGCTAAGTGGCTGCAGGCTACAACTGCAGCACATATTTACTATTACAAGTATTATAATTTCTTGTCATCTAACTCTCATCAAGGAAATTATCTTGTTTGATAAAATTGACTTTATTTTCATATAATGAATATATTAAAGGTATAATAAAAAGGACATCATCCATGAATATTAGTATCATTACTCTACTGTTTTTTCATTATTATTATTGTGCTTTGTTGGTTATTATGCTTTGGCCATATACAGTAGTCTTCGTTACATTCATGCCAATAGAGCTTCATGTCATGAAATGAAATTGAATAAGAAATCATTCTTTATTATTTCACATGAGCAAAGAACAAAACAGCTCTGCATCAAATTGCTAACATTCAGTGAGGCAGACTGCGGCCTTCTCACCTTGTTCTTGCAGCTCATGTTAATCACCAGGTCCTCCTCTTCCAGTAGCCTGCAGGCATAGCCGATGTTGACAGCTGTCTCCGTCTTGTCACCAGTCAGCACCCACACCTGGATCCCTGCCTCCCGCAGTGCTACAATGGTGTCTGGGACACTCTCCTGCAAACGGTCCTCGATGCCTGTCGCCCCTGCAGGAGGAGAACATATCAAAGTTTGGTATGATTCACACACAGAGCTTGTCACATACATGTTTTTAAAGTGCTTATGAAGACTGATGTGTTGTTGATGCATGTTACCAAGCAGGGAGAGATTTGTCTCCAGCTGCACAGCAGAGTCCATAACAAGCTCCTCTCTGTTCTCTATGGCAGCCAAGGCCCGCTCTCTGTTCACTGACCAGCTTTCATACAACCTCTCACTTACAACCTTCAGCAGAGACAGCAGAAAGATGATACACAGAAGTAGTGTTAAAGCTAGCAAGCTTTCGTTAGCACAATAATGCCGACTGGCGAGGCTTAGTAGGCCTATGATAGTTTGTTTAGGGCTCTCATACAAGTATAATGCTTGTTAATATGTAAGTATGATTATGCACCTTCTTTGTAAAGCAGAGTGTACGCAGTCCTTCTTTAGCGTAACAGTCGAGGTGATGCTGAGTATCTGCTGCTACATTCTTTTGATTTCCACTGAGATGTTCTGAAAATAACATCACACAGGATACATATCATACATCAAAAATGTTGCAGGGTTTCTTGGTATTATTCAATCTATCATATTATAATTGCAATATATATGTTTGAATGCAGTTTCACCTGAACATACCTCCATATGGAGTACCTAGTAGCTCCATTATGGCGTAGTCTGCACCTTTAGTGTACAGCACATACTCTTTGGTGATTGGGTGTCGCACCAAGACAGACATCCTCTTCCTGGTTGAGTCAAAGGTCAAGGTCTCTAGCAACTCAAACACGAGTTTCTTCCCTGTTGGGAGCCTGACCGTCACACTGTCAGGGGTGCGGGCTAGCAGAATGAAGCCATATGCCTTGGCTGCATGCACCAGGGCGGCCTCATCTGGACTCTCTACCTCATAGCTCAGATTATCTGAGGACGCAGCAGGCTTGACAGGCAGAGAAGGAACATGAAAAGAACCTGTTTGTCACCCATCCATATCTTCAGACCCCATCTCTTTTACACAGGTCTTAATGTG
This sequence comes from Symphodus melops, assembly GCF_947650265.1. Taxonomy (NCBI): domain Eukaryota; kingdom Metazoa; phylum Chordata; class Actinopteri; order Labriformes; family Labridae; genus Symphodus; species Symphodus melops. The sequence goes on from NC_136699.1 coordinate 15,618,634, forward strand.
ATCCTCTTCTATTACTAAATCCTCTGTGATGGTACGATTTCTCTTCCATTTCCGATTAGAGGGCATAAAAAACTGTGACTGAGGCCAGACTTTCTTAACCACTTGAAGAAGGAATCCAGGGACTTATTTATCTGAGTGGAGCATTTTGTTCCAAAAAACGTTTGGCTCAGACACCCATCTGGTGAGCCTTGTCCACCTTTTTCACTCTGCTCCTTTTAGCACTTTCCCCTCAGATTATAAACTCCAGGGAAACTTCATATTTTTCTCCAATCTGCCAGACCTCAGAACAGCACAGTCAGAAGCAGTGAGTGCTAAATTTGATAGAGCCTACCCTGAATTGCCTCTGCATATTACCTTAACTATGTGGCTAATTCAGTAAGGAATCTTTACAACTATGGCTTCAGAGATGGGTACATGACTATGAAAGAATAGACAAATCAAGTGTACACACACAATCAGTGACGTTAATAAGTGCTATTTAAACTATGTGTTTCTTATTAAACTATGGAGATCTTGCTGCAGTGCTGCAGCCATATAGATCTATAAAAAACAAAAAGTGAAGAAAACACGTAATAGATTCTGTACATTGTTGTGTTGATGCAAAGTTTTTTATTTTAAGTTTGCATACTAGAAGTGTCATGACAACAAATACTACTACATACACCTTTTCTCTCCCAACAGTGCCCTCCATCTCCTCTTCCCATACACAGCCGCATTACACTGAGCACTCACCCTCTGTCTCTGAGCTGTTGCCATGGAAACCACCACCGTGTTGCAAATGGTGAGAGCCAGAAAAAAGTCCAGGTAAGGATCTATCATCCCACTGCTGCTGCTGCTCTGTGCCCTGCTAAGCTGCTGAAGCAGCATCCTGTCTGGAACCACCTCAGTTTCCTGAGGAGTAAAAGTTAATCATATTTTTTTAATTAAAAAAGGTGTTGTTAAGTAACTGCTTGTTACATACGCTTTGCTTTGAATGGTTTGAAAAAACAGGATTAGAGGAATCTTTTAGCTTCTAACCTTTTTATCCACTTCTGTTTGCCTGAATGCACAGAAAAACGTTTTCATTCATACATCTGTTTTTCTATATTAGAGACACAGCATGAGGAGGGAAACTGGGCTCTGTGCAGCCTTGTTTGGAACAAACACAAGTCTTATTCAGTCTCATCCTGTACCTCCAGGCTTCTGCCCTATTCTCCCCATGCACAAAAATAGCTCCGGAGTTACTCTACTGTACATCAAGACGAAGGTGACTAATCTATAGTACACATTTACAGTTTATGTGAAATCAGTGCTGTGTGCCAAGCGGGGCCCAGCTTGACCATATGTCCCGTCACAGACACAGGCTTAACTTTGAGCCAAAATGGATGTGCTCATCATGACACCTAGCAGCTCAGCCATCTGCAGCAGGGACTGGGACCATGAGGCCTTTTAACACAGGGATGGGTGAGAATTAGGTAAACAAATGTCCCTTAGAGGTCCATGAATATAGGCACTGTAAATAACAAAATTAAAAACTTTTTTTTATACATTTACTGAAACACTCAGAATTTTAATAACCCATGCTCTTATCTAAAGATGATAGTGACTCAATTTGAAGATAGATTTTGAAAGAAAAAAAGTAGAACTTTTGCTCCAGATTAAATAAATATTTAGATTTTTTGTTTGATGTGTATAATGAACACAACTGATTTAAAATCATAACCGTTTTTCAGTTCTGTGATAAACTACCAACAAAAACTGGATCCCCTCAGCCAATCCATTCTGAGGTACATGACCATGACACGAACCAGATCAAGATTTTGAAGGATGATGCTTTTTTTTTCTTTGCCTCGTTCTGATACAGAGCATTTAACTGATGGATTGCACAGAGTTACTAGCGTTTTGTCATTTTCAACTCTTAAGTAGTTCTGTTTTTTTTTTAATCTACAGCACAATAAAATAATGTAATTTTCTGTTGTGCCCATTGTGAGAGATTTTTAAGCAGTTATATTTAAGCTGCTCAGCTGAAGATGCTGAAGACCCTTTTACTCATTGTTCCTCCTTGTTACCGTGCACTTACTAATACAAAATATCAGATAAACCTGACAACACTACACTCTGAATGAAATTACAGTATCTGTTTCCTGACTGAATGATAACTTTACCAGCTCTCTGCTGAAGGCCGCATCTGTTGATGCACCTCTCGAGAGCTTGCTCCTGCGTCTGCTATGGTGGTGTTGATGTGTGTCCTCAAAGTCGTTGTCCTCAGCATCCAGGGACCATGTGGTCTTTGCAGGTTGAGGCTTTTGGCTAAAGATGACATCTTCCTCTGTTTCTTCACCTTCAAGAACAGCTAGGTGGATGGCTGTAAATTCCAGAAACTGTTAGCATGTGCAGATGTGCAAGACAAAATCACACATGCATGCAGGTCAAAATATCTAACAGTCATGCCATGACATTTAAATCATCTTTTGGTTAATGAGACAAATATTATTTGAATGTCATTAAAATGTTTTCTTTGTATTGTTTTTCAGCTAAGATTAGCATGCTTGCAAGCTTCAATCAACATGTGGGACTGCAGGTGGAATTTAGCACAAATGCTACAACCTGGTACAATGCATCTCTCCTTTTTGAGGTTAATGTATATTGTACACTGCCCCTGTTCAAATAACTAAATAAATGAAATGAAATGAAACATGTAAATATTAATGGACCAAGCCTGAGTAACGTTAGCCATCTGTCATATTGCATAATATGCAGCCTCTAAATCATATCAAAAATTGACTTCTGCCAGTCAGACATTATTATTATCGAAAAATGTCATTTACTTTCCAGATGTATGACCAGCTTGTCTTCATTAACTGTTTGATCATGCATTTGAGGGATCAACGCAATGAATGTGTGTATCTAACAATCTCAAGAGATCGGACATATATTTAACCCTCACTGAAACAAAAGGAAACAGAATTTTCAAATGCAGTTTGAATGGTGAAAAAACATTATAGTCACTTTTGCGATATTCATGTCCAAAGTCAATAATAAATCATACTAAACCTTAAACTCATTAAGCCCTTAAAATGGACCATTATTTTGGAAGTATTCTATATAGGACATGTGGAAAGGTGAGGTCAAGCAGAACCAAATATCTAAATACAAACACCTACTGTTCTCTTTGTGCGGGTACTCTGTGCCCATGATGGAGCATCTGCGGTACACCATCTTGTTCTCAGTGAGGGTGCCAGTCTTGTCTGAGAAGATGTATTCAATCTGTCCCAGGTCCTCTGTGATGTTCAGGGACTTACACTGCACCCGACTGTTTGTGTCTGGGTCGTACATATCCACGTCATTATTGATGAAGAAGATCTGACCGATCTTCACCAACTCAATAGAAAAATAGAGAGAGATGGGAATCAAGACCTGCAGAGGAGAGCAGACAAAACGGTAGGACAAAAGGTTAAAAGAGAAAGAAAGGTGACAAGGAGGAAAGAAGAATATAGGAGATGAAATGAAAAAGACACAGTAATGTAAGGGATAGGAACAGGGGAAGGCGGAGAAGTTGGAAATACAATATAGCAGATGAAGAAAAGAAAAAAGACAGAAGACCAGAAATTGTGCTATAGAGTTATTAAGAAAAAGCATCTTAAACTCTTCAAGAAACACTTCGAGACTCCTCAACCTGCAGAAGGACGATCATGGTGAAGAACATGTAGAAACCAGACAGACTGGGACTGTCCAGGTGACCGCTGCTGTCAGGGACCAGGTAAGGGGACACATCAGGCAACGCCTTCAGCCATGAGTAGTGACCTGCATGTGTGAGGACATGAGTATTAATCACACTGACTGCAGCGCACGGACAAGTTATTTTTAACACCACACCTTTCCCTGTCTCCTCCCTCCGCACCCAATAAGTCTTCACGTCTTCAGCCAAGGTGACTTTTTTTTTTTGTCCTTTGGAAATTAAACATCATTTCACTAATGCAAAAGCATTAATCATGAACCATTCTGTGTTGTGATTTTATGGTCAAGTTGTGTGATTCATTACTGACCAACTGCTCCGACGAGACACATGGCGAGGAGGAGAATGACACAGAAGATGACGTCAATGTTCAGCTTCCGCTCCAGTTTGCTGCGCTTGTATCGTGGCCCATTGTTGTTGAGCATGGACTTGGTTTCATGGCCTTAAAAATGGGATGAGAAGATGTTGATTCAGAAACCAACAGGAACTCCAAATGGTCAACTTCCAACAGGAAACTGGAATATATAAAAATGTTTCTATTCTGGATGAAAGCAAAAAACAATGCCAAGGATAATCATGACAATATCTTACATTTTGAGTTCTTTGCAAGTTTAACAGTTGTCCATTTTAACCATGCTAGTGTGGATCGAAGTTTTTCCAAATATGTTTATTATGTTGTACTAACACAGTTAGATCCCAGTTAAATAAGGGTTAATTTTGACACATAAGTCTTCTTATAGCCTAGCTATGGCCCTTTACAACCATCATGGTAAAAGCTAAAAGTTAAAGCAGCGCAAAAAGTACAGAATATACCTGCAAACACCACAAAGCCAACAGCATGGTCCGTGTTCCTCAATGTGCTTCCTCGCAACAGCAGACTCTCAATCCCAGCACCCACCTTCTCCTTATCAGGTTTCTCTCTGCAGCAGCAGGAGAAAGTGAGAAACCTCCTTTGTACTGTCAGATCTTGTTAGATATTCATTACTGCTTATATATTTTCCATTAGCAATTCTCCTGCTTTACAACCATAGCTGGACAGAATAGGCAGACCGGCTGTAAGAGCTGCGGTGCTCGAGGAAATCGATTATAGTCTATTACAGCCCCAATAATGCCTCTGGAGGCATCAGAAAATGCAGCAAGTGGGTTGAAATTAGTTTTGCTTGGCTGCTCTGAAAGGCCCAAAGAAGCAGTTTTGGGAATCACAGGTGATCTGTCTATTTGATACTCACAAAAAACACTTGAAATGGTTTAGATTATTGTTCGGCTTTTCACACACAACAATGCTGTTGAAGCTTTCAGGCTCAAATTCAGGATCCTGAAAAAAAGTAGGCATAAAGTCAGACAGTATGAATAGAAACTTTATTGCTGTAACTTAACTAGTCCTTTACAGTCTGACAGAATTATTATTAACCATGGAAAAACAACTGTTCTCCACAAATATTATTAGGTGTGTATTTCCTGTTTGTCATGAAGTACTTTGACTTGAGTGATTGCAATTGACAATAAATGTTCAGTAAGTTAAAGGAAATGAAACAGTTGCTCTGTTGATGTGTGTGTGTGTAAAATGTAACTCATGAGAGCGAGGTGGAAGATGAGGCAGCACAGACACATGTTAATAAAGTGGAAACACAGGTGAGAAATGAAACCAACAAATTGTATTTCTATTTTTCCTCACTGAGTTACAGAGGCCAGATATGGCCCCCTTCTGCTTTAGGTTTGTCTCTCCATCCAGGTTTGACGTCTCAACAAGACACATGCCGTTGGTGTCTGATGTGTGCAGGAGCAGGAGGTCTGCAGGGATGATCTCATTGCAGAACACCTTCACAAAATCTCCCACTCGTACATCCTTCCAATGGCTCCCCATATACTGTTTCTCTCTCCTGAAATCAAATATGTCAGACACCAACACTCATTACAGTTTATTTGTCTTTGTCACTAGGAGGCTGTATTATTGATTTCTGTCATGTTTATTAACTGCAGTATTGGCACAGTGGGCGAAGTTTGTCCATATTTTCGAAACAAAGGAAATAATTTGGTGCAGTATGATAGATACTTAATATTATGGATACAAAAATCATGGCAGCTTTGCTAAAGTAAAACAATAGAGTAAATTAAAAAATCTATTCCCTTTATTTTTTGAGAGCCACCCAAATGTGTCTATGTGCTTTACAGAACAGGGAAACTTGGGGGACCCAACTCAACACATTAATAGTTTAAGGCTCCCCAGAGCCTCATAGTTTAAACATGTTTGTCCAGCTAGCTAACCAGCAGTGACAGAGAGCTACAGGTATGTTGCCCTGCATGTAAGACCTGATTAGCTGCCACATGACACCACACCTTGCCCCAAACAAAGCTGGGGAGGGGGATTTATTTTTAGTGTGTTGTGTTTAGATAAGACGTACCAGGTTGCACACATATTTGTTGTTAAGAAAGCTTTTTGTATGCTAACCATATGTCAGAACTCATAGCATTTCACAGAAAGATCCATTTCACCAAGGCATGTTGTCATTTATCACACATGATCATGTGTGACATGACAAATTGTTTTTAATAATAATAATACTAATACTACTACTACTACTACTACTACTAATAATAATAATAATAATAATAATAATACATTTTATTTATAGAGCGCTTTTCAAAAACTCAAAGACACTTTACATGTTAAAAACAAATACAAGTATGCAGGATAATTCATTTTTGACTTGTGAGGAAGCTTCCACAGTTTGGTGAGGATGATTCTCTTTTAGAAATGCATTTGTTTGCTTAACTGAGCAGAATAAAGATGAGAATATACGTACGAGAAATATAACTATTTAGCTTAGCATTTAGCTCAATAAGAAAATTAGAAAACAATAGCTAGGCAAATGGGAGCATGAAGATAGCGTAGCACATTTATCATTTATCTCACTATCCTTAACTTTGCTCGAACAAGCAAACTAACTATTGCTTGTAGATTCATAGAATGAAGACAGACAGACAGACAGACAGACAGACAGACAGACAGTGTTAACACTTAATGACAAAACATCACAACAGACCAGTTTTAGGATTTTCTTTGTCAAGATAAAGAGACACTTAAGATAACCAGTTCAGCATGAAGAGGAATAGACGTCATTAACACTATAGTGACAGGTGTGTTTTAAAAGCTCTGCAGCATTAAATTAAGACATTTGACAACACTGTGATATAAGTTAGGCATTTGATCAGTAAGATCAACTGATTTCCTGTTTGCGTACAGCTGGGTTGTAAAGAGTTTGACATTAGATAAGATAAGATAACATGCACTTTTATTGTTCCCCAGGGGAAATTTTCAATGGACTCAATCCAGCTGCAATTTACAAGTTATATAGAATAATATTAGATAGAGATGAGGTGGATAGGACGACCCTAAAGATAAGGCACTTTATGTTCAAACAAACACATTTCCCTCCTCCTTAAAAGGAACATGCGCTTTAGGGGTGATAGGACACCTGTAAAGGTCTGATGAGTCAAGTTAAATTCCTGATGGAGGTATTTACATGTAATGCAGCAGCTTTTCTTTATAAAACACTGCCAGATGGATAAAGTTAACCTCAGAGAAGAACAGGAAATGCGTGGAAGCCAAAAATCTATTCTCAAGCTTTCTCTGGACTCATACTTCTGTATACTTAAGTAATTCCTGCTAATCGAAGCTGTTCTAATCTTTATAAGCCCAAAATGGAGCTTTAGTATCCCCACTCAGCGAGCAATAAGAGATCCACAGAAGCCCACTTGACACGATTCAGCTGCTCTTGGTGGGATTGCGTAAAAGACACCCAGGGTCTGCTAACAGGGCTGGACAGGCATGTGAGTTTTCTAAAATGATCCTAAAATGCTAAGCCTGGTGTCAGCACCTATGAATACCTGAACCCCGACACACACATACAAACAAACATGCATGCAACAGATTTTTCCCAAATACTTGCTGACTCCTCATGGAAGATTCGGAAGCTAGAAAATGCTGGTTGATTTCAAACCCTTCCACAGCTTGAATCTCTGAGGATTCATAGTCGGAGGTGCTTCCAGTTTCAATTCATTACTCCCTACTCCTCCTCATCCTAGCCTACTCCAAAATCACTGCAGTGAAAGGGTTGAAAGTGTGTTTTTCCTCCTTTCTGATTAATTGGTTTTTCATCACTAATACAAAAATAGATAACAGCTAACCTCACTGTCTTTGCTGACGCAACGCTCAGATGAACATTGCATCAAATGTGCACAATGTAATGGTAAGAGATATTGTTGTAAGGATTTATAAAAAAAAAAAAAAAAGGAATAATCTCCCACACATTTTCTATTTGTAAATTCTCACAGGGTGCTAAAACGCAGATGAGGTAAAATACACACACACACACACACACACACACACACATATACACATACACACACATCTTGCACACAATCACACCGATCTACACACTCTCACAGATAAGAATCATAAACAAAGATGTGGGGTGTTTCTTCATACCACATCATGCTTTGAAGTGACATAGTATTGTCTTTGAGTCTTTTACCTGCTGTAGATAAAGCATGGCATGTTGTTAAGCTTTCTGTCTGACTGGTACCTCCCAAAGTCCTCCCAGGCGTCCTTCAGGGCCGTCAGAGACATGATGACACAGATGGGAATCAGAGCCACCTCCGGCTGAAAGGCATTTACTACAGGGATGAAATTCAGAATTGCAAGACCAACAAAGTAGATGTTTGCCAAGCGGTGAAACTGTTCAAAGAGGTTCATAGGGATGAAGAGGAGGAGGGAGTATTTGGTGGTTTTGATAGCATTTCTGGCAAAGTAGCGGTTAGGTTGCTTCCCCTTCTCCAGGCCCTCATAAGGCAGATTGGACACCAAGTTGCGGAGCTCCTTCTCCCTTACCCTCTGACCTCTCAAAGCGTCCCTCACCAGTGCCAGAGGGCTCCTCCACGTCATGGCTGCTCTTTTTCCTTCTTCTCCTTCTCAATTGTTTTTCTCACACATTCTAAAATGTTGTAGCTTCAGTGAGTTAAAAAAAAAAATACAGTTGTCTTCTTGATTGACATAGAGATGTGAGTGTAAGTGTGTGTGTGAGTGAGACCTTTCGCCAGCTTAAACAAGTGACAGCACACCTACTTCTTTGAGCCCGCCCTTTTCATTGATAGGTGTGTTGCAGCAAACAGGTAGCCACGAGTGCTCCAGTGACTCATCCGATTTAAAGTTTGCTTTCAATCCACCACATTTACACTCTGACATCATGCTTACGGAAACTCAAACACTGTTATAATGATGTTTCTGCTTTATTCCACACTGCAAGTAGTCAAAAAAGGTATAGGCTAAGAAAACTGTATCGTGCAATCAATACATGGCTTTTGATTTCAGAGCAAATGAAAAAGAATAATTAAAATTTGGATGGACTTTGGACAACATTTCAAGGTTATGAAACTTTTTGCCAATGCTTGCAATAAACTGTACCTATCTAGCATCATGTTAGCTAGCATTCTCCCTTTTTCTCTTGTATAACACCAACACAAATATTAACTTTTAGCCACTTCCATGCTAATAGTCAACTAGGCTAGTTACAAATACAAAAACGCTATAATGCTTGAGATTTAAAACTTAAGTGTGAATATGGTCCATAACACCCCCTCAGCAAATCATTGGACCAGTGTGACACGAGAGGCGGTTCTTCACATTTAGATCTTACTACAGACACCAATCAGAGCATAAAGTTTGCTCATGGGAAACGCATCAAGAAACTGTAGAATGTGAATGAACACATGTAGCAGAGGGATACACACCTCATTCAGGTGGAGAAAAACGTGTGATAAAAAGCTTTTTGTTGCTTTTAATTTGACTGACGATAGTCACATTAATAGCATTGATACCATGGTCCTGTATTGGTTCATTTGGGGTCAGTGATCAACTAAAGAAAACCTGTGTCTGAAGGCTATTAAGCACATCTGTAAGAAAGAATACTCGTCGAAGTTTAACTTTAACTACAAATTTGATCATGTTGAATGAATACACATAATAACGTTATTGCCTGTATGTGCAATTATGAGACTCTTACATGTGGACTAAAACACAGCCGCTTCTTGCACAGATTGTAGTCATGTAGGATGCCTTTCACTTCCTCATGTTAACTTATAGTGTCTTTTCCAGAGCAGCCGAGCTACCAAACCTGTTAAAAACAGGCCAGATTGCAACTGGGCCTCTTCAGTTATTTCACTATCACTTTCACAATGTTTACATTTCAACACAGTTACAGTCCAGCAATGAACATGTGTATTTCTGATTAGTATTTATTAGGCATAATTCAGAGGCATACATGGTATTACCTGCAATGGAGATAGATAGACCCCAATAGTATTTTTCAAAGGATGCCATGCTTGGCCTTGCATGTGATTTGCTATAAATCAAAGAATTTAAATTATTTCCAGTTTTATCCTCGAACAGCTGACACAGGCGGGTTCATCTCTCCAGGTGAGAACAGTATGTTTTTTTTCCATCCAATCTGTGTACAGCAGGGGAGTGGCGTGACGTATGTGTGCCAGACTCACGCGCTCATCCTTCCCAGTCAGCTCTGGCTGGGTTTGGCTTGGCTGGCACTCCGACTGCGCAGTGGCGCAGCTGTGAGTCTGCACTCCCAACACACACACAAAAACTAAACACACCATTGGAAACAAAACACACATGGTTCCACAGAGCAGAGGTCTGTGCATCCCTAATTACAGCAGTGACATGGAAACACTACAAAGCAGAAAGCATCTGCTTTTTCCCAACTCTTACATGTTATCACTGATGCCCTTTGTGAAAAGACGAAACATGAGAGAGAGAGAGGCAGAGAGGGCCAACTTTGCACAAACCATCTGCCTAGTGTAGTGAGTTATTACATCTGTTATATTGAGGGGGAACAGTAATGTAGAGCTGATTTTTACCGCTGCATGGTGGAAACTGAAACAAGGTTACATGTCACGTTACATCAGTCTTAACACCACTTTGCCTTTTTATGGAGTTTTGCACTTAGAGCTTTTACTTCTGGTATGATCGCACACACGCACACACACACACACACACACACACACACACACACACACACACACACACACACACACACACACACACACACACACACACACACACACACACACACACACACACACACACACACACACACACACACACACACACACACACACACACACACACACACACACACACACACACACACACACACACACACACATCCTCTCATGACACGTGCAGTCCTATTCAGAGGACAGGGTTTCGTCTGTCTTCCTTCCTCATAACCAAACTCAAGCTGGAGCAGTCTCTCTATCTGTTACATTTTAATTTGTCCTCTTCCTGAGCTCAGGAGAAAAGTCCACCAGTGTTTGTTAAATGTTCTCAATGTGTCTGGAGCCAGACCGGACCATTCCACAAGCTCAAATAATCCTCAGTTCCTGCTTATATACCTAGATCCAGCTCATACTGATCACCCTCCATCTGTTGGCATCTCATTGTGTTATCTGGTCCTCTAAGTTGAAATAAAACATTAGCTGCACATTAGTCCTCGCTAGAACAAAATCCCTTTTGAAATATTAAATATTCAGTGTTTTGCAACATCAAATATTCAAAAGCATCCATTTAAGAGCTGTAACAGTGGTCAAGTCAGTGCAGTGAGTGCAGTCAGGAGGATGGAGGTAGTGGAGGCATGGATGGATGGATCGCCCTCTTTCTTGCCCTTTATTTCTTCCTCCTCCTGTTTTTTTTTTTTTTTTTTTGTAGCAGGCGCTCCAGCCCTTGCAGCCATAGTTGAGTCCACAGAGTGCCTCCATATATCTCTGGCTCTCTGCGTTAATGTCCCCTGAGGCCGAGGCTGACGCTCAGCACTGCCCAGACCCAGACCACCACTGCTGTGGCCTCTCGCTCCAACTCCTCAGCCTCTCCATCCATTATGCAGCCAATAGGCCCCAGCTGCAGCTCTCGCATCCCCCCTTTTCACCTCTACATTTGCTTCCCTTGCTTGATTCTGCCTCCCTGATTCATGCTCAGCCCCTCACTCTCTCATTCAGACACTCAATCAGCCATGAGCTAAGTCATGGCTGTAATTACAAACAGCCACACATTCATCTGGGACACATAAAACCGCCATCTGTGTACTCTGTTATTGAAGTGATAGACTGAATTGACTTTTAATTGAATTTAGATACATCTTCATAATTGCCGACAATCATTACACAAGATATTTACAGTCATTATGAAATATTACAATTGGAATTTACAGAAACTTTGTACAAAATATGCCTGACTTCAATGCCTGGATAGTGGGGTCCTTGTTAAGTCATATCAGGAGCTCAAAAGATTGACCCAAAAGTCACTGGTGTCTGGAAGTGCTTCAGTTTCAGCAAGTAGATGCTTTTAGAGTCCATTAAAAAGAAAGAAAAGAGAGAAAAGTCCAAAAAGTACAGAGTCAGCAAAGTTGTGAATCGTGTTTTTCTTTTTCCTCAGTTAAATTGCTCTTTTCTTTTTTTCTCCCGACTGAATGAAACATTTGATCTGTAATTCAACTGCAAAAAACAACAACAGAGACCCATTTAAATAGAATAAATCCATAATATTTACACAATAATGTGAATATTGATTTATAAAACTGAATCATCTCTTTTTCTTTAAATATGATTTTTATGTTTATCTACAGTTTTTTTCAAAACAGATACCTAATCACAATGAAACGCATCATACTTCTATCATTCAAATCTACTGATAAATGATGATTGTGGATTTCCATATTTATGCAGCAACTCTGGTTCCAATAAAACTCAGCTCATCTAACAGCAAAGTTCTTTCACCAGCTCATGTTGTATTAAAGCCTTTCTCCGCCTTGGAAGCTCCTCACACAATGGCAGAAAGTATGGAGGAGTCACATGGTCTCTTCAAAACAATAATAAAAATAACACATAGTGAAATGGATTTAATTCTGTCAGCACAGCAAAAGCAAAAAAAAAAAACATAAACTTGGTCAAAGCATCAGTGTCCATCAGTCCCACTTTTTTTTACCTGATAATATGAGACCTTTAACAACTGAAGAAGCTTTTTCCATTCAGCATTGGCACCACTGAAGCTCTACAGGGTTGTCCACGGAAAAGATCATTCCCTGCTGTACACCTGTTGTCATCCAGCGACGCTCAAATCCACCCAGGTGGGCCTTGCAAAGCCAAAGCTGCAAAATGAAAACTTACAGACCAACCTCAACTAGTAAAACTAAAATACTTTGCGCTCCATCATCATCATGACTAAGATGCAAATGAAATCAAACATAAGCATGCTTTTAAAGGATGTTTTTGATATACAGTAATTATAGGAAAATAGACTATCAAGGATGACTCCTTTTAAATCATTTATAAAGCTTTCCTGGATGCAGACAGCTCGGCTACGAAGTAAATAGATACTAAACAAAACAAATCCTTAAAGTATATGCAAACACAAGCATAAATATTTGATCCACAGAGATTAAGCTACGAATGACAAATATTAGTGATATATTGAAATTCTGGAACAGGCACCATTTCTGTCTTTTTAAAACTCGCTCTTCTTTTCGAGTGTTTGTCAGTCGTATTAAGGTGTTTCCCAATTCATAAAAGAGTCACTGTTGACTGAAGTGTTGGGTGCTGCTGCAGTCCATCCAAAAGTCTTTGCATCCTCCTTACTTTTTCTAAAATGAACCATCTGAAAGTTGGTGCACTGTTCATCTTTCACTCTGTCTCTCTCACATCCTCTCACTCTTAAAGATTGATCTCATCTTCACTAAATCCCCCACACTGCCCCCATTCTTTGTTTGCCCTCCACAAAGCTGGCCACCGGACACCACCGGGTTTAATGGACGTAGTAAAGCCAGTAGACGACGTTGAAGAAGGAGAAGACAGTTGGGAAGATCATCCTGGACCACTTATCGATAGAGTTCACGTCGGAAAGGTCTGGGATATTCACCTTGAGCTGGGAGGCCCGTCTCCGTAGACGTGACTTCTTCTGGGCGTGGCGCTCCAACGCACTATGGCCATAGTTCTGGCGGGCCATGGCTGCCCTACGGTACTGCAGTGTCGAACTATCATAAGCCAGCATGGTGTTGCGAGGATCCCCAGGTGCTCCCAGGCCCCGGGACAGATCCCCGGCACCACCCATCTCATTCTTCATCTCTAGGGTGCTGAACAGGATGTTGTCATCAGGAGTCATCTGTGTAAGGGCGTAAAAACAGATGGAGCCATGAGAAGTTACTGCCAAAGGAAAATCTGTTTTTAAGATTATAACAATACAATTATAATGTAAAACAAGAACATCTGCAATACATTATTTACTGTGTAAAAAAATACTGATGAGGTGCTATAATGGATAATGTCAATGATTAAAAAAAGTGTGTTACTTACAGTTAGGAAATAGTTACGGTACTGAAGAAAATACTAAATAAAACAGTGATCATCTGTCAATCAATATCAAGTGACAATACAACCACAAGACTATGAGGTTACATTCCTGGAAGAGCACAATGCACTCCACAAAATTATTCTCATGGAGAAATCTTCATTGTCATCTCAGAATTTCAACCAGGCTGTGATTAAAATTCTGTCGATTCACAAGACAAACTGAATAAAAATAAGTAAAGCAAAAGGAAAAAATGTGACAGGAGAAGGTTGAGAGAAATAGTAAGGACTTTGCAAAGATGGAGGAGAGGCTAAAAAGGTTCGGGGCAGGTCAGGAAAAGACGTTGTGGGAAGTGAATTCAGATCAACATTTCTTCATCCATAGCCTGACGTCTGAGGAGAAACATCCCTAAAATCCAAATCCTGTCCCGCTGTAAATGGAGCTTTTTATACTTTTTTGTCTTTCTGTTACTTTGAAGAAAAAGCCACTTTTTGGGCACTATTCATCCAACTTCAAATCTTCTTGTCTCTTATCCGACACCCATTTTAAAAAAGTGTTTCACTAGGCCTTAAGAGAGTTATCAGTTGGCTTTTTTTCACCTCAGCATCTCACATCTAAATGATCTTATTTCTTAAGAGAAGCCACTTACGTTTTCTTCTCTTTTGCCATATTTGTTGTAATTTCCCATTATTTACATTTACAGCCCATGTCCAGATTTAAAAAATGCCTGCAGAAATCAAACTGCTAAGCCATGTTTGTCAGGAAAATGCATGAAGAGCAAACCAAGAGAGGGAAAAAACACAATGGTGGGAGTGATGATCAAAGTTACCTTAAAAATCTATAGAAATCAAAGAAATGCACAAAAACTACAGCATTTTCCTCTGATCTGGATTGATTCAGATTGATGACATTGTTAGTTTTGACTTTCAAAACCTCCAGTACCTTATTTCTTTGCTCGCCTAGTCCTAATGCGGCATCGTCCACAAAGATGGGATCCCACATCGAGTCATATGCGTCAATTTCCCTCTGTTTCATTCTGGCATACAGAGCATCATCTCTCTGAACTACATTTCCCACCAGCCACTGCAAGCATACAAAATCAGCACTGTTACTTTGGGGAAATCGTAGCTTGCCACACTCAGAAGGAAAGGGTGTTTTTATTTTAAAGGTGTTGTTGTTCCTGCTAGCGTTAGCAGCTCAATAAAATGTTAAGGGAAGGCTTTGGCACCACAGCGTGTGATTTTTCCAAGATGCCTTGCCCTTTGAGAGACACAGAAATATGGAGATTAAGAATAAGCCAATCATTGCTTCTGCATTCACTCTTTCAGATCCTAATCTGTGTTATAAAGATGATACATAAGGCTAAACCAGTGAGAAACGGAGAGCTAGAGCAGAGTTAAGAGTGCTGGTAAATGACATAAAGCATTGATCACAGCATCACATTGACCTTGAGAGGAGAACCAGTCATTTGCTCCCACAGAAACAAACACAAATATTAACCAACAGCACAAATACATTTAGACAACTTAAGCCTGCACATGTACCTTGTTAGGGTCAGGTCTCAGCTTTTCATTATTGGCCGTGGCTGCTTTCTCAGCCGCTTTCTTCTGCCTCTGGGGTCCCTGGCCGAAGAAGATGTAGTTGACGAAGGCATACTCCAGAAGGGCCAGGAAGACAAACACAAAGCAGCCCATGAGGTACATGTCAATAGCCTTCACGTAGGGAATCTTTGGGAGCGTCTCTCGCAAGTGGGTGTTGATGGTGGTCATGGTCAGCACCGTAGTGATCCCTGGATACCACAGGTCACACGTTCAGAAACAAAGTGAGGTATTTAGCTGAAAGACATTATTATCAACATCTGTACATTAAAACATGGCTGCTAGAATCAAGGTAGGAAATATCTTTTTTGCCATAACCCACATTTGTCAGATCTGGACAATATGTAATTTTGTACCAAATACCTACAAAAGAAAAAACACCCCCAACAGCACTTACATTTCGACTTTCAAATCAAGCTAACTGGAAGCTGTAAGCATGCTGTGAAACTTAACTTCAGATCAAAATTGTTAAAGGTAAATTATTACAGTGCTAACTTCTATGACCTGTGTCCCTTTTCTTTTTTCTTTTCAAGGTTTTATAGGTCTATTACAATTTCTCTCTATCAACATCAACATAACAGCAAATTATCTCCACAAACATGATACAAGAATGTATAAAAGCAATGTTCACCTTCTCCACACACAATAAAAAAATGAAATAAATACAAAGGCTGTAACTAATTATAAGTCAAATCCTAGGGTGCGTTCGGATTGTCCCTCCTATCCACTTTCACTAGCATTTTTTCCTAAACCCCGGAAGCAGTTAAGTGATAAGAGCCGTTTAGAATTCTCTAAAAGTTCAGGAAAGGTGACTCAATGCTTCCTTTATAACCTCCTTTAGCATAGGAAACACTGGACCATCCAATTCACATACTGTGAATTCAATAACAACAATTCATTGTGGCTGCAACTTTTAAAGCGACTCATGCATCTGACCCATGTCGAGCATTCACGAAACCTAACGATCTGTCAGAGGAGAAATGTGGAGACAATCTGCATATTGATTTGGATATTGATTTGACTTATAATTAGTTACAGCCTTTGTATTTATTTAATTTCTTTTTGTGTGTGGAGAAGGTGAACCTTGCTTTTATACATTCTTGTATCATATTTGTGGAGATGATTTGCTGTTATTTGATGATGATTTAATACAAGAAATTGTAATAGGCCTATATAACCTTGTTTATAAAAAAAGCAAAGGAAAATGGTGACAGATCATATAGAGGTTAGAACTGCAATAATTTACCTTAAACAACTTTAAACTATCTTAAACCCAGAGGTGAAGTCTGAACGTGCTGTTGATGTTATAACACCATCAAAATGAAGGATCCTGGTATCCAATAAAGCCTACCTTATATGTTCATTCACACCTCGTGGTTTTCAGGATTATTTCACCGGTAAGAAGGGACAGGGGAAACATTTTTAGATGAACTTTTTGTAGTCCATTTTCTGAAAACTGTAGTTTGACCACGGCAGACTCATGTCACTAACCTCTGCCGCCGTCACATTATTATTATTACATCACCTAGTGGAAGTGCGGTCGGATTGTCAAAACAACGCAATCACCTTTTCCTAAGTCCTTTATGAATTCTCCTAACACCTTTCCTTAACCCCAAGATGTTTTGCCGGGGTTAAGGTAAAGTGGATGATGAAAGTAGAGAAGAGGGACAATCCGAATGCACCCCTCGTCTTACTTGCTCCCTTTGTGTGTGTCCCTCCCTCTTTGATTACCTTCATTAGTTTCACCTGCATCTCGTCTGTCACACCTGTGTTTGATTGCTCCCTGTATTAAGTGGCCCTTTCCGAAAAGCTGTCGTTCAGTACACAGTGTGTCCTTTTGAGTAGGTGGTTTCAGTAGACGGAACACTTGTCGTTGTTCAGTGGGCGTTTTTTGGGTCCACCTCAATATTTCAGCATGTATACTAACTTTTGGGTTTTGTGCAGTATGATTTGTAAGCTTCGTTTTAGGAAATTAATGTATTTTAACACCCACAATGCTCTGTAAATTTACATGTAAAACACCAACTCACGTGCGCCTCCAAATCAAAGCAAACAAGGATAGATGAGGCCGGTTCGGGTAATGTGCCTTTCAGATGTTAAGTATTGCAACATGTATTATGTATTGAACCGTCGTGCAGATTACTGTACATCTGAGTTGGAGTGTCAATAACATGAGGCGGGCTAATGACGCAGCATTCACACTAAATGAATCAGACAAACTAGAAACAAATATCTGCTTACTGTGCACAACTACTGAACAGTAGCTCTTAAATGTTTCCAGCACAGATATTAGGGACCGTTTACTGTCAGACTGTGTCAGCACTTTGCAATTTGCATGCAGCCTCTGTGTTTCTTCCCTTCTGTGTCAGTTCATCAGTTCTACCCGTGTTTACTCGTGACTGTTTTTTCTCCTTGTGGATTTTTTTGTTTTTGGACTTATTTTGGACTATGTTATGGTTTTGAAATAAAGATACTTCTTTTTGTTCTTCCTGCAATAGGGTCATTTACTTTCTTTGTTTAGAATATGTGACAAATACGATTAAATATACTGCCTTTGTAGGTTGGAGGAAGAGCTAGCATAAAATGAAGACTCTGTAGACTACTGGTCCAAAATCACTTCCTACAGTAGCGTATTGTACACCTTTTTGTAGTCCATTTTCTGTAAACTATTCACTGCTCTCTTTTGGGAGCAGTGAATAGTGTCTCGTGTGAATTTGCCTGTGATCTATAAAGTGAGATCAGGTGCTCATCTTCAAAGGATTTTTCATATGTGCTTATGAACATTGCCCTTTATGTTTATTGCCTATTGTATAGTTCTTATTTATAGGAATCAGGCAGGCCTGGACGAATGTGAACCCATATAGAATAAAAGATTGAAACCTCCTGAGACTGGAAAAATGTATGTGTGTTTTATGTAAGTAAGGTTCATATCCAACCATGTATCCAAATGGATATGAAACCAACTGCAGGCCATAATAAAAGCACAACGTTAGCACTGTAAACATCTGCTATTAGTCACAGCACGATTCACCTGCTTTTTTGACATACACGCATTGTGCTTGATACATTAGTCATCTGCATGCACAATCTGCATTTGGTTAGATTCACACGTATTATAAATAACCCAGCAGCCAGCAGTGTCACTGTAGCATGGAGCCTAGTCTCTTATTGGTTAGTACGTTCTCAGGGCGCTGGGAGGAGGCAGATCTTTAAATCACGTTACCCTCCAAATGCACCGTCTGGGGCTCCAAACTGCATGTGTCCCACTCCACAAAACAAATGGTGTGTGACAAGAACAACACACAAAGAGCTCAAAGCCATGCTGTCTGCTGCTCTGACCTGTCATAGCCCATTTTAACATTAAGTGGAATTTTTATTTTTCTATCAGTGCTAGATTGACATTATCGTTAGAACAATACATTTTATGTACACGACGTGGTGCATTTATGGAAATGTGTAAACTTTGATTTGGCAGTTTTTTTAACAGAGATCTGGCCCAGATAAGCTCGACCAATGAGAGGCTCTGATGGACAGAGAGGCAGAGAGAGAAAGACAGCACGCTTCAAGGTCGAGCTGCAGCGCTTCTCGCTCTGCATGAGTCATGCATATAGTCATCTCTGAACAACAGACATTTAGCTAGGCAGCCTATCACACACTGCTATCACTCACATGCTTAGAGCTAATGAGAGGACAAGTAAATGCTGGGAAAATAAAGAGTCACAGCAGAGATCATGACACACACATTCATTTTAACATGTGAAGCACATGTAAAGGGCTCCATGTCTGCTAAATGGCTCTTTTTATGCTCTGTTATCATTTAGCTGTGGGTTATTTCTCAGAGTCACTGTTCAGAAGCGGCGAGTTGATCCTACCCAGGGCCACTCTGGCAGCAGAAGCATCATAGTTGATCCAGAAGGAGACCCAGGAGAGGATGGTAATCAGGATGGAAGGCATGTATGTCTGCAGGATGAAGTAACCAATGTTCCTCTTCAATTTGAAGCTGAGGGACAGGCGGGGGTAGGAACCTGAAGGAGGCACAGGGATAGAGGAAGGGGGAAGATAGTTTTATGTTAGTTGTACAAATAAAACAAACAAAAGGTTTCCAGTTTATAGAAAATATCCCTTTTCCAGGTCAAGGTCAAAGTGTAAGTGTCAAAGACAAACTTGGCTGCTGTGTTGTGTACCTGTAGAGAAGACCACGTTCTTGGAGATGAGTTTATAGTCAACTATGGAAAACTGTGGCAGCTCTATTCTGTCAACCCCAGACACTGCACCGTCTCCTCCTCGCCAGTAAAACTCAATATCATCTGTGGTGTAGCCATCTGCAACGAAAAACAATATCAGTGTCAATTGATCATTTTTAATAAATAACAGTGTAACAAGAGTGTGTGCTTGATGTGAATGTAGAATGAAATAATCACAAAGAAAAGCCAAGGGGACACAAGGAAACAAATAACTATTTTACATTTTATACGTATTATTGGGACCTTTGTTGCAGATTTTTATTCTTAATATGGTTAGAGTGAAAAAGAAAATATGCCATCTTGTAAGAGGTTTTTACATGTACGTTTTCAAACCTTAAAGGCAGCCATTGATTTACTTTTAATGTAGCTCACAATGAAAACCATGGTGACTTGTAATTGGCTCTACATCCGTCACAGTGAACATTAAGCTCATCTTACTTACTTACTTTTGAATGAACGATAACAGTATTAAGCTTCTTGATTGTGTGTTTCCAACTGTTCTGGATACAAAGTCTTTCTCACAAACAAACAATAAATTAGTAGCTTCATGTTCTCTGTGATGAGTTACACTTTATTTGCATATTTTTTTTACATCAACTAAAACAAGAGCTAAAACTACAAGGTAGGAAAAAGGAACTATATTTGTATATTTTGGAGGCTGGCTGAAGTTTGATGTTTGGTGAGGCCTTTAGAAGGGATAAGCTAAAACCTCCTTTAAGCTTTATAGTGAAGAACTATTTCCACAAAACTGCACAATAATAAGTATATATGATAATAATATAATATGAAAATAAACAACAAACAACTCTAAAGTCTCTAGTAAATAATGAATACTGTGGACTGATGCTGTTGTTGCTGTGAGCGACAGAGATTTGGAGCTTGATGTGTTTGTTGCACATGGATGGAAACCAGCGCAGGCGCAGTCAGTATTGCAGACAGGCTTTGACATGAAGAGCGTCATAAGCAAACAGAGAGCAGCCATCTCCCCACTCTAAGCTGTGCCGTGTCTGCCTCGCTCTCAAAATAGAGGCAGTGACCTATTCAGATGTAATGAATAATTAAATTCAGAGGCTTTGATTTTTAAAAATTAACACAATTGTGTGTGCTGCAGTGGCCCTGTGATTCAAGGTTAAGTTAGTGATGTTGCTCACATTACGCATGCAGCAAACTTAATTCATGTGTTTTTGTATTAGATATTTTAGTATGTGATAGTAGAGACAGAGAAGTTCTAGAAAAGGAAAAAATTCCAATATCTGCCCTCAAATGCAGTTATCAAGCTTGTGGAAAAGATGTATGACAAAGACAAGGTGGTCACACAACTGGAAGGTAACTGTGCATGTAGATGCATCATCGCGTGACACTAGAGAGTGATGATTCTTGTAATCCATATAGCACACTCTACTGGTGACAGAGAACAGCTAGTGTAATTCAATTAAACTCAACTTAAATGTTACTGTTGAATAAATCTAGTTATATTGTAATATATCTGTGTTTAAATGACCAGATACTGATAATCACTCGATACGCTAATATCAGCTTGAATTTCCCTCGGGATCAATAAAGTATCTATCTATCTATCTATCTATCTATCTATCTATCTATCTATCTATCTATCTATCTATCTATCTATCTATCTATCTATCTATCTATCTATCTATCTATCTATCTATCAGCCAATATTATTGGCCGACTGATCGATTGGTACAGTACAGATGTCAGTTCTATGAAAAAATACCATTACGAGTTTTTGTAGCGGGTGTCATGGATGTGGATTTTTTTTCATTTTATCTGTAAATCCAGCTGCACAAAACCAACCATTTTAATTCACATTTCATACAAACAAATTCAGATTTATGATATTTTGAATATATTCTAAATCTGAATTTAGTGCACCAATAAAAGAAACATGACAAGCATTTGACATATGTATTAAACGGCTAATGCTTACAATTCACTGTCGAGAGTTATCATGTCTGATCTGTCTGAAGTAAAAAGTCTGTTCAATCCCTTACATGAAAACACTGAAGATAAAATGAATGTCCAATGGTTGTCATTTTTCCATTTTTGCACTCGTTTAACTGTGTCAATTGTTGTCCCCTCTTCTTTTTCAATGTTATAAAAATCACTTGAGCATAAGCGCCCCCTACTACTCACCTCATTAAACCAACTCTTAATGTTCACGAAGCAGCAGTGGATTCAACTCTAATTTTCTTTTGCTTAGTTTTTGAAAATTAAAAAAAGTTGAATCATTTCAGTGTTGTGTTTGGTTTACTGCAGTGGTGGTGTTTGTTGTGTTAGAAGCTGAAATTGAGCACCAGTCAATAAAGTGAGCTCCCCTTCTTCATCTGCATTATCATTATTGCAGCCTAATACAACCCAGCATCACCCCAATTAGAGCCACGTCCACCATGCTGCTGTTTTGATGTGCGACTCAGTTCAGTTCCGATCAGCCATGACAGGTTGGGATCAGGAGGGTGTTGAGAAAGGGATGCGGGGGGGGGGGGGGGGTGTATTGGCATGAGGAGTGTCATAAAGGGATGAGTTTTATGGCCTGTATATAACTGGTCAGTCTGTTTGTAGCTCCATTAGTTCTGGACCATTGTCTCTGTATATTTTGGAAAGAGATGTCAATGTGTTACATCACTGTGCTCCTCCTGGGCTGTCATGTGAGTCCCACAAGAGTGACGTGAAGAGAGAGACAATGCAGCCTTAAGATATGCATTCAT
This sequence comes from Symphodus melops, assembly GCF_947650265.1. NCBI lineage: Eukaryota > Metazoa > Chordata > Actinopteri > Labriformes > Labridae > Symphodus > Symphodus melops. The sequence goes on from NC_136699.1 coordinate 15,641,328, forward strand.
GTGTGGGTGTGTGTTTGCATAGGAATGTATGAAAAACAATAAACCTTTGGTGTTGGAACAGTAGAAATCAATTATTGCTTCGCACAGACCAGTGGCCTGAGCTGCAGCACAGAGCTTCTGATGTATCAGGGGATCTGCAGTTTTAAGACTTGTGTCCGTTAAAAATGCATCAAGTTTATCAAGGGAAGTGAGAGTTCTCTGGGCTCATTAGTCTGAATAAAATAGCACACTCTGGCATGAAGCGATTCCAACGTTAAAACCATTGCCAGTTAATCCATATGAGAGCAGATACTGCCTGGTGATCAAAACTGGAGCTGTGTGTGTATGTGTGTGAGGGAGAAGCACAGAGTCTGTGTGTACATTTTGTGTTGTGCAGCCTGACTGAAAGGAGGAGGAGGAGGAGGAGGAGGAGGAGAAAAAAAGAGAGCATGAGTGATGGAGAGAGAGATAAAAAGGCTGGGAGAAAGAAAAAGAAGATGATGAGACTGTGCAAAGAAAGGAGATGAAGGAAAGGAGAGAGGGAGTGATGAGGACGGAGATGGTGAGCATAATGGGAGAGGAGCAGGGAGAGGCGGTTCTGACCCGTACTGTTTTTGTGCTGCTTAACGCTGCTGGCAATAGTGTGATCAAACCCGGAAAGACTGAGCCCTACACCACATCCCAGCCCCATAATCCTTTTCTCCGGGGAGCCAGATAAAACACGCAGAGGACCTCGTCTTTCCCTCTCATGTTGCTCCACACTCCCTCCCTCCTTCCCTCAGCTCGAGAACGCCAGATCACGTACAATTACGAGCTCCGTGTGAAATGAGCTCTTTGTACTGTACAAACATGGAGGCAGTTTTTCGGGAAAAAAGCAGCACATAACATCCACTATCAGCACATCCCTGAAACACTGGACCTAATCAGGCTCCTCCACGCCTTGGGAAACCACAGCAGTTGGAGTTGAATTAATTAGGCTGGATGTTATCAGTCAGTGAGCCATTAGTGATGTTCCTCTTCTCAATGCCTATCTCCTGATATCTCATCAGCCTTTCTCAGCATTTTACATGCAGCCTTAGCAAGCGTCTTCCTACCTCGGCCCCCAGATGGTTTTCACAAATTTTCATTTCAGAGTTGCATGCCTATGTGGGATCTGTTTAAATCTACGTTTACAGGTGGGCGTGAGAAGCGGTTGTCAGGGACGACAGTACTTACAGCTTTCGATCTCCAGGGTGCAGTTTTGTTCATCCAGAGGATATCGGCGCAGGTCCATCATGCAGGCTGCAGTGGTGGTGATCCTACACACAGAGTGGGAAGGAGAAGTAAAGGATTCACAGAGGCAGCCAGAGCAGCCCAATTCATTTTATTTGACCCTCATTGCAGAGCGTGATACACACGGCAAAGCATGACTAATATGTTACGTTTACTCAGATCAGGTTTAATTGGAAAACACACCGATATGAGAAAGGATAAACTAAAAATTAAGTGTTTTTAATTCAATCTCAGAAACTCTATCTTTCATTATTGACGTTAGGAATAAAAACCAAATAAAATGACAACATGACCGACCAGTTGGTTTGCTCACACTTCCCATTTAACATGTATTTCCTGTTTTAAGAGTTCCATAGGACACAACTCTATGTCGCAATATGTTCGATCCCTTTTCTTGCAGGGTCTCCACTGGTCCTAGCTGCTGCACTGCAGCTATGAAAAAATGTTTTCCCCTCGTTTTTTTATTTCTGGAATGAAGCCTTTATTTTTTTCCCATTTTGTACTCATCTTTTATTTGTCAGTGTACTGTTTGTCTAAATGTTAGATTTTTGCTTTCTGCTTTTATTGTCCTGTGTACACAGGGCACCAGATAAAAAAAAACAGTTCTCATTGAACCACCCTGTATAAATAAATAAGGCTGAATGAATAAATTTAAATATTTGTTGTAGCAACTGATGTACCAAGAAAAACATTTTGCCCAATTAGACAAGTACTACACTCTTCTGAAGACAGTGCAGTAAAATACTGTACAGAAATATCCGGAAATAAATAACGTGACTTTAACATTGGTTTTTGTCATATCAGCATTTTTAAGCTATTTTACACTGTATAGGTTTGAGGTATGAAAATATTGAATATAGCATGAACAATACTATTGGAAATTAAAAAAATCTTGCTGTTTCTGAGTTTGTGATCAATGAACTATTTTGAAAAAAAAAAGAACATAAAATGAAAATGACTTAATGAAGATGAATAGCTAATAGATGAAGGTAATTAAACCCTTTTACTTTACATCTGCTGTACATTTCTTTCTGCAGATTTCTGCAACAACTCAGTGTTAACGGAAAAAAGACAACTGTCATCAATCATCATATATATTGGTTTTTGAAAAGGAATCATTGTAGATGGTATTGCTATTTATATTTCATCCTGTCAGTCAAAATAGTTAAGTCCATATGTTTTTGTTGTATTCTAGTTGTAAGAGTTGTGTACTGTTTAAATTAGTTTGTATTATGAAACATGGACATGGTACCATTTAATTTTTATCCCATAAGTAGGTAAAACAAGAACAGGGTTCAACCTCTGGCCACACAATCCTGTAATAAAGAGCTGCTGAGTGTGAGCCAGCAATGGCCGACAGGTTAACTCAGAGAGACGTACTTCCTGTTTCACACACGACAAGTTGGCCAGTGCTGAGACGGGCTGGCACCCGGCAGTGCCAAAACCCCCGAGGCTGTCTGAGAGAGACTGGACACACTATTTAACTACAGGGACTGAATCCGTGACTGGTAAAAGAAACACACACACACACACACACACACACACACACACACACACACACACACACACACACACACACACACACACACACACACACACACACACACACACACACACACACACACACACACACACACACACACCGTTACATACACAAAATACAATCATTGACTTAAATCATCTTGTGACCATGATCAATTATAGAAGCCTCTGGTAGAATTCCAAGTATGAAATATTGTTGATTTTGGCTTTGCACGTCTTCACTGTTTCTGTCATTCCTTAGTTTATTACTTTTGTGGTTCAATCTTTCACAGCAGACAATGAAAATATTCTGAACCTGCATCAACCAAAAGGTATTTTGAGAAAAAAAAGATCACACTTTTTATATTGCTATAATTTCAAATCCTAGTCACATTTTTCTAACACAAGGGTAGGGAGTCTAAAAGGACTGTATTTCACTTTTTATTATTTGCAAAATTGTTGAAGGTTATCTTTGAATAATCTGCCTGATTTTTTTTTGTTTACTAGGTTGTTGATGCGAAATTTCTCAATTTAATTGTTAGGAAACTAGTAAAGGAAAAACAGCAAAATCATAAAACAACCTTAATGGACTTGCACAAAATGACTTTTATGCACTTTATGAGGATTTATACTTTAAGATACTGTGTATGTATGTGTATATATGTGTGTGTGTGTGTATATATGTATATATGTTTGTTTGTGTGCGTGTATATATACAGTATATATATATATATATATACACACACACACACATACATACATACATACACACACATACATACATACATATACGTAAACACAGGTCACAATCACTGCTTTGTTAAACAATATTAAAGACATTAAATTAGATCATGTGAAATTGTTTAAGATATCATACATATGATCTAATAATGTATTAAGTCCTGCTTATTGATTAATATTTTAAAGACACAGATCAACTAAACATGTATTTCCTGAAACTGAAGGTTAATCTGCCATGATGTTAAAATACGATGTCAACAGCATATTATTACCATATTCCCCAAACTGTCTTTTTATTTTGGCCAAATTCCTTCTTGCAATGTTTAAAATAACTCTTCTCCGCTCAACAAATACGAACAAACTGCAGCAGAAAAAAACTAAATGACAATATCTTTCCTCACTTAACTTTATCGTAACTACAAACTCGACTTGAAGAGTGCTTTGTCTTTAATAATTAAGAGCCAAAGTTCATTTGAAATCCTTCTACATAAGACTTGCAGCTCCCCTGGGCCCAGCTTGGCAAGTTTAGGATTTCATTTTTTGAGCTGCGGAGATGCTCTGTCTTTCTCTCTCACTCAGCCTCTGTCTGTCTCTTTCTCTCTGCCTCCTTTTTCTTGCTCTCTGGGCTCTTATATAAGAGCCAGTTAGCAGGGCCATGGTGCACTGGGGGATTAACACAGGAGTCTTATTTCTGTCCTAGTTTACCGCTTTTATGGTCACAACTTATTCAGATGTTACTGATCACCAGCCACATGCTCATCACCCACCATCATCACCATCAGCACCACTAAATCGTTGCAGTGGCAGAGGAAGCACAGGGGAAAAACGGAAATGAGGCCAAAATGGCAGGGGTAAAAATAACAGTCTATTTATAGCCCACCTACATCATCAGCAGAAGTCTCGAAGCTTTTTTGTCTGAGACTCAGCATCACTGATCAAGAGCTAATACTGCATCTTCTGGCTCAGCTAGCATGTCCAATACCCACGCTAACAATTAATACACAGATAATAACCGAGGAGGAGGAGAGATGGATGAGGATTTCTCTGCAGGATTCCCTCCCCATCTTTTTCTCTCCTCCTCCTCCTCCACCTCTTCGTCATCTTCGCTGCAGTGAGAGTCTGCAGCAGCAGTGATCATGAAGCACACAGGCTTGTTTGCTCTTCATCAACATCAGGGCCAGTCCCTCTCCCTCATACCAACCTGCCGGAGGAGAGGCCGCGCTCGAACACATCACGCAGATTCAAACACGCTACATTTGCTCTGCGTTGGAGATAACAAGACAAGGAGCGCTAAAAAAAGCCTTTTTTTTTGTTGCTTCTGTGCATGTTCCCTCACAGTTCCACTGTGTACGTGTGTGTGTGTGCGTGTGTGTGTGTGTGTGTGTGAATCCCCCTAAGGCAGCCTGTGCACCTTTATTCCAAATGACCTTGTTTACGGACATAACAGCACCACCATGAATTCCCAGACAGAATCACATTTCGAGGGAGCATCGTAGCAGTGATCTATGCAGACGGAGATTTTTTTTTTTTTTTTTTGCAAGCAGGATGCAACATTGTGCATTCTTTAATTAAACTGACATGTCATTATTACATACATGGACACTGCAATGGAGGTTGAAGTGAAATTAAGATGGAGAGGCTTCCACCATTTTGGATAGAGAGCCTGTGTTGAGATGAGGAAACATGGCACGCAGGATTGTCTCTCCGTGCTCACACACTGTTGCCAAATTTGAAAATAAAATGTCTGCAGTGGCAAAAAAAAAAAAAAAAAAAGAGTCCAGTGTGTTCCAGCGTATGCCGAATCACAGGAGAGACTTCACAATTTAAAAGTAAAAGCACATCTGACAAACAATTCACCCAGTTTGAGTAGTACCATGAGAGAGAGATGGATAACTTTGAAGCCAGTATTGATGGTATTGACAGAAAAAGGCTTATTTAAATCCCTTTCCTCCTCCACTCAGCAGCTTTCTCCTCCTGGCCATGCCCTGTCATCTATTGAGCTGCAGAGTGAAACAGTCTTCGCACTGACAAAGAAGGACGTCAGTGTCCATAACGCGAGGATATGTCCTCTCACAAAAAGAGTTACAATGGTCACAGAGAGGGGAGGGGGATTCCTAACAATTTCTCCATTTTGAATGAAGTCTGACCTTTGTGTCTGTTTCTCTCTGTGCATTTTGAGCGACATGCATCAGCAGTCGTGCACAGAATCTCTCTGGTCTTTTCCTTCATAAAATGAAAGCCCCTGTGGAGCGTGTTTGCAGTATCATGGTTATTGGTCAAGCCTAGTTTAGGGTCTGGGTAATCGGACCAGAACGCCTCTGCCTGAGAGTCAAAAACTTAGTTCTGAAGAGAGAGTTGGACGTTTTTTTTTGCTCCTCCTGGTAATTAAACAGCAGAATTTGCGATGCATTTTATATCCGGGGAATAAAGAGTACACAACACCCTCACTCTTCCTCCTCACCTGCCATGCACCTCAATAATAACCATCACCTACTCATGCACGTGTACCCTCACACACACACACACACACATAACGCAAACCGGAACACGCTAATCTATCAGCACTCCCCATGTACGGTGCTGGCTCATGTCAGTAAGTTTAGCACAGATCCATGTACACCAATCACTAAAATTTTGTCTACTGTTGTGCGAGTGTTGTCCCCATGAAATTAAAAATACCTTTTCACAATTTTCACACATATGTGTTAAATGTTCATTTATCTGCCATTATCTTTCAAATATATTCCAATAAAGCATCATCTGAGTACTTAACAACAAAATAACCATATTTTTATCTTTCTGAAAAATGTTTCGGATGTTTGAAGGCATAACCTAATTTTTGATTAATTAAAAGCTTTGTGGAAACTGATGATCCAATCAAAGTCCTCCCAACATTATGTCACACCTTCTGTCTCGTGATTGGTTTCAGTAGGAAATACTCCACAACACGTAAGATACTCTTGTTCTGTTTCATGGGGACTTTGAGTTCAGATTTTAGTTATGACATTTTCAACCGTTAATAAATTCACAAACAATTGAAAAGCACCCAAACAACTCATTTGCAAACAAAATAAAATATCGTTCTATAAACCAAAATAATAAACACTGCAGGCCTGATTTGTTGCCAGGAACGTTGTGACCAAAAACAAGTGGTAATTTTATTTGCTACTGTAAGCAAAGAAAATAAAGAGTACATGTACTAGATAAATTAAACTCACAAATCATCGGCTCTCATCTGCAGCATAGACAGATTATGAAATATTGGGCTCCTGGGCACATGGACTCTGACACACATGCGGATACACACAGAATTTACAGCACAGGAATATTGAAAGGCAACATCAGAATAATTCCAAATAAATGTATCTGTATCCAAACAAAACAAGATTTACATAAAGGTTGGGGTGGAATCTTCTGTCATATTCAACAATTTAAAGGGACAATCTGCAATGGTTATTTTTTAAGACCAATATATCGGGTATTTGCAATAGAAGTGACCACTGCTGAGAGAAAAAAAGACAGTCAGACGCATAGATACAGAGTGAGCTTTTACGTTATAGTTTTGCTTTTTAACTCAGTAATAATCACAGATTTTATTAGACTGACTACAGTATATCTAACATTGTACGGTTGCACAACTTTCCAGTCATAAGGGGCCTTTATGATGTTCTTTAGTCTAGACAGAGATGGGCTACTATTATTATTGTTTTTGCGGTTGCTTTTCTTTTTTTCTTTCCTTATAGTTCAGGGCCCATGATGATAAATAGGCTTATATTCAGGCCATTCCTTTATTATTTATGATATGACTTTTTGGACCCTGCTATTTACATCAGTTACTGAGCCCTACGACTATGCAACATCACCTTTCACAAGCTCTGGCTTAGGGGCCTCCTGGGCCCTTGGGCCCCTGGGCCTGGGCAAGAAAGACCCTTGTTGTAATCCAGCCCTGATCTGCAGTAGTCAAAAGACAATGTAAAAGGTGATTGTTAACAAGATGAACAGGCAGTGAAGTTAAGGACTGGCAGCAACAGTCCAGTATAGCTGATTTCAAGAATTCTACACCTCCAGCTGGTCCAACGAGTTCTTGGTCCACTGTGTCCATATATCTATTAGTGTCTTTTTATTCATCCACAAACTCCTTCACACAGAGACTGTGTGAGCTTTAAAGTAGCTGAAAATAGCCGACACTAACAACTCACGGAAACATTAGCTGCTTCTACATTGCAGATATATGCTAATTTCGCACTAATTACACTTTCCATCAAAACATCTTCCTTCAACACACTACGTCTTACTGAAGCAGTAAAAACTCAATACACAAAGTATTTACTTTACGCAAGCTTGTTAATGCCCATTACCTGTCGGTAAAGTCTACATACACCAAGGTATTAAACATTTTAATTCACTAAAGGTTTACACTTCTGAATATACGCCTGTGTAATGTTATTGTCTCTTTAACCTTCGTCTCCAAAAAATGAAATGCTTTATTTTGCCTGATAAAAATATAATTCCAAATAAAAAGACAAAAAAAAAAAAAGACTATTTAAAGTCAATGAGGCAGGACCAGCAGATGAATCTGTGACTCAAAAGTGAGTCACATCAGAGCGATATAACGTTTTAAGACGTGCACAGCAGATAAAATCACCATTAAAATTGTAGGTTATTTATATATTTCGCATTTTAATGTCTTCTCTTTCTTGCGTTATTGTCATATTTCTTCATGTTTCTTTTGGATCCTTTTTTTTTTCGCTTTCGTTTAAAATTTTCTCTGTGATTGTAAATAGTTTGTTTTAGAGATTTGTAAAGTTCTAATGTTTCTGTTTCCCTTTGATGCTTTTGAAGTCTTTTCTTGTTGCTGAAATGTGCTATATTATGTAAGTGATTTAATTTAAAATAAAACTTATTTCCCAACTATCATCAACCCCAGATGTTGTGAGGGAGAGATATGAAACGTCTTTTTGCAGACTGTTGACACTGCCTTTTGGTTTTTAATATGCTCTTAATATGTTACAAAGCGGTCCATCTTTGACACGAAAGGTACATTCCATAAATATTCACACCATCTTTGAAAAAGAATAAACAACAACTCTTGCTGCTAAATTTCCCATGATGCATCTGGAAAGCATATTTTCAGGTCTAGATTTTAAAATCCATTTAAAAACCGGATGGCCCACATTTTAATGCACACCTCCTGTTTGTATTAGTAGTTCTCCAGCCTTGATCACACCACAGTGACATCATCAAGGTTACTTGTCCAGTTTGACAAAACTCCTCCAGAGCTGCATGAACATTACTGTTAACGCAGGGGGAGAGGCTCAGCCATTGACAAGGATCCGGACTTTAACATGTACAATGTTTTATCAGTTGCTACTTCTTATTTCAAAGGGACAAATCTGCCTTAACACCAAAAATATATTGTGTCAATTAATGATAATAAATCTAACAATGAAACTTTCTTTTTTTTCTACCTTTTGAGAACAGATTTCTCAAAATGCAGGATTTGTAGATGTTTTTTTTACGAGGTGATACCTTTATTTAACTAAAGGACATAAATGTGTACTCGACCCCTGCTGACAACGCTTAAAATGAAGTCATAGTCGAACAGATAATGACACAGTTGCACACTGTCAGGATGTGTGTACACATCAAACCCGTCCTCCCGTTGACGACTCTGACTCTCCTCTCAGTTAGCTTCTCCTGCAAATCCACTGCTGCCCTGCTGTTGCAACCAGCCGGCCCGTCTCTACAGGTATGTGTCAGCGTGCTCACAGCGCACAGGCATCTGGCTGCGTTGACTCTGACAGAAGCTTGTGTCTGGACTTGCTAGCATCAAACAAAAACCTGAACCAAAGCTAAATAACGAAATAACAGAGGAGCCAGGAGGCATGCATAACCTCAAATTTACAAAGTTTCTCTCCTGACCTGCGTTTTTCCTTTTTTGGGCTGTTGTGAAAAAATCTAAGTTCGGTTTATCTACTTAAGTCAGAGCGTTTTATATACATTTCTGGACTGTTGAAACAAAGTAGCGATAAATAATGTAGTGCAGTACAGATACGTACATTTTTTAAAGCAGTCTTTGCGCAAGAAGGGCAACTGAGTGAAGAAAGAGTGACTGAACGCTGCAACATCTTGAATTAGCAACAATAATCTCATCTTTAAACACAGAGATGATTTACACACACACACGAAGAGGAGGTGACAGATCAGAGTAGGCAGCAGCACAATGATGGATGGCTGTGCTAGCCTCTGAATTCAAACACGCAGCATCAGTACAAATAAAGATTCAGTGTTTGTATTGAACTGCTACATTATTGATTATGAGATATCAATTATGGATGAGAGTCTTCCTCAAAGGCATCGCAGTCCAACACCACAAAGAGATGCCTCACAGTCAGCTTGAACCGTCGTGCACAATCACACTCAGTTTGTACTGCCCTGCTTCATTATTGATTGCAACCAATCCATAATTGATATTGATGATCATCAGGGGATTTTAAAGGCTAACAAGGCATAATTCTCCTCCTGTAAGTAGATGTTGGCGGTAACTTCTGCTTTGTGGCACACCGAAGTAAGAGCTGCAATTTAAGAATCCAGTGGCAAGAGGATCAACCAAATGATTACACAGGTTGTACGCTCACAGGTGATGGGTCTCCTATCTGTGAGCTGTCAACAAAGGACAAGTTATATTTTTATATATTTTTTCAAAGATATAATGGTGTAATTACTCCTAAAGAGAACAAATTCTCCAGTATTTCAAAAACAAAACATGAGAAGATTTGAGAGAAGTCTGCGAACTTTTTATAGTTTGTTTTTGTTTGCACTGAATTCTCCTATTTTGTTCATATGAAGTGCAACCCTGACCCGCATGATGTGTGAAAGTGAACAACAGGAATATACATTTGTTGTAAAGGCACACATGATGAATCTGATAACATCACGTCACTTCATTATCAACCTGAGCAAGGCACAAATAGTCATGAGGGCAATGTTAAGAGTTATACCTGAGTCCATAAAGCACTGTGCCGTCAGGGTGCAGACGGATCATCCTGTTCTTGACGGTGACACCATGAACGAAGGACTTCTTGTCATTCAGGAAGTAGGTGTCAGGGACCCACAGCTGGTCTGCCACCCGGTTATCCAGAGTTAGGTTGTAGGCAATCTCAGAGTAAGACAGACGCTTGTCCCGCCATGCTTGCTGGAAGTACATGGTCAGGGTGTAGTCCTGGAGGACAGAGAAGGGAGGGGGGGGGGGGATTGTTATTTTGATGATGTTATTTTAAATGATGAATAAATGCATGTTTAAAGGTGCAAAGTGGAGTTTTAGTAGAGAAATGTGAAAGTTGGAGAAGTGTACAGATTATGTAGTACATGTTCATAACTCTTTAGGCAAACTTTCCTCAGAGGAAAATGTGGTCCCTGTCACACTGTTTAAAGATACATGAGAAGTTAGGGTGATTGGCCATAACTCTCCTGGTACAGTTAAAATTGTTTCACTTCTCCAGCTCTCAATGTTCACTCAGAAATCTACATCGAGCCCTTTTGAATAAAGTGAAGTCAGACATTTAGATTTTCTTCATAGGAATCTGATTCAGTTTGGGTACACTGTGAAGAAATGATCTTGATGTCAGCAGACTTACAATCTATTCTGAGTAGCTCTGACCGCACTTGGAGAAACGTATATCATAAGGAATGTCTCTGGAACAAAATGTATAGACTCAGCTAGCAGTGTAATGAGAGATTGTTCTAAATAGATGCTTGATATTCAAAGAGTAAAGGTGACATGATTCTCCACACCATAGATGTATCTAAAGCTGGAAGGAATTTGTGATGTATGTTGTGTACTGTATTTAACAGATGCACAGAGCTCATTGAACTTGTCTGTTCTACAGTTTAAAGTCTCAGTGTTCTCTGTTGGGCCCCAAATTAGGTTATGCCGTCTTCTATCATCCAGTCTGCTTTATAGATTCAGCATTAGAGACATTTGGCTTAATCCCTAAAGGTAGGTTTAATCAATGCTGCTTTGATTACATTTTGGGGGTTTTTAGTTGAAACTCCTAAATTGTGCTACCTGAAACATTCTGGGTTGAAACCTTTCCATGAAAATGTACTACATATTCATATTACAACAAACGTAAGTCATGATTGCCCAAAATCCTCATCTTAAAAAAAAACAAAAACAACACTACAATGTTCAGCCAATCAGCACATTTTAGCTCTGTATAGCTTAGCCAGAAACATCCTTTAATGGAAGAACAGTTTTGAGCTTTTCAAATGTTCTTTGAACAGTTAAAAGACTGGATTGAGGTCTAGTACGGGCCTTATTCATCTCACAGGTTGCCAAATAAAAAGGGCTTCCACAAAGCTTGTTTTCGACTAAATCGTTCAGCTAGTATCAGTAGACTGTATTTCCTCTCCTGGGAATCATGTCAAGCATAAGCACTGTGTCATCTGAAAGTGACTCTATAGACGCCTCACAGCACGATGTATGGACTCAGCATTAAGAGAAGGTCAGCTGAAAGGTTGTCAGTGTTATGAAAGGCCACAGATTGTAACAGAGAACATGGCGGCTGGGGATGTGGGGTTCATATTCAACTGTCCTCACTTAATTTTCAAACTGAACCAGAGGGGAACTTTCTCAGCAGGCTGAATATTGTCTTGCGCTAAAAATATCTGCTTCCACTTGAATGGACAAAAACACTCTCTGCAAACAGCCAGTAGATTTCTTCCCTGTCTCTTTCTCTGCTCGCCTTTGTGTCTTCTTCTGGGCAACAAACCACCTAACTCCATAGATTTAGGAGAGATTTTAACCTTTGCATAGATACAGTATGCTTTCTACACTTGCTCAGGATACAGAATACTATCTCCTCCTCTCTCCATCTTTTCTCTGCTTCTCACTCTTATAAAAAGACTTACACCCACACAGCCTCAGTAAAACACAGCACTGCAGTTGGATCTGCTCTGTTGCAGTGTATTGCAGTGCAATCGATGAGTAGGAAAACAAATTAAAAAATACGGCCCGTGAAATGAGGCCCTTGAGCTTTTACTCGAAGCAGCCATCATCATTACTTTTATCACCGTATTTCTACGTTTCCTGAGCCGTTTTTTCCTATCATGACACTATGAAGCGATCCCTGCTCTCTAAGTCTTATCGTTCAGTACATGCAGTGTGTGCGCCACCAAAGCGCTGCGTAAAAAGGGCATCTAAAAATACATGAGCTGCTGCCATGTTGATTTTTTCAGGAGCAAAAAGTCGAGCGAGGACGGTTGCGTCCTTATCCTGTTTTACAAGAGTTCCCAGTGAACCCTCCTCTTACACTTGCTCCCTCTCTATCTCATTATCAGCACATCGATCGGATATCTCTATCACCTTTGGGATCGTTAGCTGCCGTCTGCAGGCTTGAGATACTTTACCCACTGAGGCAGTGGCTCCTGCAATACGTCTCCACCATGATTTGCCATGTTGATGAAGGAGCACAAGGAGCAGGAATTGTCACTACAACCTTCTCTCTGACAAAATGAGAAAACTGAAGTAAACTACTAGAGCCCCGTGGTAACAATCTGAGCAACGTGATTGTGTTGAAGCAGAAATTATTCAGCTTGATGGAAGCACAATCTCACACCAACAATCCCATATGGGCTCCATTTTGCTCCAGACAGTTTTCGGTAGAAAGGGAACGAAACATCCTTTGACATTTTGGTTAAAAAAAATGTTTTAAGGGAGCATGAGTGTGTCTTATGTGTCACCAACACATTTTGACTTTTCATTTTTGCATTCATTGCTCTTAATTTGTATATTTGACACTAACAGGATATAATTTAGAGTTGCAACGCATTGTTATTGTTACCATGAAAAGTCATTCCCAACTAAAAAAGATGCAAATAATATAGTGCCCATGATTCAACAAATGCAATCATTAAAAAACATTTTAAATATATACTATACCATGCACTGACTTCTAAACACAGGACGCAGCAAATCTTTACATTTGTGAAGTCATAAAATGTGTAAGCGTTTTTTAATCTGTTCCATTTCAGACTCAACATACAAAACAAGGCCCTAAAAGCCCTTTGAAATGACCAGACTTGAAAGGACATATTCAGGAGTCCAGATAACGGATCTAGCTTTTGAGACAGTCAGTGTAAATGTTGAGAATAACCCACTCATTGTTTAACAGAGACGCATAGTTTACCCTCTAGTGGATAATTATTAATATTTGTTTCTTCTTTAATTAATTTGTGTCTGTCTTTTCATGTAGCCAATAAGAAAATGCTGTTTTTACATCACTGACATGTGGAGTGTTAAAGCGTGTAATGTAAGCAAACATGTTTCTGAGTATTATTGAAGCTAATAAAGTGAATCTATTTTAGACTAAGACACTTCTTCCTATTTCAATTCAATTCAAAAACTTTATTTGTCCCCAGGGGGCAATTCAAGGGCACACAGAGCAGCAATTGAACGACAGTGCAACTATGCTAAAACACTTAACCAAGATAAGAGCTTTAGTTCTGTTTGCACCAGTACACCAAGAAAATTTGTATGTGTAAATTTACTTGGCAATAAAACCCGACTCTGATTTTGCAACTAAAGACGTAGACGCACTACAGTCAACTTGGACAGAGCCATTTGCCTTTATATTTTCAGCAGACATTTTGATGTGTCAAAGGGGCAAAAAGTGAGTCTTTAGAGTTTTTACACGATAACATGAACAAGCTAACTCTGCTCAGCTTTAGTGTCCCAGCAACCTCTGACAGTAAACCAGCATTTACAAGACCAGAGCACTCAAACCAAAGCAACAGAATGGATTTACAAACTGTGAATTAAGCTTGTTTTGTATAGGTGCTCGCTCGCTATAGTCTTTGTGTGTGCAGCTCCTCGTTGTGTGCCTTTAGAGCTCTCAGTCTATTGGGATGCACATCTCCCGCACAGAGAACACCTGGGCCTGCACGCTGCCTCCTGGCTGTGCTGTAAAATGGCAGCATAACTACAGCCTCACAGATGGTGCTTACCAACGCTCGGACATCACTTGAGCTCAGAGACGGACAGAAAATACAGCCGCCTCATTTCTGCTCTCTCTCTCTATCTCTCTCTCTCTCTCTCTCTCTCAGTACAAGTCACAGTTATGGACAAAAGGAAGAAATTCACATCTCGAAGAACAGCCTGGAGATTTTTTATTTTTTGATAGCGAAAGGTGTTTCACTATTTTGGAAACTTATGTTGTTGGTACACAAATAAAATCACCTCTGACCTCTGAATTGTCATTTTTCCTCAGCCCAAAATGCTCCAGAATATGAACAAACTTTGCATTACTTTTATTTTTCGATTTAAAAAAATGCAGCTCCTTCATTAAAAACTACAGTGCACTCACCTACTCAAAACATCTTTTTAAGCAAAATAACATAATTTATTCACATTACAATGACAGATGGATTTAACACACATTTGGCTTTTTGAATCCTGGGCTAAAAAAAAATCAAGTAATTAACAAGACATTTAATGTGTTTTGTGTTAAGACTCCCTTATTCCACAAATACAAGATGGAGAACAAGAAGTAGGTGAAGAGGATTTTGCAGCATAGACTTCTGAAAAAACAAAAAAGCAGCAGATTACTGAGACACAAATCGTCCCGTGCTGGAGTGTCAGTCTCCAAAGCGACCTTCAGTCTCCTTGTCACAAGAAGCACTCCTTAGAAACTCCATTAACATCACACTCACACACACACACACACACACACACTGACATACATATATATACACACACACACACTGACATACATATACATACACATACACACACACACACACACACACACACACACACACACACACACACACACACACACACACACACAGACATAGATATATATATATACACACACACACACACACACACTGACATACATATACACACACACACACACACACACACACACACTCTCATATGCACAGCCTGCCCAGTGAGCATCAGTTAGGGAGACATCTTGTGGAGAGCACCAACATCATAAAAAGGGAAAAAAATGTCATGATGACAGCCGTGAATACAAGCATGATGAAGGTGTAAAGAAGGCGGGCCAACTTAAAAGAAACATCAAAGATGGTTTGTACAGTGGCAGAGTCTCACTATAGACATGTTTAACAGAACCCATTAACAATCTGACACTACAGTGACGAGTGACAAGCAGTACTTTTGTGTTTCCCTGTAAAAGTCTGACAGGCTGCAGCTGTAACAAAATCTCCATTACAACTACATCAACCATCACCACTGACATGGAGGGAGCTGCCAATAGATGAAACATCCTGCTCTGTTTCTAGATGTAGTTTTAAGAGCTGCTGACGTTAGCACTCATTAATTCTATACTATGTGACCTCTGGTTGATCGATACAGTTTAAAAAAAGGAAATTTCAGGATAAAATGAAACAATCTTTGTGAATTCATGGCTTTCCACAAAAGAAATGCAGATAAAGGCCAATTATGCATCAAGATGCCCATTGTATAACTTTTTGTAAGACCAGTAGAGAGACTGTGTAAAATAAATGGATATATATGAAATGGATATAAAAGTCCAAAACCATATAGGCTATGTGAGTGGCATTTGATTGTCATTTCTGGGGTTTGTCACTTCTTATAAATGTGAAAATTGTTTAAGATAAGAGTTACCCTTTTATATAATTTACTTTACAATGTTATTACTTCTATTTTAAGAAATTATTATTGTTTGGAGGGTGAAAACTAACGTGTTAATACAGTGTGATCATTAAGTACTTGTGAGAGTTAGTGTGTGTGTGCTCTGCAGCTCCATGTGAGCAGACAGACGTCTACCATATTGCCAACACTTTCATCTGCTGTGTCCCTGCAGCAGAGGGGTCTAGCAGAGGCAGAGGGAGGGCTGCGCCCTTAATAACAATGTCTGCTGTACAAGGCCACGAGGAGACGACCCGGCGTTAGGATAACAACAAGCTTGTCTGCAGAGATCTTTGCCTCGTGTCAGTTTGCATCTATGAGCTGGAGGAGGTGCTACAGCGGCACATCAACTGGTCAAGCTGAGTTTGTTCATAATGGTGCTCTCAATGTCCTATCAAGTGTGAGCTTCAAATTTAATATTCGGGGTCAAGGGGGAGTTAGTGCAATCTGAATGAGTAGCTGGCCGCGCTCATCCTGAGGGAAGTGACAACATGGATGCATTTATGACTCTTTTTGCAATGGGTCATTTTTCAGCTACTTAGCTCCAGTGGAAAAAGTGCCTGACAGAATCATTTAGGGAGTCATCAGCACAATAAAGGGCTTTGATGGAGCCTGCTAACTACTGCACCAGCCATTAAAAGAATAAAGAATATTGTAAAATATACACTCCATATTTTTTTTGTGCTGATAATGAAAGCAAAAGACAAACTCAAATAAAAGTAGTACCCGTAAATGACTTTGATATGATTAGATGCATCAACAACTATCTGTTGTGTTATTAAAAAAATAACTGTTAAAAGATATGAAGAAAGATACCACATGTGTCAGAACATGCATCTATTAATAAGTGTGTCTAAATTCTATGCAATGGAGCCTTCACAACAAGGTCTTGCTGTCAATCATGCTGTAATCCTGTAAACTTCAGGTCTTCATTTTATATTCAAACAATCTCCACACTATATGGACAGCATTAAACAGACAGCCGAACATGCATGTAAGAAAGCTGCAGGATTAAATGTTGTTCTCCTGTTGAAATGATGCTGCTCACCATATTAATCTGTTACGGTGTGCATTCATAGCTAATGTCATTCTTCTGGACAACCTGCATTCTTGTCTTTTTTAGAAAGATAAGCAGAGCAAAGAGAGCAGAATCAAAGCTGCACAGGATGCACAAGAAGAGGAAATCTGGTCCTTAATCAAATACAAGGAAATTGCAATTACATCTGCAGAATAATGTTCATATGTTGTAGCTTTGATGAAAGATTTTGCAGCAAAAATCAGATAAGAGTTCATGTAGAATCGTGATGGTAGAATGAAAAATAATAGAAATCCTAATCAAGCTATTGCTAAAGTAAATTTTTAAACTAATTTGCAATTATGCTTGATGAAACTTCCCAAATGTCTGAATGTTTCAGTATACTATATCTTTCTGAACATGATATCTTTGAGGGCTGGCTGGACAAAACAAGCAATTTGAATGTTGCTCTGGTATACATGTGCTTTTTAGACAATTTTACAAAATCACAGAGCAATCCTTTAACTGAAAGAAAACAGTTTATAATTCAGCATATAATCCTTAGTTGCAGCCCTGTTTAACCATCAACATGTTGGTAATTCCTTGCATAATCAGCATTTCTTTACTGTAAAAGCCACATTATTAACAAAATAAAGAACAACAAAAATCTGACTTCTCTTAGAGGACAAACAACCTTAACCTGAATTATAAATGAAGAAAGTCTCTAGAAAAAAAAATAGGCCGTATTTGCTTTTCTTTGACTTCCCCAGATCCACCAAAAAAAAAAAAGAAAAAGAAGAAGGCTGCGTTGTCATGGAAACACTGAGTAAAAATAACACAAGCTTATTTTCCACAAGCTCAAAATAAAATGGAACAGGATCAGTTTGGACAAACAAGATCAAAATGGTTGCTAATGTACAGACAGAAGAAAAACGACGTCTCTCACACGGACATGTGGAGGGCATTGAGGAGGGCCTGCCTCAAGTTCCTCCTGGTCATCCCCTCCCCCTCCCCCCCCACTCCCCCTCACTCCCCCTTTCCTCCTCCTCATCTGATGGCTAGATCCCCTTACTCATGTAAAGAAACCAGCGCCTGTCAGGATAATGATCGTAATAAAGGGAAAGCTCACGCCCCACTAATTCCTCCATCCCAGAAGCCAGCACAGCTGGTTTGTTTAAATCTTTTAATTCACAGCCAGCTAATTAAGATTCAGAGAGCAGTATTATAGTACAGGCAGTGCCTCTTAACAACCACCAACTTCAGGTATTTTACATGTAATTAACAAGCAAAGGCAAGGAGAGAAAATACTAATTTACCTCCCTTCTCATTGCAGCCTTGGAGTGCAGCTTATCATATGGATGCATGGAGAGGATATTATTATGCAGCACTGATGCATCACTGAGACAACACACACCACTAGTATTTAATCAGCTGCACTGGCTGTGCGTGCAGAACTCTCTTTTTAATGCACCGTAACCAGAGTTCAGTTACTGAATCTGTGATTTCAGCAAAGACAAACAGCAATATGCAAATGCATTTTCAGCTGCTTCGTGAGAGATGAGTGAAGAACAGTGATAATTTGAGGAGGGGGGTCTCCGCCATGATATCATATCTGTGGCATATTTTTCACTAACCCCTGTGAGTCAGCAGAGCCCACCCAGCGAGGATGTGTGGTCACACCTCGGACTCGGAGGACACTTCCCTCTCAAAATAGCACATTTGTAATGTCATGCAGGCGAGGCGGCGTCCACGCTGTGGACTGACCTGCTCGTTTTTATCGCCCGACAACATGGCTGACCTTTGAGCCTCAACGGGCCATCAATGTAGATCACACTGAGAATGCATGAAAAAAAGAGACTGCACCATGACATGAACGCATGCCTTAAACATGTGCACAACACACAGAGACAAATGAATACTAATCCCATGTAAGTACTCAAACGCCACCTCAACAACCCTCATGCACTACATGTCAGAGCAGAAGATGCCACAATAGCTTCAATCATCCTGGACCAAAACCGCAGAGTTCACTCTCCACCAGAGGCAGTCCTCCTGTCTTTAATTAGAGGAGGGAGCAGCTGTCTGCAACCAAAAAAACCTGCTTACCACCATGACAGCAGGACGGTTAACAAACACTGACTTCAAATTCAGACCAATTCATTCACTTCTGACAGCAAAATACAACATTTACCTGAAGGATCACACACTGCAGGTGTAAAATCCAGCCAACGTTGGTCTGATTTAACACAGAAGATAACTTCAGAGAAAACACAGGTTTATCAGAAGCTACTTAAAATGTGAAGTCAAAACATCTGAATCAATGTATCTGAGTGAACAAAGGCTGTGTGATATACTATAATCAAATTATAAACATTGATTTTTCTCTCATATTTCTGTCTTACTTCACATAAACCCTTCACATTAACAAATAGGGCCTAGTTTGAAAAACCAAAGCCCTCAAAAACACATGCCATGCTTCGTTAAACTGCTCGGGCCTCAGGATTAATTCAAACGATTGTAGATGCTCCCTATTTTTCTAGAAGATCTTTCAGCTGAGCGGCCATCTTGGTTTTGAATCTTCCCCTCTGTCAAAGCTGCAATACAGGCTGATAGAGATTCAATATGAGAAATGGAAAGGCTAAAAATAAAAATATTTTTTGCAAACTTGGATACACTTCAGTGGAACAAACGGGAACATGTATGTGAGGGGTTAACAAAGCAATGGCTGAATCTCACTTGTGGGAACAAAAGGTCAGCAGAAGTTGCTTCTTGATGTGAATAACATTACTGATCCGAGTAACCTTCACCTCTTTACCACCCTCATCTTCACCAGCTTTATCCTCTCTTCTCCCCTCGATTATTGTTTTTCCCTCTCAGCACTTTAATCTTACAAGCGGTTGCCCCTGATGAGGAAGATCAAAGCAGCCCCTCTCCAGGTCACCAGCTCCATCCTTGTGATCATGCAGCACGGTGATATTATTGATTTCTCTCAGATCAATCTCATCCTTTTTTGTAGCAAAGACAGCTGGACGTGAAGGAAGGAGGAAGAGGAGGATAATCCAACTATGCTATATGTCCTGGAAAAGATTTTTCACAAATTACAAAAAAGAGGTATTAGCACATCTTTTGTTTTTTTTACTTTTTGTCTAATTGTGGCAGAATGAGCTTTTTCTGAGAAATGAACCAAATGAACGCTCCCTTGTAGCCACAGGGAGATACATGACGTCAGCCGCCATTCACTGTTTGTGCACAGTTTTGTTTTTGGTTACACACACACACACGGATGTAAGAAGCAGTGTTTTTTTTTTTTTTTTTCCAGATGAATGCTTGCATAGATGTCTCTTAAGTAAGATAACCCTTTGGAGCAAGGCAGAGGTGGATTACATGGCTGCTGAGCCCAGATTCACAGCCAGGGATCCAGTTGAAGAGGTGGGAGTGAAGAATGGAGGAGGGAGAGAGAGAGAAAAGGGGGGGGGGGTTTCTATTTCAAATCTCCCTGGACCCCCAAGGCACTTCCGTTCTGGCTGCATCCTCCACCAAAATAAGTCATTCCCATCAAAGGAAAAGCTCGGACCATTCAGTGTTGCTCCTCATCCAATGCAAACTTGCAACAACTCCTGTGTCCATGTGCAGAAAACTCATTGACCGATTCTTAAAATGACCCACACTCGTTTGACAGGCTGCCAAACCTGACATTGACTTATAAATGGCTCAATTAATAATAGAAAGCACATCTACTTCCATTTCCTACTGGCAAACTTGTTTTCAGGCTCTTATATAACAGCCTCTATTATATTGCTGCATGGAGAAGCTGCTTTGTAAATGATCTTTTCTCACACTCTGAATTCTTTGCAATGGCTCTGGTTAATATTTGTCTGAATGCATCCAAAATTCCACAAGCAGAACAGCACATAGAAACAGCAGATAGAGCTCTCTGTCTTCCTGACACATGGATCAATCTATGGTGCTCTTCCATGTGGGTCGGTGAACTTTTCCCACTGTCCTCCTCCAAGTCGCACAAACCTTTACATCCATGCACCAAATGTGAGCGTTTTCCCCTCTTTTATTGGTTGCAACGTTGTGAGACCAGACATTTATAATAAACACAACTGCTTACATCATCTGACAAGTGGGGTTTATTTCGTCTATGTAGCCTGTGATGCTAGGATTGGAGGGTGAATTAAAGCCTTAGAAATAAATAAATGATAAACAAAATGATGATGATGAAGAAGAAGAAGACTATGGCCGACTTATTCATTTTGTAGGAAACTGCATGTGGAAGAGAGAGGAGGAAGATGAGGAGGAAGAGGAGGGGGTGCGTGTCAACAAAATTACACCACCGAGGGTTGACAACGTGAAGCAGTCAGGAGGAGCACACACACGCACAAACGTACACCCGTACACACGCACTCACACGTACACACACACGCGCGCGCAAACAGGAATAACACATGCATCCAGCTCTCCGCGCGCGCAGCCGGGACTGTGCGTCCGAGTGCGCCAGTGAGTGTGTGTTTTGAATTCAAATGCAGCAGCATCACACCAGACCTGCAAATGCAGAGACTGAGAGGAGGATGGCGATGATGTGTTAGTGAACGGAAGCCTTCCAATTTTCTTTTCACGAGAGGAAAAAATGAGTCACAGTTCGCCCAAACCTGGCACACTTTATCCCGGCTCGCTCTTACACATTGAACCGTGCTAAGTAGCCCCCTCAGAGTCATTCCAGCCATGCCAGGCACATTTAGAAAAATATATCAGGGTAATAATGATGAAGCTGCACCTACCATGTTGACTTCAGACACCATGTCTATACTGGCTATGTCTATATTCATCCCCACCGCCACCGGAGCACCTGCGGAGGGAACCAGGTGTTAATACATCATATATGTACAGATCTCCCAACATGTAAATTTAACAAATTCGTGACGCGTTCGCTCAGGTTGCTCTCCTCCACCTACAGGAGACTTGTGCATCATCAGCCTGAGCGGAAAAGCCTTAACGTTTAATGCGAACATGAGCTTAAATGCTGCTAATTTGATCATTTTAGCAGGATAATCAAACATTGATGAGCAGGATCGATCACATTAAAAGCCTTGTCTCATCTCCTCATCGGCTGAAATATGCTCATAATTTCTCAGAACCTAATTGGAAAGGCCTATTTGGCTGTGAAGGGATGATTATGTAAATTAAAGCAGATTTTGCGATTCATTAACCATGTATTGCACGTCAGGAGGGCGTGAAAACATGACATTCCCGTTTTTCAAATTTTCGTCGTTACCTCCAAAATCTGGCCTCAACCGAATGTCGTATCCGTTCATCAGTCTGTCCACTGTTTCTTTTACCAGAGGCATATTGCTCGGATCTTTGAGATCCTTGACACTGGGGAGAAAAAGGTGGTGTAATGCATAAGAGCTTATTAATATCACACACTCGAGGCACGGCTAAATGACATGAGAGGACAAAAAAAACGGAAACAGGGTTTTACCTTTGAGTCCAGACAAAAGTCACTAATAAGGAAAAAGTCAAAATCCCAAAGTGGTTTTTCCTGATCCTCCCCATCGCAACAGTTTTTGAGGTGGTCTGGCGATGTGAGGAGAGCGCACACCCAACTTACTCCAGACGGTGCAGAGGAGCCAATGAGAGGCGCATGCGTGCAGCCAGCCCAAGATCAAAGAGTGGAGACTGATGATGGTGGATGAGCAGTTTCCATTGCAGAGAAAAATATTAAAGGGACAAGTGGATGTGCGTAATGAAGAATCAAACGCTTAAGCCAGGAGAGAAAACAACAACAGCGTTTGTTTGAAGCTCGTTTTATTATTTTTAATAACCACATAACAGACGGGGTTATGTGTGTGTATGTGTGTGTGCTGACAAGGTCAAACATCAGGATGCACGAAAGGGTTAAGGTAGCCAAAATGTCAAGTTAACGTCAAGTTTTTACCTTCCGTTTTTATGCTACTGGACATGTAAAAAGGCTAAAATCAAGACCCCTCCATTATCCACTTTATAAACAGACATATGTGGCCAACAATCATGCACCATCTGTACAAAAATAGAATATTAAAATCCCCAGCACCCATGAGAATTGATTGTTTTTCTACCCTGCAATGTTTTCAGGGGTCCTACAGTGAATATGAAAAGGCAAAGGGAGCGCCAGGGGGCCAGACCAAGAAAGATGGGATGGAAAACACAATCCCCACAATTCATTTCTCAGGTTTGAGTACATTCCTGAAGCTGTGGGGAGGGATGTGAGCCTGCTCTAAATTGCCTTTGATCTTGTTGTAGTGGGAGCTATGCTTCTGTAGAGGGCAGGCTTCAGAAAGCATTGGTTCACTGTTGCATCACCACCAGTTACAGCCATCATTGATTATATCATCCATTTCTTTTTGATGTGTTTCTGGGTCCGTGTTTGTCTTAAGTGTGTGTCATACATAGGCTATACTGTATGTGTGTGTGTCTCACAGTTGTTGTGTGTATTCGGTGAAGGACAGCTCTTCAGCTACTGATCAGAACACAAGTGGGCAGTGGTCACAGCCTGTGAAATGAATAGATGTGTGGCAGGAGAATAAATGAGTTTCTGATTCATTTCCTCTGTCGGATGAGAGCAGAGTGACTGCTGAGGGCTTGTTCACTATAGAGCGAGAGAGAAAGAGAGAGAGAGAGAGAAAGAGAGAGAGAGCGAGAAGGGTGAGGTGAGGCGGGCTGGATGTTGAAGGTCTCTCTGGCTGCACGTGCCCTTTTCCAGGTCCTTTTAGTTTTGAACCTCCACATCCCTGCAACACAGCGGAGCACACAATGTGAGAGGAGGCTCCAGAAAAAAAAAATCACATTCACAGACTCTGCAGTGCCAAAACCTTTTCTGTGCTCACTCTTCTCCTCCCTGTGTCTTCTTCATGAGCACAGAGAAGGGGATGTGGATAAAACGTATGTAAAGGGAATAGATGGGATGCAGCTGTTCTCATGCTCCCCATCTTGTCTCTCTCATTATTCTGCAGAACATTATAAACAAAACAAGCATAAAAATTCCCTGACAGGAACATGAGAAGCATGATGAGCAGATTTGCACTCCCTGGTGTTACATAACACATCTCTCTCTCCTCCATCTCCTGCTTTCTTATTCCATCTTTCTGCACTGGATCTCTCTCTTTCTTGGACATGGAGCTTTGTGTTCTATAAGTGGCTCACTTATAAGCGGGGAAGAGAATCGTTGTTTTTTTATGTGCTAAATGTACAAAGAAAGCTCCCGTTTGTTTTGCCTGTGAGATCTGCTCCCTGGGGAGAAACAGAGTTGCCATTAAAATGACCATGGTTTTTATTAGCCCTCAGGTAAAAACCTTACATAAAAGGGGAGAGATTATATTATCATTATCATAGTATTCTTTTCAAGTTAACTGAACAGCTGGCCTCTTTTCTATTGTAAGCCTATGATGATGCTAAAAGCCACAGTGCTGACATCAACACACAAACAATGCCACCTAACAACCCCCTGGGCTGTTTCAGCTTCAGAAAGTATTGATGTCTTTTCTGTCTAGATAAAAGTCCTTGGAAAACACAGCGTGTCTAGTTATTGTTTCCCATGAGCTATCATAATCAGAGCAGAGTGAGAAAGGTCTGTTCTTCTTTCAGATATAGATACATTATTTATTTATGGAAAATTTTGATCAGGGACAGTATACATTAATTAAGAAGTCCCTTTGCCAGATGTTCTTTGGCATTTATTAATCAGAATGAACAATACATATATACAACTTAAGTAACAAGACAATCCAACACATGATACACTTACAGCTACCATAGGTAAGTACAACATCAGAGTTCTGGTTGGTCATCAGAGTTATTGGTTGTCAATAAACCTTTTTTTAAATATAGGACGTTGACTCTGACTGATCGCAGTATTAAATTCCATTGATTACCGTAAATGCTGATTGTGCGCTTACCCAGCTGTGCCTCTAGTGGTGTTGTTTGTGGCAATTTTTAAGTTAATAAAGCTAGACAAAGGAGGGGAGCCTAGCCATGAAAAAGCCACTCAACTTGGCAGACATTTTTGTATCTAATAAAGATTCTCCATCTAAACAGACCTATATGTCACGTAAAAAACTCAGGTTTTTTTTAATGTCTAACGTGAGACTTAAGTGCATGTTTATATAATGACTTCATTGTTTTTCAGGGCTGTAGAGTATGTCTTTTACCAACACAACAGACAATAGGTGATGAATATCCATAATCCATTGCCTGATTTCTTTTTGCCTTTAACCTCATTTTGAAAGAGGTCTTGATTCCCTCCAAGTATGTCTCTGTCACTTTTTTTTTTTTTTTGCATGAATAGCTTTTCAAATCTGCTGCCTAGTCACACAAGCCTCAAAAGGTTTAAAGTCATACCCCAAAGGGAAAGCCTACTTGTAAGATGTAATAACACTAGATTTGTGTTTGTTTATGTTAGTGGCTCGAGCTAGAGCTTAAAACTTGCATAAAAGGATGAAAAAAATACATTTGAACTATTTTTGCATGTTGATCTATAATTATTATTGTATGTATTCCCCTTCAAGTGACCTTTGTTTTTGTCCTTAGCTCTCCAATGTACAGAGAAAACAATGTGAAAAAAACACAATTCTATCATAACTGTACATGCTTGATAAGATTTTATGTAGAAATTGCTTTATATAATTTGGGTAGTACAAGTGGAAATGCAAGCACTTAATTGCAGTTATCAATGTTAGCTATAAGTTGATGAGCATAGGATAAAGCCCATGTTGTTCTATACATTAAATCGAGAACGCTACATGACACAACGTGCTGCATGACTTCTTCTTTAGGCCAACCCAGCACTGCCTGTCATTAAAAAGACAAAGACATTTTGAAAACTTGATTCGTAATGATCATTTTGATTTCAAAGCATAAACACAATCAGCAGAAGTAGAACAGCTGAAATTGAGGCATGAGCCAGCTACACAACAGCCACAAGACTTCAGTGTCACCACCAACTTCTACTTATTCAAGCCCTGCAGTTTTTTACATATTTTTACACTTGGCTACCTGCTGTCATTTTTTTTTTAGATGTTTCCAAAGTCTTTACAGTTGAAAAATCTTATCAGTCAATGGTGATCAAAATTTCTTACTGATAGAAAATAAATAAATAAGGATAACCAATGTGCATGTCTTTCAGATTCATTTCTGCTGCTCTATATACATTTTCAACCACATGATTTTGTCTACTAACAGCTGGAAACTGTAGTTTTAATAAATGTTATAACAACTGGTTTTAATAGTGCATCCACTGCATGGGAACTATATTACCAGGTGCTGATTTGTTGGGTATTTATGGTGCCTTGATAGTGGTCGTAGGATTTCTTGTAACATTCTTGTAACATTACGAGAAGAGATAGTAAAAAGTACCTGGCCCTCTCCATGGTGTCCTTGGCCAGGTAGATGTACCAGTAAATCCCATTGAACAGGGCGAAGGCCAGAGGAAAGAGGATACGGGAGTACATGTCGATGGGACTGGTGCCGGCCAGCTGTGGGTTTTGAGGAAAAGCTGATCCCTGCTGGAGGAAGATGGGCAGTTGAGGAGCATCTCCTGGTTCACTGCGAGCCAATGAATGATTTCTTTTCTTCAGGCCTTCTTGAGGACAGCCATCCGACTAGTGGGGGATTAGGGGTGTTTGGAGAAAAGGTGGAAAAGATGAGATGGGGTTTGTTGTGGATTTTCTGCTCAATCAGATAGAAATGGTAGTTTGCGTATAGAAGGGTTAGAATGTGTTTGGTGATAAGAACATGCTGTAAACATGTATTTAAGCCTGGAGGTGAGGTTTTATTCCCATGGGAGCTTTCTCTCAATGGCATGCCAACATCCCTATAGAATGCAGCAGGTAGTTTGCTAGATGCCCATAGGATGATGAGGAGATTATGCAGAGAAGAAGGCTGGGGTTGTTCTCTGTTCTCACACTGAGGCTATTTTTAAAGCATCTAACCATGAGCCCTACACGTGAGACAGATCCCAGGAGGATGCTGTGGTGGCTTACTGTATTAGCATAAAGCATATAGCTGGCATAGAGTGCTACAACCGCACATATCACTATTTAATGTGTGCTCTGCCCTGAATGCAAAGAATGGAAAAGGCAAGGTGACTGCTTGAAAATGCATTGAAAACAGACCTCCCATCTGTGGCATGATTTCTTTCTCTCTACATCCGAGTCTGGAGCTGCAGACATCCTGTACATTATCAGCATCACAGCATTACACTCACTGTGCAACAGTAAGGATACTTTGTACACCTGTTCACAGCAGTATCTAAAATGCATTTAACACCATTTATTTTTCTTGCTGATGTTTTCCTCAGATATCACAGCCTAAACATAGAACATAGCTCCCTAAATTATAACTGTAGCAGTTCTACTATAAAGGCCTTTTAAACCTCGTAACTAATGATGCCACATGCTATATTTCAGAGCATGAACTATAGAATATAATGGATTTGTTTTGCTTATGCCACCAACACTGCCAATCAAATGTGATTGAACTTACATTGGTAAATGTTTTAAATGAATACTTAAAGACATGCTTAAGATGAAACTTCTTAAGTACTCCATCTTCATTTTTAAAAGTTTCCCTTTTTGTGTAGTTATACTACATATGAGCTAAATCAGTGAAAGAAAATGTGTTGTTCTTTTGTATGTTCTTTGGTAAAGGCGCTCTGATATCTGTTGCACTTCATTAGATGGTCACCATGTTTAAATGATGACAGTGAACTCTCATTCTCCCTTGATTATCATCATAAATTCAGCTCCTCACCGAAACTGTTTCACCATCATCGGGGGGGCTGGCCAACACCTCCGGTTTGTCCTGTCTTGTTTTCCTCCTCTTTAGATGTTGGGCCTGCAGGGTG
The DNA here is from genome assembly GCF_947650265.1 of Symphodus melops. Classification (NCBI taxonomy): domain Eukaryota; kingdom Metazoa; phylum Chordata; class Actinopteri; order Labriformes; family Labridae; genus Symphodus; species Symphodus melops. The sequence goes on from NC_136699.1 coordinate 15,669,417, forward strand.
GCGAAGTAATTCACTGCAGCAAACTCAATAAGAGCCGACGCCACAAAGGCAAAACACACAGCAATAAACCAGTCCATGGCCGTGGCATAGGCTACTTTGGGAAGTGACTGACGAGCGCTAATGCTTAAGGTGGTCATGGTCAGCACTGTGGTGATGCCTGCAGAAAGAAGGAAAATCATGGAACACACATTGAGGTGTAAAATGATATCAAATATGATTATTAGGCTTAAACATTGGTGGTAAGATGGGCATACCAGCGACTGTTCGTGCAGGAACAGACTCTTTGTTGATCCAAAATGAGACTTGAGACAGCACTACCACCATTATAAGAGGGATGTACGTCTGTATGAGGTAGTAACCCAGCTTCCTCTGGAGGTGGAAGTGGACCACCTGCACGGAGTAGTGACCTGCAAGATAAACAGCATGTGTAAAGAGAGCAACCCCGAGGAGGACAAGAAGGGGGTGGCACAAATCAGATGCCCTTGTCTGCCCTTGAAACAGACTTGCTACTGAGCGAAACAAAAATATATTTTTGTTGTTGTGAGGACTGGAATAGCCCACTAACCGAGAGACATCATGTGACAGAGAAGAGGAAGAAGGAGGAGAAGAGGAAGGACAAAAAGGAGGAGGGAAGGAGGAGCGAGCACAGCATCAACATTTGGAGATGGGATAAAGTGAATAGGAAGGAGCGAGAGTGGAGGGGGCAGGAGGAGAGCATGCAGTGTCACAATGCGTAACACTGCCCTGGTCTGTCTAAACACAGGCACACGCAAACACACGCGCACGCATGCACGCACGCGCAGAACACAAAACACACCACATGTTAGCAGAGGTTCTCTCTCTCTCTCTCTCTCTCTCTGTGTTTTCTTAATGGATATCATCTCTAAGTTTGGGAGTCTGCCTCAACCTTTTTTTTTCTCTCCATTCCAGGAATCTGTTGGAGGAGCAGGGGAGCACTTCTGCTTCTTGTGGTAAAAAAAAATACAGCACCCACACAGACACAGAAATACACACACTTGCACGCAGGAACACCTCCATCTGTCCTCCTTTCTGTCATCGTTGGTTTTAAACCTGATAGTTCTTTTAAAACCATGCAGTATTTATTTAGCCTATAAGGCCTGACCACTTAAGCATTGTATAGAAGACAGGTGCTTATGGAGGTCCTTTCTCTTATATTAATCCACTGTAGGGGAGAAACAAGCAGTAGAACTGACTTTAAGAATAAACTTCTACAAATACTTCTAGATAGAGTTACCTGTGTTAGATCTGAATATCTCACTGGACAAAGTGTTTCGCACCAGATCGTATTGTAGAAGACTTATGGACTCTGCAGGACAATCAACTGATGCTATCGGCCCCTTCCTCCAAGTAAACATGATTTCACTGCTTGTGTAGGCATCTAAATGGAAAGATTTTTTGGGAAAAATGTTTAAAAAAACTAAAAGTTTAGGCACATTTCTGAGCAAGGACAAAAAAATGTGATATACTTACAGCTTCCAAATCTTAGAGGACAGGTGTGGCCATCCATGGGGAAGTCCATCAGACTCATTGGACACTCTGCGCTGATTGTCAGTCTGAAAATATGCAGAAACCAACCTGGTCACATTTGCAAATAAACTTCATAGGACTTTAAAAAAGTACCATGAATGTAGAATATAAGACGACACCTCATGGTGTAGAGGACTGTCCCATTCTGCATGATGCGGAAAAGTTTGTTTGGTGAGGTCGTGTTATGAGAAATGGCCTTCTTGGAGTTGCGGAAGAAAGTGTCTGGGGTCCAGATCTTTTCCACCATCTTGTTGTTCAGACGGAGGATCTCAGTCGGGCCCTCAAATTTTAGCCGCTCATCCACCCACATCTGACGGAAGAACATGTCCATGGTATACTCCTGAAGCATGAACAAAAAATAAACATCAACTTTTTATTTTATAAAACCCTAAATAGTTGCTTTAACCTTTAGTATGCAAACCAAACATGCAAAATACTGAAGAGCCATTACAACTTGCAGTTGAAGGTGAGGAGAGACGATGAGGCAATGATGGATGCCACTCATCTTAGATAATCATTAATCAATCCATTCAACCGTTTGCTCTGTCTGACATGTTGTCATATTGATTTAGACACCATCAATAATGGAGTTATAAGGCTGCTCAAACAGATTAAAGCTCATTAGATGGTCTCACGGCAGATTGCCTGAAAGGCAGTGGTCACTGGAGCACTGGTATCTCACACAGTCAGCACATACACATGTCTTTGCAGCAGAAGCCTCTTACCATCTCAACATCTGAAACAGGTCCGAAGCTGGTGACAAAGATGTCTGTTTTCACCTCTGTAACACCACCTGTGATGTATAACACACAACAAGATTGTATATCAGCATAATATGCTGAATCATTGTGACATGTTTTATTATTGTTTAAAAACAAGGCTTTAGGATTTGAAATCTGATTTACCTCCTGATCCTGGCCGCAGCCTGTTGTCGTACCCATCCAAAAGTCTGTCCAAAATGCGTGTGATGTTGTCTGAGGAAATCTTGTCATTTCCATTGGCATTACCAAGACTGCATAAAAATATAACATTAAATTGCTAGGTCCACTGTACTCAAAAATTCAAGCTGAAAGACAAGACTTACCTTATTGAGCACATAAAAATAACCAAAGTTACTTTCAGTATAGCCATTCTTGGCTTTGGGTTTTCACCTAGTTTGAAGTCAACTTTCCAAAACACTTGTATTAAAAAAAAAAATAAAATAAAAATTATGTCAGGGGAGTAAAAGAATAGAAAAACAGTTCCTTGTTGATGTCATTTAAGTGACTGGTAGGTGTGCTGCATAGGGAAACAGAAGGCACTAAGGAGCCAAAAGTAATCTAATTAAAAGATTAGTAAATCCTCTCCATTTTTAGACAAACCATGGATTCTATTAATCTACCTCAAACACCAAGTGTGATCCCTTAAAAAGAAATAAACTATACAGTCAACGCCTCAGATCACTTCACACTGCAGTCATTACAAAAACAAACAATCAATCTTCTGTCACGTATGCCTTTTCATGTTTTCATACATATATTGGACAGCAGATGGCGCTGCAGCCACGACGTGGTTCAAACCCGGAAGTGAACTCTTTACTGACAGAAGAAGACATTTCGAGAGTGGGGAGGGCAGATTAATATGGCGAAAAGAAAACCTTACCATTAATCCCTGAAACTATTTATTTTTTCAGAATAACAGTGTCGTAAAGTAGTTGATAAGTCTTGAGTGGTAAACATTATCAGTGAGTGTGATAAACACAGCATCTGATCTCGATAGACTTAGCTAATGTAAGTCATCAGGCAGCATGTCTGTGAACTTTGAGGAGAGGAGCGGGGTCGTCCCCTGTAAGACTCCGTGGGGATCCTGGTACCAGACTATGGAGGAGGTCTTCATCGAAGTCAACGTGCCTAACGGGACCTCTGCTAAAGAGGTCAAATGTCGCTTGGGATCCCGAGACATCGAGCTGCATGTCAATGGGAATGAAATATTCAAGGTACTTTTCCCCAAGTCAGTGTTTTGATTTTCCCTTCCTGCTGCCAACAGTATGTTTATTAACACAGAAATTAAAGTATTTAATTCAACTCTGCGTTTGGTCTTTTTATTCATAACACAGAAGGCAAGAGTAAATAAACTTTACTGAATGTTTGATCTCTTTTACATGTGTTGATTCGAGCTGTGACATTTTAATTTGATTTTAAACTGCTAAATATTGAAGCAGAGAGCTAGTGGTGATATGGAGGTATTTAAATAAGGTAAAAGTACTTATATAGTAGTAAAAACAAACAAAAACATTGGATTTAGAAGTCACATTAATCACTTTCAATTGATTACAGTTTGTAAAAAAGGTTTCTATGAAAACGCAGTCACACAAACTAAGTGTTATGTTACTAAGTCTCTGAGACTGGTGAAATGCAAATTGAGTTTCATTATGTCCTGATTATATATTGACATGATGTAGGTTATCATTTGAGAGGGAAAATGTTCCTGAAGAAACTCTGTAAATTAATAGTCAAATCGCTGTGAAAGAGGTTGGTTAGATAATGTGCACAAGTTGTGAGGCTAAGTTCTGTAAACACAAATAACCTTCCACTCTCTGTGTTTTTAACATGATGTCAGGGCAGATTGTTTGACACAACCATGTCTGACGAGGCCACGTGGACTCTAGGTAGGCTGCAAACCTTTAACATTCACATGTTTAACTTCTCTTAAATGCATCCATACCCCATCTTATTTACCTTTTTGTTTTTGTGCTCAGAGGACAAGTGTCTCATCCGGATCATATTGATGAAGACGAACAGAGAGGCAGGAAACTGCTGGTCGTCGCTGCTGGAGGGAGAGTACTGTGCAAATGCCTGGGTCCAGGACCAGATGCAGAGAAAGCTCACTCTGGAAAGGTTCCAGCGGGAGGTCAGTTTGATGAAGTACCATCTGTAGGGTCATGGTGTATGTTGCCAAGCCGTTATTACAGGTCATCATATGCATACCTGATACCTAATGTGCTTTAATTAGCTACGAAGGTACTGCTGTCTAGTCAGGTCCTATTTGTGTAAGGGCGTATATGTAGTAACTTAAAACTGTTGTTACAAATGTAAGTAAGCCATAGAGAATCAATCAAGTATTCATAATTATTATTGCAAAGGCAGTACCCAAACAATCATCTTCTGTCGGTGTATCTCTACCAACTTGCAACCTGGTGTTAACTGCAGGTGGTGTCTCTCAGGCAAAAAGTGCTGGGGTAAAAAAAAAAAATCTGTGAAATTGGTCGTATTGTAAGGAACAAAGATATTAAACCATGTCATGAGTTGAAAATTAAATTTGGCCTGGATAATAAAATGATTCACAGATTTAGAAAATGTCCTTAATAGCCAATTGTAGGATGGTAATGCTGGATGAAGACACTGTTTCTGTTATATAAATATATTAATTGCGTTCCGTATCAGCACTACATCCACCAAACTACAATGAGCATGCAACGTTCCCTCACCCTCAGAGCAGAGGGATGCAAAACTGAAATGTTTAACATCCTTCTCCAACTGCGTGAGACAGATAATCCTCCAAATGAAGACAATGCACTACACGGGGCCCATATTACACCACACATGTAAAAAACATAACAAAAAGCTGGAGATGGGTCGCCATGGCTGTGGTGGGACTTGCACGCTCATGCACTTACACTGGTCTTTTTGGTCAGAACTCTTGGAAACAACATGGAAAATGTACAGTCAAGAGCTACACGATATATTGTTGCATTAGCAATTTTGTCTGTCAGGAAGACCAAACTCTGTGCAAAGTACACTCCTGTAACATACAGTACATACCTAGCTTATGGACTCATCATACTTAATTTAAGTGGAGAGTGCAGCATGGATTCTCAGTGTCTATGATAGTGGACGACATTCAACATTGACTAAAGAAAAAAAAAGTTTATAAGTAGAATAAAAAACCTGATGAAAAATTGTATTGACATGGCATATTGGACGATAATAAAAGTGTTGACCTGTAACTGTCCTGTAACCTGTTCTCTGGCTGGGTTGCAGAAGGGAAGTCAAGTTAATTCAAGTGCATTGTAAAATGATTTTGAATGAGTACCTTGTTATGTAGCAACCTGGCTCCTGCTAATGAGTGCATTTTGCTTCTTCTCTGCTAGAATCCTGGATTTGACTTCAGCGGTGCCGAGATCTCTGGGAATTTTGCAGGCGGTGGTCCGGACTTCTCCAGCTTGCAGAAGTGACAGATTCCATGGCGCGTGCTGGAGGTGCCTCCTCTGCCTAAGGACAGCTTCATGACATGCAGAGAAGTGAATTCCTTCAGAACTGAAAATTGAGCTGTATACAAGACTGTCTGACAGAGACACTTTCACAGGAGTCTTAACATCATTTTATAGCTATAACAGACAGATTTAATTTCAGTATGACTGGAGTATTACACCACTCCTTCTACCTGAACAGTTTATTGTAATTATTCAGCTCTCAAGGAGCCTGTCAGACGTTTTCCTTCAATAATGAGAAGACTGCACAGTAATAGCTTTTCAATAAAGTTTTTATTGAAAGGTACAAGTACATGGGTTAACTCGATGGTGTATTCAATTAGCCATTTTCAATTTGAGAACACATTTTGTCTCTTAAAAAAACTTAAACTAGACAGGGAAATTGGCAAAGAAAGTTCAAAACAAATTCTAACCTATGTTTCCACTGCAATGACCATTTTTTTGAGAGTTCTCTGCATAATTGACAACTGAAATCAATTAATACAAGAGGGGCTTCACTCTGTGTACACAAATCAAGAATCTGAAAACTACTCATCTTTAACTGTGGACGACCTTCACAGCCTTCATCAGTTTTGTTAACCATATATGATGGGATCGTCACTCGCCTCACTTCACCGGAGAAAACCGGAGTTCCCTCGCCATAAAAAAAATAAAAAATCACCTTGGGTAGGAGTGTGCAATTAGGACAGTTTAGCAACCTAGGGTAGGAGTTAAGGATTTTGGGCCCGATTACTTGGTTCCATTTTTGCTGTTCACAAAATCCTTCTCCCTCCTCTTCCACATGGTGGACTGAGGACCTAGGTGGTTCTTTACTTATTAACTTAAAACCAGCAACCCGTTCCAGGAAATACCCACCAACCTGGGTACGGATTTAAACAAGAACATACTGTACACTTGACACTTTTTATCGTTGGGGAAAATTTTGGTTAGCTTGATCGATCTGTGACACAAACTTGAGGAAACACCTGAACATGAATCTTTCCTTAAAGAAGTCCATCATCTGTGATGAAGATCTGTAAGGAGAATAACTCAAGGTGTACGTAGGTGACCGAACTGTGAAAAGTCACAAAACTTCAATCCAATCAGGGATTGATTAGTGACTGCTGTAATTTCTATCTTCACATTCGGCCATCCGGTCGTAGCCCTGGGTTTAACAAGCGGACTCAGGTATGGTTGGAAGATGAGTAATCTTGTAGTAGCTGTGCTTCAGTTGGCGTGCAGTTCGCCCTGAAATAGTCCAGCGGAGCCTCTGGGTGTTAGGCCTGGAGCACTTGGTGGTGGCGTATTCAGCCAGGCATTTTCCAACTAGCTCTCGCACACAAACCAGGTCCCCGTCTCTTATCTGCACAGAGGAAAAATAAACAGTTAAGCAGACAGAACAGAGTGCATGTTCCATATTTGAATGGTAAAACAATTCCCACATAACATTGAGGCCAAATTACATAAATTAGTTTTTTAATTCACAAGGAATATTTGACATTGTAAACCAGTTTGTACTTACATTTAGAAGCTTCTGCACACTTGTAACGGCCTCTTGTATGTTGTTAGTGTGCTCAGGGTCATGTTGTTCCTGAGCCTCAAAACACAGGAGAGCCATGGCAAGCAGAGACGGCTGCAGAGAAACATGTTCAATTACAAAGTGCAAACAGTAAACAAATCCAAGAATCCAGGCAAACATTTTCCTTTTCAAAGAACTTTACCGAACACATAAGAAACTAACAGCCAATTATTAAAACGTAACACTAAAACAACTTCACATGGGCAGAACAGCAACCCGAAATAGGCCATCTATTGGAACTTTGAAGGAAACAGTTTTTAAGCCGACCTTTATTTTGGAGAAGACAAATGCGCAGTGACAGGCTTTCAGCTGAGCTTCCAGTCTCTCAAGGCTCAGGATCTTCTTACTGTTAAAAAGAAAATGCTTTTAGTGTCACTATGCAAGTTGAGTTCAGGATGAATGTGTGGCAGCACTCACGAGATCAAACGACAATCTGCCCCATCTATTTTAGTCAAAAAAAATATTAGAACATGCCAAATGTCAAATACTCTACATGACTTAATATTGTTCTCGTGGGCCTTTAATACAATATTTTTGGCTAGTTTACTCTTCAAAACCAAATAAAAGAAGACACATTTTAGGAGGGTAAATATACTCTTGCTGAGTCATGGTTCTGCCCTGCAGGTTGATTTGGGCATCTGTCCTTACCTCTCAGCATCGAGCTGCTCCTGGATGTGGCTGTGAAAGAGGCGGAGAAAGCGGAGGGCTGTGGGAGCCTTCACTTTCCAGTAGAGCTTCTCCATGATTATCTTCTCCATCCTCATCATGTCCGACACTGTGAAGCGATTCTGACTGATGCGGATCAGGTCGTTGGCCATAGGCACGTTCTTCTCCTCTTCTGAGGACTTCACTGCAATGTAGAAGCAGCACAGGCCCACACAGGACAGGTGTTTGGGCTGAATCTGCAGAAAAAGGAAGAAAACAAGATTACAAATGAACTTCATTTTTTCTAAGCAGCCAACATGAATTTCACACGTTTACACACCTTCATTACAGAGAGGAATCGATCTAGCAAGCTGATGGCTAGTGAGAAGGTGTCCGAGCTGAAACCAAAGAACCTGGTCAGAGACAGCAGGTCCTTCACCTCCAGCTCCCTCAATCTGGTTGTCATTCTGAGGCCATTGTCCTGGGAGCCCTCAATGAGTCTCAAGCCACTGAGTTTAGGTTGGTATCTGCCCTCCAGATCTGTCATGGCCTTCAGCTGAACAGCAAATGGCTGTGCTCCAGGTCCTGTTACTGTGTCGATCATCTGTGCAAGAGGAATACATTTAATATAGCCCTATTGAACTAAACAATAATTGATTGATTTGATATGTCTGTTTCAGGATAAAAGACGGGAGTTAAATAATCGCTCCGGGTTGTGGGTTATGAAGTGTTCAGGAGAATCTCAGACATGAGAGTGCTTCCACATTTGTAGGCTATCAAGTAACAAGCTGTCCCCGACCAGCTGTCATTGAACTGAACTGCAAGGGGTACATAACGGGGTTCTACACTTTAATAATAATGTATGTAACAAATGTGTTTTCATAATTAATTAGTTACTATATATATATATATATATATATATATATATATATATATATGTACATGTTACTGCGATTCAAAATAAGCATGTTATAATGACATTTAATGAAATAAATGTGTTATATTATGGGGGCAGGGTCAGTGGAGGAGACATGTCGGGACATGTCTGAACCAACGGGGAGCTAACGGTGAGTCCAGTGACAATAAAACCCTTCAGATTAAACACGGTACAACAGTGGACACAGCTATACAACAACCAGAAACTGTGGGCAGAGAGATATGAAAGTATCAAGCCTCATATGTTAAAAAATAAATAAATAATACGTCAAAGCAGTACGACGTACATACGTAAGTTAGCTGCGGCCGCTAAAGCTAGCACAATGCTAAATCAGTTTTTAATGTTTAACGCGTTAACTTAGTTTCTTTACAGACACCGACAACAACTAAACAACACTAGATCAGGTTTTACATGACCAAAATACAAGTTCCACATACTTTTAAGTAATATGATAAAGCAGAAGGTCTAGAAAACTTACCTTGGATCAAGTTACGTTGCCTTATATGACGTGAAAGTAAGCAAATAAAAAAGTCCCCACGCGCTTTGAATAAGCGAGTGATCAGGATAAAATAAAAATAAAAAAGGTGTACGTATGAACTTTCACTTAAGAAAGTTTTAAGCAGAGTTTAAGTTGCGCCTGTGCACACCCCCCTACCCTCGGTGAAAGGCGATGGGGAAAAGGGCCGTTCAGTTATCAGGGCAGGCATAAAACCAAGCCCACGCCTAAACATGGTGCGCTTCGATTGGCCTATATTGGATGACGTTTGAAGATCCACATTCCTATTGGATAATTTTATAGTCGTTCACCATTGTGTTCCGCCTTCTACCGGTTAGAGAGCCAATCAACACTGGAAAGGCGGGACACGCTTTACACAGTCTATAGTTCACTGATGAATAAAAATATGACATACCTGTACATTTCTATCACTTTATTTTAAACCTTTCAACAGGCTTTGGTACATTATCAGTGGACACAGTTGTGATTTTGTGCTACTAAGCTACAAAATAGTAATATAAATAGAAATAGTCGGCTTCAGGATTAAAAACAGACTATACATGTATTGTTTTAGTAAACTGAGATGATCACAGAAGATTTCCTGACATTGTGTTTACCTTTTTGTTCCATAGGCCAGACATTGCCTCACTATATTGTCTTTTCTCCTTTATAATGGACGCCTCCAGGCAGTTTTCTGGAACAGTCTGGAAGGACCTGAACCTGCTGAGTGCAGCTTTTAACCTGTACTCTCTTCTGAGTGAACCTTCAATTATAGACTGAACAAATGACTTTTTCAACAAAGCAAGTATTTATTACACAAGAATTTACAAATCTCCAAGCAGGCCCACACAGACCTGTAATATAGATCATCTGACATTAAGCGATATTACCCTGAATTTCTAGACATCAATCCTTCTCATTCAGCAACAGTATATGCAGTGTATGTATGTATGTATGTGTGTGTATGTATATATATATATATATATATATATATATATATATATATATATATATAGCTTTTTACTGTTAAGACTTTAAAACACTTCTTAATATATCTATTATAAACATTAGGGCTTACATGTTAATGTAATAGGGAACCTTTCACACTGATCAAAGACAATAATTGAACTATGTTTGATTTAAAGTGCTGTTAAATCATAGATTGTTACATTAGTAAAACATTAAACATCATGTAACTTTAGAAGATTTATCTCACAGTGTAAATTGTCATCAACCAGAAGCTACAAGCACAACATGGTAGATGAAAGAATGAAGTACATCCAGAAAAAAACTGCTATTTTGGCAATGACATTTTAAATACTAGTAGGAATGAGGGTTAGGAGCCATGCTGAGACCATGCTACTGAGCACAGCTGGAAAGCTTACAGGAGTTTAGTAGACATGGAAGACGACTCACTCCCAGGGATGGTAAGTGCAATCTTACAAAATGTGTTATTTCACATTGTAAAAATATTAAGCTTGATAGTTAGTCTGTGATCCTTTCATGTGGTGACAAGTCTTCTAATTCATATTCCTTCCTGAAGTTAAGGAGCACGCAGATGGTAGACTAAAGAAGCTACAAAAAGGAAAGAAATATCTTGTTATTTATCAGCACAAGCAACTTATTGATCAAAGTGTCATGACAATCTTAACAAGATGAAAAACACTTAAAATTAGAGAATGATTATTCCGTTTAGTAAGCATTTGTTATTTATCTTTGTGGCTTCTGACTGAAGAAAAAACTTGAATTACATGATTTATGCATTTTATGCAACGCCGTTAACAGTCAGAGAACCATGTGCTTAGGTACGTCATGATGGATGTGATATGAAATGCTGTAAATCACAGAAATGACTGAAATAATGCTCAGAGAAGTGGTGGTGATGGTGGGGTAAACAGATGACCAACAGATGAACTGGTGCCAAGATCAGTTTTCCATTTTCAGCCTTTATTTAAACATGACTTAGGGCAAATATTTTACTCCCATCCAGAATTGTGTTGAATAAACCAAACAATTGTCTCTATACCCTTGCATGGAATGTTAGAACGTTTGATAACCTATCGTTAAAAATGAACAAAACAACAAAACAAAACATTAATAGATTTGTCTTTCAATCATAAAAAAAAGCCTGCAAGAAACCATTTAATGTGGGCATACCCCTTGTATAAATACATACAAACAATTACTGCATGTATCATCAAATACTGTATAAAACTCAAAATCATGTTCATTCCAGTCATTTAAACGAGAGTTTTCTGTTGTCGGTCTTTATGTTTCTCACCAGAAGACCAACACACCTTTAAAACCAGAACGGATAACAAAAAAAAGCTAAATGTCAAGAAGACCATTTGTGGATATGTCTTTAGAACAGTCTGCATTGGGAATAAATTAAAAACACTAAGCAAAGCTATCTTTTTAATCCACAATTAAAATACTTGCTTATAGCTATCACATTATTTAGGCTCACAAACGTTAGGTCACTGTGACACTAAGTCCACACCTACAGTGCCAGGAAGTAATGCTCCTTTTCCCATTCTGATGACATTCCTGGTTTTCCCTGGATGTCCGATAAATCAACTGAAAAGGGAGAAGACAAAATAGACAACGACAACAACAAAATATGGAAAACTCATAGAAAATAAAATAAAATGGTAGGCTGGCAGATGGAAGGATAGGATGTTTTGAGATTCAGTGACATTCAAATGATGCATGAATGAAATTCTGACGCAACAATATTGAGATGTTGGTACTTTAACACACAACATACACATAACACAACTTAATTTCCTGAATCCCAAAATAACAGTTTTTAAAAATACAGCAAAAATTCTTTAAAAAAGCTTTAAGATACCTCTACAATTGCTGATTTTCAAAGCATATGTTGGCTTTCAAACACTGTATGTATTATTATTTTTTAGTTTCGCAAATGAATCCTGACCTATGATGTCTCCACCTGCAGATATTAATATCTTTCTATGTTGGATGTCAGAGTATCATCTGCGGCTCACATGGTGTGAGCATCGAGAGACCAGTCGAATGTAAACAGAAGTGCCCCTGCCTGAGATGCGGTCTGGCAGGTCAGCCTGCAGAGAAATAACCATCAGGCTTTCTCGTGCAGGCTGTGACCCTTCCTTTTATGTCTGGGCACACTCTGTCAGTCTGAATCTGTCCCTGTATCGGTTTCTGAGCCAACATGGCTTCTGGGAAGATAACACTCATCTCATTAATCACATTGTACGCCTCCCCCTCTGTCCATCAACTCCTTATAAAAATGGTCTCAGAGAACATAACCTTGGCTCGTGAATATAAAGTATGTGTGGTATTAAACCATTTATACTTGGGCAGCATATACATGTTGAGTAACACTGATGGTTACCCTGAACACCATGGTGAACGTACAAGACCAGTTAAAGAGCAATATTATTCACACATGCAAAAAGTCAACTTACTTCTTCTTGTCCTTGTCCTTCTTGAATGGTTGTGAGGAGCCTTGGAGTGCCTGTCCCATCAGTGTCTCTGCTGCAACCTTTCTTCTATTGAAAGCATTCATCCCCTCCTCCAGTTCTCGCCGTTTCTCCTCCAGATTCTTCTTTTCTTCCTGGTGCATTCGCTTGAGCTGCTCAAACCTCTCGTGTAGCTAAAGATGATAATGGGGGAGAACAGGATAAAGTGTGAGGCAAACCAAATTAGGTATTTTTAAAATGAAATGTATTAAGATGCCAATCCTCACCTCTCTCTCTTTTTCTTTCAGTTGTGCTTCCGTTTCCTTCACTTTGTTGACAAACATTTGTCTCATTTCCTCCTCTTTGCGCTGCAGATCTACAAGGAACTCCTTCCTCTTGGCTTCATACGTCTCCTGGAGACTGAAAATCATAATAGAAGGTCAGATCAGTGTAATGTGCTGAGTCAAACAGATTAATACTCTGGAGCTGTGTGCTTCAGCTCTTGGGTTCATACTTAGTTGTACACAAATGTCAACTTGGTGGGAATCAGTGAATTAAGTCAAAGAAACAAAAAACGATGGGTACTACTTACTAGAGCACTAAAATAAAACATTTCACAGCAAACGCATTACAAAGGTCTGGATTTATGGCAATCACTAAGAACATGCTTCCATAAGAAAAAACAATGCTTTCTCACTCCGCATGTGTACATTGTATATGCGCTCACATTATTGTTATGCAGTCAGTTGAAACTCAAGCTAGCTGTGCCTTACCCTGTCAGCATTTGATGCAAATGAAATGGTAAAAAAAAAAAGGCTTAATTTACTTTGGACTCAAGAGAAACATTGCAAAAAACTATAGCTAATATAGATTATTTAGTATGAGCATTGCACATCACGTTTCATCGTTTGTGCCTCAGAAAAAAATAGACTTAAATTCAAAATAATTAAATTAGGATTTTAAGATTCAAATGTTAAAATGCCATATTTAAACCTGAGAAAACAAATTTATTTAGATTAACTTCCTGTATTCATGTCACGATATATACACTATACTGCAATGCAACCTTTTTTGCCCAGAATATTCCTCAGCCCTACTATTAATCTTGAACTTCATATTCACAAAATAATTCCATCTACAACAATTTGCCTGTCATAACTGTAGCTGCATATCTAGCTTTCATTTTCTAACATGTCGAAATCAAAGAGTGAAACCAGTTGTATCTATTCTATTTACCTGACATTAAATAAAAATGCTCTTAAATAATTAGATCAATTGGGATTTAATGACATATCAATATAAAAGATATTTATATCATAAGGTTTCCAGTAAAATAATCTCCACTCACTCTCAAATGTACAAACAACATTAATTCTGAAATCTAGCCTAAACATTTCTTCAAATGTTAAAGAAACAACAACTAGATTTTAGCTCTAAATGATCATATCTTCTTTACATTGTGATGGGTTTATTCAAGAGTTTATTAGACGCAACAGTGACTTTTTTCATCATAGCTGATCGCTTTGAAATAGACATTGCAATTTTAACATCATTAAAAAGTCTTAACCAGACTTTCCTCAAGTTATTTTGACGCAAAAGGATTTAGAGGAGATGACATGAATTTCTAAAAGCACTAAAAAGGTTCAGATGAGTCTAAAATATACCCAAAGACATCAATTAATTACACCATAGGATAAATAATTAAACTGCAGTCTAAAAATAGATTAAAAAGCATGAACCTTTAGTGTCCAATCTTTTGGTAGAAAAGGTGAAACGTTCTATTTTTACTTCACCAACTATAAAACAATCAAATAAGAGTTTTGCTATTTTGCTATAATCACTGTATCATTCACTTCTCCCTTTGCTCCCGACAAAACATTTACTTTATTCCTCATGCTTAAATAATAACAGTATCTTTTTCCTGTGTGTATATTTGGTCAAATTATGAGTGTGTCTTTGTTGACGTTTGCAAAATTGGAAGAAAGTCAGATTTAAAAGTCAACAAAACCAAGCGAGTCTGAGAGAGCATTAGGTAGGCTTTGTATCACAGATGCTCAAAGTCCGCTCATCTTGCCTGAAGATATGAATCCCATCTGAGCTGTCTACAGTTCTACATTCTATAGAATGATTTTTTTTTTACCAAATCATATTTAAAAAAAAAAAAAAAGCTTTTAAAAAGTGCTGCATATTGGTTAAGTCACTTGTCAGCATGGCTTTGAATAATAAGAGAGATGAGGCTTTTTTGGACAGTTCCACTGATTCAACTTGCCCAGGTGCATTACATCATGGCGAACCCTAATTTCACCTGAACGACTGGCTGTCCGGGTCTGTGTCCTTGAAGCCCATCTCTTCCAGCTTGCAGCGGCGGTAGAGCTCGTAGTGTCGAGCGTGTGTCTGCTCTCGTAGATCCTCCATGTTCACACGCAGCAGCATCTCTCTCAACTTCACAAAATCACAATGATTTTCGTTTTCCACTGAAAAGAACCCAATTATGGTTATTTAACGTGTTTCACTTCGTGGGAATCGTAAATAACAACTCAGTTACACGAGGGCTCATTAACACAGAAAATCGGGATGTGTATGTTAGAAGAAAAAAACTATTAATAGATCAGCAGCAGGCATGTGACGAAACAGCCCTACTTTGTATGAGGCTTGTCGAACCAAATCAGTGCACTCACCCTGTACTGAACCCCAGGGGTACAGCCTCGCTTTCACCATTTTGTTGCCAACTTTAACGTCTTCTACACTTCCAACCACAGCAAAGGGGAGATGAGTCTGTAACATAAAGAAAGCATAAAGCACTGCTGTTGTTGTAATACCTTTAAAATGGCATGTTTATGAACAATACTGGTCTTTTATTATCACAGATTTTACTCTGATGAAAACAACATGTATTAACATTTCAATTCAAATGTGCTTCTTATTATTTCAGCTACATTTCCAACCTCATCTGTAGCATTATAATCAGAGCATTTCACTATATGAATATTACTATGATACTGCCATACAAAAAGTAATCATCTTAATAAGTAGCAGTGAAAACCATAAGAGAGCATATTATTTCAGAAGACATGGGGTGCGTTTGTATTATCTGTCTTTCTCTGACTCACATTCATGGAGGAGTTGATCTCTGCGACAGCTTCATCCTCTGTGGGGAACTGATAAATCTGTACTCCATTACTGACCAGCTCACTCATTATCTTGATCTTTAATTTGTCCAGCTCACTCTTGGATAGCGTATCTGCCTTCGCAATAACAGGGATGATGTTCACCTGCATTAAAAAAAAAAAAAAAGCTACGTGTATATGGACGGACGGATATACAAATATGACGGACTGAAGAAACATTGAAAGCTGAAATTCATATTGCCACATTCTTTGGTCACCTTGCTGTCCAGTTTCTTCATTGTAACAAGGTCCAGGGACTTTAGGGAGTGTCCGGTGGGCGCGATGAAATACAGACAGATGTGGATTCTTGTGTCATGGCAGTTAAACAGGGAGCGTTTTATTTTCATCTCCTCTTCAAGATACTTGTCAAATTGGGCATCGATATACTCAAGAATGGGTTTAAAGCTGTGAAGAAAAATAGGTGTTGAAATATAAGATTACAGTTTCCACCTTAAATGTATGAAGATTTAATGTATTATGACTGTCATTGATGTTTGAGAGACACATTTGTATCCCAGTTACAAATTCTGAAACTCAAAAAATTCCAACGTTGTACGCCCTGCTGTTGGAACACTCAGAAGTCTTTTGAGATTGAATTAGTTCTACCAGTCATTCCCACATTCCCTTCTCCCCTCCTAAAGCCCACACTGGAAAAGGGACAGATCTGTCTCTCAGTTCTAAACTGTGTAAATGTGTTAACTGGCTTAAAATCCAGAGTAAAAAGAGGAAATGATTAGTATGGTGCTGATCTGACCAAGAGACACTTTCATTACTGACTTGCAAATCTTTTAAAGACGTGCAAAAACAGTAATGGAGATTTCTGCTTGAACTTTTTTGTTTATTTTAATAACAGATTTGTTTTTTTCTGTCCTCTCATCCTTTTTTAGTCTTTGTAGCACTCATGGGGAAACACAAGAATTTCTACCTTTCGTCTTTGTTGAGCTGGTCTCCGAACCCTACGGTGTGAACCATGGTCAGCTTCAGGTTCACGTTGCTCTCCTGCAGATTGTACGTCTGTTGGCGTAGACGTACCTCTTTCTCATTGTGGCTCACTTCCTCATTTTCAAATGTCGTATTGAAAAGCGTATTCATTAATGTGGACTTGCCTATCCCAGTTTCACCTTCAAAATATGGAGAGAGGGAATAACTTGTGGTGAACAGATATAGGGAAAGACTAATTCAATGGCATCATGTTACATCCCTTCATACATACCTACACAGAGGATGTTGAAGCTGAATCCCTGAGCAACTGACTTGCTGACCAACTGATCAGGGAGACTGTCAAAGCCCACATGGCCTCTGAGCTCCAGGTTTCGCTTTTCTTCATTCTGAGGTATTTGGAAAACAGTCAGGAAAAAGAATATGAATATTTTTTGATTATTTGCATTTGAGCGATCGTTGGTAAGATAAAACAAGTCCTTCAGTCACATCCCATCCCCACACTCTCGTTCAAGCTTAAAGCATGCTACTGTATGCAAATAAGGTCACCTCTCTCTTCTACAAAACAAACCGGTAAAGTCAGACCTATAAAAAAAGTGAATTCTGTGAAGATACCAACAAATCTATCATCATGACACACAGCTATGAATCACTTGAGTTGTGCAGAACAAATGATGCAGAAATGATGAAATCATACTTTTCTTTGCACACGTTGTTTTGTGCCTTTATAATGAAGCTTTGGTGTTCGAGCTCTGCCTACTTCGTATGTGCATGTTACCTAAAGCAGTGGTTTGGGATTATAACTATGCTGTTAATATGAACTGTTTACTGTAATATTTATTGTCACCATCATCATTTTTCAATTAAGATTAATCATCTACTACATACAGTACTATTAAATGTCCCCAGTGGTCATCACACTTGTTCCAAACACAATAAGTTATAATTAGTGGATTCAGTTTTTCTAACATAACATCCAAAAGCAAAGAGATCAAACTATCAGCTACTTTTCTCTGTTATTTGACTCGTCGTTCAATCATGACTGGCACTCATTCAACTCATGTTTGGAGAGAATTTATTCAAGCTAACATGTTAACTGATTAACTAATTACATCTCACAAACACTGTATCAAAACTTTCCTGATCAATTTCGCCCTGCACATATACATTACTTTTCAAACATTACCCTGACAGTGCTGGCTGGGAACTGGTTCATTCCTCCTAGAGCAGGGAGATGCTGAGATTTTGGCATCGTGCAAGTGGCTCAACATGAGGACCAGGATGTGTTCAACAAAACAATCATCCGTTTTAGTCCCTCTCTCGTTCTCGTTCTCTCTTTCTCTCTCCCTGTCTCTCTCTCTTACTCACACACACACACACACACACACACACACACACACACACACACACACACACACACAAAGAGGTCTTTCTTTAGATGTTATTTCAGAGGATGGAGGAGATCCAAACTTTTGGCCGCCCTGGTACCCATAACTCCTCTTTTCACACACACTCACCCTTAAAGGCAGGGTTGGTCATTTTCTCCACATAGGCTACACTTTTTAAGAATGTGGTAGAATCTGTCTTTAGTGTGGACATAAATTAATAACTAATGTCCTGTAAAAACTTAAACCAATGTCTGCCACGAGGACCCAATCTGCTGAACTAATCATGTCTCCCTGTTCTCTACATATTATGAAACAGTTCAGTGTTCACCTAGGTGCTGAATCAGTTTCCACACTAAGTACATTCAAAGTAAGCGATGAGCTGAGGATGTGGATTTAAAGGAGCACTGAGGGAATGCGACTTTCAAAATCATGCTATTTTTATTTTTATTTTTTTAAATCATCAACCCTATAGGGTCCTCCATCGTTTGCATTGCAACCTGTAAACAGCATACATCTACACCTACTGTAGGCTATAGCAGCCACTGACTGAAAGCCATGTTACAACACATTGACACGAATTACACGTTTGGCTGGTCCATTTCAATTTTCGCTGAGCAATCTGGAGCTCGATCCCACAATAAAGAGGCACTACTTATTGTCATCCTCTTAACTTGAGTCTACTGCAGCCTGCTGTCCACTGATTCATGCAGGTGCTTTCTCCTCCCGTGTGCACTTGTCAAATGTGTAGACATTGTAAACATTCGAGTGTACACCTTGTCTTTTTTCATGCAGTACAGTCGGATGACGAAGTGCGCTTTTTCTGCGGGACTGTGATATATCAAAACCGCAGGTTAAAATGCGTCTCTATCCCGACGATCCTTGGTGCATACCCGACACACAGCTCATCACCTTTCTCTATCACACCTGAATAGCGAGTCTAATGTCTGTACTCTTAAAACCACAAATCACTATTGCAGGTCCGCCAACAGTAGGCTATCATCATACTTACGGCGAAAACATCAACCTCGTTGGTCGCCATCGTCACAAGTGGCTGTGTTCAGGAATACTATGTTCAGTCAGCTCCTCGCATCTACAGACTACTCTCAATATGGCCACTTGGAGGCAACACCCCCTCGTTACCACTGTTGTCAAGTACTTTTATCAAGTGAGCCAGCGTTTGTTTGTTGCTGCGCATATTTTAACGCCTTTACGGTAAACAACAACCAAGTCGTGTGGACCCATGTGACCATAGACATGTGACGCGTGACTGAAAGTAAACCCTTCAAAATAAATGCCCGAAAATTAGTGACGGGTGTTTTGACAGATATATGGAACTATTTTACTGCAATAGTTTTGAGTAACAAATGATCAAAGTTGGCTCAGATGACATAATGCAATCGTCTTTTCCCTGTTTTAAAATGTACATGAAATGAATGTCTTGATAGGTTTGCAGATTATTTCAGTGGATTTCAATACTAGACATGTATGGAGTAGGATTTGTTCAGGTCTTTATTCAGGCGAGAATATAAATGATCTGAGAGAAAAAAAACGTTTGAGAGAAAATTATGTCATACCAATAGCAAAAAATAATAATATTTGAGACAAATGTTTTAAGATAAAGTATTTTTATTTCTGAGAAAAAAAAAACTCTCTAAAAAACACCTTTTTAAACTCTCAAGTATAGATTTTTTTTTTTTTTTTGCTCTTGTGTCAAACCTAGCAAGACATTGATTTTATGTACATTTTAAAACAGGGAAATCCAAGTTTGACAATATTTTATTCCAAATGTTTACAGTAAAATTGTCCCACTTTTATAATTACTCTCAATGACAATGTCTATTATTAACATCCATTGAAATTATTTGCAAAACTATCAAGATATTAATTTTGTACATTTTAATACAGGGAAAAGACCGGAGCCAAGTTTGACAATATTTTCTTCAAAATGTTTACAGTGAAATTGTCCCAAATGTATTATTAAGCTAATGGACAATGTGTCTTGACATCCAAAGAACCTATTTGCAAATCTATCAAGGCATTGAGTTTATATACATAGATCTAGCTATACGTCCACCATTACTCTCTGAGCTTTTGTTTTGAAGGGTTTACTTTCGGTCAAGCGTCAGATGGTTCCGCACGATTTGCTCTTTGTTTACCGTAAACGCGTTAAAATATGCGCAGCAAAAATTAAACGCGGGCTCATTTGACACCGGTTCACTTGACAGCAGTTCTTTGCCGGAGACATTACAAGACCACTCAAGTTAAACAATATTAGTAGCCTATTAAACTTCTTTGCATTTCAGAGAATATATATTTAGTATTATGAATAAGTCCCTTACAAAATGTGGAACTCCCTGACATTGTCCTCATCCTGGTATTTGAACCGTCCCCATCATCATGCACCCTATTATATAAGAAGATCATGAATGAAGGACTGAATGTAGGCTATATTGTAGATCCGATTTGTTTCTCTTCAATGAAAAGCCTCATTGAAAAATATTTGCCACACAACTACAATCCAAAAAGGCTAGGCTACAAAATAATGACAGGAACACAAAATTACGTATGAATTATAGTAATCCTATCATTAGGCTAACATAAAATAACATTATTAACTGGTAATGGGCAACGAGCAAATAATGATTATTGCTGAAGTTAATTTCGTCTAATAGATTTGTCTCACGGTATTTTTACGTTTTATTTTTATTTAATGGAAAGTGTAACATATTCAACATTAAGCCTCAGCCTATTGTAGGATAAACACTTGTGATAGGACAGGAGAAAATCCATAGCCTATCATATAATGATGACGAAATAATAAAATTAATGTAACCTAAATAAATCATATAACTGCAGATGTAAACTAAGTCTAAACTGATTCTGGTACAATATATCAAATGGAGACGTTTATGTTTAATATTTCAGCCTCGTGGTTTCTTTGCCTTATACAAAAGTGAAATAAAAATTGGAGCTGTAAAATATCTATCCTATAATTGCTGTGTGGCTATATATAAATACATCAAAATACAGTGAGTAAAATACAGTCCTTGTTATTGTATTGAGCAGCGTTTATATTGATCAGTAATCAGGAGCTGTGAGCTCTGTCAGCCTTTAACGAGGATGCTCGTCATAATAAAAACCGGGTGTTTTATTTGAAGAGGCGCCGGAAGCAGCAGGTTGGTGGAGGACAAAAGAAGGGGGGAGAGTAGGCAGAGCTACGAGATAATCCCCACTCTGTTGTTGTTGTTTTTTTATTTAATCTGATATTGGATTATCGTTTTGTATTTGATCGAAATGGCTTTGACCCAAGAATCGGTTTTGTCTTTTTTGCTGGAGCATGGAGGCAAAGCGAAGAACGCGGAGCTGGTGAACTATTTCAGGAGTCAGATCAGCTGCAGTGATCCCGCTGAAAAGCAGCACAATAGAGACCTTTTTAAGAAGTTGGTAAATAGCGTCGCTGTGGTCAAACAGATCGAAGGGGTGAAGTTTGTGGTGGTGAAGAAAAGGTATCAGGACTTTGTAAAGGAGGTAGCGCACGATGCCTCACAGGTGATGGATGATAGTTTCACGAGCCAGAATACGAGCTTCTCGTACACAAGTCCTACACTTCCAGCAGAGTCTGCCAGAAGAATCTACTCGGACATTGAGAATAATAATATGTGCTTTCCCGCATACTCAAATGGCATTAATTATGGTGATGCCACGCGTGCATTTTCGGAAACAACCACCGTAAAAGTCCTGAATATTTCTGCAGATCAGGCGAGCAAAACAAGGAATTCTGGAGCTGTGTTTGCTGTCATAGCGGTCAAATCCCCACCGAGAGACCCTGCACCAGAGACTCGGGATGGATTATACTCCCAAGTGCGCCAGTCTAACACTTTGGTGACCAAAGTTTTCAAACCACCAGTGCAAAATCTGAACTTTAGAGCTAGTGAGAAGAGTGCACAAAGTGACCCCCTGTGTTTGGAAAACAGGCAGGCAGAGGACACGCAACCTCATGTGAGGTCCGAAAACAAGACCACCAGGCAGGGTGATGATAAGTATTCTGAGTCTGTGCCTCTAGAGCCACTAGCACACGAGTGGTTGGTAAAGTGTGCTGCAGGGCTGTGGGGACAGATCCATGGTCTGCTGCTGCAGGACACACGGTTAGCACAGAAGAAGGACTTCATTTCAGGGTTCACAGCGCTGCACTGGGCTGCAAAGGACGGCAACAGTGAGATGATACACAAGCTCTTAAATATCTCAAAGAAAAAGGGCACTTCTGTGAATATCAACAGCAAAACACATGGAGGGTACACACCTCTACACATTGCAGCCATACATGGTCACAATGACGTGATGGTTCTACTTGTGCAAAGTTATGGAGCCAATGTAAATGAAAGAGATAATGATGGTAAGAAGGCCCTTCATTACCTGGGCAAAGGGGTGTCAGCTGAGGTCAGAGCACTTTTAGGAGGACGGCAGGAGAGCAAGTTTAAGGATAAGGCGGAGGATGAAGACTACAGAGGGCAGCCGAAGAGCTTCAACACCATCAGTAAACTGTTCCAGCCTCACATGGGGAAGAAACAAAAGACAATACCGAAGTATGCTCAGGACTGGTGAGGATGACAGACCTCACAAAAAATTAGATAAAAACTGTAATATAGGAGATTACACTATCTGAGTTTATCACAGTCCTATTGTTTGGATAGTCCTATAGATGACAGACCATAAAGATGTATAGTTTCTCAGTAGCCTGTTGCAGGTATCTCGTAAAGTGAACACTATTGCATATAATGTTTCTAAATGCTATTTATTATTCGTTTTCCCCTTAAGTGTAACACTATCTATTAACAATAAATATTGCAACAAAAACACATTAATTATTTTTAGTAATAAAACAAGGTTTAAGACAGAGGTGTTATCTTTCACTAATTTATACTTTTTTTTTTATAAATGAACCCTTAATTCTTGACTTATAGTGCAAAACAAGGTATTTTGTTGCTGATGCAGACTGTGCTTCCTGCTTCAGTGCACAACACATTTTGTCTGTCTTCTAAGTATTAGCATTACACAAAATGAAATGTGATGGAACTATGAATGCAATTTTGGAAGAAAAAAAACAGCTCGAGGTTTCACATTTTGAAAAACTGTCTTTCGGCATTGACAAAAGCACAGGGGGGCTTTAAGGGGCCAGTTATTCAAAGCAGGCCCCTCGACTGAGCGTTGGAATGTCTCCCTTATTGATCTCTTTGTATACTTGAGCTGTAATAGATGATGAGGCCCTCCTTTGTTTGGTGAACTATAAATCATGAGAGCTTGTATTGATCAGAAACAGGTTTTACATCATTTCTTACACCTTTGAAACTATAAGTTAAACGTTACATTTTACTGTTAAAGAAACAAACACTACGTGGATTTGAACCAATCGAATGTTCATGTCATAATAAATAAGTCATCTTACTCAGATCAGAAGTGAAAAACAGAAATCTGCACTTTATGTGAAGTACAGAAACACTGTATCCTAAACTGACCCAGACCAAAACTATCTTAAAGACTTTTAGACAATGAAGCCACGTGCAAAACAGTGCCAGAACAATGTCCATTGTCTTGTTATCAGGAAAAGAAGCTGCTTGCGTAACGATCATGACAAAGGACGGCTGCACTGACACTATGTAAGCTGTGTGTCAAACCTCACCTCAAAACATTTATTTAGAATATCTGAAGACCATACAGGGAAATCTGTCACAAAAAGGCTTTTGTGTCTTCTTGTGTCTAGTAGTTTAGTCCATCTCTTACATAATTTCCTGTTAGACAATGCAGAAAGGGGTCATTCTACTTTTAGTATAATGTGCATATCAACATGTTGATGGAAATAACACAGATTTAAACCCTTGAAAGCACTGAGATGGCTGTGTTTAAGCTCATTCTGTGTTGTGCTATATGATAGAGTTATCAGCAATCAGGTGATATTTTTCAACTCTTTCCTGACCATTAAAGTTTTAATAATATCAGCAGGTCAAATACATTTTGAAGGTTGACAAGTGATGATCCAATGACTTTTAGTCTTCTTTAATGAATTTAAAAGCTGATTCAAATTTAGTTTTTGTTTTTTTCTGCCTGTGTATTAAAGGTCCTTAGATGACAGAGGATGGTAATATCCTAGTATTAATTGGTTGGTGTGTAGAGGTGGACTTCATTTTTCTTTTTGGGGCGGTTGTGGCTCACTTGTTAGAGTCGTCATCTCTCAATCCCAGCTCCTGTAACAACCCAATGTGACCTTGGGCACAGTGTTGTAGTGGGACCTGAATAATATCTACATTTTTCCTAAAAAGGTTTTTTTAAGGGGCCTGCAGCAGAGGATAAACAGCCTTTGTTATATACAGTGACATGTATAAGACTACTATTGCTTGGACTTTTAGGGGGGCAAACCATTCCTAAACAGCCACACTACTGTTCATCTTAATATTCTGGTTAAAAGATCACGAGAGCACAGTGAAATCATTTGTCATAATAATGGTGGTGGTGTGTCTGTGTGTTACCCAAATTACCCAACATACAATAAAATATAATTGTTTTTGTCCCTTTATATGTTTTTAGCTATTATTGGCTATTAAATATATCTGATTAAAGCAATGCAGTTATTTATAAGAATGAAATGTCTGCCCTCTGGTGGTCGTGGGTTACAATAACTCCAATTTCAATCATCATTTTTGTTGAGTATTACAAAAGAGAAGGAAACGCCATTGTTACCCTGTGAAACACCCTCACATCTGGACAAAAACTTATAGTCTACAAGACAAAATATGTACTTAGCAACAAGTTTATTTTCTCCAAAGCAATGGACTGATTTGAACAATACTCTGTGATATACGGGAGATTATTTAGATTGCAGCCGATTATAAATGTCATAATCAATTTCATTGCTTGAATAAGATGATCTTTTATAGCCTGCAATATGTTTACAGAACGTATTAACCTTAATCCATTGACACATTAATATATATGAAGTAAAAATGTTAGTGTTAGTAAAACATGTGGACTAAAATAACATTTAAATAAATGTTATTTTAGTCCACATGTTTTCCAACAAAAGATAAACCCACCAGATATGTTTTCCCCTTCAGATTATGAATATATTAAAAAACTTAATGAACTATTTACAGTCTATGACTAAAACGGAAAAGGAGAAAAAAAACACACCGGACGCTGTCAAGTTGTTTTCACAACATTATTGTCAATACATCCGGAAGTTAAATTTGGTCTTTATGTTAAATTGGCTTTAAATTTTTTTTTAGCTGGCATAAACGAAACCAGCCTCTTGCTGTTTTAGTCGTGTTGTTTTGTGAAACTGAATGAATTGCTAGTTTTCTTGTAATTTAGGCTTTTGCCAGTTAAATTAAAAGCTATGATTGCAAACACCTGGGCTATTGATCACAAGTTGCACGTGCGTGTTTCTGTTGACCTCAGCTCTCAGTGGAGAGTCTCTTTAAGTTTTGACCTGTTTCGTTGTTTATAATGGAAAAAGAAATGCTGATGTCAGCTGTTCTTTGTTATTTTCGCACGGTTGCATTGCTGCTGACGTTAACCTGTTGCTTGCCGCTGGTTAGGTCTTCCCTGGGATCTTCCAGTGCGCCACACAATCTGGGCGACTTGATTTACCCTTACGGCACCATCTTCTCACCGCTACTCAAATCCCTGTCAGAGCACGGAGGGTCGAGGTGGAACCCAGACCTGAGGAAAAAGATGAAACCTGAGCAAAAGTACATCAAATATCTGGCAGAGGTTTACAAGAAGTCTCCCAGAGTACAGCGGAGTTTGGGCGAAAATAAATTCTACAACACTGTCCGATTGATCAAACCTCAAGATGAATGCCTGGAACAGGAAGGTGAGAAGGGGAAATAAACTGACTGCACATTGACAAT
This sequence comes from Symphodus melops, assembly GCF_947650265.1. Classification (NCBI taxonomy): domain Eukaryota; kingdom Metazoa; phylum Chordata; class Actinopteri; order Labriformes; family Labridae; genus Symphodus; species Symphodus melops. The sequence goes on from NC_136699.1 coordinate 15,695,691, forward strand.
ATGCTTAAGTTATACATACCTGTCACAGTCCTTATTGTCCATGGTAAAAAAACAACAAAAAAAAAAAAATCAACATAAGCACAATTGGATGGAATATGACACTCAAACTTAGTATGGGTGATGACAGTGTAGCTTATAGTGAAAAGCTGGTGAAAATGTATAACGTAATCTTTTTCTCTGTACAAGAATTTCATAATGTTCAGTTATTATATGCACATTTTTGTCATGTTGTCTTATGCAGATGTGTTACTGGAGCTCATGTTTTCTCATATTATCCTTCAGACAATTTCAAGCAAGATCTTACCTACAGCCTTGATCAAGTAAGAAATAAAGAGCGGCTCCTGAAGTCAACCCTGCTCTATAATTTAGACCAAGACCTTGCACCACCGGTCAACTCTGTGTGCTACCTGAGTGTCAAGGAGCAGGACCTCTCAGACCAGAGCCAGCTGTGTCCCGCTGCACAACTATCTGTAAACTTCACAGCCAGCACGGACAGGAGGAGAAACTGGGTGGAGGTTGACGTCACCCCTTTTCTCCTGCCCTTTTTACAGATAAAAAAAAAAACAATACATCTACTCATCAATGTCACCTGCCCAGAGGAAGAAAGAGTCAGAGTGAAAGGGAGCAAAGGCCCAAAGTCCCCCCTGGGTTCTCCTCTTCTGCTTCTATATCTTAATGACGCCAGCAACATTGCCCACCAGAGGTTACCGGTCAGGGCCAAAGCAGGGACTTCTGCATCTAACACACTTTCACAGCAGAGGGCTTACAGACAAGAACAGAGGATCGGGCGGAAAAGAAGATGGAAGAGAGAGTCTCCAAAGAGCAAGCAAGGTGAAAAAAGTGTGGATTTCAATTTGCCTGAACTTCTTCCAAGCTCTGAATTTCCAACCAGTGACTGTGCCTTGTACGATTTCAGGGTGCGATTCAGCCAGCTCAAACTAGATCAGTGGATTGTTTACCCACCAAAGTACAACCCTCGATACTGCAGAGGCATCTGCCCAAATACCGTGGGATTCATCTACGGCTCACCTCGCCACACGATGGTGCAGAACCTCATCTATGAGAAGCTGGACTCCTCAGTGCCCCGGCCCTCATGTGTCCCGTCCCACTACAGCCCCTTGAGTGTCATGATCTTTGAGAAGGATGGCTCCTATGTCTACAAGGAGATTACAGACATGGTGGCCACCAGGTGCACATGTCGCTAAGCCAGCTGCCTAAATGTCTTCTCAGTGTTCTTCCTTTTTTAAAGGTTGTATTTAACATCAACATAAACCTCCTCAGCAGTGGTCCACCTCAGATTCTCTGAGCAGGTTCGGTCATTTCAGGAATTCATAAAATCGTTGTGCATGTAAAAAGTTTGACCTGGAGCAGATGATTAGTTAATAAAATGTTTACTTAAAGTGTTTTATACTCGTGCGAAATGTGAAAACATTACATGCATTTGCTTTTCGTTATGGAATGACAAGAGAGGGTGTCAATGCATCCTAAACTATATTGTTTGCAATGTAGTGTTGATTCTGATGCACTTGAAGATGTGCGTTGTATTTTTTTTTTTAAGTTATTTTTTTGTTAATTTATATTGGGTGGTCTCCTTATATTCTTTAATTTAACACAATTGCAAAGTTTTAAGTAACCCTGTCCAGGACCATAGATGAAAAAGCAGTCAGTAACTCTTAGCAGACCTTTTGCACTTTGTTTTATTCCTGGGTATTACAGACAGAGCTCTGAATGGACGCCTGTCTTTATAATGTCCAGAATGAAAGTTGTCAAGGTTTCAGTGTGTATTTATTACTTCTGGTCACCAAGTGATCTCATATGAATGATCTGACTGCATGCTTATGAATTGTACTGGTTAAATGTGACTAAATGCTTGCCATGTCTATTTATGCAAATGAATTCACTGTGTGTCTGTGCTCAGCTTAGGGATACGTAAAAGAATGAAATGTATCTACAAATTCTTGGGTGAATTTGGAAAATAAAAAAAAAATTATGCAACAATATTGTTTTCATACTGCTGGTTCAAAGACTTTTGCACTAAAAAAGGAGAAATAACATTTTTCAGTCCCGCAGTTGATAAATGGCTCTGAAATGCACATCATCAGGCTCAATTTTTCTCTTAGTTTGGGACCCATCTGGAGAAGTATCTGATCATGAACGTTGGTTTTTTTAACGCTATATGGAAAAGGTTATCGTAGACTGACGGGCCATGTTTACATTAACACCAAATGTAAGTTGAAACAGTTGAGCTGACAATACATAAGTATTATTATTAAAGTTTTTCAAAAGTTTCACTCACTACAATTTACAGCTCAGGCTTTCCCACTAAGCTCCATCTCTCAATGTGCTTTCAGGGTTTGTCATCCTTGTATATGATCTAAACCAGTGTGTCCATTTACAGCATGGACATTGCCACTTTTACGTTTCTAAGACTTGTGGGGGGAAAAAACCCTCTCAGGTTGAACTGGGGCTCGTTTTAAAATTATATATTTTTTGTTCTTGTCTGTGCGTGTCCTCACTCCAGTACGATAGGGGCGCTATTCTCCTCAGTGTTAGCAGCCGAGCGGCGCTTCAACACTGCGGAAGGACACCGGAAGTCTCAAACACTGTGGAGCAATAGCACGGTAAGCTTCAATGTCACGATTTAAACATCAGTTTTTGGTTTCCAGTAGGTAATATTGACAACATTTGTGAGTAATATCTTCTCTATTGTAACACTTGTGGCGTACGTGTGATGTATTTAAATCAAACTATCACCGCCTTAGAGGTGTCTCAAGGACTGTTTCTACCTGGGAGGCTGGTTAGCTTCGTGAAGCTAACAGTTAGCTACCACTGTGTCTTAACTTATCATTTTAACATGGACTTGTCAAACATATCCAAGGAAGCTTTTTAAATTAAACAAGTTACACGTTTAGCCCTTTTCGGACAAATCCATATAATTCATGTTAGTACATAAGGATCACCCCCTTTGCGTCAACAAAGATTCAAGCAGATTGTGTGCTGTTTGAGAAGTATATTCATATTTTAAATAGAAATACATTTGTATATATTTTATTGTCATAAAGTGCCTTTTTATTTTAAACAGAAACACTGGTGTAAGTGTCACGGGATACACTTCCTAAATAAAGGATAGATTGCAAACAGCATATTGTTTTTGTATTTTTATCTTATAACATAACCTTTTTCTTTTTCTGTCCTCAGATCAGCTCTCTGGTGAACATGGGTAAACACTTCGGAGACTTGGCCAAGATCCGGCATGTGATCACCTACAGTCTGTCCCCCTTTGAGCAGAGGGCTTTCCCTAACTACTTCTCCAAGGGAATCCCAAATGTGTGGAGGAGATTCACATCCTCTTTCTTCAAAGTCGCCCCGCGTAAGTTTTCACTGTTACACACGGTAAATCAGTATTAAAACTGAGTGGAGTTACATGTAAAACATTAAAGTATGGTGGTTCTCAAAATCTTTCGCACTTAATAATGAAATCAAAGATATTTTGTAACTCGTGTCAACTGTCAAATAACAACATACTTATAAAAAAGTATGTTAGAGTTAACTAAATTCTAATAAATGGTGCCACATAACCCTGTCTACCAGCAGGATGACAATTTTACTTTAAATCAGTTCTAAAAGAAAGAGTTGAGAACATACTGGCAAACAAAACACACCATGAAACAGATTCATAACGTAAACAGAGATTGTAATAGTCCAAGGATATACTGTACGCGTCATCACTCCCTCCCACTGACTCATCGTGGCTGTCTTGAATATTTCCTGCTGCTTTGAGTACACTCTTGCGTCGGCCCACCCAAAAGAATGTGGACAGTTTACTAGCAGATGGCCGGAAAGAAAGTCGGGGTATCTCGCCAGCGAAATATTAGCTGTTTGCATTCACACGTTGTGTATATGTGAAAACACCAATGTACCAATCAGGTGGGGTTTTATTCAGTCACATGATAAGCCTGTTACCTGCATTGAACCCAGCCTTTGTTTTGGAAACCTTAAACTGTGAAATGACAATGATTTGACATTTAAACAGAACCTCAAACCTCTAATAATGTACGTCTAGTTGTATTTCAATACAGTGATGATCCCTGTACTAATGTATCACATGATCTTATTTTTGCAGCAATGACTGTGATGTACCTGACATACACCTGGGGCAACAGTGTCCATCAGCAGGGAAAGAGGAAGGACGCTACTCTGTATGAAAATGATGAATGAGCTCCTGCCACTTTATTGAAAGCTGCCCTCTCTGTTATTAAATCTGACTCTGCGTGTATCACCAATAAAGATTGAAATATTTATGTGAAATCTGTGTTTATTACTGCAATCCAGCCATCTTTCCATGGTTTTATACTTTTTTTTTTTTTACTTTTTTTTTTTTCAAAAGATGGGGGGGGGGGGGTCAGATCAATGTCATGGTTTAATGATAGTAGAAATGCCGTACTAAAGGTCATTAACCAAAAATGTATCCTTGGCGCTCACACAACACCATTATACATTCCAATATCTAAAATGTGAGAAGAGATTTTTGTTCTTTCCTAAAAAATAACATTTAGTTTGGTATTATGGATTGAATAATGACAAGAAGACAGCAATCCTACCTTTGGACCTATCGTGTTAAAGACTTAGGATAATGGGATAGATAATGAACATGATTATATAGTTTTAAGGAATGTATTAAGTCAAATGAACCGAATAACACTTTAGTTTGAGACAATCATTCAATAAACAAGACAAGGGTTTAGACCTGCATTGTTATTGTTATAGGGATGATAGTTGTAGCTGGTGTTAATGTTAATATATGTGACATATTTATTATAGTTTTTTTTAATCACTAAATATACATTATAATAATTTATTATTTCATACTTTTGCTTTTGAATCACTGAATGTGAGAGTGGCTTTTTAAAATTACATTGTACTTGATTGAAAATAAAGATACTCTTATTCTAAAGAGGCTACTGAAAGAATCACAAACACTAGGGAATGTAAAGTTGTTGAGTTACATTTGGAAGTGACCAGATTGGGAGTGTAAGGAGAGATAATGGTGGTGTTTTAAAAAGGCTGAATAAGATATAAACCGATTTTGTAAAGTATCTCTGGAATACTATGCTGAGAGCTTGTAATAAAATTAATCACCAGCAAGTGGATGACTGATGAACTACCCACACTGGAAGAATGTATAGAGCCTGTTCGAAAAATTGCTCAGATGGAGAAACTGACATTTGCATTGAGACTCGACCATGACAAACTTGTAGAACGCAGGAAACCCTGGATGGACTTTATGAATGCTTTAAAGGGAATTCACATGTGACACCTAATGTTCTGGATCTACTCAACTGTTCTTAGTTTTATTTGTTTCTACACAAAAAAAGAGTGAAAGAAAACAAAGTAATCAGGGAAAAAAGACAGGGAAAGGTACATGAGGGGGGAGTATTTAGAAAGAAAATGTAAATAATCAGTTAAGAACTGTATATTCTTATCTCCATTGGAAAACCAAATAAAACATTGAATCATAAAAAGTTATTCATGATTATGTCTGCAGGTTTGCCGCTGCACTGCCTTTCCCTGCCTGTGGGGGCGCGCGGCAGCAGCCTCCTGCGCTCTGCGGTGCGACGCGATTGGTCCGTCTGAACAGACAGAAGATTCCTGAACGTCTCACGCATCAGCCGGCGTACCTACCGCATGCTGCTTACCAAGCTTCATGGAACAAGAACAAGGGTGTATCACCGTCCGCTGACTGAAGTCCACTGTAGCTGTCGCTGTCATTGTTTAGCACTGAACTACATTTCTGTTCTTCCGTGTAATTACTCGTCTATAAACTGTTCAATTAGCTCGTCAACATGTCAGTCGTCGGATTTGACGTCGGCTTCTTGAACTGCTATGTAGCGGTAGCCCGAGCCGGAGGGATTGAAACTGTCGCTAATGAATACAGCGACCGATGTACACCGTGAGTATTGTCAGAAAATGTAATTCTGTTTAATCTGCCTCGTGTTTTCAGCACTGATAGTGGGTACTGGATGTGAACAAATCTTCTTTTTGTTCACCGTAATACTGAATGAAGCTAACCGTGCTAGGTAAGCTAGTTAGCATGCTAATCTATTTCACAACAGGAAACGGCATGTGATTGCTAAAAGCCGATAGCTAGCTGAAGCTAAACCATTGTGAGTATTAAGAAATCTTGAGGGCATCTCGTTCGATTGAAATTCATCTTTCTTGCTCTTATTACAGTTATGTCGTAGAAATAATCTTCAGAGTGATACCTCACCTTCCTAGTGTCAGCTGATGGATATTTTTTACTGCAGGCGTAAATGAGCGCATGATGGGAGGAGGCCGGATCGTGGCTGTCAAAACGGCTACTTAAATCTAATGTCACTTTAGTGAACATCGTAGAGCAATGAATGAACTTGATTTATATGCATTCAGTCGATATATTCCAATGTTGTATATAGCGTTTGGCCATTAATACCAAATTCAATTGTATTGAGTTTTTCAATCATTCACGATGCTGCATCACTAACTCGATATTTGTTTGTTCCCAGAGCATGCGTTTCTTTTGGACCCAGGAATCGATCTATTGGTGCAGCTGCTAAAAGCCAGGTTTGTTTTTATGTTGATCAGTTGGACATTAAACATGAAATAACATGACAGGTGAGGGTTGAATGTTTAATAATGCATGGAGTATGAATATGACCAGTACTAGGCATGGATGCAGTACACACGACATTTAAATCACAAAGTAGAAAGTTCTCAAGGAATTAATCCACAATTTTCTAAAGTGTGCTTTTTTTTTTCTTTTCTTTTTTTAAACAGATTGTCACAAACTGCAAGAATACAGTCCAAGGTTTCAAGAGGTTTCATGGCAGGGCCTTCTCAGATCCCTTTGTGCAACGCCTCAAAAACAGTATCGTCTACGACATTGCACAAATGCCGGCAGGAACAACTGGCATCAAGGTAACAAGACATCAATGTACTATTCCTTTACTATTATTATTATTTCCTATTGAAACTAATACTACCTGTGACTGACCTAAATTTACATTACATTTCCTCCCAACAGCAAAGATCATTAACAACCTACCAAAGCATTTCTACATCAAAAGACATAGTCATGGGTCTATTGAGAACTTGAATTGACTTTACAGTTGTCCTTTTCTTACTGAGATCTTTAAGTAATGCTTTAAAAATACTGTTTTATTATGTTTGCCTTGTTTTTTTTGTTGTTTTACTCCAAGACAAACACTGGCATACAGCTCTTTCAAATGTATGATATAAGATAACATTTTAAGGTTTGGGAGCAACTGTACAGGACAACACAAATCACAGTATGGAGGCACCCACAGTGCCCCACAGCACTGTGGCTTCATTACAATGGAGAGAATTGAATTTAGGATTTTCTAATTCAATATAAATTCAATAGCAATCTGGCCCATGACAATTATTTTAATTATTTTCTGAGCAGAGTCACGTGATGACTTGTCCAATCCGCGACATGGAAGCAATGTCCATCGTTTGGCCACATTTTGTGTTTAGGGGATACGACACAGAACAAAAAGAAGTCAAACGTAAACACTCAGGAAAAACAGTTTGCAAAAAATGCAAGGTATTCATTTTTTACTGGTTTAGAGAAGTGAATTTCTACTTTAAGGCTAAAATGTGTAAATGTGTTACATTTAAAACAATCCTTTGATTTTAAGTTAAAAATATTCAATAAATAACCACAACAATCAGATATGCACTCTTTCATTGGAAAAACAAGATCCCAGCTCCAATCTGTCCTGTCACTGTATCACAGAAAGGTAGTGAATGGGCAGATTTACATATTTCCTTTTTTAAAGTAGTTAATTATCAATTTTACATTTTTAAGTGTTGAATATGCTTTTGTGCTTGGATGACTAAATTTATTTTTCTTTTGTTCAGTGTATCTTCTCTCCATTGTCAGTCTGGTGCTAATGAATTATTAGCAGGCCCTCATAGGCTTCAGATAAAAATCTTTTTAATGCACCTCTAAAGCAGCAAGTCCTTCATGAAGATGAAATATGTCATCTTTTAGCTGACATCTGAAATGTCGCCTTGTTAATACAGTGAAAGTATTAGACCCACTTCAAGGAGAATGAGCAGCTGTGGCACCTGAAAGCTACTGGCAGTGTAAAGTAACGACGATGAGTCAAACTGTGCATGTCGGGAAGTATGATTGTTGTTAGATTGACAGCCATTTGATGACAGATTTCGAGGCATCCAAGAAGAAAAATGTCTCTCTATGTAATGATCCTCTCCTGTCTGACAATCTTAACTGTCCCTACAGGTGATGTACATGGAGGAAGAGAAGGTGTTCAGCATTGAACAAGTCACTGCCATGTTGCTGACCAAGCTCAAGGAGACCGCAGAGCATGCACTTAAGAAACCTGTGGCAGATTGTGTTGTGTCTGTAAGTTTGACATATGACCTTACGCTGTTTAATCAAGCAGTTTGATGAACAAAAAAAAGATTTAAGACTTAATCTGTTTGTGTTGTGTCCAGGTTCCCTGCTACTACACCGATGCTGAGAGGAGATCAGTGGTAGATGCGGCTCAGATCGCTGGTCTCAACTGTCTGAGGCTGATGAATGAAACAACTGCAGGTCAGTGCGCCTATGTTTTGTGTAGTGCTTGTGCATTTTTGTGAACGTTAGCTGCCACTGTGGCTAACATTAGACATCCAAATGCACACTTTAAAATCAGATTAATGGTTTGCTTTATTAATAATTAAACATTTTTTCTCACAGTGGCTTTAGCCTATGGGATCTACAAACAGGATCTCCCTGCTCCTGAGGAAAAGGCCAGGAATGTGGTGTTTGTGGACCTGGGCCACTCTGGATTCCAGACATCAGTGTGTGCCTTTAATAAGGGCAAACTCAAGGTCTGTAGCCGAATCAGTGCACTGTCACCTGCTCATCAGTCTGTAAAGGGGCTGCGCATCAGGGCCTCACTCCTCTTCTCTTCATCTCACAGATCCTGTCCACAGCTTGTGATCCAGAGTTGGGAGGAAAGGACTTTGACGAGATGCTGGTGAAGTACTTCTGTGAGGAATTTGGTAAGAAGTACAAGCTGGATGTCAAGTCAAAGCCCCGAGCTCTTGTCAGACTCTACCAGGAGTGTGAGAAACTAAAGAAACTGATGAGCGCTAACTCCTCGGACCTGCCGCTCAACATCGAGTGCTTCATGAATGACATTGACGTAACTGGGAAAATGAACAGGTAGATCAATCAAGAAATGATTTGTTGATCCAGTTGTACAGTTTCTTTTTTTAAAGCTAAAGTCATGTTCATCACCTTTTGTCTTGTTCCAGGGGTCAGTTTGAAGAGATGTGTAGTGATATTTTGGCACGTGTTGAGTCTCCTCTGCAGAGTCTGCTGGAACAAACCAGTGAGTAAAGGCTCAACTTCACTGGATTTTTAAGGAGCAATATGTAATAAATCTACTGAGCGAAGTTAGAAAATAATCTTAGTGTATCGTCAGACATTTAGGAAATTTGAAAACAACACAGCAGCCATTGTGTCCTTCTACGTTTGGGTTTCAGTCCAGAACGGTCTGTATTTGTTTGCGGTTTTTGATGCTGGGCTGTTTGCCTTTTATGAGACCAGTTACCACGGCAAACCTACAGGTGCTGCAGCGATGGAAGCGAGCAAGCAGAATAGTTCAGAAATAGCAGATGCTACCCGACCTAAAACTTGGGAGGAGAGGCAGCAGGACACAGCTCAGTGTTTTCAATTTGGGCTTCAGCCCCGATTTTTAAAGCTCGACATGTCAGAGTTATATATTGCTCCTTTAGTTATTATCATAATCTTTAAAGAAGCTTAGTTTTCAAGTCCATAGGATTGTTCTGTACCAAGAATGTGTTTTGTTCCATTAGAACTGAAAAAGGAAGACATCTATGCTGTCGAGATAGTGGGTGGAGCTTCCAGGATCCCAACTGTCAAAGAGAGAATCAGCAAATTCTTCGGGAAGGAGTTAAGCACCACACTGAATGCTGACGAAGCTGTGGCCAGAGGATGTGCTCTGCAGGTTTGTCTTCTTCTTTCTTTTCTTTTTTTTCTTGCTGTTGTCCCAGAGCTTCTTCAAAGAGCTGTCAGTGTATTTCAAACAACATGACAAGGATAATTTCAGATGAAAGTGTTTCAATAATGCGTTGTCATTGAAACACCGGTTGTGTCTTCACAGTGTGCGATCCTGTCACCTGCCTTCAAAGTGCGTGAATTCTCCATCACAGATGTGGCTCCCTATCCTATCTCCTTGAAGTGGCATTCTGCTGCAGAGGAAGGGCTCAGGTAAATGTTTTTTTTTTATTATTTCTCGTCTTCTGTCTCTGGTCTTGATTACTGAATCCAACAATAACTCTGAAACATTTTCTCGTTCCAGTGATTGTGAGGTTTTTCCCAAGAACCACGCAGCACCTTTCTCCAAAGTGCTGACCTTCTACAGGAGAGAGCCTTTTTCTTTGGAGGCCTACTACAACAGCCCCAATGAGCTGCCCTACCCTGATCCCACTATTGGTAAGCTACTGATATCAAGTCTGGATAACAATCTTTCGCTATCCTGGATCAGATATTTCATAGGACTTTTTCATTAAAGGAAGTTTGGATTGACCCAGCCGCATCGGGATAAACACTTTGAGACTAAAAGTAATCTGGTTAACTGTTGTCTAAATGGGAATACATGCCACGTATCTCAATAAACCTATATAACCGATATAAACCTCCATGTTAGCTCTCTTTTTAACAGCCCTGAGCCAAAAGAAGGGAAAAAAAAACACAAAATAAATGGATCAATTAACAAACCTAGGACAAGAGGTTAAATAATGTGACCAGACTGGGATTCAGCTGATCCTATTAAACAATCAGAAATGCACTGGTCCTTCTGTCATTTGCTTTAAATCCATTTCTAGGCTTTTTCATGAATCAAAGGTATCCCAAACCTGCTCAAAAGTTTAGATTGACACATACGGTAGGTTTAATACTTCACACATCCTTTTTTTGTATGGTCTACAGACTCCTTTTATTATTCTGGTTATTCAATGCCAAGATACTACTACACATGCACACTCATTGCATCAGGAGACACCTAAAAGTTATTTTCCCTGCTGAATTTTGGTCCTTGCTCATTCCCCTGTCCTCCTTACAGGTCAGTTTATGATCCAGAAGGTTGTCCCACAGGCGTCTGGTGAGAGCTCCAAGGTGAAAGTCAAGGTGCGAGTGAACATCCACGGCATCTTCAGTGTGTCCAGCGCCTCCCTGGTTGAAGTGCAGAAGTCAGATGAGTCAGGGGAGCCCATGGAAACAGAACAGGCCAATGAGAAGGAGGGAGAGGTAATAAAAACAAGTTTTATTTCTTTATAAATTGTCCTTTTACAGTGAACGTACGAGAAGTTTGTGTTCTGCAATCCACTGCACTTTTGAGACGAACTGTGTTTTATAACTCTTTGTCAGAGCAAGATGCAGACTGATCAGGACGAGCAGCAGGGTCAGGGAGACGCTCAGAAAGAAACAGAAGAGAAGAATGAGAATGAAGAGATGGAGGTGAGATGCTCAATTTTGTGACACAAAATTACCCAATAAAATTAATTTTATTTTTTTGAATTAATTTATCGGGTCTGTCTTTAATTGACGAAACACGTGTTTAACTTGTATTGTAAATTCTTATTCTCTTACCTCTCAGACTACCACAGAGGAAGGCAAAGGCGAGAAGAAATCTGACCAGCCCCCACAGGCCAAAAAGCCCAAAGTTAAAACAAAAGTTTTGGAGCTTCCCATTGAAAACAGTCCACAGTGGCAGCTAGCAGAAGACATGCTCAACCTTTTTGTAGAGAATGAGGTAACTACACTTAAAGCCATGACATGTCCATCCATCACTTAATTCACCCACCTGTCATGTTTTAATTACTTGGTCTATTTTATAGTGTTGAGTGGTTACATTTGCTGTTTGGCTTCTTCTCAGGGTAAGATGATCATGCAGGACAAGCTGGAGAAGGAGAGGAATGATGCTAAGAATTATGTCGAGGAGTATGTGTACGACATGAGGGACAAACTACACGGGATGCTGGAGAAGTTTGTCGGTGAAAGTGTGAGTAAAGCATTACCTACGATACTCTTCTCTGATATCACTTTACAACAGAGTTGGCAGTCCTGCTGAAACTCTTTTTATTTGTAGGACCGAGACACTTTGTCATTAAAACTGGAGGATACTGAAAACTGGCTGTATGAAGATGGAGAGGACCAACCCAAACAAGTGTACATTGACAAACTGGCAGAGTTAAAGGTATGTTTTTCAAAAGTACATATCTTTCTCATTAATTACCTGATACCTGTTTCTTTAAACAACACTTATACAATTTCTCCATTAGAAACTTGGCCAGCCCATTCAGGACAGGTACACAGAGGCTGAGGAGAGACCTAAAGCATTTGAGGAAATGGGAAAACAGATCCAGCAGTACATGAAATTTGTTGAGGCATACAAAATGAAGGTAACAGTTTGCGCTTTTTATATGTAATGTTTTTAATTGCCCTTCAACAGCATTTACTTGACTTAAAACCTTTTTACTGTATGTCTCTCAAGATCTGTTACCTTAATAAGAGGGGATTGAATGAATTAGTAACAGTGCTCCTGATATTCCCCTATGATATTACAGGAGGAGCAGTATGACCATCTAGATGAGGCAGATGTCAACAAAGTGGACAAACTGACCAATGACGCGATGATCTGGATGAACAGCGCCATGAACCAGCAAAGCAAAGAGAGCTTGGCGTTGGATCCGTCTGTCAAAGTAAAAGACATTCAAGCTAAAACAAGGGTAAGTGTCTTCTTATTCAAACAAAACATTACTAGATCCCTGAAGAAGGAAGTAGAATACAGAATGGATTAGGATAACATATAATTGTAGTGTAAAAATAACAGGAAGGATTCATTAAAGTTAAAAAAAAAAAAAAAAAAAAAGACATTACAGGGCTTGGGGGTCTTGAATTCTTTAAACCATATACAATAAGCTGCCTATTCATTTACTACTACATTTACAGCTCATAGTTTAAAAGTATCTACAATTTCTTCTTTACGTCACCATTAAAACAGAACACTGAGTTCCCTTATCTGGCGGTACTTTTGTGTATTTTACAAATGTTATTGGGCCAGCTTTAGAAACTTAAAACATTATTATATGTTGTTTCCCTTTCTGTACATTTCTAGGAGCTGTTCTCCACTTGTAACCCAGTTGTGACCAAACCCAAGCCCAAGGTTGAGCTACCCAAGGAAGACACACCTGCAGAGCAAAATGGACCTGTCAATGGTCAGGAGAAAGCCCAGGAAGAAACTGCAGACAAGGGAACACCTGAGAACACAAGCAACCCCAGCTCAGAATCCACAGAAAACAAGCCTGAAATGGACCTTGATTAAAGCAGCCTCTTAAATGCCTCCCTGAGCAAAGCTTAATGGGTGCTGGTTGCTTGAGAATGAGGTGCAGTCTGGGTGTATATCAGAGCAGGTAAAGTGTTTCAGGAACTGCACTCCACAGTCAAAGGAAGCAGTGTGATTAGCACACTGAGCCAAGCTCCTGATCTCTCTGATGACATAGCATGCCCTCAATCTTTCTGGATGACATAAATCAAAAAGCCAGCCGCAATAAGCCTGTTTGACAACGAGCGCTGTACACATGATGGTATTTATTTCTGTTGTGTGCTCTGTACGTGTTCTGGTCTGTGTCACAATATGGTTTTAATAAAGTTATTGAAAATTACATGTTTCATATTGTTTATTTGGTAAGTAAAGGTACCCAGTTATACTTGTTTAACAGGATTGAAAATGATATCAATGAAGACACCTGTCCTGACAACAGACTGTAAGAATAACCTGACTACAAAATATAAATCTTATCTTATAAATTCTGACAACAAAATACGTTTGGCTGAATTATTGTTTGGGATACGTTTAACATGTTATTTATTTTATAGGCAAATGGGTCTAACCAGGATAAATATATCCCGATTTAAAAGTTAGTGCTTATAAGGTATGAAACGATAGTTATTCTTTTTGTGTTGCTTAGCAACTGCTGTGAACGTCCTTGCAGGAATCTGAGCTGATAAGACTGGTTGAAATACGTCTGCTCTGTCAAATGTATACAACCAGAGCCTTATAATATTTTTAAATGTGTTTTTTTATAACACATAAATCATCCAACCAGTTTACGGATTCATACATTGTAACAACAGCCAATGGTTTCACGTCTCAAGTCATATTAACTACATAGCTTCGTGGCTAACTTTAGCTAACGGTGAAAGGGTTCCGTAATCAGTTCCTCCACAGTGAGCGCTGCACCCAACTCAAGGAGTCACATGATCCATCCAGATCCTGTCTCTGCTGCGAGTAGAGGCACTCCGAACTAACAATTGTCTTTGTGTGTTGATAGGACGCTAATGCAACAGGTAAAGTTTTTTGGCAGAGCTGCGCGACTGTGTCCAGTTTGTTACAGCTTGTTTTCTTGACTGACATGCATTTTCACTAATCCCATTTTACTGTTATATGGTGATGTAGTTCCCTTGATGAGTGTAAAGTCTAAATAAGGTGTGTTTTGTGCTGAACTACTTCTAGGTAGACCTTCTTTAGACAAAGCAACACGCTCCTCTTCACTCGTGTGTTTTTTCCCCCCCTGCAGGACCATGAAGCTGATCATCCTCAATGACTACGATCAGGCGAGTGAGTGGGCTGCCAAGTACATCAGGAACAAGATTATACTCTTCAAACCTGGTCCGGATAAATATTTCACCTTGGGGCTCCCAACAGGTAAGCAGAGGCATATCTGCTTTTTTTCCGAACTAAGTACATGAGTTACTGATCACAGTGTGAAAACTGATAGTCAGCAGTATTTCCCCACAAATGCTGATTCAGTTTTAAAGACGGAAAGAGCCTTGAAGTTCAGCTCTTTTATCCATTAATGAGAAATGCTTAACGCATAGTAGAAAGTGAAAGTCAAATATCCCCCTTTCCGTCCAATATTTTAAGTAAATCATTTTATACAAGAACCGAGTAGGTTAAAATGGACTATGGTTATAGCGTGACATGTTTTGCATATAAACCTTTCACATTGATTTAGTAGATTAAACATTTTTTATATTATTATCAGGTCTGTGAAATAGAAAGACTATGTACTGCATGTGCTGCTAGTATGTGCCTGTCTTCAGGAAGCACCCCCCTGGGATGTTACAAGAAACTGATTGAGTACTACAAGAATGGAGAAATCTCATTCCAGTATGTAAAAACATTCAACATGGATGAATATGTGGGTAAGTCTTCATCGTGTGTCTCTGCCCCAAAATTAAAATTGTTACACATTTAGAAATTGTTGAAATCAGTGGACTTGAATAACGCAAGACGCTGTCATCATAACATTTCATTTAGGGCTCCCCAGAGATCACCCAGAGAGCTACCATTCCTTCATGTGGAATAACTTCTTCAAGCACATAGACATAAAAGCCGAGAATACCCACATCCTAGATGGCAACGCTGCTGACCTGCAGTCAGAGTGTGACTCATTTGAGGAAAAGATAACAGCAGCTGGGGGGATTGAGCTCTTTGTTGGAGGTATTCAATTTAAGCTACTCAGGCCTATTTTGTTATCTATTGATTTTCCCTGTCAGTGATGATGAGACAGTCAAAATCCAATTATTCCCCCGTCCTCTTAGGTATTGGACCAGATGGCCACATCGCCTTTAATGAGCCTGGTTCAAGTCTGGTTTCCAGAACCAGAGTGAAGACACTGGCAAAGGACACTATCATGGCTAATGCCCGGTTCTTTGATGGGGATCTCTCAAAGGTGCCCACTATGGCTCTGACTGTAGGAGTGGGAACTGTTATGGATGCAAAAGAGGTTAGAAGTCTATACGAATAACAACTCTGTCCAGTATTAATGTTTAAGATTCTGTTGTCTTTTTCTGCAAAGTTTCAAACATACCACATGTCAGGAATCAGTTTATTTCATGAAATTGCTTTGAGTTGTAGAACACTAAATTGATCTGTCACTGTATCCCCCCTGACTCAACAAGAAACATTGATGCAAGTTGTACTTTCTCAGACTACAGGTCACTTTTTTTTCTCTTCTTAGGTAATGATTCTCATCACTGGGGCACACAAGGCGTTTGCTTTATACAAAGCTATAGAGGAAGGTGTGAATCACATGTGGACAGTGTCTGCGTTCCAACAACACCAACAGACTGTTTTTGTATGTGACGAAGATGCCACCTTAGAACTGCGTGTCAAAACTGTTAAGTACTTTAAAGGTGAGACTGAATCAAAAATGCAGCCCTATCCTAAAATGTATGTAAAGCAAACATAATCCAAAGTAAACGTGCTGATTAATCTCCTGTTTTTAGGGATGATGTACGTTCACAACAAGCTGGTCGAGACTCCTTCTTCAGAACAAAAGAAGAACTGAGAAGATCTTTTCCACACATTGCTTATTAATGTTCTTTAAAAAATGACACTCCAGTGATTCCTTTATTTTCAGATGGAGATACATTTTAACTAATACTTTGCAGTAATAATTAGGTGCTGTAGTGTCAGGCCTTTCAGGTTATTATGTGACTGTTTATACAGCTTTGCTTCTCATTTGTTCTTTGTAATAAAGTTCATTGAATTTGTACATCTTCCTTGGTCTGTGTGTTGTATTTGGATAGTGCTGAGGTATACAGTATGTTCCTCCTGTCACATGACAATAGGGAACAACTAATGGTGCATTTAAGTGATCCTTGGAAGCTTCCACTTCCAGATGTATACTGGAATTGATGGTCTAATGAACCTTTTATTGATATTATTTACACATTCTTTACTTTGTAGGTTTAAGAAAAATGAGACAGAGTCCTTCTTGACAGGTGTGAGAGTGTACTAATTATATTTACTCTTAACAAGTATGACTACTACAGTGTAGTGCGATCAGGGATACTTTAAACTTATCTTACAATAGATTTCTTCTATTTTGTGTTCATGAGGCATGTACTAATTAAATGTTAACTTGATAATTATCTTATAGCTGATTTAAAATACACCTTTTTGCATGTCTCAGGAGTAAGAGACAGTGTGTGTTATGCAGGGAAAAGGACTCTGGGAGGCTTTGGATATGTGGTGTTGTATGAATTAGTATTAAAAGTGAGACTTTTTATTTCACACACGTTGATATTGTGTTATACATTAAACCCATTGCCCCCCCCCCCCAAAAAAGAACAGTTATTTCTAAAACGAGTTAATCTTCAAAGATAATACAATTTTATAAACGTGTTAGTAATGCCAAAGACAAAAAAACTCAGGAGGTTAAAATGCTACAATCTTAGTAAAAGTATAATGATATTAGAATAGAAGATATCAATATTATTAGTTGATATTGATACTTGAAATCCATTTTGTTGATAATAATGATGTATTATTTAACTGAATGTAAGTTTGAATTCATGATACATCACTGCAGCTTAATATATTTTACATTTAGTCTTTTATTCATTCTTTTAAGAACAGCCTGTTTTGGGCAGACACTGTGGTTTACGGAGATTCAGACAGCACTTGAAGGCATCATGAAGTACTCGAGCCGTCAGGACGAGAAGAAGGAAGGAGATGGCCGACAAGTAGGCAGCGTTAGCTTTGGTGCTTCTTTGCTCGAAATTCCTTTAAAATAACTCACCTTCAACAACTGGAAAAAAAAGGGAGGAGGACGTCTTCGACATTTCTCCCTCTCTCTCTCTTCCACAATGGCAGAACAAAACAACAACGTCAGATATCAAGAGGTAAGCAGGAGTTTCTAAGAGCTAGCATTAGCTGAGTCAACATTAGCCTGTCAGTGAGAGATAAACCATAGACTGCAAAAATAAAAACACGGAACTGGGATCAAACAATAATCTAAGTTGTGGTGTTTTCAAAACAATAAAACCTACTTTGAAACGCATGTAGCTCATTATTTAGAGCTCACATGACACATTTTCATTTAGTAGCTGTAAAACAAAACAGAAACGCCAGCCAATGTTTTTGTGGCCTTAGTAAGAGTACACTGATCCTTCTGGATCATTAACTAATACACTCGGACACGAACACATACTAATGTGAAGAGGCCGATTACTGTTTTATTTCAGTGAGTGGATAAAATGTGAAATGTGTTGTTTGATTGAAGAGTTTTTTTTTTTTTTAACGATAGTAGAGGTTAGTGCAGGACATCCATCCTACGTGGAGGAGGAGATGGATGTAGACGTGTCTGATATGACCACTTGTAGCATGGTACATAATATTACAGTGTGTGTGTGTGTGTGTGTGACAGCTTCAGCACTTCATCAACAATCCTGTCAACCAAATATTTCTGCTCAAACAGCAGCAACATTTAGTTATTGCAGTTATTATCGTTCAGTGATTTCAGATGGTCTATACTACTTCACATCTTTTAAGGGATTTGTAGTTAATCTTATCACAATCAGCAGTTTTCCTGAATGATTTGACTTGTTTGATGCAGATTGTGATGGTTGTTTTTTATGTTGTTGTTTACATTCCTTCAGCTGGTGAATGAGGAGGAGCCCGCCCAGTCATCACAGGAGGGTCTCGCCCAGGACGCACCGCCGCCCTACAGCAGCGTCGCTGCAGCAAATGCAGGTTGGGAAACTTCACAGCTCCATGTCAGATAACTGAGAGACACAGAAGCAGGGAGAAATATTTGAATTGACGTGCTTCTGAATGCTAGCTCTGGATCGAAATGGAAAGTATTACACCCTGAAGCAGCCTGAGCACAGAAGTACGACCAGCAACAAAAACAAACAATTTGAAGAAGATGTTTGTCTTCACAGTAACACACCGTCTGCACAGCACGAGCGCTCTCTGTTCGCTGTGACTATAACCACACGGTGAAGGTACAATGTGTAATAAGCTAAAGACTTACCAGTGAATTCTAACAAAATGAGGTTTATAGTGTATTGATGATTGAATATGTGAATCATCTGTCAGTCACCTCTCATCCGTCTAGCAATTTCAGTTGATGAATGTTTAATGTAAGAGCTAATGGCCTGCCTTTTAGAAGAGTCTGATGTTTCTAATCTCGCTTCTTATGAGGTCAAAGGTCAGCTGTTGCATAAGTGGGTGTAGCCTTGAGCTGCAGTGTGAGTCCATTGATCTGGATAAATGCAGTGTGTGTTTGTAACATAAAGGAGCTCTCTGCGGAGCGGCCAAACGACCCAGATAAGAGTCTGGGCTCCTATTGGACAGAACATGAACGTAATGGACACACTATTAATGTCCTTCCTGTTGTTGCTCATCCCTTCTTGATCTGAAGTTAATCTCTGCAGCTTCTGCTATTCAAGTTCAGGAAGTGAAAGAACAAAACCTTCACAGATGCTGCTCATGTCAGGCCACACGCTGCGGCTTCTGCTTTACACATTCAGTGACAGAAACAATGTCTTACTTTCTGGCTTTAATAGTTCTGTGTGTGTTTATCAGTCAGTCTGTTTGAGGAGTATACAGCTGGTGTTAGATGTCTTTATAGGGAGAGTGATCAAACTCCACCACAGACTCTGTGAGCGAGCGGTCAGTCTGAGGTTTTTTGTCCGACACCTCTGCTGCAATAAGAGAAGAAAAAGAAAAAAAAAAGTGGATATTTTAGATTTCGGTTTGCTGTACTGAAACTCTTGGGATAAGTGCAAACAAACCAGCTGTTACTGTTGTTTCTGCTGTTTGCTGAAATGTCCAAAATGTTTTTCAGCTTTAACCGTTGTGCGATTCTGACAACACAGTTTCATCGCCTCGCTCTGACTTCAGTAGATATTGCCTTCACACCTTTCAAAGACCTTTACAGTTAGCGTCACAGTCTCCACCTGCTTTGAAGGGTTGGACCCTTTTGATTACAGCATGAACATTATGAGCCTGATTGATGATAATAATCATTAGAAGGGTTTATGTTTAGGGCGAGTTGTCTGTGTGTGTGTGTGGATGAATAGTCTTTGCCTCTCACCTTCACAGCTTTCTTTGAATACAAAGAAGACGGAGGCCGATTCCCGAACCCCCCCTCCTACAGTGTTGCCACCAGCTTACCCTCCTACGATGAAGCTGAGAGGAGCAAAGAAGAGGCGGCCATCCCCCTGGTCACTGGAAGAGTCACGGTACACTCATCTTATTCTCAAACAGACACTTAGATTTAGAAAGTGTCACCTTTAAAAGAAATCACAGCGAACTCTTTACTTTGACTACAGGAGGACGACTTCGTGGCCAGAGATGACTTTGAAGATGCCGACCAGCTGCGGATAGGAAATGATGGCATCTTCATGCTGACTTTCTTCAGTAAGAACGAGACTGGACATTCAATGTTTGACTTATAATATGTATATTTAGTACAGAGGGAGCCAGACATGGAGCGAAGAGGATGTGGTTTCAAGACATGATCCCTCAGAGGCATAAATCGTAAAGAGAGCCGATAACGTAAAACGTGAATTTTCGAAAAGTTGAAAGATTTCCAACTTGAAACGGTCAGAGCAGCTGAACAAAAAGGGGACGTTTTTCTTTTTTTTTTTTCGTCCAGGTGACCATCTGCTGCTGCAAACCCTCACTACTTATTGAAACAATTGGAAAAAGACGCTAGCGCTCAGAAAAAGTGACACGAGCTAACGTGGGGCCTCACACTATTTAATGGATTAGATTGAGTTTTTAAAAGCTGCAACAGTTGGTTTTCTTTCAAAAGATGAAGAATGTTTGAAAATCCCCAGCCCTCTGTTCATTCACTCACATCATGTTGGAAACGTAATCTTTTAACACCACGTCCTAACAGCATGTGACATGAGCGCCAGCCACAAAATCTGCTTCTTTCAATTGTTAACTACTTGAGTGTCCTAACATCCTGCAAGTGACGCAGCAAGAAACCAAGAAGACACAACGCCTTCCTCTTCACTGGCAGCCTCGAGCAGGAACGTTGTCTTTGTTTTGCTTTTCTCACTCAACGGAGCTTGTTTAACAGAGTGCAGATATTGCTGCATTAATAATATCCATACCTGCGTTAATATGCTGTGCTTTGACTTTTGTCAACGCCGGAGAAAACTTTTCTTTGGCTAACAGCGAGCCGTTTATTGACGAGCCTTTGGGTGATGTGATGAGAGTCAACTGTTCGTCAGTACAAAAGCACTCGATATGTAACGGATGGGGTGTGGACATCCAGCACGCGATATATACGAAATGTTTCATTTTGCATTAATGGTTGTTTTTTCTTTTTATCTGCAGTGGCATTTCTGTTCAACTGGATCGGCTTCTTCTTGTCTTTCTGTTTGACCACTTCAGCTGCTGGTCGCTACGGCGCCATCTCTGGCTTCGGCCTGTCACTCATCAAATGGGTTCTTATCGTCAGGGTAAGAGCTGTTAAGTAAATATTCAATTCTAACCGTGTGTGGGAGAAGTGGATTAAAACTCTGAACATGTTCCCTATGATCCGACAACATCCTGATCGTACCATCTCATCATTCTTCCAGTTCTCTACCTACTTCCCTGGTTACTTTGATGGCCAGTACTGGTTGTGGTGGGTGTTCCTGGCCCTTGGTAAGAGAAAGAAAATATTTCATAAAAAAAAAAAATCCTTTCTCCTGTTACATCTTGGGGATTATGTCATGTGTTAGGATTTGATAGTATAATGTCTTGTGTTCAACCTCCAGGCTTCATGCTTTTCATCAGAGGCTTTGTGAACTACTCCAGAGTGCGTAAACTGGCTGATCCCACTTACGCCACTCTTCCTCGAACAAGAGTACTCTTCATCTATTAGAGGTAGGTTGGTTCAGTAGTTTTACACTGAACTGAACCTGGATTTAAAAACACATGAAACATCCTGCATTTCTTACCACCCACTGAGTGTCTGTCAACAATCACTTCTTTTCCAAACCTGTAAAAAGGCTGGATGATCGTCACAGTTTGGTAGTTTTAGGAGTCTGATTATATTTCTGATTGGTTCCTCCTTAACTGGGCTATACTGTCTGGTTATATGGCACCCAAAATAAACATCTGGCATGCTGGACAGCGTGAAAACAAGAGCACTCTTTTAAAAGGATTTTAGCCTATTTGAAATAGTACAGGACATGTATTAGTGCCAAATTCAGCAAGTAATGAAATGCATGTTAAAGATGAGGACGGACACGCCCCAGAAAGCGCACCGCACATTGTGAAATATGAAACGAATACCTGTGATTTGATTTGTGCGTATCTTCTCTTCACCTTGATTCAGGAACTGTGGCTCTTGAAGACGTGGACGACACGTGCAGCAGCTCTGTGAAGTGTTTCCGATCTCAAGTGAAGACACTAAAACACGTGTTATAGATGAAGACAAGTGCGGAGGAAATATTCAGGATTTATATCACTTGTTTTATTTTATCGTTTCGGAACTTTATTAATGGACGATGGTTAACAGTAATAGTCCCTCATTGTACTCATTAGTGGCGAATGTTACGTGCTATTTACATCTCTGTAACGTATAAGTAATGCCTTATATCATTTGGTGGTAGCGTACAAGCATGCATCTTAAGGCTGATGATTAGGGAGAGTCTCATGTTGGTGACACTTGAAGCGAGCAGGTTTTAATGAAACAACACTGTCTAGATTTTCTGTAGCATGATGCAACACTCTTAGTAATCTGCACTTCTCTGACTCCATGGTTTTATTGTGGCTTTTAGGCAGTTTGTTTAGAAACCACATGCACTCAAAAGGTAAGCTTTCATTAGGCTGTAAATGCTGATACACCCATATCTATTGATTTCTCTCACCGGTCAGCTTTTAGTAGTGTTGCCCTCGTTCTGAGCCAGAAGGGGGCAGTGTTGTCTGCTGCTGTTAAATTGTTTATGAAGGGCGTCATCACAAAGAAACGTACATGCTTGTGATTTAAACACAGTGTCAGCGGAGCAACTCAAATCACATCGGTGTGTCTGAAGTCATGCTTTGGACCTGTTTAATGTTTTTTTTATTCTACATGAAATCAGGTGAAATGATCCACCCTGGAAACAGAGTTTTCTTTTATAAATATGAAATAATCCAGTTTGAGTTCTTGAAATAGAAAATGCCAGAAACCAGATGGCCACGAATGTCTGGAAGCCTCAGAGCAAGCTCAGCTGACACAGAAGTTTTAAACACTGACAGCAACCGGGATGATGTTTTTTTTTTTTTTTATGTCTGCGTATATGAGCACATTTTCTGGTTCATATCCTCAAACAGCTCATGTAGATGTGAGAGTCTGACCTTGCCATGACTCTGCAGTGAGTCAGTGGAGTCAGCGTCTCATCCTCTGTCAGTGGAAAAGCTCTATGATTAGAGGAGAGAATCTCTCTGTGTGTGTGTGTCTGGATTTCAGCCGTTAATGATTTCCCCTCAGACATTTGGAATAAATTATCCAAAAACAAAAAAAATAACTCAAATTGTGTTTTCAGGTGGGACTTTTGCCTTAAGATTAAATTGACAGATGTTCTTTTTCTCCTTTCTCTACAATCTTGATCTAACAGGTGTAAGATGTTGGCTGTTTTGTGGGTATCAAATCTATATCAAAGAATGTTTTGTATGCAGGTGCACTTTTAGAAACATAACCAATAAAACCCAGAGGTCGTTCATGACTTTAACACCCGGACAGATAATACAGGAATGAATGATGCAGGGCTGCAGGATTGACTTTCCTTGTTAAATTGTGGAATAAACTGGAGTTTTCCATTGAAGCTTTGTTGTCAATGGAAGGAATTGGTGTGCCTGAACGTCTGGCCCTGCAAACTGAACAGTTTGTCTTATCAGTTATGTTCATGCATCTGCCATGGCTTTGAGACTCATTGTGCTTCTTTCTATGTGATGTAGAGCTGCAACCCTTGGGTTTTGTTGATATGAATCTGTACGGAAAAACGTTAAGTGTTAAATAAACGTCACTTTTAATGTCTCAATTCTGAGTCGTCTGGATTTTTGACTTCTGTTTACCAAGTGGGAAAATGTTTTTCACTGTAGTCAGGGAGTCAATGCCACCAACATGTCCAATCAGAATCAGTTTTTTGTTTAACACAAAAGGAATTTAACTTCGGCAGACTGTGCGTCTACACACATCTAACACACTTATGTAAATACTGTAAAGATAATTACCACATGTTTACTTGATCATGCTTTTGCACGACTCACAACTGCACTATTATCTTATTTACTGTTGTACATATTAGTCTTTAATTACCTGTTTATATTTTTAGCTAATTGTTCATATTTAATGTTTACATTGTACAGAGAGAGAACAGCCTACTGAAGATAAATTCCCTGTTTTAAACACACCTGGCCAATAAAGCTGATTCTGATAGTACACGTTGGTGGCACCATGTGGCTGCACAGTGTAAGAGGTGGCGATGTAACATTACACCTCTTCACCGTGGCACCGGCAGAGCAGTGTGCAGATAACAGGCAAGTCAAACCAGAAATGACTTTGAGTTTTTACTTTTAAACAAGCCAACAACACGCTCCGTCAAAGGGTTACATGTGTCATTCAAGTTACAAAAGTGTTTTCCTAGAGTACAGTAAAATAAAGTTAATCCTCCATACAGTATGTCCCCTCAAAGGCGCATCAGAAATGTGTTTTTTTACTCCGTTAGATTGAAGGACAGCTTTAGACACTTTAATCATTTAAATATAATGAACACCACTTTATCATTGGCTTTCTTTTACAATTATATTATTGTCTCGGATGGATTGGCAAACAGTTCAGGGTTTACCCCGCCTCTCGCCCAGTGACATCTGTGATGGGCTCCAGCCCCCCTGCAACCCCAAACAGGATAAGCAGTTTAGATGATGGATGGTTAAGTGTTTTCTCCTGGTGCCAAAAAATCTTCTAAAGTGAATCTCTAATTCAGAGAACTGGTCAAAATAACAAGAAGAACATCAGCTGAATGGTTTGCTTTGTGTGTTGAAGACACTGTCCCCGTCTGTAGAGTTAGTCTATATTAGAATAACAACATGTACAGTCTTTCAACCGATGCAGTATTTGTCTAAGGAATCATATTTGGATAAAACAGTGGGTGGTCTTTGTCTTCACAATGATGCACATCATTAGCCATTTTCATAATAAAATAGCAAAATAAGACATGTTCTCCTGCAGATTGACCCATCCTGTTCAGTTTCTCCTCTGAATGAGTTCAGGTCTGTGTGTCTTCACTCATTCAGCTGTCGAGGCAGAAAGAAGACGGCCTTCTGTCCAATGTGAGTCCTTGGGCCCAGTTTAGGTTTTCCATTCTTTTTCAGAGCAACGTACCAGTTCTCCTCCAGATATTTCTGAGATCTATATGTGTTGTAGTGATTCTCCTCCAGCTTCTCCAGGAAGTAACATTCATCAGTCACTGTGACCTGAGAGAAACAGAACATGCACGGGCAGCTGACAGCACTTCAATGTTTGGATTGGGTTTAAAAATGTAGATCAAGATTATATAATAGTCATTAAGCGATCACTCCTAACTAAATTGATAAATTGAATAAATAAATTGATTAACTATTACACAGATCATCAGGTGCGCTGTATACTCACTGAACCGTACAACCGTCCCTCATCGCTCATGGCCAAATATCGCCCAGCTTCTGTTCCTTGGATGATGACTACGCCAATGCCCACTGCTGTGAGCTTTAAAACAACTCAAAGGAGGCAAAATAACAAATAAATTCAATCACAACAGCTGAGGCCTATGAATACAACTTCACAAACACCTGGTAAAAGGGAAATCTAATCAGAGATTTCTCCATTGATGCATGTTTGCCCTCCACTGAAGTGGACAGTGCTGTCAAGATGAGTGACAGTGATGTGTTACATTAAGTAGGAATGTCATTTTTTACGTTTACCATTTTTTATTAGGCTACCTGTTGAGCTGGACAATTGGCCCTCTATAGAAATATTCCACTATTGCACAAGTGCTGATATTTATTGGTCTGCATTATTTTTTAATTTATCACAAAGCAAAGCATTATAGTACATTTCAAAATGAAAAAAAAAAAAATATCAGTGAAAACACAGGCATGTCTTCTCTTTTCCACCTTTTTTTAAAATCTCTAATTTGCTTCCTGGTTTATTGGACGGATGTCTTTAAACCTGACACGCCTTCAGCTGGCTACAGGGAAGTGAACGCATCATGTTGCAGGCCTGACCTGGATGCAAAATGCGCAGTGCGCTGCAGCCTTACTGTGATCGTCTGTGTCCTCCCTCTGGCCCTGCACCGTCCCATCGGGAAGGATCTGGAGGTGATGTCCGCCATTCATACAGTACAGCCGAGTGAGCCGCCTGAAGTCCCGCCGCAGGCCGCCGTCCGCTTTTTGCTCCTCTGATACAAAAGTTTGCACATCCGTCATCCTGCTCAAAGCACAGCTGTGAATCAACAGGGGGGGATAACTGAGTAAATGATGGCTTTCTTTGGATAATAATCAGCTGTCTCTCTCTCTACCCTGCAGTGGTCAGGTGTCTGCATGCGCGGGGACGAGTGGAGATGCGCGTGTCCGACTCAACATTAAACTGGGAAAATGATTTTGGGTGTGAACACTGACACAACAAACTGAGGAACAATTATGTAACAATATAATATTATATAATTAAACTATATTCTTATTGTTCGTTTTATTGTATTTTATTATTTGACAATAATAAAGTAGCCATATCATCATGGAAAAGACTTCCAGTTTCCCCTCTACTATCCTGGTGATAAACCCCATGTTGTGTTAAGATGAGGAAAAGTACAGAATTTAGGACAAACTTCTGCTAACCATAGGAAGCAGAGTTGTACATTTGTTTTTGTTTAGACTTTAATCAACAAGTGTTTTTTTAAAAACATTTAGAATCTGTTTGGGATTATTTGGAGACCCACGTTTTTGATGACTCGTCAAACATTGTTAGAGCCAATCGTCTGCTGCAATATTCTAATCACAGAAAGAAACACATTCAGTGTCAGTTAAAGAAATCTGCCCTGATGTTGAAAAGTGTGACTTGAATAAATGGTCCGTGGTGCTAGGCCTGATGACATGAAGCTAAAGTTACACAAAGTATTTAAAATGACATCAGTGTAACTAACTCACACTACATTTGTAAAGAGTCATTGATCAGACTTCATTCACTGGTCGATTCTTTGTTTTATCAAAGCAGAAGAGTATTTGGAACACGTTTCCTCTGTGTTCCCTTTCTTTAAGAAAACCCAAATGATGTATCCCCTCCCCTAACAACTGGAACATCCTGGTGTCCAGTTAATAACTCTCCAATGAAGTAGGACGGACATTTTTCTGAGAGTTACTTTGGTACTGGAAGACAAAGCAAGAGTATTTACTATCGTACTGCCACTTTACCTCGTCTTCATTTTTGATCACACGATTTAATTTTATTTTTCTATTTGCACTTGGTCCTGATTGGCCCAAATGTAACCACAGTGAATGTGAAAACATCATCCTTTAACGCAACCAATGTGTCAGCTTCTACAGTAACATTCAAATCTTCAACAGTCAACAAAGCAGCTGTCAGAATGGAAAAGCGCATTTTATTTGATGAACAAGAGCTCGGTGTGATCATGAAAAGTGTCTCGCAATGGGCTTACTGTTTCCACTGTTCAGAATCATCCAGTTCATGATTTGTCAAACATCAGCATACAGTTCATTATTTGGGGAAGTACCACACAAAGACACAGTTGGACCTTTAATCAATGGTGGATAAGATCAACTGGAGCCACACTACACAGGAGAAATAATACAGAGGGGAGGAATAGAAAAACTGTTATTTGGAGACAAATACGCCACAATTTTCTTTACAATGGATTATATGTACACATTCTTTTTTTTTTGCGCAAAACAAATGTTTTTTTTTTTATTATTTTATTTTAGAGAAAGCATTTTACCAGTGAAACATGATCTGCCCTTGATAATTCTCAGAATGTCTGCATATGTTTTATACAAAATAGATTTTCAAACAATATTTGGGTAGTGCAAATCCTTTTAGATTCAAGCTGGTTGATTACTTTCACAAACAGTTGTTTTTGTGTGAGTGAAAAAGACTGACTCCTATTCTATTCACAGTATTACACAATCTGACCAAAGCCATTATGTTAGAGTAAAAAAATGTGTTTTTAAAAAAAAACAACAACAAAAAAACAACTGTACATTTGTCTCCTAGTTTACGCTGACGAGTTGAATTTATCTGTGCTCGCTTTGGTCACTTGTAGTCAAACATCAAATAGGTTGTTTTTGTGTGATCAGCTGTGATAGACTGATTCCTGACTAAGGGTTTCTTTTTCCTGAAAATCTGTCCTGCAGAGCTAAAAGTGAAGTGTGAATCTCCTGTATGCAAATAGCTTATCCTGGAAAAAACATGAGGCTACCACATTTTGTAATGTGATGGAGATAGATTATCTGTTGTTTCTATTGCATATTCAGAT
The DNA here is from genome assembly GCF_947650265.1 of Symphodus melops. Taxonomy (NCBI): domain Eukaryota; kingdom Metazoa; phylum Chordata; class Actinopteri; order Labriformes; family Labridae; genus Symphodus; species Symphodus melops. The sequence goes on from NC_136699.1 coordinate 15,724,096, forward strand.
GTCCCCCTCAAAAATGTACAAGAAAGTGAGCTAGGATACATTTTTGAGCAAGAAGAGGCAAGTGTGCGATTTCTTACATATATATATTTATATATATATATATTCAAGCTGTCTTAAATGAACAGCGGCAGCAGCAGAAGAGATTTGGATATACTGAATGTGAAAGTAACCCATGAGTAACCCTAAGCAGTTAATGAAGTTGATTTTCACAAGTATTTTGAATAAGCAACAAAAAAGAAAGAAAAAGAAAAAAGCGACAACTGTTGGTTTTTTTTCCGAGTGTGGATGACGTCGGTGGCAGCTCATCCCTCTCCTACATCTGTCTGCTGAACCATTAGCCTGACACCAAACACAAACTTCAACATCAACACAGAGGTTTTTGTGTGAATCTAAAGGACATAAACTAGGACATGAAGTGTAAGTCGGGCTCCGACATCCTGAGCAAGGGAGCGCTTTACGTTTCGAACAAGTGCTTTGTTTATTGTTAGCGGTGTGTCGTCTACGTACGCCCCATCGAACCGTACGTAGTTGCTCGCTTGTGATATTTTCCCCGAGTATTTAAATCGAGAAGGGAATCAACACCTTTGATCCGTCAAAAGGAGTTCCCTCTGTAAGGTACACAGAACATTGGGGTTCGAAGCAACAACTGATGGAAATGTTACCTACGGGATTGTAGAAGTGTGTTATATTTACAGCTACCACTCACTTTGTAAAGACTTCAAACTCTGGTTATTGAGGACTTCTTTTTCTTGTTGTGGACAAAGCTTCAATACCGGGACGTGTTTCCTTTTCCACTTCGAACCCTGACCAACTTTCAGCTTGTGAAAAAAAAGACAAAACCAGAAGTTTAGCACTGGAGTCCCACAGAATAAAGGAGCCATTGTGCCGGCCTCCCAGAGGAGGAGGACCGATGCTAAGTGCTTTCAAACATTGGGTCTCCACTAAATCACAGACAGACAGACAAACGTGCAAATGTACTACAGAAACAAAGACATGAAGACAAGATGCCTACAGGGCGTTCAAAGAGCTGAAGGGTTAAAAACGTAACTCGAGAAGTGAATCCGTTGTGCCCACACTGTCCAAAGTGCTGCGTACACAAGCTGTCCATCATCGGTTTTTTTTTCACGTGTCAGGAAAGGACGCTTTCTTTCTTGTGTAAAGTTCGACAAACAAAACAGCTCGTTCTTCAGATACGCCACAACCACCAGATGGTTAAAAAACACTTAGCATAAAGGCTGGTGAATGGGGCCGACAGATCACTCCTCAGCTAATCAATACCATCACGCCGTGATGCTTTCATGAGCAATGAGATCAAACGGATCAAGCAGCAAGAAGTGAGGATGTTGTGTGTCTGACATTTCTTCGACCTCCCAGTCATGAAAACAGCCTCTCTTTCGCCTACAAATGTAAACGCATGATATGAGACAGAGTACGAGCGATAGAGAGAGAGAGGATGGTGAATGGATTCTGTTATCTTCAGACAGGCTGGCTGTTTCCAGTCTTTATGCTACGTTAACACGAAGGAGTAACTGAAAGGCAGTTTCAGACATTTTAGTTGAGAAAGTCTTTTCACCCACCGACTGGCCAGAAAGGAAATGAGCCGTCCCCGATGTTCTCAACTATTCCTTTAACAAGCGCAGCAAAGTCTTTCGACGATTAGTTACCCTTTCCCAGAAGCATAAAGGTTATACGGTCCAAGAAGGATGGTCAGTGGCAGAATCATGACTACATGTTCATCAGTTCTATAAAACAGACTGTAAAAAGGAGATATAAAAAGGACAGGAGCCATGTTAGAAACACAGAAAGAAGCTGTCCTGATTAATTAAGAAAATGGCATAATCTGTCACACATAAAACATGCCCTCTCTTCTATGATTGGTGGACGCGGGTTGTCTATCACATTCAATTATTAGACTATTGGGGCAGGAGCGGGGGGCTAAAAGAAGCATCAGAGTGGGCTATCATACTAGAAAAAAAGTTCTCTACCTTCCATCTAAAGCCCGGTACAGTTTAACAGTCTTTCTTCACAGTCTCTGAAAGCCTTTAAGCGCGGTTCAAAGCGCTCGCAACGCACTGGAGAAGAAGGGTGTGCGGGGAATCGCATTAAAATGGAAGCAGGCTTCGATCATTTGTACACGCGGCGGATGGACCGAGCTGCCACATCTAGAGGGAAACGCAGCCACCGAGGAGAGAAAAAAAAAAAGAGGTAAAACTTTCAACTGCATGTAATGTAAAAAGTACAATCGACATATGATGAAGGTAGACGTGTAGGAAGAAGATGACTTAGATGATATATGAAGCAAAAAAGGCACATTTTTTTTTCCCTTTTAAAATAGACGTGTGTAAACCTGAAAGAGAGTCAGCATATGGGAGAAAGAAACCTCTGGATAACGCACTTTGACTGACGGTCCAACAAAAAATGTTTCCTATGTTCATTGTGTCAATCAAGTGATGATGTTTTTTTTTTTTAAACAACTGGAAAACAGTTTGTTTTTCCCCCCGAGTGACTATGTTGTTACTACTGCTTACAAAAACTAAAAGAGGAACATACGGTCCAAAAGCATACCTAAGAGCCTGTTTTTAAACACCAACCTGTAAAAGTGTATAAACTGGTTGATGATTTGAAAATGTAGAAAATATTATCAGAACCTGTACATATTTGCTTTATCTTTATGAGACATTGTTTTGTGTTTGAAGATAGGAAACCTGAGACGACGTGGATGTTAGCTTACTTCTCTTGCTGATTATCTCGTCTTAAAAACTTTTTTTTTTTGTCACCTCTTAGACTGCTCTACGTAACCGCTGTGCTCGCTGTCTGCTTTCCACGCGAACGCGTCCGCTCACGACACAAAGTCGCATACCAACAAACATCCCTGACTCCTTGCCTCGGGTCCTCAGTCCTCTCTTTGAAGCTCCTGGATGGGGATTGGGGTCGGGGTGCGTGGGTGTGTGTGTGTGTGTGTGTGTGTGTGTGTGTGTGTGGGGGGTTGGAGGTGTCTGGGTGCTTGTGAGGTGATGTGATGGGCGTTTTAAGGCAATGTGTCTGTTTTGGGGTAAAGTCATCTCTGGTGGAAGAGGAGCGGTTTGACGCTGCCGGCCTTGAATTTTGGTAACTGGTTGCTGATGATCTCCGCCAGCATTTCTGGGAATTCCACGCTCAGGGATTTATTCACAAAGGTGTAGAAGCAGAAGTTGAGCAGCCCACCGACCATCTGCACACAGACATGTTGGTGTATGATTATCACAGAAACACACACACACACACACACACACACACACACCTTCAGTGTTTGTTAATATAAAAGGAAAAAACCTATTCGGACATCTTATTGTGTCAAAACTACAAGTTGGATTCTGTCTCATATCATCCATATGTGGAAAAAAGAGCTGCATAAGTCTGTTTATCTTCACTGAGTTTACTTTGTGTGACAGTACTGCATAGTAAAAAACAGCAACGGTTGCTTTTACACCTGATCAGCTGCCACACGAAGTAGAGGTCACATGTTATTAAAGTAAAAAGTATGTATCTCACTTATGATCATATTTCAATGCATCAAACGCTGAAAATGACGATAGCTCTGAATTATGGGAGAAGACGACTTGTTTTCAGCCTCATCTGTCATTCAGACTGATGAGGCTGCCGTGTCAGGATGAAGCTGAGGGGGGCGGGGGGGGGGTTTACCTCGTGCATGGAGTCCAGCAGCTTGGTGAGCTGATAGAAACGCTGCCAGTTCTGACTGGAGTTCTCTTCACGCTTCACTATGGCTTTCCCCAGCTCCTTGATGTACGACATCCTTATATCATCAAACACCGCCTGGCTCTTCAGGCCGTCCTTTGGCACTGCAGGGGAGAGGACACAAGAGGTCAGCATTCGGGAGAGAAGGACGAGGAGAATGTACTGCACCGATGACCAGATAGAAGCGTTCATCAGCTAATTAATCAAAATCAGGTCGTGTGAAGAACGGCAGCACAGAGACACAGAGAACAAAGGGCAGCGCAACATGAGGACGTCTGTTTGGACTGTGAGCTGTGTTTAAGTTTCTACAAATTAAACGTCTCAACACTCTTTTTAATCAGAGTACAATGATTGAGTCTTTGTTTACGCCTTTCATTTTCTTGAAGATGTTTAAGAGACAACATAAGGTGTTATGTAGGTGAGTCTGTTTTTCTGTTATCAAGCTAGAAAAGCCACAGTGGATTCAATCCCTATTTCTTATGATCTTTAAATGTCAACGAATGAAGTTTGAAAAGTGCTGTGATGGGATGTCTCGTGAGTGCATTCAAACAGCACCGTGTTCGGAGTCTTACCTGTGCTGAGCAGCAGCAGGACCTTCATGCACAAATACTCGTCGTGGGAAACCTGCAGCCGAACAAGCTCGGTGGAAATCTTCAGCATCTGCTCGCACTGGTCGGCCATGTAGGGCAGCTTCATCCGCTCCCTGGGGAAAAGAGACAAGTGGTTAAAAAGCTTATCCTGCGCGCACCTTAAGTCATAGTTGATTTATATGTCTGTGTGTGCAATCTCTTTGAGGGAGATGAAGCAGCTCTGTGGATTAAACTTTCAAGGTCCTGTTTTAAATCATTCTTCCAGAAATGAGTTTCAGTCTATTAGCTTGTTGGAGCAGAACGTTAAGAAGACAAGCGCGCCTCACTTCAGTGATGAAGTGATGTTGTGGGTGGAAAGTACGAACAAACTCTCCAAAACTCTGGAAATGTATGCCTAGGAGATGCTTATTCTATAAACGTGTACAGAAAACAAACATCCAAGTTTACAAGAAACACCTGTGCTAGATTCTTTCATGATCCAGGAAACAAGCTTATAAATAGCAGAAGAGTCAAATGGTGAAAGGCTGGTCTATGACTTCCAACCAGATGAAAATATCATAAAGAACTACAAACATGCTGCAGCTGAATGTAGTTTTGGGGGCCTGGCTGATTAAGAGAGAACACAACATCATCAGATATTAATTATAATCACATCAGCTTTCAGCTCATGATTACAGAAAAAAAAAAAAAAAAAAAAAAGAGAAAGCAAAAGGCCTTCTGCAGCCTGCAGCACGGTGGCCGTGCAGACTGCTCACGACAGTCCGATGGCTTTGTACAAACGAGAGTCATCAGGTTTATAACAGCATCAAACACTGATTACACACGAACTGTATGAATCTCAGGGGATATGACGCAAAGCACAGAGCAGGGGCAGCAAATCACATGTGCAAACCAAAAAAAAAAAAGACAAATATACTACGATTGAAGACTCAGACGTGGCGTCTTACTGTCCATACCGACACATTTCCACTGGAAACGGTTTATAAAAGTCTGTCACACTACATCTGGAATCACATGAACCCACAGTGGTTTAATGCATGAAAGATGGATTGATGCATACTCATTGATGACGAGGTCCGGTGCAAAGCAGAGCATGTTGCCGTTGCACTGCTGGTAAGACCTCCAGCCCAGCCCGAAAGACATGAGGAAGAGCCAGGAGCACTGCAGCAGAGTCATCTGGTCGTCCAGATGCAGATTCCTGAAACCTGGAGGGAGGCACAAGGAGACACCATGTTTGAGAGGGTGTGGAGGAGAAAGTGACGACGCTTAGGGAGACAAGTCAAAAATGCATGTTGACTCAGCCCGAGACGCAGCACATCCACACGTGTTGCTAGCTTGTTAGTTTACACAAATCAAAACAGTAAAGCCCCCTTTGTTTTGCACTGCTCCGACAACATCTGATGTGTTCAGTTAACACAAATATCAATTCTTAAAATCATTCTGTGTGCTGTAAATATACAAAGTGAAAACAAACACTGTCTGCACTGAATTGTTACAATACCAAACAATTATTACAGCACTCATTTTAAAGCTGTTTGTGCTTTTTCAATCCTACTGCAAAACCCTCTATGTGGCACATCCATCACTCTGCAATTTCTCCACGCTGCAACCACTGTTTATCTTAGACTTTTTTTTATTGATAATTTGACAAGAAAGCTCCCAGAATTCCGGCTATATGGAGCAACTGTGGGACAAATGTCATATGTACTGAATAACCTACAACAGAAAACGCACAAACCCCCTCACGAAGGCTATTTTCAAATCACTTCTATGCAAGAATTCAACGTCTCGAAAGTCGTCTCGCTGCGGTGCGTGGCAGCACTGTGCCCAACGTGCGAGCTCTTCTTAATAATCACTGCGCAGCGAGCTTCAAGGCTACAGAAGAAGACGTTATCACAACACGCTGCTGCATATTTTTCTGTCATCATGAAATTAACTGCGTCGGTGTTTTGTTTGTACTCTGCAGATGAAGTTATGGCCGCCACAAGCAGACTCAAATAGCTCTGTGAAACTATACGAGAGCCTGACGGATAAACAGCTGAGCTGCATGTTTAAACATGATAGGAAACAACCAGGATGTTGTATAACTCAAGTGTGTATACGAGCTTCCCTGGCAAAACATCTGAGCATTAGATGAGTGTAGTCTATAGATGATGATCTCATATTGATAAAAAAAGGAAAAAAATTCTAAGATGTTTTGCAAATACCGCACGTGTGGAAAAGACAATATTTAATGTCAAAATCCTTTTTTTTATTTGCAATATTTCCAGCTGGATTTTGGCCCTTCCCATCTTTCTGTGCACCTGATGCTGACCCCACCATCACTCTGACAGAGCTGAGCACCAACCTGGGAGAGCCTTGGCCCACTTGACAGCGGAGATGACCTGTCGGCCACCCAGTCTGTTGAGGGTGGTCATGAGGCGGGTGGAAGTGTCTGGCAGCGTGCTGTCGTAGCCGGCGTAGATCGTGTCTGGCTCGATGGCCTTGAGCAGAGACAGCATGGTGGGAACGAGCTGAGGCATGCGCTTGGGCATCAGTGAGTGGGCCTCGATTGGTGGAGAAGGAGTCAGCTCAGGCGGGTTGCTCTGCTGGACGCCCTTTAAGCGGTTCAACTTCTTGGTTTTGCGCGCTGCAAAGGAGAGAGGAAAACAAGGGGTGGTTTGAAGAGAGAAGCTAAGACAGAAGCAATCAAACCAACTAAAGGGTGAGAGTTGGGCGTTATCTTTGTGGTTAATACTTACCCTCCAAGTTCATGCCTGCCATTAGACATTTGCGGAAGCGGCAGGCTGGGCAGTTCTTCCTTCTGATCTTGTCTATGATGCAGTCATTCCTCCCAGCACAAAGGTAATTATGCTGCCCTGTGTCACACAGAAGAGCAAGATGAATCTGTTATTTACCTTCACTGCTGTGACTAACAGTCGGAGGGGGAAACTGATTAGATGAATCACAGCCCTTTACTTTGTTATGATCAGGATCATTGCAGTATTTGAGTCCATTTATGTGACAGAAGTTAGTAATCAAAGCGTTCATCACAGGCGACAGATTCATCAGTGAGGAAATAATGATGTTATATTACCTTCGACTGCTCTCTTGAAGAAGACCTTGCAGCTGCCACAGGTCAGAACGCCATAGTGGCAGCCTGAAGCCTCGTCTGAGCACACCAGGCAGATTTTATGAGCCCCGCTCTTAACCTGTGCCGGAGGTAGAGCTGTGCCGGCTTCCTGTCTGCAAGTAGAAAGGGAGATAAATGTCAGGGATATTCAGTCTCTTGAAATGTTCCCTTGGGACTTTTTTTTTTTTTTCCAGTGACACTATGGAGCTTCTTTAAAAAGGAGGTCACCGTTGTGTTTATTCCTGATATTGACACTTCTTTCTGTAATTCTGCTGTTTTTCACTGATCTATAAAGATATCCAGCAACACAGCAACAAATGTTTAGCAGAGTAAAAATGAATGTAAACATTTCAGATTTTAAAGACAAACATGTTTTTGAAAAATAAATTAATAATAATAAAAAACTGAAAGCAAATGTTTGTTTTATTCAGAGGGAAACTCTAAAGGCCATAAACACTGAAATACTACTACTACTAATTTCTGAGTAAATAATATAATTAAACAAATGTAAGTCACGTGAAAGGAGTTGCACAAACATTTCAATCAACCATCCATTAAGGAGAACTACTGTATGAAATCGACTCTATGCCATGAACACTGCCTACACATACCAGTTTTCAGTTCAGATTTACAACCCTTCAGTCAAACTTAAAATAAATAAACTACACAGATGTTTTACACACAGCTCCTGCCATCGGACTCAATGTGCCTCTTGTTCTTTTTTTTTCTTGGCAGCGTTGCCTTCGGTTCTGACATCCTGAGAGAAGATAAGTACGGCCATTGTGTCTTTCTTGAAGCCTTGAAAGATTAAATTATCTAAAAGATCTGTGGTCACATCCTAAATCCAGCCGTTGTCATAAACTGCCCTTCTTTCTCCTGTGACTGTCCCACAAATGTGTCCAGGCCCAGTGAACAACGGAGGTACAGTGCACTTTCAAAAATAAACCACCAGAGGACGTCAGGCTTTATTTCATCCATGCACCAGCAGATCGTCCACACGCCCCTTTCATACCAAGTGGCCACAGAAACAACAACAACGCAGCCAGGAAACTGAGCATGAGACGTGCAACAATTGTGCCAGATTGTCTGTGTGTGTGTGTGTGTGTGTGTGTGTGCCACCTCAACAAAAAAAAAAAAGTTTAGCTTGATAAGGAAACTGCTCTGAATTGCACACGAGCACACGTATGCAGATTTGAGCCAGGGAGCCAAGTTCACTCTTAGTTACACAACACAGGGGAATGAGCATGAAAGCAGGCCAGGCCTCACTAGTCAGTGGGTGTAGTAGGATGGGAAAACCTGAGTGAAAGATCAAAGCATCAAGTCCAGAGGCATTCAGCAGCCAGATAAAAATATGACAGTATATTTGAATTAAAAAAAGATCAGGGAGAGTCATCAGAGCAGGATGTCTAGCCATGATAGAGCCGAGAGCTTTCTGAGCACCGCTAATAAACTATGGTCAATAAGTCTGTCCATTTACCTCTTATGCTTTTATACAATATAAACATGTGCTGATAGTCTGTGGGCTTTTACGTCCTGCCTGAGTACTTTTCCTCCACCCATCGATGTGTACAGATGAAATACAAACCCTACATGTCTACTCTTAAGTCATCTGGGTCAGGGAAGTGATCCAGAACACAAAGTGGGGTTCTCACTGAACAGCTCCCCCCTGCTCCACGTGGCAGGGGTCAATCCTGGGGCAGAGAAGAACGAGCAGCAAACCAGCATTTTCAAACATGCTGGCTTCGCCTGCAAAATGAGCCCGCCTGGACATTTTTACAGGAGTAACAAAACAAAAAAAAAAAATCATCATTTCACACACACGCAGGGATACACACGCAGACACCATGTGTCATACAGGTGCAGCGCACACGTCATAAACGTTATAATGTCTGAGGCAGACAACTGCAGCGGATGTCACATACGACACATGGTCTTTACATCATTTCCAAAAGTTGAACTTTAGTTCCATATTACACTGTGATGTGTGCCATGTGTAAGGACAAATAATGTGTTAACTTTAGCAGCAGCCAAAACAAGGTCTAAAACCAACTCTATGTTATAAGAGGCAGACAGACACGATGAATCATTCAAGAGCTGAAGAGGCAGGTATCTCCCTCAGGAATAACAAGCCAGCACTGACCTCGACATGGCAATGATCTGAATCACCATCCAAGATAGACCAATCAGGACTCTTCTTTCAGCTGTGTCATTGCACACAGAGCAACACATGCAGATGTGTGTGTGTGTGTGTGTGTGTGTGTGTGGGGGGGGGGGGTCCCCACAAGGCAGAAAATGGGACTCTAGTTGGCTTTAATAGCTTTACATGGTAATGATAGCGTTTATAAGCGGATCCTTTGCCCTTTAACTAAAAAGATCATTAATGCTGCTCAAAGAAGCTTTAAAGAGAAAACAATGAGTCATTGTTTTACATGCAGATAATCAAGCTCAGATAAACATTCAGGTACTTTAGTTCTCACACACACAAAAGGCCATCACGCCTCTACAGGAGGGCGTGGTGCACAACTTGGTGATCCGAGGAGGATATTGAGTCCACAGTGATGATGATGATGATGATGATGTCAGAGGGTTTGTAGCACTTTGTCCTTCACTGGCCCACTGGGATGGTGTCAGCTTTACCAAAGAGCTTTAGGCAACTGGGTCAAATCCAATTACTGGGGCCATTATATGCTTGGAAGAAAACAGAAATAAGCCTGAAGTTTTGTCTCTGCTTCACAGATTTTTCCAGAAGCCAAATTAGAAATGCTTGATGACTTTCATAACAAAGTCACAAATCATTTCATGTGAATTATCAGACACAAAAACAATCAAAGCTGCAAAGCAGACTGAATTTCCTCTTTCTGAAACCATCTGTTGAAGTGAGCGCTTGCCATCGACAGGAAGTACTTGCATTCCCTCGGAGTTTATTATCGGTCAGAGCAGCCGCAGTGAAAGGCAGAGAGACACCCTGAGATGGGCCCTCGACTTCAACAACAGCAAGGCTGAGGAAGTTAACCGCTTACGTCTGCGAGTGCGATCCATCAGCTCGAGTTTTAATGAGGCAAGCCACTTCACGCACTTACGATAAAGCCCGTGGCCCAGTGCCCTGCTCAACAATTCATAATCCTCTTTAAGCTCAGAGTATCACGAGTAGCCTCGCAGGCCCCTGGTATACACCTCCAGCTCTTTGTAAATTCGGAGTGCACAACCACATTATTACAATGCAAAGCTTTTCTGTTTAGCAGCAACAGATCATTCTGGGCGTTTATTCCTCTTTATTAATCAGTTGTTTGACCTACTTCAGGCCCAGCTCCAGAACACAACATCATCTCAGATACAAAAGGGGAACAATGATTATGTTTACCAAAGGTCAAAATTCTATATAAAAAGATCTTAGGAACGATCAGAAGGCTGTAATCCTGCTTTGTGTGGATGATTACCCCTCATCTTCATCATCTTCACCCCATGAGAGTGTGAAGATGGGACGAAGACAGTAAAAGGAGAAGCGCTCCTCTCTGAGGTTAACAGTGACCAAAATAGAAAAAGGGGAACTGGTCTGCACGCTCGGGGGTGGTTCTTGCACGCAGAGCGACACAGCGTCTGTGCGGGAGCGGACAGAGCGGGTTTGTTTGGCTTAATACTGGAATCATCAAAATAATAAACCCGGCTCGTCTGCTCTCAAATAAAACAGCAGAGTGATTTAAAGGGGTACGTCATTGAAGCGAATGCTACGCCGCCACAGAAAATGAAAATGATGGCGATGTAGTAACTCTGAGTTTTTTTTTGGTCAATGAAAAGAGCCTTTGGAGAGAAACTCTTACTGTGCATGTGACACTTGAGATGATCCCCTCAGTGAACAGCTGGCTCTTGCTTCCTGTTGTATTGACAAACATGATTCAATACCAGAAGCGTCATTTTGTAGCTCATGCTCGACTTCAAAAAAACACCACAGGAGGAAAAACCTAACCCGTGGCCAGGCGTAAAAATATAACCCCCAAGATTTGTGTTTCCATAAAAAGCTGCTTATGACTTGTGTGTAGGTAGGAGGGCACTTCCTGTAGAATAAACAGAGGGCCTTCTGCTGCTACTGTAACTGTACTCATAACCATAACTCCTCAGCTGAATGAGCTGGAAGTGGGAGGAATCCACTCCCAAAGTTTGGACTTTGCTGACTCAACAGCTGAACACAAAAGTAAGAGGAGGGGCCGAAACATAGACTTCGCTATATCCTCTTAACCTCAAGAGGAAGAATGGGGGAATTTCTCTGAGCCTATTTGCTGTGAAAACACAACAATATCTAAATAAAGAAAAGGCAAAACTTTGGTTACAGGGGAATGCCGTAATAACTTGAAAGCGACTGGAATGATTGGCATCTGATCTGGTGTGTTCATTTGGCGCCAGCTGTGGAGTGGCGGAAAGGAAAGTAGGTCAGGGGAGTGAGCGCTCCACAGCAGCGCTCTGTGGTCCTGGCTGCTACAACACTAATGACATACACACACACACAAACAAGCATGTGCACACCTACACAATCATGAATAACACACAAAGCCAACACATATCTATACCACAGGCACAGAGGAAATATGATAAAAGATGATTTAAAGCAGCTGAACCCTTCTGTTGACATTCAAAGTCTGTGGCCCGAGTTTCAAGAGGCAAAAACAGGACAGAGAGAGGGGATGGGCGAGCGAGGCAGAGGGGTGAGGGGTGTGTCACCAGAGAAAGACTAGTGACTCTGACTGAGGTAGTCCCACAGATACAACTAATCATTCACTAAATATAAGCTTTCTATAAATACAGAGCTATACATGAGTCCAAACCACTCATATCAAACAAGACGCCAACTCACAGCTGAGACAGACTTTCAATCCCCTTCTTCTTTGGTCTGATTCTATCACTGTTTTAACAATGGGATAGTTCTGCGTGTTTTTATTGCACTTACACAGCAGTCATTAAAAAAAAGGGAGATCGATCGCGCCGCCCTTACTGCACAGTCGGCTCTGAGCCAGCAGGCCACCACGTTTCATTATTATGTCCCATAAACAGAGTACAAGGGCAAAGGTGACCATAACTAAAGTCAAAGAGACAAATCCTCATGTTCCAGGCCAGGGTCCAAAATGAACAGCCGCCAAGCGCCAAATGTGGGTAGATTTTCCGTTTGGGGTAGATTTCGGAGGTTTAGCTGGTGAGTCAAAAAGTTCATTTTGGACCCAGTTCAAGGACTTTCAACTGGGTAACATTTGCATTTTTAGCTGATGATTATCTATGTGTATTAATCAGCAAACTGTTTCATCCACAGGAGACATTCAGATGAGACACAGACTGAAAGGTTTCATCAAACAGAATGTGAAGTCCTGACTGAATGTCCGCTGAAAGGATTTTCCCGAAAGTCTGAATGAATGACCTTCTAGGAGTGTGAAAACACGAACCATACAGCGTGCAGAAAGGGTTAACACAAGATGCTAAAGAAACAGAACAGTGCTTTGTCTATGAAGCGAGATGTGAGAACGGCTCTATTCAATCAGACAGATGTGCGAGTCGTGCAAACAACGCTCCTCCGTTACACACCATCAAGTCAAAAGCCTCCAGGAAATTCCAGTAAGCTACAGTGCGTGTTATAAAACTTTTATAGATCTTATAGTCCAGAGCTCGGAGAATGCACAATGGGGCACGGGCTTTAGTCAGCGGCGGGATGCAGGAGTATATATGCTATACAGTTTCTGTTCTAAAGTTGCATAAGGCAGAGCTTCAACATGAGCTGTATGATCATCCACAGGATTTATTTTTGCTTCATGTTAAGTATTTCCCTCCTGGAGCAACTCATTGCTAACAAGGTCATGACACACCAAAGCATGAGGGTGTGTTCACAAACATGGAACAATGCTTTCCATCTCACTAAGCTTGATGTGAGATGCTCTGTGTCAGATGGTAAAGAAGAGTCGGATTTTAAAACAGTGACGTGACACCAACAATGTGGAGAACTGGTTATGTTACTTGCTCCTCCTAGTTTGATGCAAACTGACTGTGAGGCTCCAGCAGGTCAGGTTCCAAACGTGATTCGAGGTCCTCCGAGCCTCAGCAGAACGCACTATTGCGTGAGAGGCTGGAAGTGATGGGGACCTGATGCAAACCCGCCTGAGAACCACCGAGCCGGTGAAACCCAGTGTGAGGTGACCTCTTAAATGTCAACACAGGTTGAGGCGAGCGAGCACTGAACTAAAGCAAACTCCCACAAGAGACCGAGAGAAATGCTAAGTTTAGACACCCGTAAGCCAATCACCTAACAGCCACACACCCACACAAAATTGTCTTGGCTCATGCCACATGCACAAACACAATCCCACACTTAAACACAATCACCTCTGAAGAAACACAAAAGACGGGGAAATTAGAGCTAGGTGTGAAATGGTGAGGTGTATCCCATGTCTCTGCCCATCTGTTCCCCATTAACACGCATCAGTGAGATGGTCAGACGCTCGTGGAGATGGTACCAAGCCTCTTTTGCCCAAATAATAAAAACACACATCCGCACACTGGTTGAAGTAACACACTTCTGCATGCCTGTTTTTGGGCTGATCGCCTCCTTGAATCAAACGAGTGAATGTAAAAGAGATACTGACAAAAAAAAAAGCCTCAGTGACATGTGCATGACTGCTGATTAAAAAAAACAAAACACTGGGGCATTTCATGACTGGGTCTCCGCCCACATTCACAGCTGAAGTCATAAAACTCTTTAGGGCCGCAATAAAGGTACAAAAGAAACTGTGTCAGCCTGTGTGGATCTGAAACACTCAGGCTTCAATCTCTACATTTATCTGAGTGTGAACACACTTGAAAGAAATCACTGCAGAAATGAGGGTTGAGCAAAATCACATGAGTAAGTCAGTGAAACAAGGATCTCCTTCAACTGTAGGGCCCGACTGTTATGTAAAGGCCACACTTCATTCATCTGTAGTTAAATTGACGGTCTCTGCAGCTATTTAGGGACAGATCTGCTTTAAGTGAAGACTGAGTACATTTAAATCTATTTTAAACTCCCCAAAATGTCCAACTGAACCCCTAGTGAGGATATTTACACGAGGAGGTTGAGCCAGAAATTACACCTAAAAGTAAGAGATACGAAGATTAAAGAGTGCACGCTAGTTCGGAAGAGAGAGAGAGAGAAAAAAAGAAGCTAAACTTGTATAAAAGTGGAAATCCCCTGACTGTAACAAAACCTTTCCCAAGATCTATGTGCTTATTGCTGCAGCAATGTCCAGCAGAGTCCACAACGCTGCCTCCCAAAGCAGGATTACAAGGTTAACAAACCGACTCAGGGGTTAAACCAACCATTTTTGTCTGAGTGTGAAGGCTCGGTTTCAAATCAAGCCCCATCGTCATGGAAACCCAACACCACAAACCAAACCTGCAAGCAGTTATGTTTTCGACCACACTCTGTACGTGAACATCCAACACCTAAACGTGTGTCTGTCGTATCCTCTGATGTGTCTGACTATGTCTCATAAGACTGGCTGTTCACAACAAACCCTCTTTCCTTCATGTACAAACTCACACACTGAAAAATCCTGGACTAACAATCCTGGACTAACAATCATATGGAAGCAGCTATCTAGAATAACCACTTCTTCCCTTGTGAAACCAGATTACTAAATCTGACTTAATCTGCAGAGCACTGATTGATTCCTTTTTCAGCGGCGTGTGAAACGTGATGAATAATGCCAAGTCGCCTTTAAATACGAGGCCGACCAAAGCATTTAAAAACATAGATTATTCCCTGATAGAGAGCCATGTTTGTTTTTAATCACACTGGATTTACAAGTATGGTCAGCTATGCCTTATAGTAATGCTGAAACTATTTCCTACCACACGCCTCTTATTATCATTGACAAAAATCTGAATTTTAACATCGGTGTAAATGAAGCAGGGCGGCGTCAGATCAGCTCATTACTACACATACTGTAGTTGTTGTTTTGTGTTTTTTTTACGTTTTGCTATTGATCCTGTTGATGTGCCTGTTTTTTAAGATGCTGTAACAACTACATTTCCCCCACTGGGGGAATCAATAAAGTTTGTCCTTATCCTCCACTGTCCAAAGACAATAAGATGAAAAAAATCCCCAACAAAAGCATCATCATTACTAAATAATACTTATTAATTACTCATTCTCGATGAGAGTAGGTTTTCTATTGTTGCTTTGTACTTACAGGTAAATTAAACTGGATCATCTTTGCAAACCGTGATGAAGGCAAAAACAAGCAAATATCTTTGAGTTACTGTACGACTGAGTATCAAAACTGTCAAAAATGAAAATTCTTCTGATTTACTAATTAAATTAAGGACTTAGTTTGTGGCCACTGTGGACATTTGTGGCCATGACCCAGCATATTTTAAGAACAGCCGTCTCGAAGATAAGAACCAACAGTTCTGATCTTAAGAAAGAGAAAATAGGTTGTGTGTTGATGAACGAGAGGATGGAGTAAGATATAACTGGGATGAACACATAAATGGGTAACACTTAAATTGAAGTCCACCAAGCAGCTGAGGTCTAAACACTTTTCTTACTTGACAAAGCCAATGGTGAACGAAGGAGAGCTTGAAAATGCCTCTGTGCTTCTGTTGTCCACAATGGTCTGGCCTCGGTTCCAGGGCGCACTGATGGTTGTCACGGGGAGAAACAAGTTGGACACTTGCTTCTGACTCTTCTGCTGCTGAGATTCAGTGCTGCTGGTGTTGACTCCGAAGTGAAAGCTCTGTCCACCTGAAGTGCTGACCCCACAGATGGAGATGGGGTTAGGGCTGGGCATGTCTGGGGAGGTCGTGCCACTCATTTGGCAATAACTTTGGCCTGCAGATGTTTTCTCCTGTTTGATCACACCTGGAGTGCAGAGCTGAATGAAACCAGAGTCTTTCTCTTTCTTCACCAAAGCAGACAAAGTGGTCGTAGGAGTTAAGGAGGCAGTTGTTGATATGTTGGAGGGCTGATCTGGACTTGTCATGTTGATGCCATTGAGGGCAGCAGAGGTTGCCCCACTGCCGTTAACACTCTCAACAGCAGCAGCCTTCATGTCCTTCTCCGAGCTAACATCCCCAAGCAGAGAGTCATCTGTCAGAGAGGACAGGAAAGCATCATCTCCCACATAAAAATCTGAAGGAGAGCCAGTTAGCTCAAAGTCATGGAGCAGGTCCAGGGTGTTGTCACTGAACAATTTCTGGTGAACATCCACATCTTTCCCAATGTGCTCAAAGGCATTGTCGAGGTCGATGGGGTCCTGGTCTCCTTTATCCATAGAGAAATCCCCTGTTTTCATGGAGAAGAAGTTTGGATCTGACCCTCCAATAAGTGAATCCATGGAGGACTGTGCGATGTCTGTTATACTGGCCTCCAGCTGGGGCAAAGCTTGACGCCCAAACAAAGTGGAAGTCGGCGCCTGGAAAAACTGCTGCTGCTGAGGTTTCAGATCTTTGCTCACGCTCCTGGACTCTGGGTCTTCTAACAATGTGCCGACAGTGGCGGTGACGTAGGTGAGCTCCTCTGGAAGGGGACTGTTGCTGAGTCCGTTCGGTACCTGTCCTGGCTGCATCAACGGGCTGGATGGAAGAACTAGAGATGTGGCAGAGGCGATGGGCATGGCACTGTGAGGAGCCACTTTCAAGAGACCTCCCTCCTCAGGGCTTTCAGTATACACCAACTTGCTTAAATGGTCATCTCTTCTGTATATGATCTTCTTCACTCCTCCTGTATCCATCTGTTAGTTTGGGGGTGAGAGACACCGAAGGTTAACAGAGCAATCTAGGTAAGGTGCAATGACCCCACACTATAACACAACCAACATGAAAAGGTCTTTTTAAGGGTTGTGCAAATGCTTAAAATAATATACAAACATCAGGTCAGTAGGACTTAAAGTTGCCCCCCCCTCCCCTCGCGCGCCCTTGATAGCTTAAAAAAGCTAAAGAAAGCTAACTGCGTCTGTGCAGTCTTTAGGTCCTCATGACCGCAGAGAAACACTTTTCAACTCCTATATAAACACACATTGTAACATATTCAATCATAAGTCACATTTAGACAATAAGATTAATATATGTTTACCCTAGCGTGTTGTTAACTGTTGGCATGCTAACGCTAGGTAGCAGTGTGGCTAATAGTTCATGCTACGTGCCTTCATTTCAGTCGACTGTCGCTGCTTGCCTGCTAACCAACACACCGCTAAAAATATACATTTAGCTTTAAATATTCAATACTATTGTAATTACCCCAGCTAACTTTTAATCGTATAACTTTGAATAAATGTTTATATTTACCCTTGAAATGACAGACTGTTGGTATGTGTCCACAGGTCGTCTGTCAACATTGTTTTGGTTGAAAGTGTCAGCTCTATCTGTCTGTCTGTACGGCTTCTTTTAAAGCACGACACACACCGCGTATTTCACCACTTTACGGTCACGGTGCAGGTCGATGCAGCCGTAAATTATCATGCAAACTGCGCTGGGTCTGGCTGAGCTAAGGGGATTCGCAGCTAGCCATTAGGAAAGTAGGCGCTAACCTCCAGGAAAAAAAACATACAAAATGGAGAACTAAGGAAGCCAGCCCCATGGCAGACCTGTTTACAACACGCAGCGCAACCTGCTGGTCGCGTCCAGGAACTGCAGCTTGTGGTGACCTGGAAGTTTAGGCATATTATGCCCCTTTTTCACCTTTTCAAACAGTCCACCTGTGGTCTAAATGAAACATCTATGCAATGCCTTGGATCCAAATATCACATGAATCAAGCACCTGAGGAAGTTTATGACCCTGTACAAACCAGATCTCTCAAAATGCTCAGTTTTGGTGTATGTATCTCTTTAAATGCAATGAGACCCTCCTGAGTGTTCTTAGTAAACATCACCTCTCTGTAGAGACAAAAACAATGGCAGACCTGTGCATAATTTTACCTCTAGGCTGGAGGTGGAGTCCATGGGAGGAGATACCTGGGGAGGTGAGGGTATGTTCTTATCAGACTCCAACTTGTGATGTCACAAACATTTTGTGTGACATTTGAGCATTTTTCTCTATGTTGTAAAACTTATGCAGACCACAAACAAAAGACTGGATGGATTTATTTTACATTTTGTGAGGTTTTCAAATAAATGTTCAAAAACACTGTAAAACACTTTTTAATAATATGTCCCCTTTAAGTTCTCCCTCTTATTTTAACAAAACCCAAGGACAACAACTTAAAATATAAATGTACTGTAATAAACATTTGAAATAGATCTAAACCTTTATAATGAAACATGTTTTGCTAATTGGCTGTAAATATTTAATTTAGACATTTTCCAAAACATTAATTGACTGAAATGAAACTGAAATTATAAATACTGAATATTAAATCATCATATTCCTCATCTCAACAGAATGATTTGTGTGTTAATTTAAGATAGCCAGAAACAAAACATGATATGAAGGAAAATCTGGGCCCGAAGTGTGCATTTGTAGTGAACAAATGGTGCTCATCATAGCGCCATTATTTGGCTCCTGTTACATGATTTCTGTTGCAGCTGCCCAACATGGGGTCTCCTCTGTCTTGCAGCTGTTCATAGAAAGAGAGAGAGAGAGAGAGAGAGAGAGAGAGAGAGAGGACAGGAGGAGAAATTGTGAATAGATTTTGTATGTAGTCCTTCATAGAATGATGAATCCAGTGGCTGGGAACAGATGGAATAATTATGTCCGATCTCAGACAAACTTTTATTGAACTTTAAAACTGAAAATATGCACACTTTGAGATTTAAAAAGTCAATTCAGGGCATTCTCAAGCCAAAACATCCACTGACGTCTAAACTCAGTCAGGTCTTGGATGTCATATAATAATTAGATACCTTCTGACAAATGTAATGAAATAAATATTTTTGAACCCAGAACACTTAAGAGTGCTTTTAAAATTGCAGCAGCATTACTTCATTAATGATTTAGTAAGAAAACTGAAAAATACATTTTGTTTCTCAAGACATGCCAGCTCTGGCTCCTGCATCTTTTATCTAGAAAACTGAAGTGAAGATGATTCAAGGCTAAACACAGGGTGAGGCAATCTATTTCATGCACATAGTGTTTGTTTTTTTTGCTGTGATTTCACACTAAACAAGTTTGCTTTCATTTGTTTAAAAAAAAAAAAGTTTAGATCTCAGTTTCATTCTTAGACTCCTTTTTGAAATGTAATGTTTCAGTGTTTTGTTTTATAATATATTCTACCCTTGCCACTTTTCAGACTGCAATACAAGACCTTGCAAAAAACGGAATTTATCAATTCAATGTCAGAGATTTTCTTACTTCACGCTCAACTGGAACCGATATTGTCTTACATTATTTAATGCTGAAGTTACATGAAATTCAACCCCTTTCATAAAGATAGAATCTAACCTGGGAGTAGCATGCAAACAGGAAATAAAGTGGAGACAGGAGGATGGGAAATTAGCTCTAATGGGATGATGAGTGGGATGAATAAGAAACATGCTTTATAGCACATAAGGGAAGAGATTCATCCATTAGCAGGGTCTAGGAAAAGAACTACAAGTACTTTTTAAAGTCCAGCACCAGGGATACACTCATTGTATTTATATATATTCTACACAACACCAAACACTTAATCTGGTTGTCACTATTTGTTTTTGCTATCTGGAGGTTGTGTATATTGTGCTCAGATATACAGGTCAGACAGTTCACAAAAGTATAATGTACACAGCTTTAGAGCAAAGAGATCAGTGGGAGTGTATTTCTAAATCCTCACTATTTAAATCCCACTCAGTCCCCTGTGGCTGCTGAGCAACCCCTCTCAAGTACAATATACTTTGAATTAACAGGGTAAAAGCGTGACGGCTGCCTCCTCAAAACCACAAGTTAAGGGTGCTCTCCCATCCCTCCATCATCACTGCCTTCTTTCAGAACCACAGCAATAAAAGCCTCTGATTTTTGGACAGCACTGTTTCAAAACAACACAGAAAACAAAGCTGAAAAGCAAACAGGAGATACAAAACAGTGTGAAACCAAGATTTGTGCCGATGCTGCTCGGGCTCTGTGTGATGTGGGCAGTGGAGATAAGGGACCTAACACTTCTGGCAAAGATGTCCCAGATTCACCTTTGAATGAGTAAAATCAGGTAAATACTCTCAGTTAGTCTCTAGTACATACATTACATATATCAGTAGCTTCTGACCTATATACAACAGCATTCACTTTATGTAATTGTGCCTAAAATTCTCCCATCATCTAAACTGGATTTTCCACCCTCCAGTTCTTGGCTCCTCAGCAGAGTACACTGATGGCTCTATGACAAATTCACTGAGCAGGCCCTGAGCAATAATACACCATTCCCAAACCTCTGTGCCCCTGCTGCTTTCATTCAGAATGAAATGACTCACTAATAAGTTCAGAGTTGGTTTTTTAACCTCTTTACCACAAAGAGCTTTAAAACTGCAAGGAAGTCATTAACAGAGTGGGATTTGATAACGGAAAGGATTTCATTTTCATGTTTGCTGTAGCATCAGAGGACAGTAAGATATTCCTGCATTAAGGAACGCATTGTTTTACTTTTTTTTTTAAAGTAAGCTTCTAGTTTATTTGTAACTATAAGGGGCATCAAGCGGCCGTGAAGGAGATCTGTCCGTGGTGCTGAATTAAGACTTCACTTGATCAACTCGATGAGAGGGGGATCAATTTCCATATTCAGTTTATATTTCAGCTTTTCTTCCGCAGTTCACGTGGAGCTGTCACTGCCGATGAGTCTCTGAGCAAGTCACTGCATGGGACCTAACCCCCCCCCCCCCTTCTCTCGGGATAAGCGCGTCAGCTAAAAGCGATAAATGTAAATGCGAAAGCCTCTGTGAAGACTCAGAAGAAGGGATTAAAATCCTCAACGCTGGATGTTTAAAAGCTGAATCCTCCCCGCCAGCTGCACAGCGCCCGTGGCTGCATCAGAAATTCATGGAAAAACTGCACAGATGCAGCCACATCAGCCCGCTTCATGACGATCGTCTGCACATGTCATTTTCCTTTAAGATGATGTAAGACACTTCATGGGACCACTTTTTTTTGTCTCTCTCTGACCGTACTCTCTCCCTCTCTAGCTCTCTCTTTTGCACAGCCTGGAGCAACATCATCTTAAAGCTTTTGGTGGACCAAACGTTTCCGCACTCAGCAGTTTGGAGAGATGGGCGCGCGCCGGAGACCCGCGTCCATCCCTCTCTCTGAGCGCGACCTCGGAACGGGCTTCAACATTCCAGTTGTCACGAGGGACTCTCAGTAGCAGAAAACCGGGATACAAGAAGGTTTTTTCAAAATTAACTCGAGCTAAGGTGATTAAACTTGGAGCCAGACGCAAGACGGGGAACCTTTCCAAAAAAAACTTGCGCTACAAAGCAAATCATTTCACTATTTTTTAAATGGAATTTTTAGATTGAAGTTCGGATTTTTTTTCTCAGAAGTCACACCAATGACCCCTCGTTCTGCATGTGTGTAACATGGAGCGCTCTCTGGTTACGATAATTGATTATGTTAAAAAAGGATGCACCTTGGGAACACACATTTACGCATGGGGTTAAAGGCTCGATAGAAGGCACACCTTGGGATACATTGACACGAGACTCTGGAGGCGAGGGCTGCAGTTTGTATCAGGACTATGCTTCGGGTCTGATTGCATCAACGCCATGCAGCTACACCCCACACACTAAACTTCTGGAAATTTTGCGCTCCAAGACGAGGCTCGGGTTTCGTGCACGTATTTGGGGAAGAAAATGGCACTGAGCGAAAATTGCAAAACACAACCTGCTAAAGAACAAGACTTGGTGCAAAACCCTCCATCGGACGTGGTTGAGCTTAACGTAGGTGGACAGGTGTATTACACTCGTATTGCCACCTTGACGAGTTTTCCAAATTCTTTGCTTGGGAAGCTTTTCTCGAACAAGAAGGGGTCTTCAAATGACTTGGCCCGGGACCTTAGAGGACGTTATTTTATTGACAGAGACGGCTTTCTGTTCCGCTATGTATTGGATTACCTTAGAGACAAGAAAGTTGTCCTGCCTGACCACTTCCCCGAGAGAGGAAGGTTAAAACGAGAGGCGGAATACTTCCAACTGCCAGATTTGGCCAAACTTTTGTCATCCGAGGAGTCCAAATTACTCCAAGACGACTTGTACTACAGTGATTTGGATGATGTGTCGCAGGGCAGCGACCAGAGGTTTTACCCCCCATACTCCCTGGACAGGAGGTACGGCTACATCACGGTCGCTTTCAAAGGTGTATGTGCCGGAGGTGGCAGAGAAAGTCAAACTGATGCCAAGACCAAAAAGTTACCGAGGATCTTCATCAGCAGCAGGATCGGTTTAGCTAAAGAAGTGTTTGGAGACGCCCTAAATGATAACAGGGACTTGGAAAGACCACCGGACCGGTACATCTGCAGGTTTTACCTGAAGTTTAGGCACCTGGAGAGAGCTTTTGACATGCTGTCAGAGAGCGGCTTTCACATTGTGGCTTGCAACTCGTCCCTGACTGCGTCCTCCATCGGTTACGCGGATGACAGGGTCTGGTCCAATTACGCACAGTACATCTTCTACCGTGAGTGAAGATTTATTCTGCACTTTGACAAAATTAAGTCAGGGAAACTACTGGCTTAGCTCTGCAGAAGTTACTAGAATGCAAACAGTGAAATGAATGACACTTGAATAACAGAGAAGTGACAATCATTCCCCGAATCCATGCTTTAGGAGTATCAGAATGTATGTCCATAAGAATAATGTTCCCGATACATCTCATTATAATGTACTTCACATAACTCTCCAAAAGAAAGAGCCTCTACTTGGCTCTAATGGTCTAGACACATAGGCATTGTGCAGGAAGTGATCTGTGTTGGCTCACACCACCAGGAGGCACGGTCGGGTTACTCAAATCGCTGCAGTCCTTGCAGTGGCTGACTTTAAACTTCTGTTTCGGATCCTAGATAAGACTCAGTCCTGCCCACAGGCCTCGGGCGTATTGAGTCACAATGCTGCTGTACTTGAAGTACACATGCGTCACGTGGGCACGCGGGCTACTGCTCAGATTCCGATGGTTTATGAATAATATAGCACCAGTGGGCAGCAAAAAAATAAAAATAAATAAATAAAATCACATGAACGCTACCTCATAGTCTTAGCTATTTTCGTTATTACCTGAAGACAGGATTTGTTAATCAGCAAATGCCTTAATTAGCTGTAAATACGGTTCACTCAGCTCTTTGCAGAGGAAGGAGTTGGGCCATATGGCCTATTAAAAAGCACTTTGTTCATTACTGTGAAAGGCTCCCTTTGGAGGAAAAGAAGAAAACCTGCAGGTATGGAGGGTCAAGGTGGGAGGTTCAGAGAGAAGACATGACATATGGTTTGCTAATGATAACCAATACTGATGTTAATTGGGCTAATTATAAGAGAAGGGCCTGCCTCGACCCTCATAAACATCCATTCAGGATTTTCCTGAGTCATTCAGCAAAGCATATGGTGGAGGTGTTACCCCCTTTCCCTATTAACAGCCACTGCCTGAGGACAACGACTTTGGACAGAAGAAGGAGGAGGAGGGTCCGAAGGAGACAGGGGAGTTTATGTGAGAAATACAGCACTCTAAAGAAAAAGATGCAGAGTAAGAAAATCACAGAGAAGAAATGAATAAAGAGAGGGGGTTTAAGGAAACGTGTAAAAGAAGAAGAAAATGGAGGCAAGCAGATGGAGGAAAGAGCGTTGGAACAGGAGGGAGTAGGGAGTAAAAGTTGCATGAGACCTGGCCATGGGGAGAAAGAAGTGAGGCAGAAAGAAGAGGGAGGGAGCGGGGAGCAAAAATAGATTAAAGTAAGTATCAGACAGAAAGTTCATTGAGTCTGAGAGAGCGGAGAAGGAAAGGAGAAACACTTTTTGGGGTTGTGATGAGGCATGAAAGAAGACGGATATTGAAGATCTGGGTGGGGTTAAATGGGTATACAGATTCCAAAGAATTGTTAGGAGACAGAGGAATAGTCAGGAAGATGGATGGATCCATCAGTGGCAGACAGGCTTAAGAGCCTTTCACAGAACAACATCCACTTTCCAAACTAATACTGTAACCGGATTCTGAATGTAGGACAGTGGAAGGCCCAGAGCACCTTGTCCTAAACTAAGAATGACAAGTGCACCTTTTGGCAGAGCAAAAAACAGATGTGCTTCATCGTTGTTTGTTTATTTCAGCCAAACACCCCCCCCCCCCCCCCTCTCTTCCCCTCCATCCACTCACAGGCTTATGTAGAAAGAAACAGTGAGGCAGTTTTTGTTCTGAGTGTAAAATAAGTAATTCAGAGCAGGAAACACAATGAGATGTCTTCCAGCCTGTCAGTTCCTGAGGCTCATCCATGTTGCTCTTCTTGTTAAACGCACCTCTTGTTTTCTACAAGCTCCACTGACTCTCAGTATTGTGGACTACTTTGCAAAAAAATCATCATTTTACGATGTGGCCATACTCTACTTTTATATGGTTTTCATCACACCTGTAAAATGATCACTCTGTTGATTTGATGGTTTACAATTGCAGCTTTATTTGAACGTTTTGTTATTTACAGTATGACTGTCTTTCTTCGTTTTCTCCATAGTTTTGTAATCCTGTCAGGTAATTTGTCTTAGATAAATGAGGTCATTAAACACTATGAAGATGTTAGGTTTATTAGACTGGCATTGACAATACATTTCTGTAGTGATTAACAACTCTAACCTCTGAGTTGGAGTCGTGGCCCGCTCCCCTCATTGCAAATTTTCTCGGGGGAGAGAGGCGGCGGTTGGCTAATTAAAAAGCAATCTGCGCTCCCAAAATATTATCTCTAGTCATCCAGGAGGGAGATGCAATTTAGAGAGATGAACCCTTGCTTATTTTAAAGACATTAAAATGTAATTCATACTCTAAAACCGGAACATGTAAGGGAAATTTCAGCCACCACCTCACACTGGCAGAGCAGATCAATATTGAGCAGAGGAACTGGCAACATCAGGCAAACATCAGACTCTTTAAGTTTTCTGTCAGAAAGAGTCGTGCAGAGGAGGCAGCCATACACAGTAGTGATGGAGAATGATTGTGTTTCCCAGGTATGCTCTGTTAATATAGCTGTGTAGTCTTCATTTGGACGATGAATGAGATGATGTGTAGCCGCAATGGCTCCTTAACAATGGCCATGAGGTGGACAGAAAAGAGGCGAGAGGAAAGTCATCAATTGCACGACAGAGACAGAGATTGGTAGATTCCTTAGCTCCACAAGAGGTGGGTTGTAGTCTGGATGGATTCACAATGCCTGAAGAGATGAATGAACAACTCATACACGTCTGAAGATCACCGGGGCAGAAAGATTGTCAGAAGTGAGGTGCAAGTGTGTGCACTACATCTGCTAACCTTGTGGGCCACTCTAAGTTTATAGAATCTGCAGCTGCAAAAGAAATATATATTTTCTTAATGATTGTCTTTTGGGCTGGATTTTTTCAACACACTGTTTGATATCTGACTCACAAAACAACAGATGCTAGGAGTGTCCTTGAATGCACCAACAAGTAGATTTGTCAAAATAGACCCGCTTGGAATTTCATTACCAAGGAAAATGATAATACAATTTCAGGTCATTTATAATTGACTTTGATAGATTACTAACCAACAGGATGTTCTTAAAAGAAAGATAATGTTGTATTCTAGTTTCAGTAAAACAAAATACTTTTTTTGTAATTGTCTTCCTCTTGTATTTCTGCACTTTTCTGTTGCAGACATTTAAGTACGGTCTGATATCTTATACCTTAATGATTCCTTCAGAGACACTTAATGGATACTTGGATGGGAAAACTCACTTTGTGGGAAGGGCTGAGAGTTTCCTGGATCCTGTGTGTTGGTATGCAGGATGCAGGTTGTTTCAGCACTGCCTTTTCTGATGATGTAAGATTGCTTGTCGAAGAGAAAAATTACATTTCTGTACATATATGGTACAATTTTTTTCACTAAAGTTCGCGTGATGTGGAACTTAAGACTGGATCTGGTGTGGGATCTCAGTGCTACATGCACATTTCTTTATATGTCACTCCTTGAAAATCAACTACTTGACAGGATGAGGGAGCAGAGAAGCCCCTTATGTTTCCTTTAGCCTTTTGAGGCATCATTTAGGTGATGACAGGAACTTGGTTAATGCTCAGGACAGCTCCTCTCATCCTCTCCGCCCCCTCTTTGCTTCATCAGTGCTTGTGTAGTGCAGTGGAGGGGGTGTTTCTCTAGGTCTGGGCAGGGAGGCCTACGGGGAGAGGCTGATATAGACATCTCAATCTCCCTGCGTTGCTTATTCATCTCCCCCTGCCAGGGAGAAACTCAGCGGGCCGCCACCCTCTGACTCTGGGAGGAGGCAGCACCAGCTTGTCATTACCAATCAGCCAGTGAAGCTGTCACCTACTCAGATAATTTGGACTCAGGCAGTATTGGATCTTTGTAAAAGTAAGTTTGTCCTTGAACATAACCTTTGTTTGGACTTATTTAAATTCCTTGAATTGTTCCTGCTTCATATCAGAGTAGTTGAAACTCGGTGCAGAATGTTGATACTGACAAATTCAATTGTATGCAGATATAAAGGCATCTGAATATGTCTTGTAAAGGTTAGCTGAAGCCATATGAGCCCTGACACAAACTGCTGAAGTGATACTTTTACAAAGGAGACTCTCTTAGTGGAATGGATTTCCCCCACCCCGTGAGGACAGTCACTGCCTTTGCAAGACAAGCCTATTTTCTGCTGCAAGGACATGCTGGCCTCAATTCTGAACTAACAAGCATGTAAACTACACTCTCCTCAGGCTGAGACTGTATAGGGAAATTATTTGTGTAGCTGGATATGGGAGCTGGAGAAGAGTGTGTCAAAGATCAGAGCGTCTCTCCTCTCGCCTGAGCTTAACGCCATGACGAGCTGCATGAATATGCATATTCAGCCTGTCAGATGATATTAGCCTTACATCACATAGCTTTTTCATCAAGCTAATCAGGGCTGATACTCATGTGTTTTCTCTATTTTTTGTATCATGACCAAAATTGAGGTCAGAGAATAATAATAATAATTGTGCTGGAAATCAAGAAGCAACTGAAGCATTTGAAGATGATTCACCACATGCAGCCTCACAGGAGTTTGTTGTGTTTGGACAAATAAAAATGTTTATTTTGGAAATTGAAAAAGTTAAGTGGGCTTTTTTTTACATTCTGATAGCCTGGATGTAAACTGCTCTGAGTTCAAAACAAACTGTCATTCATTTAGATTGAGGGCACAGTTCATATGGCTGCAGAGATTCAAATTTGAAAAGCATTTATGCCGGGGGTCAGTCAAATATAAATCTGAAACAAATTGCATTATGGCCTTCTGGTCATGTGAAATAGCAACACAGCATTGCAGAGTGATGAGCCTTTCTTGTTCCTCTTTATTAATTTATTTTCCTGCCTCTTGACTTTCAGGGTATGAAATCGCTGTCAGATAAAATGACTGAAGCAAGGAGCTGCTATGCCATTAAAGAAATATTCATCAGACACCCTTGATGAGTCAGTCTAAAGGCAAGGATAAAGACCTCTGTCTGGCAAGAAACCCAATGACATTTCAATTTGAGTTCGTCAGAGCCCTCTGCCTTCAGTCCCCGTCATGTCCTACTTTTCTGCCATTTAAAACCTTTAATGCGTAAAAATACGTTGTTTAAATATAATATCCAGACAGTTGGACTTTTGTGAAGCTCTGATCCCTCTCAGGCATGAGGGCAACCATCACTGCTTTCATTAAAGAGAGGAGTTTGAGGATACCCCGAGTTGCACGCCTGCATCGCTCCATGCAAGTCCACTCCCTCTCTCTGTGTAATTTATGAGAAGTGCACTGCTCTGAAGAGCAGTCTGTTAATGCGGTTGGAACATGATCTCCTAGACAGGCTGTAAAGATCTGAGAAAAACACATTGCAATCAATGGCTTCCCTGAAAAGATACCAAAGGCTATAACACACACCTACTTGTTTAAATGTCCCAGAGAAAGACTGTCTTTCTTGACAAGGGTCTTTATAGGTCCCTGTTTTCACTCTAAACTGTGACCTTTACAGTAAGTTTGTAGGAACGTCCTTAAACACGCAGGTCTGTTTTATTTCCACGAAAGGCTAAGCTTTACGCCCAATCGAGACAAACTGTTGTATAATACAGTATACAAGGCCAGGTACTTCTCGGGCTGTCACTAGCTTTTAAAAAATATGTTACCCTGCATGACTTGAACATTTAATGACGCTATTATTGGGTGTTGGCTCGTTTCCTGAACAAGTTGCCCCTCTGGACAACAGCAGTCATCCATTTAGAAACAATGCTCTGCCTCCCTCCTTTCATTTTCCTCGCTAAAGCGTCTGCATCCATTTTCCGGGTGCTTCTTGTCTGCCATATTCAGCGAGATTCATTTTCTGTGGGGGGAAATTGGTGCACTGATTGGCCTCTTTACTCATGGATTAGCCATTAAAAAGCTGTTAGGGACTCTCTCACTATCTGCTCAATGCAATCATCGCACCAGAGATAAGGTCATTATTACAGCGTGTGCAGAGAGGTTAAAATCCCCCTTGAACTCTGCTCGTTGTAGATTGGTGCATGAACGTGAATGAGGTAATGGACAAATTATTGCTCCCTTTGAGATATCATTGCTGTTGAGTCTGTATCATCCTACTGGAAAAAGCCATTAAGAGCTTTTTAAAGTCTGTGTACATTCGTTTGTTTCTCATACACTGTTGTTTATATTACAGCTAGTGCTGCAGTTTTCAGTCAATTTCTTCCTCTTATTACTTCTAAGTGAGGCCTTAGTTCAGGGATACATTTCATGGACTACAGCTACAGTGTTTACTGGCTTCACTTGAAAACATCCTAAGCTATTGTGTAGTGGAGCATTGCAACCCTGGTTGATAATTAACAGTGTAGGAGGAGGTGAGATACAAGAAGTAGATCCAGGAGGAAGAAGAAAGACTCCTAAAGTCCTCCACTATTAGGCCACTTCATGTTCGCTTCTATCCAAACTTTCCGACAGGAGGTCAGGACACCTGCAGCTTCATTTATTCACTTGACCCCATTCTGTTACAACCCATAACAAATTATGCTTTACCTGCTTTTTCTGGCTTGTCTTCTCCCTAATGGTAAAGCACCATGTCATGACTTAGTGATCCAAAAGTCAGAGATATTACACACAACCCACTTTATATAGAGGCACTCAGGTAACAGTTATAAAAGAAACAGCAAACGTACATTGCTTTGGTGCGGAGACAAACTCAGCCTTGGGAAATAGGTAAGGTCTTTCAGTGAAAAGCACTGGGCTTTCTGGGTTTTCATTATCAGACGAAGAAATATGCATGCCCCCCCAAGCTCCTCGGGACACAGCAATCAAGTGTCAGAGCCAATCACTTTTATGTTCTTACGTCTGTAACCCCTGAAATGTCCTCACACACTCATGAGATGTTTGTTTAAAGGTATTTCATTGAAACTGCTGTGTGGACATCTGTCAACGTTCAATTGATTAGTGCAACTGTTTGGCTTGGTTTAGTTACAGCTTGAATCTGTCATTGAACACGTCTTGGTTGTATTTTAGTGTTAGTCTGAATAAAGGAAGTGTGTCCTATTAACTAAAAAAAGGTGTTTATACATGTTTTTTTAGGTGGGCCCTCAAGATGGATGTCATCTCACGGTGACTGCTGCTGCAAAAGCCACAAAAGCGAGCGAGAGGGAGAGAGCGGCACCTCCTTCAACGAGCTCTCCACTTCTTGTTCTGAGACCCAGTCAGAGGCCAGCTCCCCTCAAGGAACCGTGATCTGCGGCCCTGTTAGTCGGCAGTCCCACATCCAGACGCTGGACCGTCCTATGCCGAAAGGACCAGGTCACATGATGCATCAGGCAGAGATGCGCCGCAAGACAGACGTTATCCGGGTGAGAACCTTTGGAGTCAGGGAACGAGAGGCAGCAAAGAGGAAAGCAAACAAGGAGAAGATGACTCCAGAACAGGAGATGGAGAAATGCATCCAGGATTTCCGACGCATTAGGATTCCTGATCACTTTCCGGAGAGGAAGTACATGTGGCAATCAGAGCTCCTGAGAAAGTACCGTCTCTAAAAAAAATGAGTGTGATAGAAGAGGAGAGATTGAGGTATCTCGTGTCAACAACAGTATTAACTGGAAGGACTCCACCCTCTAAGACACACACTGCATTAAACAAATGGCCACTTTCCCGCCAGCATGAGTAGCTGAGCACACAAGGTACAAGGCAGTGTGATTCCTTGATTTGTAAAGTCTGCACAATGTTGTGTGTGATATGCACATGTGTAAATCAGGTTACTCCTGTTGGGGCTAATATCACCTAAACGTGTTCTCCTCTCAGAGAGCTGGGTGCAAGTCACATAAAGGCTTCTAAGTCACTAGTTGAAGCAACAAAGCAACCTCAGGGGCAACATGTCAATTCATCAACCTATCACTTACTGTTTGTGCTATTTCCCACAATTACTGTTTTTAAACATGGATGTACCCAGAAGGTGCTGTGAGTTAGCGATTAAATATCACTTTACTCCACTAATAACACATACACTTATAGTAGGCTTTGGTAAAGGCACTGCATGTCATTTCACCCCTAGCATAAATATGCAATATCAAACAAACGTCGATTCACTATTTTGTGTGATGGGTAAAAATGGTGTGATATGACTGACCGTTAATTAAATTAGGAAAGCACTGCCTAGATCTGTTTGCAATTGTAAAAAAAAATGTCCAGTGTTGTCAGTGTATGTTGGATAGATGATATTGTGTAGGTAGAATATATAATGTCAATGGATATTTGACGAATCCTTGATTGTAAGTGTGCAAAAAAAGCTAATAAAAGGATTAGAATTGCATTTATTTTCAGTGGATGTTCTTATGACCGTTTAGATTTACTTCAAGAATTCCCTTTTAATCTATTTTTTAACATGACTTTAAAAACCCCAGTGACTGCCTGAGCATAGCAGCCATAAACAGAGAGGCGTGTGATGCTCTATATTTTTCCACACATTGAAGAGATTTTGAACTGAGCTATTAAAAGAGCTAGTTTGGATTGTGGTGATGTTTGTCTTTGGTTTTACTTCCAAAGCAAAAAAAAACCAAACCCCAGAGGATCAAAAGAGATTATATTAGATTAAACACATGTGTTTATCTTTATAAACATAGACTATAAATGTTAGCATAACTTGATTCCAACCCAGGAACTTAAGAACAACATTTTTTACCACCATTGAAGCAATTTAACTGGATAACATGTTCAAATGAAGAAGGTGTCAGCTGGAAACCATAGAAAGTCAGCCAGAGACAACTAATCAAAGAAAACATTGGCTTACTTAGCTAGCTAGCTGAAGCTAATAAAATTATCTGGAAACACTTGCTCGTTAAAATCAATGATCTGGAAAAATGACTGAACGCATCTACAACAAAACAATGTGGTCAAGTTTTTATTTGAAATGCTTTAAAACACTGAAAGTAGTTTGATGATATCCATTATTGGAACTTTTTAAAGACAACACTTGGACGCAGAACAGAAGATGATTTTTTTTTTTTTTAAATGCTGTATATACTGCATGGTGCTCTGTGAGACACGGCACAGCTTATCTGGAACACTTGACCACACTACAAAGCCTTCATTAATCTTATAAGTAACAGCAATGCTTTTTCACCTTGATTTTTTTTTGTTTGTTAAAAATGCCATAGATAAGCTTAATGGCACTTTCCAGCTAATAAAACAACTGTGTCCATGCTCTTTTGATTTGATCCTGACAAACTTTGATTTCTGATCTGTTGATAGTAATTCTACAGCCACCCACTAACCAACTAACCCCTCTCATACCTGGTGTATTTAAATAGTGTAACAGATCTCTTTGTTGGACTCTGTACTCTTGAGACGATCTCCAGGAAACATGAAGACAGGCAAAGCTGTGGATAGCAAGCACCATTAACATAGAGAGCACTATTTTTAGCAATCACAATTCTGCTGTGTTGCCACATTGCAACCATAAGGAGCAATGCTTGGGGACCTTATTGCTGCGACCCAAAAAACAACCCGAGTGATGATAGATGAAGAAAATGCTTCCACCCTTTGGGACAGTCAGTGTCCTACAACAGGAGTTCAGAGGAAATGCTTTGTTAGGGCTTTGAGATATATTCATCTATATGCTGAAATGGTATAAAAAGAACCAGAGCGTAATGTGCTGTAACAAACAATAACCATTTAGTCCTTCCAAAGCAAAATAAAGCCTTTATTATTGGGTGAAAGACATCTGCCATTCACTATATGTTAAAAAAAGAAATTGCTTAATAATCAATCCTTTTTAGAGTCTTTATTAACTGCTACTTAGCTGTGAAGAGATATGGTTTAGTATGTGAATGGATTTCCAGAAACTCACAAAAAAGGTCATTCGATTCTTAATACCCCAGCAGAGAATAAAATAGCAAAAACCTGGAAGGGGATTGTAACATAATGAATTTGTCAGGGATATAGTGACCAGTCTTCCTCTCCTCGGCTCAGCTTCAGGACCCATATCTCTTCCTCTCAGCCTCCTTTCAATAGGAACACAGCATGAAATCTCTCAGCTTGAAATCCAATGCCCCTTTCCCCATCTGTGAAAACCAGATCCGCTTTGGATTGCATTTCTCCTTGCACACAATCTGAATCCTTAATAGCCCAATGAAAAATCAATGAATCTGTTTTTGCATATCAAATGTACACACTGTCCCAGGCATGCATGGCCTGGCCTGCCCAGGTGACCTTGCTGGCCTATCCCACTGAACCACCTGAACTGCTTCCTTTACGGATCAATATCCTCAGATCCTGGCCTTGGCCTTATAGTCTTCACACATGATCAATAACCAGCATCCTCCTCCGGGATGAAACGTAAAATTAAACCTTCAATCAAAAAAAAAAACAACAACACTGCCACCGCTAACCACCCTCAATTATCCTGCAGGGTTGCCTGCAGGCCTTGCATTTTCCACAACAGCTTTCTTTGGCAGAAGACAGTTCTGATGGCGTGATTACAGCACCTGAATTACATAGAAAATAATTGGATAGACAAGAGTGGTAGAATAACCCTGTTTTTCAGTTATTAAAGGACCAGAAATAGTTTTTATTCACACATAAAATAATAGCAGCATGCATTAATTAAGCAAACAAGAATTCATGTTACATACAATGAATATAAGGAATACACTATTTTGATGAAGCGGAAGACTTCCTCTAACGTTATAAATCGGAGGTGGTAACTGATATTGCAACATGTCTGAATGTATCACAGCAGGCTCAGGATCATTTCTGCTCAGGTTTTCACCTGAAATAGAAACATAAAATATGTCATTAACATCCTTCCTCTGGAAAAATACCGAAACCCTTATTGGGAGACAAGTTGTTCTCTGTAGCTTGTCTCCATAAATATCCAGCACCAGCATGTTTTTCTGTTCACTCATTTAATTTTAGATGACTGACATCTCAAAGTTGCTGCTGATATTTGCACATTTGTTTCCCATGATGGCAAAAAAAGGGTAGTCCCAGGGCTTGACTAAAGTAGGCAGATAATAATCATAAAATAAGGATTTAGCTACAAAAAATTGTAACAGTTAAAATGGAATTTGCCCAAGAGAAACCTTTATGAATTATCTTAGAGAAGGGAAGTAAACGTTTAGTTTTAGCATCACTCCCCTAGGGCCCATATTCCCATTAGTTTCACTTGTTTGTATTTATTTATACCATATTTCATAGATTTATATGGCAGAGTTGATTTCTCTACTTGAAGCTACATTGTGCTCTGATTTGCAGTTCTATTAAACCTACAAACTGTGTGCTCTTTCAAGAGAAGCCTGCAGGGACCTCGCCAGAGAAACAGGAGCCAATTTGCAGCCTTGGAGCACATTTGGGGTCTCTTTATGGCCTGATTCTGCCAAGACTAGCACATGGAGATACCCACTGAACATAATACAAATTAATCCAGGGGAAGAAGTGACAAAATCAAAGAGATGTTCTCCGGAAAGCAAAGATATATATTCCGAATAATGGAACTTTCCTGCTAGAACGCACATAGACATAGTCTTTGATGACCCCCCCCCCCAGCCCCTGTTTCTGTCTTTTTTAATCTGATCTCAACTTGACCTTCTTCTGTCTATTTTATATAAAAAAGTGATAGTGGTAATTGGCTTCCATGAACAAGCTCTACTTCGATACTTCGGCGAGTGGGTGGAGTCAGAAAACCGTGAGAGAGAAAAAGTGGGGAATGACACAAGGGAAAGGATTTCATTGACAGCTAAAAATAATGAAGTAAAGAATGTTTTTATAAAATCACTTGAAAACTATTTTTTTTTTAAATGCAACCACAAACATTGTCCAGGTTTAGTCAGCAGATGATATAGGGAATGGTATGTTTTGTATAAACCTAAAGGTAGACATCAAGGATTTAATGCAAGCACAAGAAAAAAGGGTTAAGAAAAAAGTTTTACAATTCTGTAACCAGACTAAAAAACATCCAAAGATGAAATACAAGGTCCAGCAAGAGGTGAAAACACAGGCAGCCACAAGAACAACCAAACAAGTACACTTTGAATAAGACATTACCGTGCTCCAGCACAGACATTAGAGTGACAGCAACCTTGGTACTCGAAAAGAAATGCAGGATGTGATAAGTTGGTTGACAGGTCTTTGTTTTGAGTCACGTTTTTTTTTATCATGAATACATGATAAGGGACCAGAAAATTATTATCAAACTAGGTCTATTATCAAACAAGACCCTGGGTAGCCAGAAGGCCTTTTGTCACTCATGTGCATACACTGTAATGCAGAAACAACCCAGTGATGCAGTCTCTCTCACACACACTGTAACGACAGGTGTCAGTCAATAGTGCTGACTCAGCAGGCATCGAGTCCAAGCTATTTCTACTTTCTCTCTCCTGTGGCGCCATATCTGCGCTCTCAGCTCGCTATTCTGGCGCCAACGCATTGAACACACAATCGTTCGACTCCACACACAACCACTGCTGCAAAACAGTTAGCTATCTGCAATATGTGTGCAGATTTTCACATTCTTGGATAGGCTATATCTCCAATCCCCTGTGGGATCGGTTCAGCCTGCTGCTCTGCACAAAAACAATGCTCTGAAATAAGGTGCAGAGTCCTAATTGGTCGAAATATAAAGCAATCCTGAGCATGCAGAGGAGATAGTGAGCTACCAGCATGCTCACCTGGGCTCCCCCTGGGATGAAGAGCTCACTCATGGATGCAGAAAGAATGAGGGTACAATAGAACAGCAGCTCCCCTCCCTAGTTATGAGGTCAGTGAAGTGAACTTGAATCTCTGCAGCATTTGTGCAGGTGTACATAATGTGTGTGTGTTTTTTTTCCACACCACAGCTGATTTACAGCCAAAGTGTCTTCCACTCGTCATTTTCCCCCTCATTACTTTATCCCTTTCTCAAGGACTGCTCTTGAGAATATACAGGCTCAATTAAGCCGCTCTGACCAGGAAACCCATTGGTCATAAATCAGCACTGAGGGCTACTGATCAGTGCTTCTACACCACAGTATAAAAGTGGTGCGTGCTGCTCAGCAGGGCAGAGGCTGTTATAAATCAAAGGAGGAGTACAGAGTACACTGCAAAGGGTAAAATAATGGAGGACACCATATCATAAATCTGAAAATAATCACTGATTGTGTGATATCAGACAATGAATAAGGGAGGACAGGTAAACAGTTATGATGGTGTGGGAGAATGGACAAGGACTTACTCACCTTCTTACAAGAAGTCAGACAGTTAGGAGGCTCAAATCATAGCAGGAACATTTTATACTTTGAGTCTTGAGTGTTTGTCAGGATGTTTATATACCCGAGGAAACAAAGATTTCATTCCTCTCTAGAGCCAGATTTGTACAGTGTAAAAGTGCTGCACTCAGCTAACGTGTCGGCCTATTAAATAATCAGAAGGGGAACACTGTCTTAATTCCTCACAACATTTTCCCAGCGCTGTGCAATTAGAACTGCATCCCAGAAACTATACCTCGAGGTGCCACTGCGTTATAAAACATCCTCAAATAGCTTCAGAGCACATTTCTTTATGTGTAGCCCCTTTTTAGCATATAAGCAAGATAAAGACTGTGTTCGCTGTTAATTTCTCTCACGCCTCTTAACAAGGGCCTTGGGAGAAACCCTGCACTGAATGTATTATACAGCGCTTTCTCTGTGTAAGGACATAATCTCAGTATTAAACTTGAGGGTTCAGTTTGACTCCACAGCACAGGGGGTTTAATGAAAACAAATCTTTTGCATGACTTAAAACTCTCTGATCGAATATAAAGAATTGTTTGCGGGTCAGACTTGTCGCCACAAGTCAGCTGAAGTTTTTGTGTATCGAATTTGTTTTTATATTGAAGAATGACAGAAGATGAAAATGAGTGGGGACAATTCTCTCTCTCAGTCTGTCTCAATTCTTTGAATATAATCCAATCTATTTCAGTGTAATCTGTTGTTTTAAAGGGGTGGAGGATACAGCTCTGCACAGAAGCAGCATATTGCATCTAGCTACATTCATTAAACAACATTCTTTTCTGTGAAATAATAATATCAATGTTATCGTCTTCATCTTTTGCAGGACAGGAGGATGTATCTTTGATAAGATAAAATATTCCTTTATTCATCTCACAACGGAGAACTTTACAATTTCAGGGTAAGCATCGAGTATTTTCACAAATCCGTGTGAATTATGCATGTAAAAAACCCATTATATTTCCCTTGAAGCCCCAGAGTAATCCTTCCAGAGATTAAATGTTGGACCCAGATGGTGGGCATGTTGCGACCACATCGGCTGACCTGCTAACATTGCCGTGATTATCAACAGTGCACTAAACATATCGGCACAGATTACTTTGACGCATATCAAGACTGAAAATATGAAATTCTATTATTAAATTCTGGAAATGAAAAGTCCAAATGTTTGTTGTGGTGACTTCAATTTTAGGTGAGTTTACAATAGATCATAGAGGAGAGTCTGCTCAAAAATGTTAGAAGAATCCCTCCAGCAGATGTCCATATATCGAGGAACGATTTTTTTTAAACTTAAGAATAGAACAACTCAAAGTTAGAGGCTTAATGCTCAGGAGACCATGAATGTCTGCAATTCACAGCAAACTTGCAAAGCCCCGAGTCAGGCATCGAGCAGGGCTAAAATTATAAACATGAAAAAAGAAGACCTAAGAAAAATTCTGTGGCGAGGGATAGTGATGAGTTTTTTTATTTAGTCGGGTTGCAGATTTAAGTCGAATCTTTTTTTGCATGAAGACTTGTGTGGTTTTGATGGTTATATAAGGCCAGTGGTTGTTTGTGAACGTAAAATTGTAAACAGCAAAAACAGAAGAGCAGATGCTGTTCCCTCCTGAAGCAGTGAAAGTGTTAAGACCCCAACATTCTCATTAATCTCTATTGGCCTGTGTCGCCGCGCAGAAAGAAAGGCCAGATTACTCCCATCCCTGGCCTCAGACTCTCATTTAGCCGCATACTTCCAGCCATTATTCAGCCATCATAGCAACGCCACAAAACAAATGGTATTTACCTCAAAGGCCATTTTACCTCAGGCTGGAGGAAAAGGGAGCGAAGGAGCCCAGAGTAAGGCACAAACAGGAGTTTGAAACTCATCATGGAGCTGCCGTACATTCACTTTTTCTGCCAGGCTGAAGCTGTCATCCGTCATATGAGAACATGACAAATGGCTGAAATGAGCTGGAGAAGGATTTGACACAGATGTCTGACATCACCATCTAATCCATCACTACGCTCTGGAAATGCCGCCATGGGATGAACTGGATTGCCATGGCAACAAACTCAAAAATAATCCTGCAGACCCCGAAAGCATGTTTGATTGGGTTTGATTTTGATTGTGGTATTAAATCACAGCCTGCTTCTGCACCAAAGAATGACTGATCTTCCAAATTAGGGCGCTGTTAATTAGTCACCCTCACGACAGTCGATCACAGGCTACAATCAGAGAGCTCAAACCTACAAGCTTCTTATGAAGCTGAACCAAAGCTTAGCCTTTAAAGTGCCACTGATTAAATCTACTTCAGCCTTCTTGTTTTAAGTCTCATTTTTCTGGGTTAAATATCAACATCTGGACCTCACAGTTCTTTCACCAGAGGTCATGTTGTAAAGAAGCAAAATAAGTCAAGGTCAAAGAGAAAGAGAAAGAGAAGGCGAGTGGCGATATCGAGCTGAGGAAGACTTTGTGTGTGATAAATCCAAAGATGGGTGCCAGCCATGAGTCAGGACGTGGGTCTACTGTGTGATTAACTTTAGATAAAGGAGACCACAGAGCGGGCCAAGCAGGTTTAGAGCTCCTTGAACAAATAGGCAAAAGGCATACAGGTTGAAGAATGCCTCGCTCTCCACAGGATCCTAATCTATAATTCTACAGGAAAACAACTCACATAGAGTGTAAGAAAATCCACATTTCTGTCTTAAACAAATTAAAACTCTCAGACAATGACAGAAAGTATCTAGTTACTGCTGCTGCTGCTGTGTGTGTGTGTGTGTGTGTGTGTGTGTGTGTGTGTGTGTGTGTGTGTGTGTGTGTGTGTGTGTGTGTGTATGTGTGTGTGTGTGTGCAGAGGGGAGAAAGAAAGAGGGAGAAAGCCTTGAGCAAAAGCTGAAACCCCTCAGAGGAGCTGGTGACATTTCTCGGTTTGGCGCAGCATACAGATTACATCCACGGTTTAACAGGAGTCGTGATCTGGCCTCTAGATGGCATGAAGTGTCACCTTAATCACTCCTGACACAATTTTAATCACCGCCATGACTCCTTCCACCATTTACCAAGGAAGGCTACAGGATAATGAAGAACTTTACCAGTAATTTTTTGAACTTAATCTTTTTATATTTATATTTCCATTTTCTTGCATCCTCAACCTCTATTTGTCAGTCTTCCTTTGAAGGTGCGTTCACAACAGGTAATTTACTAAATCATTACCTAATTGGCGTGCTGTATCACAGATGTGTATTTGTCAGGGATGTTCATGAATATTGATGAGGCGGACAGAGAAAAAAAAGACGTTGCATAACCTAGTTTTGATGCTCTGAGTCTTTCTCCAAAATTGAAACAGTGCAAACTGCAATAATATCCCATTCTGCCAGCTGAATGTGAATTAGATGCACACAAAAGCACATCAAATTAAAGGGGTTTGTTCCATGGGAGATGAGCGAAAGAAACTCAGCCAGCCATTTCAGAAGCGTATTACTTTCATCATCCTCACACATACAGCAGGCCATAATAATCATGTTACCGCGTTTACTTTGTGAAAGAGAATTTTCCTGTTCAGAGTCTTGAGGGAGGATAAATAGAGGCAGCTTCTTTTCTTATTCATGGACCATGCGGCGTACTGTACGTGGGTACACTACCACATGATTAACATCCTTCATGGAAAGAGTAAACTCTTTGTCTGTATTTCTGCTTCACCTTGATGCTCTGTAGAATTACAGGCACAAAAGCTTTTTAGCATGTTGCCCTACTCAGAAGATGTAGCAGGCATTTTTTATACATTTTTCGTACTGTCAAAACAAACAATTAAAACACAAAAACCTACAATGTGTTTAATTCCCAAACTCTCGAACTGCAATGTGTCTCCCAGTCCAATTTTTTTCCCCTTCTGACAAAAAACATAACATAAAAAGTTGGTCTTAAATGTATAATTTAATTAAAAAAAAAAAAAAAGTTGAGCTATTTCCTATTAACTGTTTTGAGAAGGCAAAACTGAGAAAGTGAAAGTGGTGCATATGATGGGTACTATGATGTTACGTTTGTTTTGCCAGTGCAGTCAGTGAAGGTATGACTTTACATGTACAACAATGACTCGCTCTTCTCAACTCAAGCAGCAGTTTTCCTCTGATCTCTGGCGCAGGAAGGTGTGTACTGGTGTGTTCCAGTTAGCAAGTTGTACAAAGTGTATTCATGATATTCTGAAAAATATTATTATTGTAGTTTCTTGAATGATCACAGAAGGGACATTTTAAATGAACAAATTTGATAACTATAGACAAAAGCAAATGTTAGGATTCAGCCTCTTATCTAACATTCTTGTTTGATACTGTTACATGATACTATGGGAGAGGTTAAATTAGCTAACATGCTAACATAAGCTGGTTTGTGTATAAGGTAAAGTTCCTGCCGTTGTTTCTATTGGTGATTAATCCTTAAGCAGTTAAATTATATCATATAAACCTTCTCTTTTCTAATACAACTTCCATTATAAGACACCTGTACGGTGGCCAAGAAATGTCAGACCAATGCAAAAATGTTTACGATATAAATATATATACACACACACACACACACACATATGCATACAGGTGCAGCTCATCCAGGATGGCACATCAATGCGAACTGTGGCAGGAAGGTTTGCTGTGTCTGTCAGCGTAGTGTCCAGAGCATGGAGGCGCTACCAGGAGACAGGCCAGTCCATTAGGAGACGTGAAGGAGGCCGTGGAAGGGCAACAACCCAGCAGCACGACTGCTACCTCCACCTTTATGCAAGGAGGAACAGGAGGAGCACTGCCAGAGCCCTGCAAAATGACCTCCAGCAGGCCACAAATGTGCATGTGTCTGCTCAAACGGTCAGAAACAGCCTTCATGCGGGTGGTATGAGGGCCCGACGTCCAAACGTGCAAGACGTTTGGTATTTGCCAGGGAACACCATCCATAACATCGCTCCTCTGTACCTCTCTGAACTCCTGCACATCAACTCACCCACCCGCACTCTTTGGTCTTCTTCTTCCCTTCAACTCACCGTACACCTTCACACCTGTCCACCATGGGGTCCAGAGCCTTCAGTCGATCTGCCCCCCACCTCTGGAACTCCCTCCCACCTCAAATCCGTAACATTTCTCTCCATTTTTAAATGCCATCCCAAAACACATCTTTTTAAACTGGCATATTCTGTTTGATCATTCCCTTATTCTCTCCCAAGTCTCATAAATTCACTACATTCTGATTTTTTTTTTTTCATTTTAATGTTCATTTTATTGATGTAATTGTAACTTTGCTTTTATATATCTTTTGTTTTTATCTCTTTGCTTTGTATGGTAACCTTGAGAGTTTTGAAAGGCGCCTTTAAATAAAATGCATTATTATTATTATTATTATTATTATTATTATTATTATTATTATTATTATTATTATTATTATCAATCCAAATCAAATCAAAATTCATTACCATTTGATTACTCTGTGTCTGATAAAACACCATGACTGGAACACATACTTTTCTACCACAGCCTAACGTGCATTAAGGTGCAGGCCTGTTCCGTACTAGTTTATTATTGGTTTTGGAATACTTCCACTGTTCCTCTTGAGTGAAACCATTATAAATGTAAAATACAAAACGGCCATCGTCTGATGTCAGATGAGTTGTTGGTCTTTTTATAAACAAAAGATGCCTTTTTATTAATACGCAGGATAAAAAGTACAAAGACATGGCTCCAACTGCACCAATGCTTAATTTCCCGCCAGTTTTGGACTCCATGAATGGTTGGCATTTTTTTTTGCATACTTTTCAAACCCATGTCCTTTTCCACCATGATCTTCTAAATTTAGGATAAACTTCTGTGAGCTTTTCAAATAATTGGACGAGGACTCATTAGACAAAGCTTTCACATTGTCAGTACTGTGCCACAGAGTTATAGTTTCCCATCAGTGTGGATAATGGAGCATAGTTAGGGGGAGCGGTGTCCCGTTTCAGCTCTTTCATGCCAGCACAGGATTGGCTGGAGACAAAAGGCCTGATTCAGGTAGAGATTGCAACCAACAGGCACTTTCAGAGATTGAGGAGACCAGGAGGTCTGAAAAAGGAGAAAGGGGCGACGAAAAGGCGCTCCCAGAGGTGAAACAAAAAAAAAAAAGGCAAGAAGAGGCAGCTGGCTCTGAGGTGTGTGTCCTATTTTTAGTTTCCCTCATGCACGTCTTCAACTCAAACAGCTGCTGGAGAATTTGCACACCAAAAGACTTCAGCTGTGTTTTTCATGCATACAAAAAAATCATACAGAAAGAACTTTCTGGCTCAGGTGTTTCATCTGTAAGTGGCTCATAGCAGAAGTCCCGCCCCTAGCCTCATGTCCTATGATTTTATTTAGGTTGAGCTATTTTTAGACTTGAACACTAAGGTGAGGTGTAGCATAAAGTCACTTGCCCTATACTGCTGTGCTCACTGCCTGTAGTCTGATAAGCTGTACACCTTAAATAAAATCGTACGTCACATGACAAATGTATGGAGGGTTCCCAGTGTCTGAGGGTGGTGTTTAGAGATGACATTAATGGCGTGATAGGTTCACTGACACGCTGGTGTTTTCTGGAAATGAATGTGTCTCCTTTTGTTTGCTTCTAAGTAAAGAGAGAAGTGCATTTATACCTGGACTAAAGCAACACTGAGACACTTTGACTCTGTTGTGGTTATAACATATTTAATTCATGAAATGCTCTAGAAATGTTAGAAAATCAGGACACCTACTAGTGAAAAAAAAAGAAAGAAACTTCAGCTGTTAAAAGAAAAACAAATGCATCTGATGTCCTCTGCTATATTTTAAAAATAGACTAAATTAATTCATGCAATAACAGAAACAAAGTCAAGAGCTGTGATAATAAGCTCTTGCATACGTAGGCAGCGGCGCAACTTAGAGCACTACCGAGAGTAAGAAAAGAGGTTGTTTCATTTATTTATCAAATATGAAATATTTATAGGATTCAATCTGCTGGCAGAGGGAGACCAGACAGAACAAACTGTGGGTGGAAGAACCACAAAGTTGCTACGTTAATTAAATCATCTGGTGAAGGACTGCCTGCAGCTCCGCATACATTTTTTCATCCTGTACATTCGCAGGCTTTTAGGCATTCATGATGGACTCAGCTTTTCTTGGAGTGACAACACACTGCAGGCCATTAACATATCGCCCTGCTGTCAGCCCGACTTTGCCTGTCAGAAAATAGGAGTTGGCGGCT
Organism: Symphodus melops; assembly: GCF_947650265.1. Classification (NCBI taxonomy): domain Eukaryota; kingdom Metazoa; phylum Chordata; class Actinopteri; order Labriformes; family Labridae; genus Symphodus; species Symphodus melops. Next base: position 15,767,568 of record NC_136699.1, read on the forward strand.
CACCTACAAGATGAGGTGTTTGCAAACACACACACACACACACACGTACACACACACACACACACACACACACACACACACACACACACAACTACAGGTGTTCCAGTTAAACTAGTTGGACAGGAGCAGGTTTTTTCTTCAAACACAAACTGAAACCTCTCATGTGTACCGTGTCAGGAAAAAATGGGCTTAAAGTTAATGTAAATCAATGCATCTTAAAAAAACAACAACAACATAAATTAAAAATGGCTCCCAAAATATGCTGCAGTACAGGAACTGTGAAGTTTAGGGTGGAAGATTAGTTCCTCCTGAAAGGGAGAAGTTAATTATGTATAGCTTTGATGCACCTAAAGGGCTCTTCGATTTGTGCTTAATCCCCATTAAACAAGGATTATACATTTACTGGCACCTTGTTCAAATCAAACTGCTGAAACATATACTCAGAGAGAGCGAGGCACATCTGCATGTACACCACAGTCAAATGATCAAACAGAGCAGAGAAAGAGACCCGAAAAAGAGGCAATGCTGAGACAGATCACATTCAATGAGTTTGCAGTGCACTCTGAGTTAGACAGCATTTTAAATTAAACATGAAAGCTGGAGAAGAAGGCACTCCTCCTTATACAGAAACTTGTGACAAGCCATGATATTCTGAGAGACAGCACACCCAGCTCAAAGCCATCCCCAAGGAGACCCTTCTCTCTCCATCAGATAGACTACCGTACACCAGAACAAACAAACATGGTCCCTCATCCCACAAGATCCCAGGAGGTCAGACTGACCATCAGGGCTGTATGCAGCCGATAAGCAGTAATGTACAGACTTCCTTCCTCCTCTGTATCTTTAAAAAGATAACGAAAGATCCATCGCTCACTCACGGGAGCACTACAATCATCAGGAAGTTAAGTTTCAATCCAGAAAGAAAATATTATCCAGACATGATCAAATCAAGTTCTGTTCAGGCTTAACTTAACTCTGAGTCATTAAACAGTGACAGGATTGAGGGGAAGGGACTGTATCAGCTTTGATATGAACATGTAAATAAATCATGGCTAATCTCTCTCTCTCTCTCTCTCTCTCTCTCTCTCTCTCTCTCTCTGTAAAAGCTATATGCACATTTTAGAATTCCCCGAGTCTTGCTGACGTGAAGAAAGAGATAAAAGATTCATGATTGTTTAAAAAATTCAAACAGATGTCCTGAACTTTCGCTACACAGCAATGCAGATAAATTATTTAGTCTTTGGATGCAAGAAATGTATTTTGGGAGATTGGATGGGGCAAGTAAAATCCAAACAATAAAAAAAATCCAGCAGACAAAAGCAGTGATTATTATGCATTTGTGTTCCATTATTATCCACTAACTGTAACTATGATTTCATTGCAGCAAAGGACTGAGACAAACATATTTAATCACATAATATTCGTTAGAGTTCTGTGTTTTAGTGTGTAAAGTGATCTGTTTAGTGGACTGTAGCATACAGTAGGTGAAGCTGCAGCGTCGGTCTATGAATACACCAGCAGAGGGAGACCATGACACATGACAGAGCTGTCTCTCTGCCTCTGGTTTCATGTTGTCTTCACTTTGACATTTTAAACAGTAAAAGTTAGACTATTCATGAAAATGATATATTTTTTTGAAAGGGACATGCATATTATTAATTAGCCTATATGACCTGGGTTAGACATTTAAAATAAGAGCCCCTTAAACAACAATAGTTAACATATGTGTTTGAAATAACTTGCTTAAGTACTAAACCACCTGTCTTGAAATTTATAGCATTTTAAAATAATCTAAGATGATGGTAGTGTCATTGATGACGTAGTCTAAATTTAAGCGCTGGTCAGCTCTTCAGGGTTCATTTGAGTCGGACATGATGACACTTAAACAGCTTGATGAATTGAGCCGAGCTGTGCTTTAGTGCTTGTCGCCGAATTGTTGTCAGTCTCGCTTCTACAGGTGAGTGTAGTGCCTCAGTGTAAACACGAGCTCGTCAGCAACACAACAACGTGAAGCTCAGCGCGCTTGTGCTGCGTCGTCGTCGTCGCACTATCCCGTCCTCTGCGCACTGCGTCATGGCGACAGCGGGGACAAAGTTACGCATTTCCTAGCCGGAGTTTATGGACTATCACTCCGGCAGCCAAGGAGACACATGTGTAAGTAGCCTACTTCACGTTTATGTACATAATGTTGCTGAGATAGATATGTGAATACTTAGTCAGTATTTCCTGTTTGTGTCTTACCTGTTCAGCCAGGTGAGCGTTCATGACACCTGTTAGCAAACACTGTAGAGAAGCCTACTTATCATATCACAGCTATCCCGTCTTATCTAAGTAGTCAAAGTTTTGATAGTATCTCTTATCTATATAAGTTCTCTCACAGAGCAGAGGAGGACTTTGGTTAGAAATGCTGTAACTCTTTAATTGTGAAATATCCGACAATACCAGTGTCACTGAAGTAGCATGTCCTCTCTCTCTCTCTCTCTGTCTCTCTCTCTCTCTCTCTCTCTCTCTCTCTCTCTCTGTCTCTGTATCTCTCTCTGGGATTGATTTCAGTGTTTCTCATGTACCTGAAGCCCTAGTGGGACACTGTTAACATGGAGGAGCCAGCTCTGGTGGCCTTGCTGGAGTGTCCTCTGTGTTTCCAGCAGCTGGATGTGTCGGCTAAGGTCCTGCCCTGCCAGCACACCTTCTGTATGTCCTGCCTGCAGAGCCAAGAGGCAGCCCACTCCAAGCTGCTCTGCCCAGAGTGTCGGGCTCCTGTCCCGGCCAAGACCGTGGACGAGCTTCCCACAAACCTCCTACTGGTGCGGCTCCTGGAGGGACTCCAGGGCTCACAGGGGCCCAGCAGGGGCGGCCCCAGTGCCCACTTTGAAGTGCCCTTGTCCAGGGGCGGTTTAACTGTGAGGGAGGGAAAGCAGCAGGAGAGTCAACATAGAGAGAAGCAAGGGCAGAATGAGGTCAGTGCATGACCCTGACATCCTGTGGGTGATAGTTTATATGGTCTTTTGAATTATGTAATTTTTTATTCTGATACAGTAACTTAGAACAATACGACACAATATTTAAATGGCTAAACCCCACTAATGTTTTTACTGTCAGAAAACCTCTGTGCACCAACCTCTTATACATTATGTAAACATTGACTCCACATCACATTATACACTGATGTTATATGGTCAATTGGTAGAGATACTTTGATCGGATGAAATTTGAGTGATTAAATACACAATAACTCCATGTCATACTGAGGCTTAAATCTGACAAAAAAAAAAAAACCCTGAAAAAAAAAAAAAATCATAAAGAAATTCTGCATATTGATTTTTAACATTGCCCACATTGTCCTAATACACCTACACAAGCTGAAGGGAGAATTGCCTCACTGTAAACAATCATCTCTCACAGTTGAACAAATCTAACTAGGGTATATTATTGTCTTTTTGTCTATTAGTTCATTTATATGCACTTTGTGGAATAGGTTTAACTATTTGGTAAGATATAAAAGCTTGATCTTGAAATTGTTTTCTGTCCATTTCTCGACTTCTCTGATTATCTGATCTGATGATGTTGCTCTGCAGAGGGTAGAGAAAAGAATATGTTGTGACCATTTTTTTCGATCTATGATAACTTAAAAAACATAAAGAAAAATGTGTATTGGGATAATACAGATGGACCAGAGTAAAAACTCAAGATGAAGTTTTCTGAAAATACATTCTGATTCAATAGTTTATCACTCACAGACTGATAAGAGTTCCTTATTGTTAGATTATGCTGGTGTACTTAATGTTAGAAATACATTTATTTTTTAGTGATAAACTCTTCACTCATGGATTTTTTTAGAATGGGTTGTGAAGTCTTGTTTAGTTTTTTTTGGGTTTAAGGAGTTCTATAAAAACACAACAGTGGTGTGAAGCGTTATCTTTGAGAGTCAAGAGCTCTGTTTTTATACATCAGTTTCCACTTCAAACCCTGCTGAGATCTGTTGCTCCTTAACTTTCTTCACATTCTGTCAGCCATGACATACTTTTCATTTGCTGCTTATATTTTATTCTCTGCGGTCACGAGGGCAACTTCCTTTGGATGAACTACACAGCACTTCTACGTGTTGACTTTGAAGCCGTATGTCGAGTTCAGCCAGAATTCAGACACTTCATCCAAGTTTATGACGATAAGATTGTTCTCATACTGCTCAACTATGCTGAAATCATTGTAAAAACCTCATCTGCAAAATGATCAATCATACTCTCAATAATGCCCTTTCATGTAGGCAGGGTGTTAAAAAAAAGTCCAGAGTTAAATAAGAGTTAATCTTGGGGGGAAAAAATGATGTCTCATGTTAATGAAAACTGTGTTTTGAGATACAATCATCAAACATCCACGGTCTTAACAATCAGATCTCTATCACTCGGCACCCCTCCAGAAAACGAACACTAGATAATGTTGACCTAAATGAGACTCCCTGACTCTTCCTGTGGCTGGACTCGAGGGATGTTACAGTTTTAATAATCTGTTATCTGTTACATGACACGAACACACTTTTTGCCTCAGTGAAGTCAATGGAAAATGCTTTCTTTTAACTGCTGAAAATGCTAATTATGCATTATTTATTTACATGTTTCTATCTTTAAAACATAAAATGTTCCATGTTACTTTCCCCCAGCTTGCCCTCAGAAATCTGATGCGCAACCAGAGAGCTGATTTTACCAGGGAGCCAATCTACATGCTCAGTAACGGTAACACCCCGAAACACAAAGTGGATGAGAACTGGCAACACCTGGGAAACTACGCTGACAGTAGCGGTTTGTCTGTCACTGGCGGCACGCTGCAGGTTTTTAGCCAGATCCCCCAGCTGCAGCCTCTCCAGCAGTCTCAACCTCTCTGCAGGGCAGTGTTCGACTTTAACCCCGAAGAGATGAATCTGGAAGACAGTAAATGTTGTCTCAGCTTCCTCAAGGTTTGACTCTCACACAACTGATTATCACAGCTGGAACAGATTATTTTAATGCCTGCACTCTTGTATTTATACACTTGATCTCTTGCTAGCAGGGTTTATTAGTCTTTAATAAAGCAAACATGGTTACAAGCAAAAAAGATCAAAGGTACACCTTGACTCTCCTTTTAAGGCCAGTTCATACGAACTACGTCAACTGTTCAGCTACGTCTGTCACATTATCAAACATCAAACTTCGACGTTAAGTCTTTCTGCTATTGATCAGACACTCGTGACAATCATGTAGCAACAGGGTTTTTTTTGGCAAACAGCAAACATTTTCGTTCTTGTTGGTTATGCTGCCAATTATTTTCTCAATTCATTGGTTGGTCTAAAAGTGAGCAAGTCGTTAGGAATGACTTCACTTACAGCGTGCAGGAAACATTTAACTCAACAAATCAAAGAAGTTCTTTCTACTCTGATGGAAAAGTCGAAAAATAAAACGGAAATTGCTCACATTATTTAGTTGTTGCTTTAAAAAAATACTTTAACAATAACATGATTGTTTTCCTTGTTTTTTTCCCGATGCTGCTCAAACACTTGTGGCATGTTAAAAGATCAGTGTCCTCTGTTTTTATGGGCTAAATGATGTGTAGGTTTGTTACATCATAAATGGCTCCATCATTTCTGAAAATAAGTGTTAAGTGTTAGATAGATTTGTTTAGACAAATGTTGGGAGTCTGTTGTTTCAGTAAAGGCAGTTTGCATTGATGCTTATAGATAATGGAATTCGTTTTAGTTCTGTTTTTTATGACACTTTTAGAGCTGGAGGTTCAGACCTTTACTTCTGTGGTCTTTATGTCCCCTAAAGGATTTCAGAGACCGTTATATAAGAGCCGCTGTAGTTGTAAGCGTTCCATTAAAGCACACTTAGGCTCAGCTCTTTCCCCTCTAGTTTTAATGCAGATGGTCAAATGGTTTTTAGAGCGAAGCTGTCCACAGAATGGACTAGGCCTGCAGACACGAAGCGAGTGGATGTCACATGCTGCGAGAGAAACGCAGAGCGTGGAGAGTTTCAGATCTGAGTGCTCAGTCTCCAGGACGACCACACTCTGTTACACACACCTGGCATCCACTTTGTTGTTGTAGCCGTACCTCTGCCGCCCAGCTTTGCTGCTCTTGGTCTAAGTTCATCTCTCTCTGTGTGCCTGTTGCTTATTTCTGGACTGCAGGGGGACATCCTAACTGTCATCAGGCGGGCGGATGAACACTGGATTGAAGCCAAGCTAGGGGACAAAGTTGGAATTTGCCCTTTGCAGTTTACAGAGGTAAGTTCTCTTTAGTTGTCTCTTCTTTCCTCCCTCATTGTTTGAATGTGGCTTTGGCCTTTTCATCGGGATCAGCCTTGACACCTGCCATTTGACACTGGGACTGACCGTGTAGTTCTACAAATTGGACCATAGGCGACGTCCCAGGATGCCATTAAATCCAGGTCACTGCCAGGGCGCTACCTTGATTTCCATTCAAATCATTTTCATCTGTAAATGTCAGTCATACACTTCAAAGTGCTGAGGCAGAGAGCCGATCTGTAAATCCTCGCTGTTTCTGCAGCTGCTCATTAGTGTGTGACTATGTGGCTTACTCATGTTTGCTGTGCTTGCTTAGCTAGCTGACGACCATTTGTTTTTCTCCGTGGTTTGTGCCTCAAGGATGAACATCATCCCTGCCAGGGAAATGTGCTTGCTTCTACAGTGGGTTAATGTGGCGCCTCATTCAGTTCTCTTTCCTCACTTGTCATCGGTTCAGCCATAGTTTCTTTCACTCTTCCCTCTTATTCATCCACTCGTCTCCTGTCCACCCATATCTTCTCCTGAAGCCCCGCCTCAGCGATGCTCTTCATCTTTATTCAACTCTGTTCTCTATGCTTTCATCCTCCTCTTCTCTCCCCTCCTCCTCCTCCTCCTCCTCCTCCCCGAGCCTGCCTCTCCTTGTGTCGTGCAGCCGAGCGTAAAGACACAGTAATGCTTTCTCTTCTTGGGTGGCATAACAGCACATCACTGTGGGGAGTGAAAGCATTAAACCTGCCATGTCTATCTGTCGGCCTGCCTGCCTGTCTGTGCAGCTCCTCTCATAGCACCCGTCAACCCTCCCTGGCTTAGTCGCTGGAACTTATGCTTCTGGCGTGCTGCTTCCCTGCGTGCCTGTCTAACAAGTTGTAGGGGTGAGTTGAGTGGTGAAAAGTGGGTGTGTTTAGACAGCCGTTTTGCTGATCAGCAGGAGCAGAAGTTGATAGGAGCGAGTAGCAGCGAGTTTTGGATGATTTTTCTGCACTGCGGATTGACTTTTCTCTATATGGGGGGTTTTATCCTGATTTTGAAGATGGTTTCAATTTATGTTTTAATCTCTTTCAGCCAAACTCTGTTGCTGCCAAGCTGCTGGAGGGAAAGCCTCAGAAGGGGAGTGACTCAGCAGAATTTCACCTTCGCACTGGGAGCGGGAGCAAAGAAAAGGCCACTGACATTCCTAATAGGACCACCCTTTACGGTGTCCCTCAAGTCCCGGCAAAGACACCCATCATCAATGCTTTACCACTGTCCAGCCAGAGGAAACAGCCTGCCGCCAGCAGCGACAACTTTTATCAGACCAGTAAAGGAGAGACGGCAAAAATCAGCAACTTCAACAGCTTCAACCATCAGGGTCAGTCGCAGCGTCTCTCTGTGCACGCTGCTAACCGTGGCCTCTCTCACCCCTCCAGAGTGAACACTCAGCGAATTAGACGGCACTCTGAAACGACGCAGCGACACCTGTTACAGGTGAGTCCTGTTCAAACACATCTGCCTTTATTATGTTTAAATGTGCCCTTGTAAAGCTCTCAAATCTGAGATATTCTCATATTCTGGATATCTTTGAGCTCATCGGTGTTCCGCTTTGTTTAGTGTTTTTTTTCCTATTTGTTTAAGTGATAACATATGGTTTGCAAAAGCTACGTCGTCTGTGAGATAATTGATGTTTTTATTTGAGTCACTGAGGGATCAAGTGTCCTCAAGGGTTGCAGGGAGGGATCTGTGACGCTAAGCTTCAGGAATAAATGTGAAACAAGCTTCACCCTTGTGTTAGCCGCTACATGAAGAAGTGTCTTTCATTAAAACAATACAGATGTGGAAAAGGGGTTTTAACGTGAAAGGAGGTGACTGCTCCGACCCTTTTGAAAGGTCTTTAATCAAAAGTTCCACAAAAGTAAGCCAGTGTTCCCCTCCTCTGAGATGAGTCGTGATTTTACAAGGTGTGTGCGTGTCCTCTTTTCATCTTCAGTGGATGCAGTTCTTCTTGAAAGGGTGTTAAACACACACGGGTCCAGTTCAAGTACTTTTATAAACTACTAACGGCTTTAAACACAATGCAGCAAAAACAAAAAAAAAGAAAAGAAAAAAGGACTCAACTTTGCTGCAACTAAAAGGAAGATGTTTTACATTCTTGAATATGACCTTTGACCTGGAGAAAAGCCTTTGAGAAGAACTTCAGAACATTTGGTTCTAATGTTATCAGAACTCATTACTTGCTGTCTAGCTTGACATCTGTATTTATTCCATAACAGGATCATGATCAGGAACATTTTCTTTCTCACTATTTGATCTACAGTATGCTAAGTTGAACTTTTGAACACTTTCCCATGGCAAAAACATGTTTGTTTGAAATGCTCTAAAGTGCAATGAAAACACAAAGGCCTTTGCCAGGTTTAATCATATCACTCGTTGCCAACTATCCTGCCTGCTTAGATAATGATTTCCTTTGACTTAGCTCAGATTTAAAGTGCTCTGCTTGCAATAATACATGTCAGTGAATACATCGAAATCCTTTTTAAGAACAAACAGGAAAGCAAGGAAGTTGGCGAAGAATTAGAACTTTAGAACAGGAGCACATTAAAGGAAATGGAAGAGATAAGGCAGGACTAGGTAAAGCTGAGAGGAAATACCAGGGGGAAAAGATGGCGAGGAGCTGGGAGAGAAACAGTGAACAATATGTGTGAACTGCAAAAAGGCAAAACACAGAAACATTAGAAGAAAGTGGAGGAGAAATAAGAAATAGATGTAAAGAGTGGGAGGCTTGGAGAGTCCCTCAGTGTGTCCGCTTATTTCTCTCATGCTGATCATGATGAGTCACTGGTGAAGTTGGTTGCATAAGGGACCCTCTCCCTCTCTCTCTCTCTCTCTCTCTCTCTCTCTCTTTATCTCCTCCCCTCTCCTCTGCCTTCAAACTCCTTCCTCTTCACTAAGCAGGTAACACTCACTTTCACATCAGTGGTCCAGTAAAAGCAGACAAGCCACGCACTTTTTCTTTTTAAAGGAGCCGAGGGTTCTGTTCCTAAAGCAGAGGCTGAGCTCTCCTCTGACCGAGCCAGCATGCATGCTATTCTTAGCGCTGCATCCAATCAGCTCTCACCTCTGGCTCTGCTCAGATGCAGCATCCCACCAACTGTGGATGAAATGATGTGTTTTTGTGTGAATATTGGCAGGCTTATATAAGAGCAACATTTAGGGTGGGAATGATTCAAAAGTGGGAACATCTTCAAATGCTAAATAGAAATATTCAATCACTTATCATCCACTTTAATGACACACCAAAGTGCCTGATAATGCTTTCTTGTTCTTTAGTTATACATATACGGCAGCAACCATTGAACAATGGCTTAAGAAGACTAAAAGCAACTAATAATATTCAAAGATTATGTAAACAGGTTTTGAGTAGCTTTAAAGTGTCCCATATATAACAACAGGGATTTCAGAGTACAGATATTAGATATTATATTTAGATGTAATATCAATTGATATTAGCGATAGGACAGTGGATAGTCAGAAACGGAGGGAGAGAGAAAGTTGGAGAAAGACACGCAGGAAAGGAGCCACAGGTCAGATCTGAACCCATGCCACCTGCTGTTGAGGACTTAGACCTGTGTACATGGGGTGTGTGCAGAGACCTCTGGGTTACCAGAGCCTGGTTATCTTGGCGCCGCCCAATTTCTAATGATCTAGATGAACTGAACACTTGAGGGTGTGCAGGGCGTTTAAGGTAAGCATGAATTGATACTGATGCGCTTTAAAAAAATACATACATGTAATTAAGCCAGATTTTTGTGTGTGTGGGGGGAGGACCTCTTACACTCGTGTACAGTAAGAAGAGGCGTTACATTTCCGATGGTGTTTGGTTTACTTCTAAATGTTTTCTCAGAAACCTGTTTATCTGTAGATAATTATCTGTATAATCCCCCCCCCCCCCCCCCGCAGACTAACTGGCTGCTTTCTATATTTCTGTGTAACCGTGAATTGATCGACCACATTTTGGGAAATGAGCATTACCGTTTTACACATGAATTTATTTGCAATCCCCTATCTAGACTATTTCATCACTCAGTCAGCACTTAAGTTCGGAAGTACAGACTTCCTTAAAGAATACAAATACATTTGACCGGCAATGAACTGATTGATTGCTATATATATATATATATATATATATATATAAAACTGTCAGATAAAATAAAACTTTCTAAAATAAACACTTTATTCTATAATGTGTCTTTAATGTATTTCATTTTGAACGCTTTGAGCCTCTGTTCATAAAGTCCTTACTTTTTATTGTGTCAAACAGAATGTTGCCGTCGGACCTTAAGTCGATCACGAGAGGTCAACCAAAGGTGGACACAAATATTCTTCTAATGAGCTTATTTAGTAAGGAATTCTGTCTGCATGAGTTTGTCATGCATTTACAACTAATCAGGCTTTGTTAGCTACATGACTGATAGGCGTATAAATATACGCACTGCCACTGCTAGGTCACTGCACCTAGCCTTTGCGTGACTGCAGCATAACTGAAGCACTCTCTGTGACTCTGATAAAACTCGAACCAAGAATAGAAAGAGAACACAGAGTAATGACAAGAACTAAATAATTGAATACATGAAATGAACAAGTATCGGCCCCTTTCTTTGTCACATTATAAACTGGGACTTCATCGCCGCTTTTAGCATCAAAGTCATTCAAAACAAGTAGATAAAAAGCGACAGATGACAGTGATGCTTTCCCATTTACTCTTGATGACATGCTGGGATGTCTTCAGGACATTATAGCACAACTTAATCTCGCTTCTCTTCTGCCTCACAGCACCGCCATTGATAAGTGTGACTTTGCTTAGAGCGATTGCTGCATCTTGTTTATGACTCCTTTTGTGCTTCTCTGTTGTACTGTGTTTCTTTGCAGCCTAATGGAGGGGGAGCTGTGGGATCCAGGCACATGTTGTGTATAGGTAACAACAGGCCCACAGGCCAGCTGTAGTAGTTGAGTTGTTGTGCTGTTAAAAGTAGCAAATCTCTGCAGAGATGAAATCGTTGGTTAAGTTATTTTTTATTGTTTTGAAAGAATTGTGGGAGATTTGTTTGATTGTAAAATGATAAGTATATATATAGATCTAAGTAAAGTACACGTTTCACTTTGGTAATTATACATAAATGAGGATTAATTTTCTGTCATTAACAGCTGTGAGACACACCTCTGTGTCACTCCCCTGCGAGTCAGCAGGCTGTGTCAGGCTGACGTGCAGCCTGCTGACTTTAAGCCTGTCAAATTTTGTTTGCTCTCAGATTTTAAAAAGAGAAGGAAAAAAAAAAGACTAAATACTAAAAAAGGCCTGCAAGCAGTTACATGCATTATAATTCTTACTGCATTTTGCATTTGCAGGAAATGTATACGTCATCGTCTTTGTAGGAGTTGGAGCTAAAAATATATCCATCAAAAATCATTTATGATATTCAGGAAACAAAATAAAGGAAAGTCCTGAATAAATGAGCAGTGAAACATAACTAATGCATATTTTATCACACAGAACATGAGAGTTTGCTGAATAATTGATGGGTAACAAAAATAAAGCCAATCATATGTTATGGCTTCAGCAGTCCCAACCTGCCAGCTTGAATAAAACATGTCAGTGAGAGTGTAGAGCAACATGTTAAAGACTCACTGTAACAATCAAACACCAAACAGATACTTTAGCCTGTTCATGTCAGTTTATATTTGATACTATATGAACAAAAACAATATTCATACATCTTTTCTGGCGTTTTTTTAAAACTATGTACCAATACCTTTTAAAAAAACAAAAAAACAATTCACAATCTTTGTTCTGTGCACAAGTACATTCCCTTTAGCTGAAGTTAATGAGGCTTCAGTTTTTGTTTGACCAATCAGCTCAATATCTTGTCTCTGTTTTCCTTCCAAAATCCTCAGGTCAGTCTAGCTCTTGTTCAGACTTAGATATATCAACAATTATGAGACAGATTAACAGTGAATTTCTTCAAGACATTCATGATGACCACAGGAAGAATCCTAAAGACTTTGATGAACGATGAACCTCTGAGCTATTCCTTCTCCCCCATCGAGCGCAACCGTCCTGTCAAACGTTTACGTTCTTCACTGTTTTGGTTCATTGGTTGAATGAATCAGCCTTAGCTGCACTTTTTATTTTAAAGTGGTCAGCAAATGGTATTGACCCATGGAACAGGTGTAATCAGCTGGGATTGTTAAATATCTAAAAGGATTTTTATGGATTTATTCAGAAGGAAATATGTACATGGATCTTTGTGACTGTGGGATAAAATGTTATCAATGTTACACCTGTCAAAAGTGACATGGCCAGAGACATTTTTCAAATAACGACGTGAATGTCAGTCCATCATTTTAAAGGCTCTGCAGTGTGGGTGTGGATGACTTCAACATTTATGCAATAAAAACGGTGCCAGCATGGCTGTAGGCTCTTGTTTTTATACAGTGCTCTTTAATAATGAGCAATGAATCACACACTGATTTCCATATGATGATCATTTTGAGTCCATCTTATTTCAGAGTGAGAAGAAGATGACCAGTGAGACCCCGCCCACCATCTCCATGGCCCTGGTAAACCCCCAAACGTCCTCTGCCTCTGCAGACAGCAAAAACTCCTCCACACAGCAGCTCTCCATCAGTGTGTGAGTCACCCTATTAGCAGTATACCAATAATTTGATGCTGTCAGATACGTGAGAAAGCAACAAGAACCACTCAAGTACCCTTAAAGTAAAATCTGCAATTATAAAGTTTGAAAATAACATAAACCTACCCTCTGTGTGACTCAGGTGTGCCGTCTTGTACTCCTACAAACCACGACAGCCTGAGGAGCTGGAGCTGAGGAAAGGCGAGATGGTGGGAGTGTATGGAAAGTTCAAAGAAGGCTGGCTGCGTGGGTTGTCACTTAGAACTGGTAAAGTAGGCATCCTGCCCAGCAACTACATCTCGCCTGTGCTCAGGTGAGAGGCCATGATCCCTGACTGCATAGAGTGGGAGGGAATGACCTTGTGATTTAGTGTGGGCAGATTCACATGCCATCAAGCATACATTTAGATAGTTTAAGTATTATACTAATCCTTGTGCTAATTTAGTTTAAACTTGTTTGTTTTATGAAGTTAACGCAGGAGCGTCAGTTTGTGCTGAAGTGTGTCATTGCCTCACTGCAGAACCTCGGCCAGACTCTTGGATAACAAAGCAGCTAGTTCTTCCTCACAGTACAACACAGCCGCTGGAAAGAAACCCACAGCTGCCAAGAATCCTGCTGTGGTCCTTGCTCTTGATAGGGTCAACACAGGTGGAACGACATACTCAGCAGGGCAGGTCCCATCTGTGTCAAATGGAGCACAGCATACAATGCCATCCACTGGTGCTGGAAAACCATTTCTTTACGGGGGCACACAAGGCTGGGAGACAGTGAGGCGAATATTCAACCCTCATAGAGGTAAGAGTTTCACAACCACTTCTGTTATATCACTTCTTCATTGATTCTGATTTGCAGTGCTGTTCAAGAATTCCTTTAAAACATTTTTTTCAGGATCAAACCATTTCTCCCAAACATCCAATATGAACGTTCCGTCCAACTCGCACCACTTTGCACAAGTTCAGGCGTCCGGCTACTCACCTGCCCTGCAAAGGAAGAAAAGCAGCAGGCTCCTTTCCAAATCCAGCAGACCGCTGGGCTGGATGACTGAGCCAGCAGCGCCCTCTGCTGCTGTAGGTTTTAAGGACAGGGAATTTATTGCTTCACATGAGGCAGCGTTTCAGTATGACAGGCATCCATCCAACAGGCCTCATTCAATACTAGTCAGACCTGACTCACACAAGAACAATACAGACAAGGTAAATTTACATGATGAAGAGACCTTAGATTGCTTTTATCTCAAGTTCGACATGCTGTGAACATTCCTAATCCATACCTGTCAATTCTATTTGATATTTTATTTCCCTAGCCGGCAAAGTCAGTGCGGTTCCTCGCAGATGAAGACTCCCCTCTTCTAAGACCTCGGACCTCCTCCTGGTCATCGGGAAGTCAGGTCCCCTCCAACGTCCGTCCTGGACCCCCTCTGTTAGAGGTTTGGGCCCCATCGCTCACCCTGGGAAGAGATGGACCAGGCATTATTCTCAAAGAAGGAAAGGTTCCTATTTTTCGGCAAGGACTTGAAACAACCATGCCAGATGTGAATTCGAACCAACAGAAATCGACACCCTTACAGCCGTCCCTATCTGCTGTGTCAGCTCAGTTCAGCCCTAGCAGGTACGTTTAATTTGTGGTTGTCCATCAAAAAGTTTGATTGATTATGAGACAGATGTGTGTTTTTTTTAATTTTTTTATTATAAATGCTCAAAAACCTCAAAGACTAACAACAACCTCTATCATCTTTCCTTTTTAATTCCAGACACAGAGTGACCACAACATATTTTGCCCAGACAGACTCGGAGCTCAGTCTGCTTCAAGGAGATTTGGTCCTCGTCCACAGACCTCGACCTGATGGACGGATTCTGGTTACTCAAGAGAGCAGTGGGCAGACAGGCTTATTCCACTGCAGTGTTCTTCAGGCCCTGGAGAGGCTCAGTTGACTGTGTAATAATGTTGTAGTACTGTATTCTATCTTCTGTATGGTCATACTGCCAAATGACTTGACTGACCTGCTGAACAACAAGACGTGTAGAGGTCCAAAGGTTATTAATACCAAATGACAATCTTATGAAGGAGGTGTTTTTTTTTTAAATGTTCTGACTGCATATGAGAGATTGATTAATTCTACAGAGATATATTGTGTACTTCCAACATGTGCATGTTTGTTACACATGTACTAATATGAGATTTGCACAAAAACCCATCTAATGACTGTTCCTTGTTGAATACCCATGTTACACACATTGGATAGTGCCTTTGTCAAAACCCACAAAGAAAACAAACTATATTTAAATATATTCAGAGACATTATATAGTAAAGTATATGTACTGATTACTTGCTAATAAACTCTACTTCCAGAGCAATGGTAGTGTGGTGTCTTAGTACATTTAAAAGTTCAACTGCAAACTAAGGTAAGAGTAAATTAAGCAATTATGTCAACGCTGCCTTATTAAACTGCCTTTGTTTTGAGTCACTGCACAATCCACATGCCATACTTTTCTCTGTAACCTGTGGCAACAACATGGTTTTGATTACCACACACACACACAGATGATCTGAGAACTGTTTTTCTTTATTTCTCTCAGTAAATTTAATTTAATAATATAAGGATCTTTTGAATTTGTTTCTGAAATAGTTTTGATCATAACTGAATAAGTATCATGTAAAAAATGGAAACAATAAACCTGTCTCTGATCCCTGTAGAAAAAGTTAAGACAATCTTCTTAAACATTGGCACAAATGAAGTGTAGTGTGAGGGACCCTGGATCTTTTTCCAGAAGGTAAAAAAGCTATTGCTGCCTTATAGTCCAAAGTACATGAGCCCAAGTTATTAGAGTAGTGTCTCTGCAATGTGCCTTTTAAAGTATGTGCCATATGAACATACAGTAAACTTGGGTCAGGCTTTGTTCTAGCAAAGGAATGTCATACACAATGCACAACGCAAAAAAACAAAAAGGGGCTCAGCAACAAACCCCCCAAGCAGGTTCATCATGGCCAACAAATGCGTAAAGTTATTACATTGCAATGAATCGCCTACACAAACGTATGTGGTTACTAAACATATACCATATAATCCCCTTATCCTCGGATATATAAATTATGAGATAATAATGTAATTTAGCACATTGCAGCAATATTTGCAAACAACTGGGTCCCCACCACCACCACTTTCCACTGCAGCGCATGCGCAGTCGGACAGACCTGACAGCAAGTGAGCTTTTGATGTAATGGGCACTGAGCTGGCATTTAAATTATCCGGATAATCTCGAGGCGTATACACAAAGCCAAACGTTTAACTGTCATTATATTGATACTATAATCGCCTTTCTGCGTTGTCAATATGCCGGTAAGTAGCCTCGCCAGTTTGCATTGTTTTGTAAGAAAGGGTTCCTCCCTTCCTCCGACCTCACTGGTGTGATGCTAACCGGTTAGCACTGTTAGCTTAACAGTTGGCGTTTGTGTACGATAAACAAAGACGTGTTAAGTCCTCCATAATGGGATTTTTCAATTTACCACGAATCATGATGTATTGACAGTGTGGCACTTTGACCGTAAACGTTAAAATAAAGTATTGTTAGTCTATTTCGTCTGTAAACTAACGTTATCGCCAACGGTAATAACGTTAGCGTATGCCTGCCTAGCAACCCTGGCGATGACGTCACAAGCGTGTAATTAAATCGAGTCACTAAACAACAAGCTTTGCTTGCATTAATACATATTAAATACTATTTCCTTACCCGCGAGATGTGTCCTTGTTCTCACGTTTACAAATTATTATATGGTCCTTTTTTTCAGAGTAATAAGCTTGAAAAAGCTTACAAGCAGGAGGTCAATGATAACGTTAAGGTGGTGGTGAGATGTCGGCCTCTGAATCAGAAAGAGAAGATGATGGGCCACAAACAGGCCGTGATTGTGGACGAGATCCGTGGGACCATCACAGTGAACAAGCTGGAGACTCCCCAGGATCCCCCTAAGACCTTCACATTTGACACAGTGTTTGGACCAGACAGCAAACAGCTGGATGTCTACAATCTCACAGCCCGCCCCATCATCGACTCAGTTTTAGAAGGATACAATGGTAAAGTGTGTGTGCATTTTCATCATATAAACAACATCTGTATGTTGGAGTAGTAACTGGACCATCTGACCTAATCTTGTTAACACTCAGACATGCACATTATACGCTTTTAAAATACATTTCTTTTTTTGTTGCATGAACTTTGATATCAAATTCAATTGTTTTATTCTGTCCCTTTTTTTTAGTTTAATATTCTACACTGGCATTGGTGGGTGGTGAGTTTATGCTCTGCTCTGCTCTCCATTTCAGGAACCATTTTTGCATATGGGCAAACTGGCACAGGAAAAACCTTCACCATGGAGGGTATGAGGGCCGTGCCAGAACTCAGAGGAATAATCCCAAACTCCTTTGCTCATGTTTTTGGTCACATTGCCAAGGCAGAGGGTGATACAAGGTGAGGAAGTGATCAATTAAATGTTCAGCCAGACAAACAAACATCTGTGCCACATTTAAAAAAAACAAAACAAAAAAAACCTTCTCATTTAAGCCTTATGAAGTCCACCTTACAATTACAAATGTTGACATTAGAGTACAAACAGTGAAACTGCTGGTTGTGTGTTTATGTTTCCCACTTGTTCCCATTTGCTCACTCAGGGAAGACTAAGTAATTTCTTACACACTTCACCACAGTTACAGCAGAACTGTCATCAGTTAACAGTCTTCATTTAACATGAATATTGTCAGAATTTATTCAGAATGGATGGTAGGTCTTTTCTTTAACACAGTGAAGTGAACATTCAGCTAGTCTTAGATAGTGTTGTAAAGACTGCCAAACTCAAACTTCCTATAATCTTTAGTTGATGGATCTTATGCTTCAGTATAAAATACAAAACAATCAGACTCATAATGAAAAACAAATGTTTATCCATTCAGTTGATTCTGCATGTAAAGCCCAATGCTTTTAAATGCGATAACATTTCTTTGAGGGGTTATGGTTAGGAAGTGTAGGCTGTGATTAGGCTGCCTTCATGAGGCAGTTGGTTTCTCACTGAGTTCTTGCTAGCAGATTAAACGGCTCAGTCCTCTTGTAAAGGGGCACAAGTGATGTGAGGGATCGATTAATTTAACTTTAAATACACATTTTACTTGCACAGGTTTTTGGTTCGTGTTTCATATATGGAAATTTACAATGAGGAAGTGCGGGACCTGTTGGGAAAGGACCAATTGCAGCGTCTGGAGGTAAACCAATGTTTAAATGTATTGTTACAACCTGGAGTTCTGTAATTAACTAAAATACTTTATGGGAGATCAGCAATAGAGTATTATTTTATTTTTATTTTTTTTATGACGAAAACATTTGCAGAAGATGGTGTAACAGATTTTCATTTCCATGATGATGAAGTTCTGTTTCCCCATCGCAGGTGAAAGAAAGGCCAGATGTTGGAGTTTATGTCAAAGACCTCTCTGGTTACGTAGTGAACAATGCTGACGACATGGACAGGATCATGACACTGGGGCACAAGAATCGTAAGTAGAACAATCAATATCACATCAGTGCTAACACCATATATATCATTTAAGAGAAGCTCCTTCTTTGCAGATAAGGAAACATGAGGGAACTTAAGCAACCTTGCAGTCTTGCATTGTGTATAACGTTGTGTGGATCACAAAATGAAATCAGTTCTGTTTTATGAAAATAAAATGTGTGTAAGCATTAAGCTAAAGGCGTGTTTATAAAAGTATAAAGTAACATACAGTGAACAGCTTAGTAGAGATTGTATCAAATTGCAAAGCTTATAGGATCTAAAATCTAAGTGTTTTGCTTCGTGTTTATGTCAACAGAAATAAACAATTCACTTATTTGGTCTTTCAAATCCTTTTTTGTTTAGGGTCTGTTGGTGCCACAAACATGAATGAACACAGCTCCCGTTCACATGCTATTTTCAGCATCACGATCGAGTGCAGTGAGAAGGGTGTGGATGGAAACCAGCATGTGCGAATGGGAAAACTTCACCTGGTTGATCTTGCGGTAAGGTATCCCAGTCTGAAGGGCTGTACTCGCAAAGAGTAGCTCCAAGTGGTGCACTTCTAAGAACAATCTTAGAACGCTGATGTCACCAAAGAATTTCCCCTTAAAGTCACAACTAGATCCTGTTAAAGATAAAAGGAAGTGCACAGTACACGTCACACAACTACCAGCATGTGAAGAGGCCGCTGTGGGCATGTACATCGTTTTGTAACAGAGACATTCATAACTCACGTAATGTCTGACTGTATTCTATGATTAAGTCGTGTGATTTCAGTGTCTTTATATGCCCATTACCACCTAGAGAGCATTTTTTTCCTCTCCTTTTTTGACCGACCAAACAGCTTCTGAAAGAATATGTCATTCCGAGCAATGACATCAGCCACGTCTCCTCACTAAAATAAAACGTTTTAGTGCCATCCTCTCTCAGAGCTGCTCTGGGAATGTTCTTAAATCACTCCTCAGCTCGGACTCCGTGCTGGAATTTTTTCCGATTAAATTAGGGACCTCTCTGAGATTATTGTGGTGTTTTGTGAATAAAGGTCAGAATAAAGGTCAGAAACTGTGGATATTTCCTATATTTACCACCTCTCATGATCTGCCTCCCTACAGGGCTCAGAGAGACAGGGCAAGACGGGAGCCACAGGTCAGCGTTTAAAGGAGGCAACAAAGATCAACCTCTCGCTCTCCACACTGGGTAACGTCATATCTGCCTTGGTGGATGGCAAGAGCACTCATGTGCCCTACAGGAATTCTAAACTGACTCGTCTGCTGCAAGATTCCCTTGGAGGAAACTCCAAGACCATGATGGTAGAGTAAAAAGAAAAAGTTGTCCATGACTTGCACCACAGACTTTTTATTCTGCTTTTTCCCCCTTTTGCAATAAAGGTGCATGAACCTGTGAATGACATGCACCTGCCATAGAGTGAGCAGTACTTTTCCACATGCCTTTTTTTATGAACATACTTCTCCCCAATAGTGTGCCAACATCGGCCCTGCGGACTACAACTATGATGAGACCATCAGCACCCTGCGCTATGCGAATAGGGCCAAAAACATCAAGAACAAAGCCAGGATCAATGAGGATCCTAAGGATGCTCTGTTGCGCCAGTTTCAGAAGGAGATCGAGGAGCTTAAGAAGAAACTGGTTGAAGGTGACGAGCCAAATTGCAAAAGAAAATATATACTGTATTCTATATTGTAATGACAAAAAGTCTTGTCTTGAAGATTATTGTCATTGGAATGTTGTTGTTTTTTTGTCTATTTAAAAATCTGTTTTGTGTGTTTTTAGGTGAAGAGATCTCTGGCTCAGAGGGCAGCGGATCAGATGAGATGGATGAAGGTGAAGAAGAAGGAGGGGAGGCAGGAGAAGGTCGTAGGAGAAGAAGAGGTAAGCACTCTATGAACTGCTTATTAACTACACACAGAACATTCTGCTGATTTAGCCTTTATAACCTTTGTGGTTATAGTACAAAACAGAAATTGCTGATTCTGTGAAGCGATGGATGAACATCCGCTTAATGTTTGCTTGTCTGGTTTGATTTCTTATCAGAGTGTTAATTATGAGTCAGCATATATTCTTGATGCTGAACAAGCAGATCGTTCGTTAAAGTAGTCACTAGTAATGCTCCCTTCTTTGCTGGTTGTCTATCTATAACTCGGTTGTTACTCAGGACTTTCCCTCGACTTCTCACCTTTTACTTGTAATGTTCACTTAGGTTATTTAGGTCAAACTGTATTGCATTTTGCAATTGCATTACCGGCAGTGATGTCACTTTCTCTGGCATTTTGATATTGGTGTCTCATTGTGCGATTATTACGTCCCTCTGAAATAATAATAACCTAACAGTTCCTCTCCTGTCTGTACGGTTCTGTTTCTGCAGTTTGCATGCTTTTATCCTCCATGATCCAACATCAAGAAACGATGTTAGGCTTTAAGCTAACCAGCGGCTCATAGCCAGTAGGGATGGGTATGGTTAGAATTGTTGATACCATTTCTGCTTTTTAATAACAGTTCTAATCACTGATAATAAATTGTATTTGTAGCGCACCTTACATTTAGAAACACTACTCATTCTGGTTCTCGTACTTGGTACTGAGTTGAAATCATTTCTGTCAGATGACCTCATTATGCTCCTGACTCTCTGAAGAGACTGCCGACCCTTTTGTTATCTCTTTTTTTTAACTGACACATCATCGAGGGTAAAGGAAGGAAGTCCTGTTTCTGCTTAGGCTCTCATTGGCTATAGAAGAACAGTGAATGGAAGGTTGTGATTGGTCAAATAAAGTCTGTCAGAGTGGGAAAGTGCAGAGGACTGTGGAGGGAAAATGTAAATCAATCTGTGGATCTTTTTGGTTGTGGTGTGTTTGGATTCATATTTTACTGAATTTGGATCATTGAGACAATTTTTATTTATTGACAATACTGGCACCCTGCGCTGGAATCACAAGAATCATACAGCAAACATTGTGCACAGAATATAGAGCAGTTGTTTAATTGATGACAGTTTTTTTTTTTTGTCTCTTTTCTCGTCACTTTACTGATGACAATTTGATGTCAAAACTGAAACGTGTCCTTCTGTTGTCTGTCCTTGTGTTGTTCCACTCTGTAGAGTCAGAAGACTTTCCAGCTCCTTCTGTAATTTGTTGCTCTTTGTCTCTCTTTCCTCCTCCCGGTGCAAACGCCGTCTGTGTTGCATTCAATACACCTTTTATAACAAGAAGACGGAGGTTGGTGTTTGAATATACTGACAATAGTCTGACTGCCCTTTAGCTGTGCTTGTAGAAATGATTCAGATGTGTTTCAGTAGCTATTTCACCAACTCTCACTAACCCCCAAAACAGGTTCATTATTGCTGAACATGATCTGCACTCATGGGTTCCATGTTTGGGTCTTCATATTCTCCATGTCATTTCAGAGAGTTCTGTAGGTATTATTATTTTTCAAATGTGCTTGTGTTTTGACTCGGGGAATCCTCGCTAACTAACAAAAAAACACGAGGAAACAAAGTTAGGTGAACAGTGATTCATCGTCCTCCTGACACAAAGTGACCAAACGAATGAACAAAGAAACGTGGCGGGCCGGTTGGGAAATCGAGAGATGGGGGTTCCCCCTTGCTCCGCAGCAACGCCACCTTCTCCTTTTATGCACTGCATGGGGAGTCCTCACTGCGCCGGATCCAGCCAATCAGCTCCTTCGTCCTGCACACCTATACAGGAGCAGGAAACGACGCACGCACAACACAACATACAAAACTAAAATTGGACATTTCTGAAGAAATTTCAGTGTGAGAGCTGCAGCAGCACACGCTGGACCAGGAGTCTGCGAGTCAGTGAGCAGCTTATGTGTTGTACTCGGGAATTGAACCCAGTATCTTCGAGTTAGGTGGACTTGCCATCGGCCTAAGCCTTTGCGCCACAGTAAAGACATAGTAAAGCGTTTATCGTCGTCACGGCCACAACGTTTAACCGATCAGTAAATTTGACTTATGGGTTCTGGAGTATCTCAGCAATGGCTGTACCAATTTTGGTATGCTTTGAGTAAATGCACGATGAGTTACAGTAGTTAATTGATTATGCATGTTTTGGAAAATATAGAGTGACGAAGTTCTGAATTGACCATAGGTTGCAGCTCGGCAAACGATCAGTAGCATCCAAGCAACGCGCTGTGCGAATATGTTTTTCGTACTGCTAATTGTTAGCGACATATTAGCATTGACAGCAAAACGCTTACTATTTCACCACATGGTGGTGAAAACCGTTTAGGAGGAGATACAAACCAAAAAACGGCGAAATAATAATAATAAGATAGAAAAATAAAGATCGAAGATAACATAAGTGTGAGAGCTGCAAATAAAGAGCGAAGATAACATAAGTGTGAGAGCTGCAGCTCTTGCACTAAATAAAGAGTGAAGATAACATAAGTGTGAGAGCTGCAGCTCTCACACTAATCAGGACACACAGTCGTGACAGCTTCACTAACTCATTATTTAATACTCTGCATTAGCAAGTCATAGTTTCAGTAACTTCATCACTGGCATCGTCATCAATGAAGTTAAAAAAAGAAGAGTTGTGTACTACAGATTATGAACTGATTCTGCACATACTGCCAATGGACTCAACTTTATTACTTGCATTCTATTCTATGAAATGAAAATAGTTTGGCAGGGAAAGGACTCATGGATCACAGCCTGGAAGTCAAGCATGTGGTTCCCTGTGTTTCTCTTTAAAGGAAGGAAGAAGGTTTCTCCAGACAAGATGGTGGAAATGCAGGCGAAGATCGAAGAGGAAAGAAAGGCTTTGGAAGCCAAGCTGGACATGGAGGAGGAGGAGAGGAACAAGGCAAGAGCAGAGCTGGAGAAGAGAGAGAAGGACCTTTTGAAAGCCCAGTGAGTGCATTAAATCCAAACATCTCCCCCTTTTCAAAACGACATTTGCAAAGTTTTAACACTTGTTCCTACTCTGAACTCCAAGGCAGGAACATCACCTTCTGCTGGACAAGTTGTCGGCCTTGGAGAAAAAGGTGATCGTGGGGGGTGTGGACCTCTTGGCTAAGGCAGAGGAGCAGGAGAAGCTTTTGCAAGAGTCCAACAGTGAACTGGAAGAACGTCGCCGGAGGGCAGAGCAGCTGCGGAAGGAGCTAGAGGAGAAAGAGGTAAGAGGGCAAACCAAATCTCAACAAGAAGATTCTTTCAAAATCTCACTTCCAGGTACTTCACAGAGTTGATCGGACAATGTGAAATAGTCTTTCCATCATGCTGTTATCAGGATGACATTGAATGATGATTATATGGATGTGTGCATTAGTTACATCATATGTAGCAACTTTTACACAGCCAGTGTCAGACGGGACTACATGGCCTCGTCAGGTCGGCTACATGTTGTTTATGACAATACTTCCTGAGGTTCACCAGATGTTAGGATAGAGAGTGCGTTGTTTGTCTTCCACTGAATGGGGATAGATTCACTTGGACTTCCATGTTGAGAATAAGTCATTTAACTTGATTTATAACACAAAATAAAGACTCAATATGACAGCAGTAACGTAAATATAGAAGCCTCAAGTCATGGGCTATGTCTGTTGTTTAATGTTTAGTAACGTCCTTCTCAATGTTGGCCTGATAAAGTCTGAATCATTGTCTACAAACTTTAAACTTTATTTTCCGATGACAGACTCTTACTTTCTTAGTGTTGGCTTTTGCCGGAGAAAAACCACAGGACCCACTTCCTTTCTATGTATTGTAACATAATGCATTTACACGTCACTATCAAAAACAGTTTCCCTTTCTGCTGACAAAGAAAATGTTTTCTTCGACCATACACTCCAGCTTTCCAGCCTTTGAAAGGAGCTCACTCTGCATCCTCACCTCTCTCTCTCTCTCTAAACAGCAAGAACGTCTCGACATAGAGGAGAAGTACACTAGCCTTCAGGAGGAGGCTCAAGGAAAGACAAAGAAACTGAAGAAAGTTTGGACCATGCTGATGGCTGCCAAATCAGAAGTAAGCAAAACGTAAAAGATGAAGAGTGAGAGTTCAGACATTGAGCGGTCCCTATGAGCGTGCAGTACTGAAAATCATACAGCGTAAAGTGTAAAGATAGTTGGCAATAAACTCCAATTCGGATTATTATTTATTTATTTTTAATCAGAGCCTAAATTGATAAGCTGTAAAACTCCATCCATGGTTGTACCTCCTCATTGTTTCACTAAATCCGACCGATTCATGTGGTTGTGATGTGTCTTGTTTGTCAGATGGCAGATCTGCAACAAGAGCATCACAGAGAGATCGAGGGCCTCCTGGAGAACATCCGCCAACTGAGTCGTGAGCTGCGCCTCCAAATGCTCATCATAGACAATTTTATTCCCCAAGAATACCAGGTGAGTACAGGAGTGAACGTGACGATCAGATTTCTTTTATCCCTGGAATCTGTGCACAAAAGAAATGGACTTTTGATTAATGACAAAAGTTAAAAATAATACAATCAATGTTAACCTTCTTCTTGATGCTATCAAATAGCTATGAAACACTCTGCTGCTGCAGGCAGATTTACTATCAATAACAAAGTAGTTAATTTGAAGATGGGGACATTTGTTTTGCAGCATGAGCAGACAGAAGGACAACATCCCCATAACACGTCAACGTGAATAAAATTTGAAAATCAGACAACACAAAATATAAAACCAAATAAGATAAAAGAGTGTAATAAAATACGAGAGCTTATACCAAGATGGGAAACTAAATTATTAAAGTGCAAAGTGGAGGTGCGTAAATGTGCAAAAAGAGCAACCAAAGGGCTAATTGTTGTTGAACGTGAGTATAAATGAGACCTGGAGTCTGTTGGTCTCCCTCACAGGAGCTCTAACATGATGACCTGATTGTCAAAGGTCAAACTCACTGTGAAGTACAGCCTTGGCTTTCCTCAGGACCTGCTGCTTATACAAAGTCACAAAGCCCAAACTGACTCTGAGATTCTGCTGCTTGTTTTGACGAGCCTCCGACGTCTCCATACCATGCAGCGAGACAAACATGTACAAACAGATTCAATAACTCCAAGAAAAGAGGGCCATCATCAGGAGTTTCAAAACACAACCTGTTGTCAAGAACAACACCCAGACATGTTAATATCATGTCAATATCAGCTGATTTAAATACAGCTGGTATATGGCTTGGTGGGGACTCTAAAGTCAATGATCATGTCTTTTGTTTTGCTCCTAGTTTTAATATCTTCTGTCTTTTTTATGTTTAGGAGATGATCGAGAATTATGTACACTGGAATGAAGACATTGGAGAGTGGCAGCTGGTGAGCTCAGCGTGCATAAATCATGCACACGCTTACTGTTTGTGACGACACTGACACCAGCTCAAAGGGTAAAACTCAGTCCAGGGCTTCTTCTCAGTGCTGTTGTTTATATCTCCATTCTTTCAGAAATGTGTGGCGTACACTGGAAACAACATGAGAAAACAGACCCCAGCCCCTGATAAAAAAGAAAAAGACGTGAGTTCCGCGGTGACATTTGATGCTTTTCTGTCTTATAAAATGTCTCGTTGACCTTACTCCTCTTCTCTGCCTGCCTCCTTTAGCCATTTGAAGTGGACCTGTCTCATGTGTATCTGGCCTACACAGAGGAGAGCATGCGTCAGTCTTTGATGAAACTAGAGAGACCCAGAACCTCTAAAAGTTCAAAGAGTGGAAGACCCAAGACTGGGCGCAGGTAATCTACATTCTGCACAGATAACAGACACCCTGAAAGGCCACATCCTCTTGCGCAATAAACCAACCTCCACCCTCCACCCCCTTCATACAGTTTCTTAAAGCTCGATCCTCCCTCAAGTCCCGACTTATATTCATCGTTTTAAAAACCTGATTCTGATCAAATAGCTTTCATTCTCACAGATATATTTACACATCACATGATACACTTGAACTATGAACTCTCCATTAACAATCACAAATACTTGACAGACTTGCATGGATTTGTTCAACATAAATCTGCACACGACAATGCCGCGCCCTTTTTTAGTTCAGGTCATTCAGTGTCTGTACCAATCAGAGGTCGGATAAATGCCACACCAGCACTTAATCTGCTCAATTTAATAGAGCTGTTTCAAATAGCTAGTGACAACAAAAGCAGAGTTTATAAAGAAAATAGATTGTCAGAACTATAACTGGGGGGATTTAGTTAGAGTGTACAAATCCTGGCAAACAGTGCTCCAAGTAGCATTGCTGCAGTCTGACAGAGATATATTAGCAACGCATAGCATCAGGTTTTTTTTTTTTATCTGACTAAGAGAAGCACAATAATAGATTGATTTTGATGACCATTTCTCTTATACTGAGTCCTTATTCCTAATTCAGTAAAGGAAGGGTCTATTGGAAATCATTTTCTCTCCTGACAGAAGAGTGAGAAGGCGACCTTCTTTGGTGTGATGTCACTCCTGTAAGCAGGGTTCACATTAGCTGGTCTTTACCTGCTTTTAGCCGGTATCTCTAGCCAACTGTCTGGCAGGTACAGATTTCCACAGACAAATTGTCAGGCTGAGACATATGCCAAACATTAGTAATGGCATATTTGTTTTTCCTTTTTGTCTGTCTGATCTGTTGAAGATCTCTAATCGTGATCAGGAGGCTGCACTAACCTCATGTAAGCTGATGAAGTGTGCCACTCGTTTTCTGACTTCTCATGTTAAAGATGGACCTTCTTGTGCTGTCGTTTAGAGATTCACCTTTCAATACAAAGCTTCCTGTCTGAGTACAGCAAACAAGGGCAGCTCGGAAAAACAAACAAACAAACAACAACAACCCTGTATCGTCGAAGGTAATGGCTTCATTCCAGACCGTCTCCACATGTAGGTGAAGTGTGGAGTCAGAGTGGTGCAGTACACAGCACTGAGAGGACGATTAGGATTTTGAATTCTTGCATGTTATGTTAGCATTTTTTTCCTTGAAATACATTCATTTTTATGTACAGTATGTAATATAAAAAGGTATCCACAGTGCAGGTCATGGTTATGCTTTGATTCTGTGGAGATCCATGGTGCATGTGTAGGCTGAGACAAAAACATTACAACACAACCTGGTTTGTAGCCGTGGCTCATCATGTGACTGGGAGATGGTGGATTTCTCTCAGCGGTCAGTGTTCAGGGGAACACTGACCGATTGGATCTATCCCAAGCTAGCGTACTGTGGTTACATTATTAACCCTTTCAGCTGAATAAATTCAACATCACTCACTAGGGGAACAGTCTATCCCCCGTACCACTGCAACCTGTGGTCCAATGAAGTTTTTATCAGTAAATCACTGAAACTGCATCAAATGATGCGATGAGTAAACGGAAAAGTAACTGGTGGTTCATCATAAGTCTATTAATAGATAATATGATGCATAAACTAGATAGTATTTGCTCTTATCAAGCTGTATGGTTATTCTGAGAAATACTCAGAGCTCCCTGAAAGTGTTTATCGTGTAAACTTTATCGTGTGCCTATCTCCACACAGGAAAAGGTCTGCAAAGCCTGACGCTGTGATCGAATCCCTTCTGCAATGAAGACGGCAAAGACGAGTGCTTGGCTTCTCTGCATATTTCATGTTACTTTAATCAAAACAACGTTCATTATTCAAGTCTTAAGAATATAATGTTGAACATAACTTAAAAGATGATACACTGTATAGCCTCTATGGTTTGAAATGTGAAGCAGCAGCACCCATGAAAGGACTAAGGACTCTTGGCTAAGGCGACCTGTTGTTTGTATTATAATCTAACATTTATGTTTCTTCGGCACAATCAGGTGGTAAAAGCCTTTGTTTAGATGAAGCCACTTTTTACCTGAGCACCTTTAGCATTAAGGAGGAAGTGACCACAGGAAACACCATAGCTTTTAAATATGACCATCAGGAAACAGAAAGGAGAAGACCTGAGCTAGAAACTGAATTCATATCTGTTGCAATTTGTTGAGTGTTTTTAACACGACAGGCTTCAACCTATAGGATGTTTCCAATACAAAAACTCTTTAACACTGAGGGAAACACAACACTAATGTTTTCACACAAGAAGGAGAGGGGCTGTATTACGTATCACCAATGTAGTGAAATGTGACTTCTTATTATTAGCTTCTGCTTCTAAGTCAAAGGCACAGGGGCATGCATGCTTACCCAGCTCTACCAGTGCCATTTGCTCATCAAAGAAAGTCTTTGAATTTATTTTCACTGTAGAACACTTTTTGTTACATTGAAATACTCTACATACTGTATGTCTCAGTATAATGCACCAGTAGGAGGTCTCTGTGGTTTGTCTTTAACGCTGTTCTGTAGTGGAGGCAACTGATTATGATTTTGTAACATATGTTTCATGTTTACATTCACCGAACCCCTGGATATTTTATTTATTAAATTATTTTTTACGTTTGATCTGATTTTTCTCTTTCATCTTGGGGATGTTTCTAGTTGGTAATTGGCGCTCTGAAAACATCTCATTTTGGGATGTAGCAGCCATAAACAGCTTATCTAATTGTCTATGGTTCAGCTGCAGAATCAGTGTAATCCAAGAAGGCAAATGGTGTCTCGGAAGACGCCTCATGTTCTGAAGTCTTCAGTTTAAAACAGCTGTTTGACTTCAATGGTAGGAGTTATTGATGATTCAAACTTAAATTAGACACGATAGGAAAGAAAAGGGACTTTGAGCCAAAATGACAATCACATTATGATTTATTGACAGATAAATAGCAATATTACAGAATACGGTATATAAGAAAATTCTTCCTTCAACAATAAATAAAAATAATTTATGTTAGTTACACTAGCTGCCGAAATAATTCTTATGATCACTTGTAAGAATTCATGGGATCACTTGTTCTGAGTAATTTTTAGCACATAAGGCAAGGTCCGTCAGGAATTTTCTCATGGGAATTGTGTGGTGTGTCTTCAAGGAACAGGTCTGAAATGGAAAAAAATAAATATGTCAGTTTAAATTGTTAGTGCACAAAAACCAATCTGCACACAAACGTGTCAGATTTGTGAGCTTTTCAAATAAACACTTAGAATAAAGGATGTGTAGAGTCAATGTATATCTGTCTAAATTGAGTTTCACTCAGAATTCCTCTTTACCTTGTTGTTGAATTTGTTGTTGAATCGTTCCACCATTTGGGTGAGATTCTTCAAAGTTGTTTGTTTCAGAGTCTTTTCAGTCAAGCAGAAGACGTGCAAGTCCTGTGAAGACAACACAATTAGTAACTGTTTCCAACAAACTCAACTAGTCTAGAATATTTTTAAAAAGTAAGAAAGGATGTCTACGTCCAGCGAAATATCAAACCTCATTGTGTACGGTAATTATAAAATGTTTGCAACATACCCAACATACTTCGCTTGTGTCTGGCCAACGTACGCTCTCATTCTTCAATGACAAGATAAAAATGTCCAGATGTCAAAACGTTGTCAATCAAGCTAAACCACGTCATTTTTTGTAGTTTTCTTACCTTAATAGAGTTGTCTCCCATCTTCTTTCTTGCTTCATGCACTATCTGTTGCAGAAGGGGTTTCCAAAGTTTGTCCGGTTGTGGTGCTGTGTAGATCATTGAAAGCATCATCGCTGAAAGAATTAGAAAAGTGAAATTCTTCATGTCTTCAAGAGAGACCGAGTGCCAGCACTGTAAAGTTGAGCAGGAAAATCTAACTTCTATGAATACTGTCTCGTATACCTGATGCTTCTTATATTGTCATCATGTTCACACTCAAACCCCGATGTGACCACAATCTAGGGACACGTAAGAGGAGGGAAACGCCAAATAAGGGCTAAAGGATGATGT
Source organism: Symphodus melops (assembly GCF_947650265.1). Classification (NCBI taxonomy): domain Eukaryota; kingdom Metazoa; phylum Chordata; class Actinopteri; order Labriformes; family Labridae; genus Symphodus; species Symphodus melops. The sequence goes on from NC_136699.1 coordinate 15,797,843, forward strand.
TTATCAGATTTACTATCAAGTGTTCCTCTTGATGTATACACTTGTGGTTATCTGTTGCAAAGGAATTACCTAAGAGTCCCTTAACAGCAAAGATCTCACCTTAAAAAGCTGCTCATCTCCTTAAAATGTGAACATCTAATGAAGGTCATTGCAATGTGTAGGGACGGGGGTGAGGGTAGATAACATGTAATGACTGAAAACTTTGACTAAACTGTCTTATTACAATTTAATCAAGTGTCTGGGTCAGAACTGTTAATTAAGCAGCCTGCAGTTATGAACATGGACTTTTGAGGATCTATTGAAAAGGCAGTTATCCACATTTAAGCACTTTTTATTATATGTAACACCTGTGCTTCCCCTTTTATGACATGACAACAAGACTGTGTAGGCACATGGGTATTATGTTGAGTCAGTGTTTTAGCTTGAGGAAATTAGGCAGAGGAAAATGTGACTAACAAAAAAAAACCATCTTTAGTTTCCCTTTAACTCGAGCAGAAAAGACCCTAAAACAGCTGTCAAAATGAAACACCCGCAAATCTGTCTGTCCTAAAAAACTGAAGAGTTCTGTAAAGTCTTGTTTAAAAAAAAGAAGGGGAAACTCACTCCAAATAAATCACTTTAAAACTTGTGAAAATGTTTTAAATAATGTTATGAACCAAAAACATCTGACTGAAAGTCAAAGACTTCAAACAAAGCTCACTTTGGGAAATTCATTTTGCTGACACTATTGCTCATACATTTAAATTGATCATTTCTGTTATGCTACCATTTGCATTACTGAACCAACAGACTGACAATGGTTGAAGGAGAGCCCCATCTTCAGGAAATAATTGTAAGTAAAGCAATATAATAGTGTAGCAAACACACCTCTGCATTTTATTGAGATTTTATTGTTTTAACCACAAAACAAGCAATGATGCTCAACATAATATTCTTGTCATTTTATTGTACTTAACTACTATAGGCCTATATATATTATATATATATATAGGCTATATATATATATATATTATCGTTAATGTTACTCACTGTGTGTGTTTTAATTCCTGATCTGTCTTTCCACGAGCGAAAGTGTACATATTGTTTATGCCTTGTATTATAGTGTTTATGGTGATTATAGTGTTTATGCCTGGTATTATTTAAGTCTATAATAGTTTTCTTTAACCCCTTTATTTAATCAATGTAAACTGGCTCATAGCTGTTCTTTTTTCTTTCTGTTTATATTCCCTGTTTTACCGTTTTTTGGAGCGATTGTAACAACCAAATTTCCCCCATTGGGGGATCAATAAAGTTCATCCTTATCCTTATTATTATTTTTAATTAACTAATTAATGCATCTTCAATTAGTCTAACAATCTATGTTTTTATTGCTTCTTCATAAAGAGAAAGTTGCTTATATGCAAAACAAAATCACGCGCCCTGAACTGTATCAACAAATGAATGAAATGGAAATACAGCCAGCAGCGTCTCACGTCCCGGAGAAAATCACTCTGTCAGCGGCTGAACGAATCAATGAGCTCCGGGTGAGCATGGACCACTCAGAGCGGGAGAGCGTCGGAGGCTGCTGGCCAATAGGAACGCGAACAGGATTTAGGCTAGATGCGCCATTTTACCGCGTCCACAGCCATCCGGCAAGATGGTCCCCTCGCTTTGTCTGCCCTGACCGGAGGAGTTTCTGTACTCGGTGTTTCTTCTCACTTCCGTATCATCCAAATATCTGTACATTTGATCGACCTGGACTTCTTGTAACATCAACAGCACGTGTATGAAGCAGTAACGCGATGATGTGGGTGAAAAGCAGGTATGAACAGTGTGTAATATGTTTGTTTAGGTGAGTAATGTTTGCATTGATAACTGTGCTACCTTCACTAGCGGCGCGCCGGGCCATGAGTGCTAGTTAGCATGCTAGGTTTGCTATGTTGAAGCTATTAGCTGCGCATCCGGCAGTGTTCAAGTCCGTACACATGCATTGTCGGATAGACAAATAATTAAAGGAGGCTTGTCACCGTATATAAATGTTAAACTTTGTGCCGGTGTGTTCAATTTAAAAGACTTGTATGAATTCCCCCGTAAACGTTGCATCGCTTTTTTTCGAGGGCTATCAGCTAGGTTCATGCCAGTGTTGCAGGGAGCACAGTGCCATGGTATTGTAAGAAAGCGGGAAGGCCCGTATGTGCATTTTTTTCGGTGCATGCCATGCACTGGAGGTTGCATGCATTGCTGATATTGCCATGTTACCAGGGCAACGAGAGGAGGTCGCTCCACAGTAATAGCGGACGCTAATGTTAGCAGAAACTTGGCATCTGTGACGGGAGCTCAGGAGTGTTGTCAAAACATGGAGAGGCTGCACTGAGGAGAAAGGAGAAGCACTGAGTCTCAAACGCAGGATTGTGCCATGCTTTGGAAGGCGAATGAGCTGGGGTTTTTTGTTTTTCGACTGGCAGAATTGGGAGACACTTTAAGGCCTGTTTGTGAGGAAGCCCGACTCTTCTCATCAGCCCGTTATGAAGCTGAACTGTAAAAACAAACAGCGATCCGTGTCTCAGTGTGAGGAGAGGGTTACGCGCACATCTAATATGATGCAATTAATATTCACGTGAAATCATTAAATTAGTCATTAGACATTATTATGCGGCTGCTGCAATCACGCCTTTACATTGATAAACGGCAGTTTGTTAAACTGAGTCTGAGTTTTGCAATAGTGTACAAACATCCCATAACAGTGTGCAGTGCATCACTGACTGGAGAGTACACCTAAATCCCCAAGAATGTTGATTTTAAACTACTGTTGAGCATGCATTTATATTTAACAACAAAGAGAAATAGATGAGAACAATAAATACAAAAAAAAGTCAAGTTGAAGTTTATGCACTCTAACTGCAGTTGTTTATTTTCCGCTCTTAACTGTTGGTCCAAGCTTTTCTGTTCTAAACAAAAAGTGTTATGATCTTAATAGAACTCAAAATAAGGGCTGAGTCCAGGTATTGAGGTAAACATTTAAAATGTTTTATTTTTTTAAACCATTCAGCTACTCTGAAAAGGAATAAATAACTCAACTAACTATTAAAAACTCCTAAGTCAATCAGTACCTGGGTATTCGAAAGGTTTTTTTTTTTTCTTAATCAGTTAGGTAAAAGTAAAATGTGTTGTTAGATTACTGACACAGGTTTCTGGAATGACCTACTGTGGCATTATCATGTATCATCAAACAAATCTTTCAATGTCTCCCCAGGTAAAATGAGTCTGCTTTCTTCTAAATCACATACAGACCAAATGGCAGAGAAAGCAGAGGAGGTAAGTTTGCAGCCTTTATAGAATCAGTATAAGCAGCCCTCAGTGTGTTCATAAAAATTAAAATAGGAACAAATTTTGCTGTTGTCTAAATAAACGTGTTCTCTTCAGGCTGGGAGCTCAACAGACGCTATGAAGCCCTCCTCTTCTCGAAACAAGAGGTACGGAGCGGTTTTCTTTAGCCTGGATGTTTTCTTGTTCTGTTGTCCTTAAAACTGCCCTCACATTTCTCACAGCTTACATTATTCAACTCATTTCAGGAAGTCTGCTACTGTAACCAAGCACACTGAACAGAATGAACCAGACTCAGCCGAGAGTCAAAATGAAGATGCCTCCTCTGACAGCCTGTCTGACAACAACACAGGCAGCGGATCTAAAGGTACGAACTACTGATTTGGTTGGTTTTGACATGTAAATGCTGAAACTGAATGGGATGCTGATTATGAAAAACTTTTCCCCCTGAACTTTATTTTCCCCTGCTCTTGTTGTCTTTTGATCAGGCACTTTAGTGATGACGCCAGCCGGGAATGAAAACAAAGGTGCCATGAAACTCCGAGTGGATTTCAAACAGAAACATACAGGTGATTTCATTTCAGTGGTTTGTTTTTAATATCTGTGTTCATAAGTGAGGACATGTAGAGTTTTAGTGTAACTTAACCAGCTAGCCTGAGAGTTGAGTAGAAGGTGGGCGGTTTTAAACCTCTTTTCTCCTCATCACAGATGACGCCCTGCAGAAGAAGGTGAACTGCACTGCATGTGGAAAACAAGTCAACCAGTTTCAGCGCAACTCTGTGTACGAGCATCCTGTTCTCAAAGTACTTATTTGCAAGGTAGGACAACTTCAGTGTACATTTCAAATATTTAGCAATAATAGTAAATTAACATATTGGTGTATTAATTGTAACATTATGTCTTCCTCCTCTAGTCCTGCTACAAGTATTACACAAGTGACGACATCAACAGAGACTCTGATGGGATGGATGAGCAGTGCAGGTACTTTTTTTTTTTAACACTCAATGTGACGGGCGAAACCGACGATATTTGTACTGACGTGGTTATCACAGCAGCAGCTTTCAGTAGCAGTTAGCGTAAGCTTATGCAGCGGTCTTTTATGTAATATCCGGTGTATCCTCGACAACGATTGGCGTTTCGTGTCAGTCATGGCGGCTGCCTAAAAGACACTTCCCGCTTCGACTTAAAAATTACAGCTTTTTCTGCCTTTGATAACTTTTGAAATATTTGAGGTGATGTAAATACACAACTATCTTTTTATATATGTGTATATATATAACATGGGTTTAGTCAATTTTCAATTTAAGTTAGATATTTTGATGTAGCATGCAATTCGACATTCTTGAAAACAAAAACACATCAATGGAGTATATACTCTTAGCTTAACTAGTTTACTTGACTTAGCATGTCTATTTTCTTTGATTAATCATAATGGGTTTTATTTAGTTCGACAAAAGATTTTGTTTCTGTGTTCTAAATACTTGTAATACTGTAATATTTAATGAAAGCGTTTGACCCTTTTTTTAATACCTGTGTGTATCGTTCAGTTTTTAGACATGCATGCTGTTAGCTCAATCCTCATTCAAGAGCCACTTTATTTAGGACATCTAGTGCACAGGTCGGAATGGTTTCAAGACTTAAAGGGCCTAGTTTTCTGTATGACGTTTTCTGCTTCTCCTTCCCAGGTGGTGTGCTGAAGGTGGCAAACTCATCTGCTGCGACTACTGCAACAACGCTTTCTGCAAGAAGTGCATCCTGCGCAACCTGGGTAGGAAGGAGCTGTCAGTCATCACTGACGAGCTCTCGAAGTGGCACTGCTACGTCTGCAGGTCGGAGCCCCTCCAGGATCTGGTCTCCAAATGCAGCAACGTCATGGAAAAACAGGAACTGAAACTACGGAAAGTGGAGAAAACGTCAGAGGAACGCGAGGGCAAGAGACACAAGAGCAAAGCAGTGAAAGAGCACAAAGCAGTGGTTAATGGAAAAGAACACATCGAAGGCTCAGGGACCATGACATTTTCCTACAAAAAACTGCATGTTCCTAAAGATCTTATCAAAAAGGCAAAAAAGCTTGTTGAGACTACAACGGGTTTAAACAATACGTTCATCCAGTTCATCCAGCAGGCTAAAGAGGAGCAGGGAGATAAGTCTATCAGGTATCGACACTTGAAAGCCTTCAAGGCCGTTCTCGCTGACTTGAAGAAAGCTCACAGCGCTTTGGAGGCGGCACTGGGGCCTGAGTTCAAGAACATGGAGCTGCAGAACGGGAATGAAGAGCAGCATGCTGTAAGAAAGAGCACTGAAGTCAATGCCGCGGTAGACGACGACCACAGTGAGGATGTGTCTGAGGCACTGGAAGAGGCGGACGCAGACGAGGAGCAAGGCATGGACCAGGATGAGCAGCCAGATGAGAGTCTTGATGAGGAACCAGATGAGAATCCAGCTGAGGAGTCGGTTGATGAGGAGCGTAACAAGGAGCTTAACGAGCAGCGTGACAAGGCGGTCAAGGTGCAGCGCAAGAAGGAGCCCAGCGAGCAGCGCGACGAGGAGCCCAGCGAGCAGCACGACGAGGAGCCCAGCGAGCAGCCTGACGAGGAGCCCGACCAGCAGCCCGACGAGGAGCCCGGTGAGCAGCGCGACAAGGCGGTCAAGGTGCAGCGCAAGAAGGAGCGTGACGAGAAGCGCAAGAAGGAGCGCAACGAGGAGCCCGACGAGAAGCGCAACGAGGAGCCCGACGAGAAGCTCAACGAGGAGCCCGACGAGAAGCTCAACGAGGAGCCCGACGAGGAGCTCAACGAGGAGCCCGGCGAGGAGCTCAACGAGGAGCCCGGCGAGGAGCTCAACGAGCAGCGCAACAAGGCGGTCAAGGTGCACCGTAAGAAGGGGCTCAACGAGGAGCCCGACGAGCGTTGTAAGGAGGAGCTCAACGAGGAGCGTGGGGAGCTCAACGATCACACTAAGGAGGAGCTCAACGAGCATTCTAGTGAGGAGGTCAACAAGGAGCGTAACAAAAAGCTCAAGGAGGGCGGTAACGAGCAGGACGCAGACAATGATAAAACATCACTGGAGACCTCGGTGAAAGACATCCAAACAGAAACTGTTGTGACCAAAAAGACCATTAAAACTGAAATGTGTGATGATGCACTAATGTCAACCAGTGAAATGTCGCTCGATCACGACATTATGTCAGTGTCTCCATCAGTTCCCGAAGAGCTGTTTCAGATGGTAGAAAGTCTGGCGGATTCCAGCATGCTCTCACAGAAAGACACTGATTCAGTCCCAAACGCCGACGCAAAGTCGGACAAGGACTCCACGAGAAGAAACTCGTCAGACTCTCAGCGCCCCCAGCCGAAGGTCAAGAACCTCATCGTCAAACTGACTCCCGTGCCTGTCGTGACGACGCGCGAGTCGAGAAGCTCCAGGTCCAAAAACAAAGAGAAGGATGGAGAGACTCCCAAGAAGTGCAAAGAAGAGAAATGTGAGGAGAAAGAAGACGATGATGACGACGCAGCGGTGGATCAGACGGACAGCCCGCCGCCCAGCCGCCGCTCGAGTCGAGTGAAGACCACCCCGCTGAGGAAGCAGGCTGAGAGTAAGAACAAGGACGAGACTTCTGAGTCTGAGACAGAGGAAGACAGTAAGAGCAAGTCCAAGTCCTCCAAGAAACCCTGTAACAGCCAGAAAAAAGATGGGAGAGAGGAGAGCAAGGCTTCAGAGGACAAGACCATCGATTCAGACTCTGACGAAGCTCCAGACATACTGTTAGAGAAAGCTGCAGCAGCAAACAGCACAGACGAGGAACAGGGCAGCACAAGTGCTAAAAAGTGTCTTTTCAAATCAAACAACACGGCAAAGGAAAAAGACTCGGCGCCCAAGCGGAAAAGGAAGACTGAAAGCTCCGACTCTGACCCAGAGAACAAAACCAAAAAGACTTCCAAGAAGAAGAAGAAACCAAATGGCACAGAGTCCTCCGGCTCCGACTCTGACCAGGAGAAGGAGAAGAAGAGCAAAGTGAGCACAGCGAGGAGGAGATCGAGCCGCGTGAAGAAGCAAGATGAAGTGAAGGAGGAGGTCTCAGCCGAGAGGAAGGCAGCTGACCGGAAGAGGTCTTATGAGAAGAAGCGCAAGGGGAGGAGCTCCAAAGCCAACGCCAAGCTGCAGTCATCGTCCAGCGAGGCTGAGGAGGAGGAGCAGCAGCCTGAAGAAGAATCTGGAGAGGACAGCGATGAGCAGAAGATCAAACCCTTAGTGGAGGATAATGTGTTGGGAGCCAGTGGACCTTTTCATCAATCCTCAGGTAAATGGAAACATTGTTTATGTAGAAGTTGAAAAGTTTAGCTTCTTGCCAAGTGTCAGGCTGCCTTTTTCTTGCCGAGTATTCAATGACAATATTAGTTTCACACCCACGTATGTCCTGTACGCCTGTTACTGAAGCCAGCAGCTTGTAGCTTAGCTCAGCGTGATGCCAGCTGAGCTCTGTCAAAGGTGTCAGATCTGCTCATTGTTCAGGTGATCGACAGAGAAATGTGAAATAATACTCATTTTTCTGGAGTTATGGAAAACAGTCTGGGTCAATCTTTTTAAAGAACAATGTCAGATTTTTTTTTCCCACTCTCTGACCTACTCTACTCCTGTGCTATTTTGTTGTGTAGGAGAAGAGGTGGATGACAAAGAGAAAACTTCCGGGGTTTGTGAGGAGGAGGAGGAGGACGATGACGACGACGATCCTGAGAACAGGTACCTTTTCTCTACACCAAGAGTGGAGCTCTATTTATGTCAGTGATGGTTGTCACGGCTTGCTGTTTTCTTGCAGACTTATTTATTTACTCCATGGTCTTAAAGGTGAAACGTTCGTAGTAACACCTGGAAAACGACAAGCTAGCTGCTATAGTGTTCCATCTGTTGGCGTAACAGTGGAGAAAACCAAGCCAACCCACACTCTGACATTTTCTACTCGTGCTCAGTTTTGTAACAATAGCGGTCCTCTGTAAAGATAAGATGATAACTGCGAAGTGGCACCAACCCCCTCCACAAATAATGAAATGGAAAGAAACAATTAATGACGTCTATCATTTGGAAACAGTTACACATAGGTTACTGGATCTAGATGACGTCTTTGAGTCACGGTGGAAAAAAAGTAAACTGATAAAGATTAAATAAAGGGGGAAAATGTAGGTGAGGCAGCTTTTTATTCAAACTGTTCCCTTCTGTGGAACAGTTCACCTGGAAACCTGAGGGAAGAGCACCACGTAAACGGGTTTAAAAGCAAACTCAAAACCGAGCTTTTTAACTGAATCTCAATTAGTTTGGTTACATTTTTAACCTCCAGTGTTTCCTCGTTTTAATCTCGTTATTTTACCTTAAGGCCGGTTCACACGGCAGGATTTTAAAATTGTCGGCCGAATTCCCAAACTTGAGACCACACACAGCGGCCCCGACATTCTTCCGACCAGACGAGAGCGGTCTGAACACACCACACACGGCAGGATGGTCTTATAAGATTATCTTATGATCGGGGCGTCCTTAAGATTATCGGAAGGGGAGAATCGGGGCCAAAATCGGCGTAATTATCCTGCCGTGTAAATCAGGCATTAGTCTTTGAATTGTGGGGAGGGAGTTGTGTTGTTGCTCTTTGATTTATTATGACGTAAAGCACTTTGTGATGCATCTTTGTATGAAAAGTGCTATACAATTAAAGATTGATTGATAGATCAACAGAGAGTGAAGATGTGAGTACCATCATAAACAGAAGGTGAAAAACACACAAACACTATTAGAATGGAACAAACAAGGCCAACTATTTATTTCAGTTGTTTTATTCTTATCTCAACTGTTCATTTTTTCCCTTCAGTCTATTCTTACTCTCTTTGTGTTGTAGGATGAGCTACCAGAACTATAAATCCACGTTTGTGTAGAAAGTGTACTTACACTTAAGTACATCTTCTCTACAAACCACATGCTAATGTATTTATGCTTGTTCTGACATGTTCAGATTTTTTTGCTTTTAATTTTTCAAAACAAGACATAAAATGTATAAGATTTTTTTTGTTTAATCCTTCATCTAATTAAATGGCAGGAAGCATACTTTCATACTTAATCCACAAAGCATAGAGCAACAGCTCATTTCCTGAAGATAGTTTTGTGTTTAAATGAAATGTGTGCGCAGCATTTCTCTGGTTTGATCAAGTAAACACCCCCCCCCCTTTTTTTCTCTTTCTTTTAGAATAGCAGTGTATAGGGTCATGCGATCTCTTTAGGCAGCCTTTATTTCCATCAGCTCTCCATTCATACGCTCCATGGAGAATTTGTCACATTCCTCCAATGTTCCAGTTTTTCGATTGTCTTGTAGAAATACTTTATTGTGAGAGGGAACATTACATTTTTAGTTTAATAAGCATAAAGGACAGTTATCATTCATTTGTGAATAGAATGCAATTTTTTTTTTTTTTTTTAACCAAATCTCACATTTGTGTCTTATCTGGTTTTTTTTTCTCTTTCTCTCGAAGGATTGCAAAGAAAATGCTCCTCGCTCAAATCAAATCCAACTATTCTTCTGGAGCTGAGAGCTCATCTGATAACGAAGGAGACGATAAGACTGAGAAGTCCTCCAAGAAAGTTAAAAAAGAGGATGAGGAAGAGGAGGAAGGTAGCACATCATTCTAAATGTGTCCTGCTTTTTTTTTTTTTTTTTTTTTTTTGAATGAAGTGTCTGATTGTGCATGGTTCAATGCATTTTTTTTTCTTTTCTAAGATGAGGACTCGGACGCCTCAAGTTCTGACGTTGATGTGAAGAAGCGAGGAAAACGTCACAAATTGCTTCGCCATAAGCTCTCCCTGAGTGAGGGCGAATCAGGAGAGGAGAAAGACGCCAGCAAAGAGAAGAAGAAGGGGGGCAAGAAGAAGTCCTCAAGGAAAGGTGAATGCAGATTTGTGTTTGTGTGTGTTGCGTCTTCGCATTATGAGCAGAACTTTTCTGAACTTATGACCTGTTTGTCCCTTGTTTGTCCGCCCGTCAGTGGGCAGCGATGACTCAGCCGATTCAGACTTCGATAAGACAGAGGGCTCCAGCGAGGCGTCGGGAGTAAGCGAGGAACTGAGTGAATCAGAGAATGAAGGGAAGCGGAGAAAGACCAGGTGAGAAGACCGAACTTTAACCAATCAATAGCAGCAATTGATCAGCGCCGCTGGCTCTGGATTGATTTGCTGCTTCTCTTCTTGAGCTCTGTCCTTGAACTCTTGTTTTGTGTCTGTAGATCCTCCAAGAAAAAGGATGAGGAGAAACAGAGAAGTTACAAGCAGAAGAAAAAGCGACGCAGGATCAAAGTTCAGGATTCCTCCTCCAGCAACGAGAAGGTGTTTAAAATGCAGAGCACTCAGTCGTAGCCCTGAACTGTCCCAAAGGTTCTTTTTCTCCACTTGGTATTTGCCAGGTCTGGACCAGCAGAAACGTTTACAAGTCAGGTCACACTTGCTACATGAAATGTAATTCGAAGTTACCCCCGGAGTGTGTTGTGAGGATACAAATTAATCATAGGCTCACTCGGCTTCTGATCGTAGGAGGGGAATCATTTTTTATTTTATTTTTTCCCTTCAGGGCTGAAGATCAGAGAGCTGAACTTAATGTTCCTTTTTTTTTTTTTTGCAGAGCGGAGACGAGGATGAAGAAGGCAAGAAGGCACGCAAAAAGATTCGCAAAATCCTGAAGGACGACAAGCTGCGGATGGAGACGAGAGACGCTCTGAAAGAGGAGGAGGATCGGAGGAAACGCATAGCTGAGAGAGAGGCGCTACGGGAGAAACTTCGAGAGGTAAATGTGAGGCGATGCAGGTTTCGTTCAAGCTTCTCGACGCCAGGGTTGGGTTGTCTCCTGAAAGCACTTTCATGACTTTGATAAGATTAGCAGTTAGAGGCAGTAATAACTGCCTTAGTAGTGATGTACGACACTCCACTTATAGAAAAGAGTTGCACTGATTGAACAGTTGGAGAAGCCATTCTAGATGGAAGTAACTTAAAGTGTGAGGAACATCTCATGGTATGTTTGGATGGATTTTCAAAGAAAACATTCGTCTTTTTTTTTTTTTTTACCTCTGATGGCACAGACGATCACAAACCGTTGAGATATGTTTTGTCTGATTAAACATTTTAAATAAGAATTTCTCCCCTGAAGTGTAGAAATCTTTACTCTTGTGTTAAAGAGCCTAAAATCGACAGCCTGTTTACAACATCAAAGAATTTGTATTTTTTAATATCATTCACCAGAAACACAAATATATTACCGGTAACTTGATTGGGATCCAGTGCAGCTCTCAATTTCTTCACAATGTTACCTTCTGTTGAGAAGGACCGTTCAGAGCGCTCCTCTGAGTTTGCATCTTCTGAATCAGGGCCGTCTCTGTCTTAATTTACCGAGGTCAACAGTTCATGCAGAGCGCCCTCTGCTGGATCAAACAGCCCGGTGCACTGATGGACTTTATTTTAAATTCAATCAACTTGTTACATTTCGAGCGTGACCTTTTCCCCCTGGGTTTAAAAGAATACAAAATGACAGCCCCATGGTGTGTGAATGTATAAATGTGTGGCATGACAGGTGAGAGGGACCTGCAGGGATAAAGTGTTTTACAGACTTGTTCTTCCAAACGAAGCTGACTCTTCTCTCTCTGCCTCTGATCCTCCTTCAGGTCATTGTGGTGGAGGAGTCCTCACAGGTGACCTGTCCCATCACCACCAAGCTGGTGCTTGATGCAAATGAAGAAACCAAGGAGCCGCTGGTCCAGGTGCACAGGAACCTTGTCACAAAGCTCAAACCTCACCAGGTTGATGGTAAGAGCAAATGGTGAAACAAACAAATGAATATTAACTGACATAAGAATAAAATAGAATGCCTTTATTGTTGTGATACAAATTGTACAACGAGATTACTTGGCTTCACCTTAAAGTGCACACAGCTAAAAACAACAAGAAGAGTATAAAAAGTGACTCTAGTTAAGGTAAGGTGGGATATGTGTGGTAGGACTCATTTACAGGTAGCATCCATTTGAATGCATATAACAGACATCAGATGAGTTACTGCACTGTATGAAATGTAAACCATAGCAGGGAGTAAGTATGAAATGTAAAAATATAGCAGGATATAAGACCATAGCAGAGATATAAATATAGCACAGTATGAAGTAGACTATAGTAGAAATATACGAAGAGTGTGGGTGAACTCCAGAGATGACTCATTTTGACCTCCCTGTGTTTGTGTTTGATCACAGGTGTTCAGTTCATGTGGGACTGCTGCTGTGAATCTGTGAGGAAGATTGAGAAGTCCTCTGGCTCTGGCTGCATCCTTGCCCACTGTATGGGACTGGGAAAAACTCTGCAGGTAGAGAGGACGGAGAAGCGTGTCTGCATTACAGGAGTTCATGAGACTATCCTTTAGACTATTAGAGGTGTATCGAGGTTGCTGTCTACTATTGGCCAACAGGAACTTTTCCATAGTTGGAGGAACTTTTAGAACCCTCCCTCTTTTTTGTCAGGAACTTTGAACCCTTTTTCAGCTCCTGCTTCAGAGCAGGTAGTCTACCAGCACAAGAGAGCCCTTCAGTGTCTTCAGTGCACTGTGGTCGGTCCTCAGTCTTTGGCTTCTCGACTCAAAATTAAAACCCCAGAGATCCCAATAATTAAACACGAGCATTTAAAACATCTGCTCCAGAACTTAAACACTCTTAACACTCCATCATTAACAGTACATAGGCTGCTTGACTTATAACTAAAGCTAAGGTGGTGTAAAGCCATAACATAAAGAGATTATTTTTTCTCTGTTATGGGCTATTAAAGCTTTAAAGTGTGGTTCTTTAAGTTTGATAACTTTAACTAATGCTAATGTCATAGAAACAGACAATTAAGATGTATAAGTGTAAGATGAAAAATGTAAGAACTGTGATTATGAAATAGGTTAACTGGTACTTTGTGTATGTCAACATTTCTGATGAATGGGTTGTTGTCGGCAAGCTTGTGTTTTCGTCACAACTTAAGTGCAGTTGTGTTTGTGGCCTGTAGGTGGTGACATTCCTTCACACATTGCTCCTGTGTGAGAAGCTGGACTTCAGCACAGCGCTGGTGGTTTGTCCTCTGAACACTGTCCTTAACTGGCTCAATGAGTTTGAGAAGTGGCAAGTGGGAATGCAGGATGATGAAAGTTTACAGGTAAACAGAAGATTCATGAGTGTGTAACGCTTGTTCCTTTTAACCACGCGTGCCATTGTTTGTTTGTTTTTGCATGAGTGAGTTTTTAATCGCACCTCTCACTTCTCTTTTCTGCGCTGTGTGTTTTATTCACGAACAAGGTGATCGAGCTTGCCACAGTGAAGAGGCCTCAGGAGCGAGCGTATGCACTCCAGCAGTGGCATGAGTCGGGGGGTGTTATGATCATCGGCTACGAGATGTACCGAAACCTGACGCAGGGCAGAAACACCAAGAGCAAGAAACTCAAAGAGATCTTTCAGAAGACTCTGGTACATCCAGGTACGGTGCTGTTAAATGCCAATGTGTGTTTTAACTACAAGTTTGAGGTTAAAAACTTTTCTCTTGTGTGCAATCTGTTATTTTTTGTTGCTTTTTTTTGCTTTCTTTTCCATCCAGTAAACGTTACAAAACAAAATAGCCTGAACGGGTGAAAAGATTAAAGACCTTTAGATATCTGCTGTTGCTACGTAACGTACCGTCTCGAGCTGTACTTCAACCTGCCATAAGTTTTCTCTCTCTTCCGTCACCTTCCCCAGGTCCAGACATGGTGATTTGTGATGAAGGCCACATCCTGAAAAACGAGGCGTCTGCCGTGTCTAAAGCCATGAATTCCATCAGAACGAGGAGGAGGATCGTGCTTACTGGAACTCCTCTGCAAAACAACCTTGTTGAATGTGAGTCTGCCCGTTCTTTCACGTGACACTCGAGCTACCCTTTTGTGCGTCTGAGGTGCGTCTTGTGATTTTTATTTATTTTATTTTTTTCTCTCCTTAGACCACTGCATGGTGAACTTCATTAAGGAGAACCTGCTCGGCTCAATAAAGGAGTTCAGGAACCGTTTCATTAACCCAATCCAGAACGGTCAGTGTGCCGATTCCACGTTGCAGGATGTCCGGATCATGAAGAAGAGGGCTCACATCCTGTACGAGATGCTGGCTGGCTGTGTCCAGGTACAGACTTGTCCTAAATGGTTGGCTCATGTTCTCTTTGACCTTGACTTTGGTGCCTTCCAAAACCAATATTTATGTCCCGTTTCTAACAGAGGAAGGACTACACTGCGCTCACTAAGTTCCTGCCTCCCAAACACGAGTATGTGCTGTCAGTCAGAGTGACCCCGCTCCAGTGTAAACTCTACAGATACTACCTGGAGCACTTCACAGGTCAGAACCACACTGTTTTAAATCTTTGCTTTGTTTTTTTTTTTCAGTCAGTTTCCCAGACTGGGGTTTAGCTTAGTCTCAGACTTAAACGAAATTCAACGGAGAATTCCGCTGGAAAAGGAGCGTAGTCTAGGACTTGGCGGACTCCTGCTGCAGGAGTCGTGTTTCTCTTTAAAGTGCTCTCTTGACTCGATGTCATTTACTCCAACAAGCTTTTCAGATAAAAGGAGGGCCTTTCTGCTCGCTCACTTTTTCAGACTGAATTGTTAAGTCGTTTAGTGGACTTTCCTCCCAGAATGTGGCCCAAGATGTTCGTTCGTGTGTGTGTGTGTTAGAGTGGCAGCTGGCAGAGTGCCGCAGGCAGGGTTTAAGCCCAGTTTCCCACGTCTCCCTAATGAAGAGCTCTGGGAGAGAGGGAACAGGGAGGGTGGGGGGTAAAGGGGGGGGGGGGGGGGATATGGGGGCATAAAGAAAAGGGAGGCTGGAGGGGCCAAAGGTTTTACACCAAAAGCGAAAACAAAGAACAGGAGGGCTGGTATGTAAGAGGAGGAGTGGGGGGGGGGGGGGGGGGGGTTTAATGTGCTGTGGCTCATTACAGGGCACAGCACTGATGTTGTGACTTTGTCTCTGGACCTCCACAGTGGGGTCTTTGGACCAAGACCACCAGTTGTTCTGCAGGAGGGGAACAGCAGCAGATGTTATCTCCTTTATCTGCTGCTTACTTTAAACACGCTGTAACTTTCAGTGGTGATCACAGATCTCACCGTTTGGCGCTGTCACTGATTTTTGTCATTGATCGTTTTTCAGATCTGCCAAATAAAGAGCTGCTCCTTAGCCAGCCATGATTCAAAGTGTGCATTTTAACCACAGTACGACTCATCCTCTTCAGCGCAAACGCACACACGTACAAACATGCACACGCTCGCAGCCCGCTCGCACTGGATCCATGATCCACACGACCGAGTCGGGATCACGTGATCCGGTCAAACAATCGGCTTTTCTCCGTTCACTCTCACTGTGTGTGCAGCTAGCTTAACGAT
Organism: Symphodus melops; assembly: GCF_947650265.1. NCBI lineage: Eukaryota > Metazoa > Chordata > Actinopteri > Labriformes > Labridae > Symphodus > Symphodus melops. The sequence goes on from NC_136699.1 coordinate 15,813,576, forward strand.
AGCAACGTCCTCTCACAGTCTCTGTAGTCTCAGTCTGTGAACGTCTCCACTCAGACTCTGTGAAACAGCACTGAGTTATAAACATGGCAGGTACATTAAGGAAACTTATCTTCAGTTTTTGTTTCCGTGTTACAGCGACAGAGACGTTTGTCACACACTGCTGCTGTCTGATACTTGTCTGATTTCATCTCAGCACTCAAGAAACAACAGCTGAAGCAGCGTTAGAAACCATCTACACTTTACGACTGGGCTCAGTGTGAAATTTGCGTCAGATTTGCGTGACCCCCTATATGCACTTCTTTAACTGAGACTCTGCTCCGGGATTTAGTGGCGGTACAATTATTTTAAACCATCTTTAAAAGATCAGTGGATCACGTGCAAGGGTGATCAGGCAGACAGCCATGCTGAACCTTATTTCTCCATGCTCTCTGTACATAACACAAACACACATCCATCTTTTGCATTCTCTTCCCACTAACACTCTTTCCCGCGTACAGGTGTGGGGAATGCTTTGGAGGGGGGCCGGGGCCGCGCAGGGACCAAACTCTTCCAGGATTTCCAGATGCTGAGCAGAATCTGGACCCATCCCTGGTGCCTTCAGCTGGACTACATCAGTAAAGAAAACAGGGTAAGGCCAGGCTAGATGATACAAAAGCACACTTAACCGTTACTCTCCAACTATACTGGAACAAATCTCACTCTCACACACACACACACACACACACACGGGTTTACAGTAGAAGCTAAGCGCTGACATTTCAATTATCAAGGGAGAGCAACACACTTGCTGCCACTGCTGCAGAAATGTCTCTCGTATGCTTCATTTTTGCTGCACACGTCCTCGCTCTCTGTGTTTGTTTGACCTACATCATCGCAGTACAGACTAAAGCTCGCGCTCGCTTTTGCAGGGTTTCTTTGACGAGGACAGCATGGACGAGTTCATCGCTTCAGAAACCGAAGAGTCCTCCATGAGCATGACCTCCGAGGACGAGAAGAAAAAGTAAAATACGACTTCATTTCCATTTGCACTGTTTTCTACATCGCCCACGAACATCATCTAACTGCCTTTTTCTCCGTCTCTCTGTCTGATAGGAAAAAGAAGGGTGGGAGGGGTAAAAAGAAGGAATCTGAAGACTCGGACAGTGACGACGTGGAGGTCATCAAGGAGTGGAACTCCAGCTCACGGGGCAGAAATGGATTGGGCCGAAATAGACCAGAGCCGGTAGAAGAACGTAAGTTTGATCAAACGCATGTAAGCGTTATGGCTAGATGGTGTTTTTGTGCTTTAAAGTTGCTGGATTATGAAATACACAGTAAACATCTTCAATTTTAAGACAGTGATTTCATCAAGTGTTCAGAACTTAACAGCATTGGGTTGTTACGAGTGAAATAAAAAGGCAAGTAACTTCTGCTGACTGTAGACTGTGCCTTCGTTCCTGCTCCTTCTTATCGGTGTGAGACTGTACTTATCTGTGACCTTGTGCATCAGAACCGGCTCAGCCCTCCAGCTCAGCACCAGGCAGTCCCACTCCTGACTGGCACAAGGAGTTTGTCACTGAGGCGGACGCCGAGGTGTTGTCGCACTCCGGGAAGATAACGCTCCTCTTTGAGATCCTGCGCATGGCCGAAGAAGTTGACGAGAAAGTGTACGTTCTTCGTCCGTGTTTGTGCAAAAAAATGTATTGGCCTTTCCTGTTATGCAGGGGTGCAGACAAGTGTAGACTGTAAAAAAAAAAAAAAAAATCACAGACTGACATAAAGCGCTTCATGCATCCTTCTGTGTTGTCTCTCCTTACCTGCCCTCAGGTTGGTGTTCAGTCAGTCACTCATCTCTCTGGATCTGATCGAGGATTTCCTGGAGCTTTCTTGCAGAGCCAAAGATGACGGCAAAATCTCTCCATACAAAGGTGCATTTTTATTGCAGTCTGGCAGGGCTTCATATTCCAAGGAATGCTCTCGCTGCTCCGTTGACATGCTGGTCAGTAGCTTACATCACTAAATGATCCTACAGTTACCTGGGATCTTCATCTCTAATTTTTCCTTCATTATGTGCCGTGGTTGCAGCATACACCATATTATGTCTGACGGAGCTGGTGGAGCCTTTTCAGTGGAATAGGTTATTTGTCTTTAAACTGATTGAACTGTGTGCGAACAAAAAAAGAGCCAACCTTTAACTTTCGAGCAGCCTGAAGTATTTTCATAAGGAGATGCAGGTTTCACACTGGTAAGACAGCCCACGTGCAACAGTTCCTCTCCACTCTTCTTGTGTGCTTATTACCCTGAAACTCACAAACACGCCGCCATTGGTGTAAGGTCATGTTCCTAATTAAACCTCTGCAGCTGTTTTTACTTTCATTTTGAAAATGATTAGACCTTGACTTTTTATTCCACAAAAAAAAAAAAAAGTTTGCTCAAGGGTTTGTAATTTGTAATGAAAAGATCACAGTGCTGTAATTGGAAACATACTGAAGTGGTGGTTATAAAGGCTGGTGTTAGGGGGAGGGGGGGTGCATCTTGAAGGCTAAACATGGCTGGCCCATTACCAACACAACGATCTATCTGCTGTCCTTCTGACAAGGTGACAGGCGTGTGTTTGTATTTCTGTTCTGGGAGCAAAGATGTGTGAATTCATCAGCCGTTGCACTTCGTACGTATATTTCTTTGCAGGCGATGGCAAGTGGTTCAGGAACATTGACTACTATCGCCTGGATGGCTCCACCAACGCAGTGACCAGAAAGAAGTGGGCTGAGGAGTTTAACGACACCAGTAATACGAGGTAATAAAAGTCTGCTCCTTGTAAACATGAAATCAAATGTATTGATTTGCAATAGCATTTTCAAACATCAGCTCACCTCTCTCTCTCTCCTCTCCCTGTTTTCTGCACCTAACCAGAGGTCGCTTGTTCCTCATTTCAACGAAAGCTGGCTCACTTGGCATCAACCTTGTGGCAGCCAACAGAGTCATCATCTTCGACGCCTCCTGGAACCCGTCTTACGATGTCCAGAGTATCTTCAGGGTCTACAGATTCGGCCAGATAAAGACCGTCTTTGTGTACAGGTTCCTGGCCCAGGTAAGTTACCAAACTGCCCCAAACCTTGTTTCAAACGTTTATTTTCTTTTCTTTTCCTCCAAAGGTTACCTCATGAATTCACCCAGGATACAAACATTGGTGTCAGTTAGTCCATTAAGTCCATTTAGCCTCTTTTTCGATCATCCATTCTCTCCACACTTTGTGACAGCTTTTAAAGTCAATTCACTTCTTCGGTTTTTCAAAGTATGAAGATTGTTGTCGCCTTAAAGTGTGTTTAAACATCCATTCAAAAGGTTTCATGCACAGAACAGGTCTCTGTGGATTTAGTCAGTCGTGCTTGCTCCAAATGTTCCGCTCACCTTTTTCCTTTCTTTCAGGGTACGATGGAGGAGAAGATTTATGACCGACAGGTGACCAAACAGTCTCTTTCATTTCGAGTGGTTGACCAGCAGCAGATTGAGAGGCACTTCACCACCAACGAGCTGGCCGAGCTCTACCACTTTGAGCCTGACATGCTGGATGATCCCTCAGAGAAGAAGAGCAAGAAAGCCACACCGTTACTCCCGAAGGTAAACAAACATAAACATGTGCTGTTTAAAGATGCACCAACCACACGTCTGAAAATTAGATTTAGAATAAATCACACATGTAACAGGACTGAAGCAGACAGTTGGGATGTCTTGTTTGTCTTCAAACTGATCCCCACAGGAAATGCAGGAAAGCAACCTGGAAGTCATTAACAGTAGTAAAATTGTCTCTCTTTTTTTCTTTCAGCAAACATGGCACAGAGTGCCATCTTAAATGCCAAGTTTTGTTTTTCCCAGAATTGCAGTCGAGTAGTTTGTTGTTCCCTTTGAAGTTTAGCACCTAAGTTATAAACTGTTATTTAGACTCCATGCCAGCTTGTATCCTGCTTGGCCTTTCCGGGATCTTTTCAGTTTTTTTTTCTTGTTTCCTTTCATAATACTACGCCAGCCGCTTCTCCTCTTCATGCAGGTGCTGTGTCACTATTTGAGCCCCCTGGGGTTTAATAAGAACTCACAGCCCTTACATGGATCATCCAGCCCCGCACAGCTGCACAGATTTTGTCTGTTTACTGCTATTTACTAAATAGTCTTCTCATTGCAACACTGCTGCTGCCCGGCTATAAACCTGCACTCCTTTTTTTTTCTTTTTTTTTTTGAAATGTCTTATCATTCCTTCTCTGCTGAGCGTTACGTTTCTCCCATCGTTGCTCACTCCTGTCCTGAGTTTATTCAGGTCATCTCTGTCTCGATTCACCCGTAGAGATCTGTAAACAGGAGGAATAGAGGAAGCCTTTTAAGTCCTACTGTTTGTGCTCTGAGCGGAGAGTTGAGCCTTAATGCTCTCTTCATGGTTAGTACCAGGTAAAGAGCACTGCATGAATCCACCTAGCCGCCTGTCCATGTCATTGCTCCACCTTCCATAGTCCATGAAACAGGCGCTCTAAAGAACAGAGGAGCTCAACTGGAGATTTGAAGAGGAAAGATGTGTTCATTTAGCGGCAGCTCTTTGGATGTGCGTGTGATCTTTAATGATCCCAGTGACATTTATGTGACACAGCAGGCTGACCAGCTCTTTCATAAGCTGACCTGTTTTGGCCAGGCGGTTAACTGCGATGTGGCAGCGGAGCTGCAGTATTACGGAAGGAATTTTCATCCTGGAATGATGTGAAGATGAGTCAGAAACGCTTCATCACTTTGAGCCAATGACACAGAGGGGTTCGAGCTACGACTGAAGGAGTTTTATTCTTATTATCGTGTCTCTGACTTAGACTTCAGAGAGGATGACTTTTATAAAGAAGCTGATTTGAGTTAAACTTTTCTTGTAGTTACGCACCGCCGACCTTCCTATTCTTCTGATCAGTACCAATATGTGCTACCATGTTTATTTCTGCACCACCGTGCCCTCATTATCCTACCTTGATGTCCTCGCTCTGTTCCCTGTCCAACATTACCCCACCTTTTTTTTTTCTTTTTCTTTTTTCTCCTGCCGTCTTCGTGACCATCTGTTGTCCTGACTTGCCACTCTGCCTCTCAATGTTCAAAGCAAACTCAGTTTAAAAAAAAAAAAAAAAAAAGAAGAGAGAAATTCTCCCTCTGGCCTACCCCTGCATCGTGAAGGGTCATTATTTAAACCCTGCTCTTAAAGATCTCCTCTGTGCGCTCCTCGGAAAGACTAATTGGAGACAAAGGAAGAAAAAAAGCCCTTCTCCCTAATAACAAAGAAGGTCTCCACACCCGCCCATACTGTGGCACCCTCACCTAGTTCCTGTTCATCTCAGTTGTCTCTTTTTCATCTTACATGTTTATCAAAGGTACAGTGGTAGGGTTTTTCTTTTTTTTCTTTTTTTTTTTTTAAAGACAAACTGCTCCGTCTTCTCATCAGACCTCTCTGCCTTGTCCAGGCTGTGGGCGTTCCTCTGTGCATGTGCTCTCAGCAGGTGATGGCTGCAGTGGTCATTAGGCCCTGTCAGGTACACTGTGCGTCTGTGCACCAAGGCCACAGCACAGACAGGAGCACACTGGAGTAGTAAGCCACACCGTGCTCGTCTCATTAGAGGTAATCTGAACTTATACTCTGCAAAGCTAACATATCATCAGTCGATGACCTGGAGTTTATTACAGGGCTGTTTTGTGATGCGAGTTTTGCTGGCCCTGTATACTTTGGTAAATGGTATCTAATATTTCCCAGAATGCTTCTTGCCAGCTTTCAGAGAACGAGCCTCGGCTTGTTGCATTGCAGGTGGAGAGAAACACTAATGATAGTTACAGCAGGAGGCTGCAGAGCTGTTGCAGCTTAGAAAAAAGTAAGAGCCGTCTGCGTGAAGTCTCCCAAGATCAGAACTCAGAAAGTGCTGTCTGCAGAATTATTGGATTCTGTGCTTCATGTTTTTTTTGTGTTTTTTCTGTTTTGTGAGGAATCGGTCTGTCGTTGAACTTCATGTAGTAAAGACAATTATTGGAGGAAGTTCCTGATTTAGATTTTAGTTTGGTTGTCAGAGTGCAGAAACTGTTCAGCTCGCCACCTCAGTCGTTCTCCACACACAGCTTTTGATTTTTTTTTCAACATGCTGTGGAATTCAGGAGACTCTGTGATCCTTGAGATTAGACCTTTTCCTTCCCCGAGCGCTCATTTGATAGCATTAGATGGCCCTGATTCTGCATGGCATCCCCATAGAATGGGACAGGAAACTGTAGACCAGCCTGTTTTGATCTGTCCACCTTGTCTCTGTTTCCTAACAGTAAAGTTCAAGCATCCCACTCCTAACTTGCTGGGAATCCCTTTCAAACTGCTTGTCCACCTCCAGCGTGTCCGGCCCTTATCGTGAGCTCTCTCTCGTAGAACTCCAAACCCAGACTGCTGCTGGCTCGGTCTTGTTTTTATAGGAATGCGGTATGCTTATTGTCTTTGCATAGCCCTTTGTGACATCCTCGATTTTGTTTCTTTGTCAGTCCACTGACAGCTAGATAAACCCTCTGACTCGTGCAGTTCCCAGACGGGGTAAAGACTACGTGGTCCTCGGGGCACGGGCGGGCTCCTGATGTCAGCGCCTCGAGCTGCGTGTGTGTCTCTGCACAGGGAAAAAAAAGTGTTTAGAGCAGGCCAGTAGGCTCGTGTGCATCACTTTCGAGCAGCTGGGGGAGAAAGAGTTTTGACTGGCTATGTTTAGGTATTACAAACATCTCAGCCACTTGCATTCCTGCTGTCGGGATCCTGTCTTGGCCCCCCTCTGTCGCTATGGCTAACACACCTGTGCATCTAAAAACCCTCTCTGGCAGACGCTCTGAATTCATAAAAACACTCCAAGAGGACAACTCCACATCAGTGTCGTAGAATTTATCAGTAGTTTAGTTTGTTTCCTTTTCTGTCTATATTTAAATTTTTACGCTTGGACACAATCAGCGTTTGTTTCTCCTAGTTTTTCAAATACGACCATCTATTTTCTGCTCATGAGATTCCTCTTGTGTGGGTTTTCTTCTGCTAACTGCAGGTTTATTGTTGAAGAAGTGGCCATGGATGCACGGTCAAAGCATTCTCAACACATTCAGGATTCGTTGTAAGTTGGCTGAACGTGGTCGAGAATGTTCTCGGCTTGAGAAAATATCTGATAACCACGCCGGCATGTAAGGCAGCTATCGATACGAGCGAGTGTTTAATTGCATCAGACCGTTTCACAGTTCAGCTCCACCTCAACTCTTTTGGTAGTGACACGTTGGCGCCTGTGCCAAGTTGTAAAGTCGACATGAGGCCTGCTCGTGTCGACTCCAAACTTTTCATCATACTGATGTGAGAACTGCTTTACATCGTTTATGGGCTGCTGGCAGTTTGGACAGTTTTATGATTTTTATATATATATATATACACGTACAAGAATTTGGCTTCTCGATTGAATAAAATGTTTCTGTCACTGGAAAGTATGGAAAGGTGTTAAATGTCATACTAATGGTGCCTTGTGTGATCAGATGTGTTGCTCTGCTGAATCTTTTTTTTTTCTTTGCTTGATGTTGAAGCCAAGACTTCTTAAAGTTAACGGCACATTTACTGATTTTAAATTACTGCAACCAGTGCTCGACCACGGACTGAATAGCGCGCAAGCGGTGCAATCTGTGCACGTGATGGAACTGCGTCATCATGTTTTCTGTTCACCCGCTCCTTTATTGATAATCTGATTTATTGATTTATTTATTTTTAAACCACACGCAGCATTGATGTTAAAGAAGTGTCATCAGAGTCAGACTCTGTTGCTGCGTCTGCCTCTTCTGTGTCGTGACTGGGAGCAGGGACAGTCTCTAATTGCATGGGACGTTTGGAAACAACCGAATCGGGCAGATTTCAGGGGCAGCCTGCCTGAACATTTTGGTCGAGCATGAAGAAAGCGTTCCCCTCGGACACGGACAGCCACCTTAAGCGTTACAGCAGGAAACAAACGCTGCCGCGCGATCACCAGGACTCCTTCCTAAGTCTGCGTCTGCTCCCCACTTTTTGTGGCGGTTGGAGTCGAGTTGATTTACCTCTGTCCCTGCGAGCATCTGCCCACACAGCGCCTCTCTGGCTGCCTCTCTTCCCCTGCAGTAAAGCGATAGGCTCCATATGGATGACAATAGCCCAGGTCAGTTTACCTACAATCATTAGTGCTGGCTAGGGACACACTCTGAGCACACCAGGATCGGAGATGGACCAGACCACCCCGGAGCTGCTGCTGGTTGGGATTACTTGGGTCTCCCAGAATTCACTGGGGTTCCAGTGGAAGCGTCTGTACTGTCATTTGACCTGCAGCTCCGATGACCCATTACCCAAGTCGAAAGTACTCCTCTACAGAAACTGCCGAATCAGCAAGCAACTTTTTACCACATGTGGCTTTAAACGACAGCTTAAAGCCCGATTTTAAAAAAACAAAGTCCAACATTTAGAGCAAGTGAGCGTCGCCTTATGATCTGAAGTGTGACAGCATCTGTTTATGCAGACGGCAGGTAACAAGCTGCAGTCTCTGGCTGTAGTTGGAAATGACTTAAAAACTACACAGATCAATGTGTTTCAAGTCGTGCATGATGCAAATATTTGTTAGTTTTTTTTTTTTTTTTAAAGCAGCCTTTTTTTAGATGTGGTGGAGTGATTTTGTTTCATCCTTATTCTTCCCGCTGCACAGCAGATAACTGACAAGTGAATGATTTCTGACATAAAATATGATTATTCATGTCATCCTTCCCGGATCACCCACAGACTGTGCAGTTCTCATTGTCTTTAGCAGGGCCGTCATCAGGGACTAAGCTGGCATCTACCATGGCCTGTACCTGACCTTGAGTTCCCCTTTTTTTTTTTTTTTTTGTTTGGCAGACGGAACCAGGATGGATGTCTTTTATCTGAGTAAAGCCTACAGGCCCTTCTGTGCTTTAATGTCCTAATTAGAGAGCGAGCAGCGGTTGACTCTCTGACTGTAGCGCTGCTCCGAAATGTCTGCTTGTTCACTGGTGGTCTGTTTCAGTCCTGATTTAAGTGTGATGACCGGTAAACATAAGCAGGTGTCAATGAGGAACATAAACAGGTCCAGGGCTCAGGTGTTAAAGGCTGGTGTGTGTGTGTGTGTGTGTGTGTGTGTGCATTGTTTGCTTCAGCCAACTTCTCTGTCCCTTTCTGGAGCTGAGGCCTAAAAATAGGTTCCTGTGCAGCGCTGCTCTCCCCTCTCCTGTAAAGATCCAGTTTCACCCCATCTGGTCTGGTGTTTATTTTCTGTTTATTCAACACAGGTCCGCAATCACTGCTTAATTTCATAGTTTGGTGTTTCTGATTTGGTCTTTTTTTTTTCTGACTGCCGTAACGCTAGTGACGTCTATGATTAATTTTGTTTGCAACTTCACACTCATTGTCACAGTTCAAAGTGAGACAGCATAGGGCAGGGTAGGAGATCACACACACACACACACACACACACACACACACACAAACACACAAAACCCCCCACTCAGAGTTGGCCCACGTGGAGGTTAATGATGCAACTTGTGTATGTCGTTTCCAGATTGCAAAGTTGAATGTAAAGTGAAGTCGAGACAAAGAAAAGCAAACGCGCTGAAGGGAGAGTAATCTAAACCATGTTTTTGTGAGCGGAGCCTGGCCCGGCTCTCTTAATTTTCCTCAGGTATTGTTTTCAATAACAATGTAGTCATGGTAACCTGAAGCATAAAAACGTATCTTATTTGTTTTTGTTTGCAATTTCTTATTTTAATTGTCTTGCAGGAAAATCTATTTCTGTGCTGCAGCAACAATGTAGGTGGACTTTCTACTGATGTGATCATTGTTCATACAAAACTGCCAATGAGCCGAACCAGTTAGACCACCCTGATCTTCAAACCCTAAAAGGAATCTGAACCTGAGTCCATATTTGCATCTAACAGTTGTCTCATATATACACCAAAATTGTGAATCTATTTTTAAATTGAGGGTTCGATAAAAGTACGGTAATCGATTTCCAATGTATGAACGCAAACTTTCTCTTTTTGCTTCTCGCCTGGATAAACGGTAACCTTCTTCTCCCCTTTCTCAAGAAGCACCGTAAACCCACCTAACCCTTTTTTTTTTTTTTTTTTTTTCTCATCTTCTTCACGTAGGATCCCTTCTTGGCTGAGATGCTGCAGAACAACAAGGACCAGATCGTATGTTACCACGAACACGACTCCTTGCTGGATCACAAGGAGGAGGAAGCCCTCACCGAGGAGGACCGCAAGTCCGCCTGGGCCGAGTACGAAGCTGAGAAAAAGGTGGGCGCAGAGAAAGACGCGCATGCTACACACGGGCTGTTCCACTAGTTCTGAAACCAAAGGCCAGTACACAAGAGACTGTTTCACTCTGTATGGATCGATCCGACAGCTGATCACTCGGCAGATGTAGAAACAACAGCAAGTTACTCCAAAGAGTTCACATTTAGGCTCCAGTGCAGATTTTTACCATTACACTCAACAGTGACATGGATGTAAGTGGCAACACATTCAGCAGCCATCTGGTGTTTACTGAAGAGGATCAGAGAGACACTGATGGGAAGAGAAATATCTTTTTATTACCAGGTCCTTCTGAGTTAAGAGAAGGAAACAAAGCCCTGCTAATAATCCAACACTTTGTGAAATAGCTACAAAGAAAAAAAAAAAAACTAGACTGTTAGCGGCAGCTAAGCAGCTTAGGCCGAGCTCTGTCTGATGGAGAACAACTGGTACTTCCACTCGACCTGCTTCATGACGCTTCAAACCACTTCAAATCATTTGTCCTTTTAGACTGACGTCTTTGTCATATCGCCCCGGTGTCAGTCATCCTTCAAATCATTGATATAAAAAAAAAAAAGGCGCATAAGTTGTTGGAGAATCTTTAGAATATGTCGGTCGCTCAGGGCAACCAACCACCAGGAAGTTATCTCCACCAATCACTCCCCGATTTATCTTTCAGACCCCGATCGTTATTTTGATCACATCCCTCCGAGGTTGTCGAAGCAGTGTCTCTCACTAGATCAACAACCAGTGCACAGGTCGCTCGGGACTCCTTTCCTTTAAGAGAAATGAACGGGCATTTGGTGTGGTTTATTTGTTAAAGCGTATAGAGGAAGGGACATAAGAGAGCAAGAGCTCCCCCCCTCCCCTAAGTGTAATCCAAGATTCTAATTCACTCTAATGATTATTTTTCCAACACGCTCTCCCTCCTCTGCACTCTGTGTGCCTTCAGCAGCTTTTCTCCTCGAGCTCCTCTGCTTATCAGGAGAACAGGAGTTTCCCCGTCACAGACAGAACAGAGGTGCTGAGGTCGAATGGGAGAATTTCAATTTAGTCACTACAATCAGTTTTTCACTGAGGATCCTCAAGTAGCCGCTCCTGTCCACGAGAAGCTTTTCAGCATCAGGTTGTGTACTCTGAGCTTTGTAGAAGAAACAACTGGAACGCAACCCAGTCTCTGCTAATGTCTTCACAAACTGAAGGGCTGGCCAGCAGTGTCCAGGAAAAGCTACGTGTACGAGTATCAGATTTGTAAGTCAGGAAATGGGAAAACCTGCGAGAACATGATCAGGCGCCCAAAACCAAACTGAACCCAGGTGCCCTCGGCCTCGCCGGGAAGACTTCAGCTCACTGAGGCTCGCACCATAAATATAGATTTCAGACGCAGAGTTTTTTTGGAGCTGAAGTCCAGTCTAGATTCAGTCAGTGAAGAATGTAAGGATGCAGCTTAAGTCAGAGATCTGCTGGTTAATATTCAACACACGTGAACGCACGCACGCACGCACGCACACACAAACACACACACACACACACACACACACACACACACACACACACACACACACACACACACACACACACACTCACACACACACACGCTCAGGTTTAGGTTGTTGTGGTGTGTTAAGACTTGCACACCTGTCTCTGACCTGTTCCAAAAAAATCCCCACTGGCCCCAACACACACACACACACACACACACACACACACACTCACTCTCACACATGCCTAAATACCGGATGGCCAGATTACAGGGCACGGGAAAACCATCTGCAGCAGAGGCTCAATTACACACAAACATCGGCATCCTGCTGGCCTTTACTGGGACAAGACTGTTTACTTCAGGTCATGTGTCTCTCTCTCTCTCTCACACACACACACACACACACACACACACACACACACACACACACACACACATTTGAATGCTGTTGCAGAGTGAAACAGGTTATGTGTGAAGAGATGAAAGCTTTACTGTCAGATCGCTGACCGATCACCAAGTGAACGAGGCGGATAGGAGAAGTGAACTGTCGACGCTCATGATGTACATCGTTTCCCATCATGCCCTTAGTGGCTCTTAACACCTGCCTAATTGATGCGTACTAATCCGTGTCTCTCTCTCTCCCTCGCTCCCTGTCTTGCCTTTCATCTCTCAGGGTCTGTCCATGAGGAACAACTACCAGACACAATACTCCCAGATGGACATGGGCACCTCCAGCTACTTCTCTTACAATGTGGCTGCTTTGGCCTCCATGACCAACCAGCAGCTGGAGGTAAGTAATGAGCTCCACATGCCCCCCTCTGCTGCCTCGCACCCCTTCCTCTTTCTCTCTCTCCTCCTCCTCCTCCCGGCATTCCTCAGACCCCACTGCTCGTCGTGACAAAAGTCTCCATTTTCAGATAGCGTTTGGTGACGGATTTTAAGAAAAGCAGCATGAGCTGTCTTGGTTTGGTGTAAAGGCCATCACATAACAACCCTGCTCTTTGGTTCTACAAGTCTCTGATCTCTCTAAAAGAGATGAACACAAAGCTGTTTCTGCCTTCACCGTTAAAGCGACAGTTAACAGTTAACTTAGCATGTTTAGTCCAAAATGTTTCCTCGCTGTTTAAGGGTTGAGATTTGATAACGTCAACAGTCCTATTAACATAATTTCATTTTTTTATCAAACAAATAATTAAACAACATTTTAATGTGACAGGTGGACCAAACCATGCCAGTTGAATGCTCCCTACAGAATAACAGAGCTGTATTACTGAAGGCTAACTTGTATTCAAAGCTAGCCGATGAGCTCCAACATGAATTTGTCCCTAAATGCTCACAGGTTGGAACCTGTGGCTTCGGGGGATTTAAGGAAAAAGCTCAGCATGCATCAGGTTAAACCTCTCCTTTCGTTTGTGTTCAGGAACTCATAAACCAGGGAAGACAGAAAGTCATTGATGCAACAAACGCGTTGAAGACATTTTCCCGGGAGTCAATGGAAGATACCATCGCCAGAGTGGTGAGTGTGAAAACGTTTCTAACACAGCTCCTGAATCCACCTCCCGTCAATCAGAGGATTCTCTCCAACTTTGTCAGAGCCTGAATCGTATTTCCCCTCTGACTGTAACGTGATAAGAGTGGACCGACATGTGAGCTCTCCTCTCTCCCCACAGTGGAAGGAGAACGCGTCTCTCACTGAGAGCCAGGTCCAGTCTATTGCTCTGGGTCGACAGGCCAGCATTGAGCTCGAGGTGAAGCGCAGAGAGGCCGTCTACAGAGACGTCCTGAACCGGCAGCAGACGGTAAGAACTGCTCTGTGGTCAAATCTCAACAACTCTCAACACTTATCTAGCAAACTAAGCTGTCTAAGTAGCAGGAGTGTGATTTGGACATAATAACACTTACCTATCAATGCAAATATTTCATGAATGATGCTTAAAGGAGATTAGCATATCGTCTCATTGTTAAAATAATTGCCTTAAAAGTCATTTTTGGAGTTTTTTTTTTTTGTTGTTGCTTAAATCAACTCTTTATGATGCTGGCCACCTCAGGTAAGGTTACCTATAACCTCAGTTAAACAGATCATGTGATCATCTTTAATATAATGTCAAGAGTCTGACTTAGGCCGTTTTATTTTGCCTAAGTAAAAAGACAATGTGACTTAGGGAAAATAAAACAGCCTAAGTCACAGACGCATGTTAAAAAAGTGATTTCTTTTTCTCATGTTACATAATTGACATTGTTATTAGTATGTCAGTGGTGATCTGTTTTCATTACCTTGCTGAGTAGAATCATTTAAAAAATATATATTCAACATCTGGCTCAGTGTTTTGTGTTTCCTGAAAAACTTTTAAAAAAATGACGTAGGCAATTATTTTAACAAGGTGACGATATAAAATGTGTTAAATAATCAAAAGCTGAGTGTTGAACTGATGCATTCAGAATGTAGTTTTACCATAAATGTGTCCATTGTGTTAGTCCAAAGAAAGGCCACAGTTTTCTTTGTGCTTTTAAAGCCTTCAAAAGGACATGTTGACCACAGTGTCTGTGTGCTGTACAATAGTGTTGTGAACTAACTTCTCCCTTTCAGTGCATGTAAACCTAAGTCTTCTTTCAGTACCTGATCTCTTCGATGTATTTATTCTATTTGGTTTTTTTTGCAAACCAATCACTCGCTGGTATTTCTTTCAAAAAATCATGAAGCCAAAAGTAAACCATCTCTCTGTTTGTGTCTGCTCAGCTGATGATGTACGTGCAGAAGCTGATCACCAACAGGAAGGTGCAGGAGCAGCAGCTGGCCATGGCCAACCAGGCCAGTTACCTAAACCAGTTGGCTCTGCAGAACGGCATGATGGGAGCCGGCGGGCTCAGCCAGATGGACCTGCTGGGGCTTTACCAGCAGCTTCACGGCCTCAGCTCACACCAAGGCATGGGCAAGAATCCTGGGCCCTCCAAGGGCCTGTAGGTCAGAAGAACACTTCCTCGCCCACTCTGCTAGTCGGCTCCCAGTGACTCAGACCCGACAAGGTCCGGTCCTCTCTTTTAAAAAAAAAAAAAAAAAAACGCATTGTGAGGCCTCACAGAGCTCAAAGCAAACTGGCACACCCAGGCAGAGGGTGGAGAAGTTCGACACCAGGCTGCTGTCCACTGGGGGGATAGACTTGGTTCTTTTTTTTGTGTAGTTCACTGAGAGACGCTGGTATATAATGTATAAATGACTGTGTACTAGGAGTCCAGTAGAACAGAAAAAAATGTATATACAGCCTTAATGTTATTCAAATTCTACATCTTCATTTTTCATGTATTTAAAGACGACTTTTATCCCCAGTGCTTTAAAGCATTGTATTGTTTTGCCCTAAATGAGGATTTCTTTATTATTTACACTCAGTTTTTTCTACTGTTTTAAATGATGAATTGAACCTGAGTGGGACCAGTGTAGTGGCAGGTGACAGGACTCTATTATGTAAAGCTCTTCAGGGTCATAAACCGTGGTAGATTCCTTCACCAATAATGAGCAAAGCAGACAGCGGATGGTGCTGCAAAGTCCTGCTCTTTTTTTGGAGTGAAAAGAAATTGATAAATCAACTAAAAAAAAAAAAAAATGAAGAAAAAATATGGCCTTATATTTGTTTCTTAAAAAAACTTGTAAAGCTCTGAGATTTGTTGAGAATCTTTTCTATTCTGCTTTTAATTGTTTACATTAGTTGTTGCTGAACATGGTAATGGAATGCTTGTGTTGTTCAAAACTGCCTGCCCGTTCCTATGACCTTTTTGTAACATCATCCTCATTGTCACGTGTTGTCTAGCATAGCGCTGTGCGTCCTGTTCATTGTTTATGTTCCACTTGTGTTGATCCCAAGCTTTGGTGAGCAACTGGGTCTCACAAGCACAGCCAGTTAAGTGGTGCACCCCAGGGCCCACAACTTGACGCATTACTTTTCTGTCAAAAGAATAAAATGTGTGTCTCGGTGGATTTGACGGATTTGAAAGTAAGGACTGTTAATCTTACAATACCTGACTGATCTGCGTTATTTGCTTTGAGAAATTCCTTCTGGACTTTGTAGTCTCACCAGGCAGGCTGTATTCTACCTTGGCACATGCTTGCTTCTAAACTCTGGTGTTCCTTCTATCCATGAGGATTATGTACAGTTCTCATGACGAGGCCCCTGCTGTCTCACGTTGGTTCCTGTGTTTGCACAAAGTGTATTTCATAAATGTAGAGACACTTTTTGGCCCTCCTCTAAGAATGTTTTTATGTTAACAAATACACCACCATTATTTGCCATGAATCTGATCTGCTATTATCTTGATAAGTATTTAATATAACATTTAATAAAGTGACCAAAAGAGTGGAAAAAAACCTCTGTGTTGGAGTCATTTGGTTATCAGGTACTCTCATATTCTTCTGTTCTCACTGAATTGTTTGGAAATGTTTGAAAGAAACTGTAACTATACACATCAGACACATGCCTGAAGAATGTTCAGGGTTTGTGCTCATAATGGCACATCAGGTTAAATACAATTGGCAGAAAGTACTTTTCAGTGTTTTTGTGGACTTGTATAGAGAAGAAGATGGTAGTGATCAGTAAATCAGTCTCGGCCCTGATCCAGTCTCCAGCATGTTGTTGTTCATGGTCAGTGCCTTAAACCTCCTGGACAGAGGCTAAGCAGAGACCAAATATGACTTTTGATTTAAATCACATGGTATAAAAAAGGTGATGAGTTATTTCCTGCATTACATATATAGATCATGTGTAAATAAGCTTAAACATAGAATTGTGGTTGTGGACCCAATTTAGCTAATGGCTTAGGTTAAATTGTTTCCTGATTAAGTATAAAGTTAAACCCAGTTTAGCATAAAGATAAGGGAGTAAAAGAAAAACAAAGGCTCGTTTGTCACAGCTTCTCCTACAAGCTCAAACTTAGAAGTTTGCATCCCATGAACGTGTTTCTGTGATGCTGGTCGTTTTATTTTGGAAAAAGCAAACTGTATATTTTTTCCATTATCATACTTGAGTGACATTTTACAAAAAAACAAACGTTTCCTATGCCCTCATGTAACACTCGGTTCCTCGCCCCCCCCTGAATAAAATTTGCCAGTGGGATGTCACTGGTCCAAGCCCGTTGACTGGTTGTAGAAAGACCACGCCCATGTGACATCCGTACTGAGCGACTGACCATTTACAACAGATCGGAACTGCCGACCAATAAGATCAGACCAGGCCCACACGGGGACCCTGATTGTGAGGATTCAGAGCGTTGGAAACACAGGCCGATAAGACGCTGCAAGGAGCGGCAGTACATGAAAACAGGCGCTCATTAACGACTGTGAACGTACTTTAGTAGGCACATAAATTAAAAATATGAACCTCATGGCATAACATGGGACCTTTAATTTGCAGAATTCTGTGCTATAGCTGGAAAAAAAAGACTACTGATACATCCTCATAGATGCCTCTGTTTCCCATCCACAGCACTCAGTGCCTTTTGTCCCATTCTCTTTTCCCCTCAATCTTTCATCTATTTTTCCCTCTCCCGGTATTGTTTTCATTTCTCAGTCTGCCAGGGTTTTCCCCGGCATGTCTTTGACTTTTCCATTCTCTCTTCCCAGGGGAGCTTGCTCTCACAGCTTACAGATATCTGCCAGTGGAGAAACATTACAACTATTGCAGATGTTGAAATGTTGATCCCATCCCCTCTCACCCCGAGATTACCACCACTCCAGGTTTGTGTCCCTGCTGGTTCCCTGTGCAGCAGGCAGCTGTTTCTGTCCATTGAAAAGGACTGCCCCATAGTGGAGTCTGTGAGGCCCCTGCAACCAGCAACCAGTCACCGCTCTAAATCCATGCTGATGTGCAAAGCCAATTTGGAGTTGGGATTCAATTGCACAAGGAATCCGATTTTGTACGGTGGATGTAGGCTGATAGAGAGGGTCTGTGCACATCACTTGTTTAAGGGTTTACAAGGGAAAATTGGCAAGGGCTTTTATCAGGACTCGACTCTGGGAAAGTCTGCTTTATCTTTCAGCCTAACTTTCTTCAGCAGACGACTTTTAATTAAGCAAAGCCAAATATAAAACCAATGAACAACAGTTAGTTCTGAGTATTTTGATTGGACAAGAGGCATCGCATGAGTGCTGATATATAGAACATCACTGGGACTGTTCACAATGTGTATCACTCTTCCTACACACAGATGTTCTGAATACTTGAAGTCAACATTACATCAGACAGTTTGTTCTAGCTTGTACCTGAGCTCTTATTTGACTTGCTGCATGAAAAGCTAGTCTTTGGTATCCATGGATACAGGAGTGCAGTCCGTTTCAGTTAAGTTGGGGAACTTATTGAATTGGTGGAGGAAAAAGTTATAATCAGTCTTTTTTTACTGCATTAATTATAGTTTAAAAGCAACATCCAACTCCAGGTCTAGATGTTGTACTGGACATCAGCACTGCTGTAATTTTCTTTTACACTGACCTGCTACAAACAAATCACAGTAGTGCTGAATTTCAGCACATTAGACTACTCCCTCTTGTGTGATATTGCTAAATTGTCAATGTTTTTTGCACCAAATAAAATGTGATGTCCATCAAAGCAGTCCTCTGAAGACTGAGAACATCTGTACTAAACGTCATGGCTGTTGAGATATTCAGGTATGACAAAAGCTTTGGACCAAAGTAAAGAAATGCAACATTCACAGAGATTCTATATCTGGTTTTAATTGGTACATAAGATGTTTATCCAAGCAAAAAAGTCTCTCACAAAGAGTTCTAGAAAGCAGGACAATTTTATTGTCATGTTCATTGTAGTTTTGTTGTCATTTTTTGGTATATTTTCAGTAGAATCTACAGCCCAGATAACTTCAAGTTCATTACAAAATAAAGTCTTTGCAATAAATAAATATATAGATTTATATTTATACTTAATATGTAGAAAATAAATATATTGTACATCTCATAAATAGGATCACCCATATGTACACCTCAGCTGCTTGCATCTTTAATAATGTTCCTGACACTCTGAACATTACAAGTCACCATCTTTTTAAAAAAAAAACACCCCATCAATTCTTCTTTACAACTTCAGTCACAGAAGTGCTTGTGTCCCAAGATTTACCTCTTGTTTTGCATTTAATTCCTACAAGACGCTGCTTTTCAAATGCGATGAATGAGACTCTGATGATGACGTTGGAGTCCGAATGAGCTAGGATGTGAAGTAAGTGCTCTATCATCTATTACACATTCTTTAAAGAGATTAAACATCCCCTTTTCCATCTTTAGTTAAAAAAAACTAACTCCAGTTCTGCCACGCCTCTTCACTCTATCTGTTCCTAAAGTCACCAACATGCATGACGCATAAACATTTTGTGCATTTCTGGCACCTCTACTTCAAAAAAAAAAAAAAAAAGCTCCATGTTTCTGGAATGTGCCCTTTTTTCCACCTAACATCGTTATGGTTATGCATTTTCTATGAAAATAGCATAATGAGACATTTGCAGTGCTTTCCACCTTTTGAGCTCCTCAAAATCTTTGCTTGGTGTTTCTCATCGTTCATTTTTACTCCCACTCCAGCTTAGTGCTACTTAAAAGCCAAGAACCATGACTCCACTTGTCGTTACAAGTTGCTTCAGTTTTTACACATTTCCCTCAGATAAAAAGTGGTTATGGAGAAAACTTGACACCTGATTTATCGTCCTGATCACACACAGGCCTCCTTCATCCATGTCCTCAGTGGTTTTATAAGACTGCTTTCCCTCTTTTTCTGAGGTCACAAGTCCACTTAAAAGCAGCATCCAGGATCTTGCACGATGTTATGTCAGTGCTGTAACGTGCTTTGCAGTGGGCTTCGGTGTAAACAAAGTGATCTCAGTGGGAGGTGAGGGTAAACAGTTCCGTCCAAGGTCCAAAATATCCAAATCAGCCTCTCCCTCCTCTTCTTTTAAATCTATTCCTCCAATTGGATCCAGTTCCCCGAGCATCAGTGCTGGTCACCTGTACTGGAATAAGTCTCTGTATGCCTGAGGGATCTTCTCAATCTCCACTGGTCTGGGTAAAAAGTGGGTGAGTTTTTGGTGTTTTTTAGTCCTGTTGCCCTCCCTGGGCGAGCCGTCCTTATTTAAAGCCACATAGTAGAAGCGTCCCGTATCTGTGTGCTTGTACAGAGTCGAAGCGTAGGTATTGTACCAGTTCTCCTCAAACTGCTCCCTGAACACACACTCTGCTGTCAGCTTCTTCTGCAGGACAGAAAACAACATGTTAGTGAATCCTAAAGCCCCAACAACAGTTTGAAAAACAGATGTATAGCTAAATCAAACAAAATTAAACCAAAATCATGCACATTCAACTCTCAATGTACTTGTTTCAGTATTTCATTTACTATTTCTTACAGCCATCGAAAGCTGAAAGGAAGTAGTATAAACCCGTTCCGACAGCTGCTGGTTATGGCAAAAGACAGGAAGTCATGAGAGGCATTTCCCTTTTTATGCCAAAAACTCTTTCCTTAAACCTGTTAACCTCTCATTGTGCATGGAGAAACATTTTTTTCCCTGTGATGCAAGAGTAGCGTACCATCATCTTCACGCGCATGCACACACAAACACACGCACACCCATGCTCACACACACACACACACACACACACACACACACACACACACACACAGAGGCTCCCAAAGCCTTCCCTGACAGCCCAGCATGAGCGATGGCTGCGGGTTCAGCAGGTGAGAGTGTGCTGGCTGAGTGAGTGTGTGAGAACAGTGAGACACATTGGGGTAAGAGCTGCTTTTGTGCCAAAACCTGAGAGGATCAGGGGACACCATAGTGGACCTGAAGCCCAATATGTAACGTTTTTTAAAGGTGTCACTATCACCTATTTCTCAGGGAGGTGTTTGGATAAGAGGACATAGCTTCTCTTCATGGCAATCAGTCAGTACTTGCCTTTAATAACACACACTATAGTGTTTTTGCAAGAGTCTCAGCTTAAATTCCTGCAGCAATTTTGTTGATTGGCTGTCAGGCTGTGCTTGGCTGGGGCTATGTGGTGAAACTGTTGTCTGTAAACACAGCCCAGAGGGCACATGACTGGGCCAGCTAAATCCAAATACACACACACACACACACACACACACACACACACACACACACACACACACACACACACACCTCATTGGATCAAAAGCACACTTGTGGTCTAGCGATTCTGGGACGGAAGCAGCCTTCTACCTGTCCCCTTCCCCTCCTCTCCTTTCCTCCACCTCCGCCCCCTGGCCCCTCAGCCTCCAACAGACATGTCTATACTTCCTCTGTCAGTCAGGTGACTCTGTCAGGTGTGCAATTAACCAACCCCCCCACACCCAAAATCACAGCCTCCTCCCTCCACTGAACGCCCACCTCCCCTCAGGGTCAAAGCTCCAGGATGCCAGACTCTGATAGCACGCAGTAATAATATCTGCACTTTCAACATAATGGTCGTGTTTAAAAAGTAGCCTCTCTGTTCGAAATGTTAAGACCTGGGGGGAGGGGACGTCTGAGCCCGTGAGGCCCCCAGGTAAAGCCCAGGGACACCTGATACAGGTTACCCTCACAGACTTCCCCTTCTTTGTATCTCTTTACTTTCCTCTCGCTTTGTCCCCAGATACAAACCATGACAGACCATTATCAAGCAGGACAAAAAACAAAGTTAATGTTTCCTAAATTTGATAAAAGCACAATATTATTGTAATACTTTTTAAAGCAGCAGTAAAGTATGTGCGAAAAGGTTATATCCATTACATTCACCCACAAAACACATCCAAAGGGACTTCAAACTTTCCTGTCTGCACTTTTGGAAAGTATGTAAATATTTCTACATAAATGAAGAGGTAGGCTTGCTGTCTACAGCTGGGAAATGGACTTTTCCTGGATTCTCAAAAACATAGAGATCTGTCTTTCTGCTAATGCTGCTTTTCATTATCATTAATTGGATGTATCCTCTTTTTTTATTTCTTTGCAGGCTGTACCATTCAAAACAGCAAGAGAAGAAACTGTGAGAACAGTTAAAGTGTTAGACTCTAAAAAAGAAAACACACTTGTTTTGTCTCGCTGTGGTTTTCCCATCTGCTCTGTAAGGCAACATTGATAACAAACCGGTTCAGACATTGGTATTGAAAATGTATTCTCTTCTCTCATAGATAAGTCAGTACTCGGTGTAGGTTAATGAAAGAGCAATTTTCTCATGACACTTGTATCAGCGGTCAGACTTCTTGTAATTGGGACCCCAGGTGAGGGACAAGGGTGTGAATTTGTTGATCTCTTTTGACTCACCGACCCATAGAGCTCTCCTTTTTCATTCATGCCGAGGTACAGTCCAGCGTCCACCCCTCTGATGCTGACCAGACTCACTGCCAGACTGATGAACTCCAGGATGCCTGAAGCCAAGCGATACACAAACTCACAAAGTGCAACGAAGACCATTCAGGAAAGTAACAAACACAACAAGTGGCCTCCATTTATGTGACAGAAGAATTAACAAACTATTTATCTCAAAACAAATTATCTCTAAACATTCTTTATATTCTTTCCTACAGTGTTGTATTGTAAATCCATTTGTATAGAAAAACTGCATATACATTCAATTTTAGAAAAAAATCAAGTTAGTGTCACACAGCAACATGTGGCATTTATGAATTAAAATCCTCATCAAAATATGGCTTCATTTTTCATTTAGAGCACAACTTGCATTCACATACACTTTTACCTCACTCTTATTTTAATATTTGAAAAAAAACAAAAAAAACAAACATTTTTTTCTGAAGAACATAGGTCCTATCCCTTAAATCATTGTGGGTTGTTGTAACTTAAACTTGTTCATACTGACTCCTGGAACTTCCCAACTGACTTCTAAACTGAGCCATGGCTGTTGTTTGGTGGGCTGCTGAGTCACAGGAAGTTACAGTAAAGTGAACTTGTACTTCAAAGGCAGGAGAACAACCGGTGAAATTAAAAGTCTGTTATGTTGCGGAGGTTAGTCAGAGAGGATCCAGCTGGCGGTACTGACTGGTAGAGACCAGCGTACAGCCACCTGGTCCCCATCTCCACGACCTCATCTGATGCCAGAGGATGACACAGAACATCCCTCTAATTTTTGTGGGGAGAAGATTGTGTTTCATATCCCTCTAATCAAAGCCATGTCCTGCAGACAAAGACGTTGCATTTTAAAGGAAAGTAAAGCCAGAAACAAATACGCGGACCACCCATCCCAACCGGCTTGTTTTGGCTCGAGTTAAAACGTTAGACCCACCCTGTGTAGTGGTCCTGTTTTAATTAAGTGTTGTTCCGCAGCGAGGCAGGTAGCCTATATGTGAGATGTCTGCATTGAAGTGAGGCGCGAGACGTGCGTGTCTGCCTTCTGTCCTAATTTGTTTATCGCTCGCGCGCGAACCGCACCTTGCTCCTCTTTACATGATGGAACCAAAAGTTCAAATACTGCAGGCGCACGTGTACGCGCACGAGTTGTTTCCGTGACCTTGAGACGCACACGCGCTGCTTGTTTGTGACGGAGGAGAGACACCTGCCCCCACGTTTAGCGGTGATTGCCATAGAAAGGTGTGTTGCTCTTCTTCCCCACGCGCCAGGTGAGTGACGCACGAGAGACTATTCACGAGGGATGTATGGCAGGAAAAAGCTAAAAAAAAAAAAAAAAAAACTTCAGCAAGTTTGAGTGTAGTGCGTAATTAAGCTTATTCAAATTCAAAGATAGACAATAAAACGTGAAATTTACCTCAACTTAGCAATTTTATCACGTTGTTAAATGTGCCTGGGTTCTTTATTTTGAAGCCATTCTTCAATACATTTGAGCTTACAAATTGTGTATACGTTAGTCAGAATGAAACCTTTCGTTCTAGTAAAAAGTAGTATATAGCCTATAACAGAATGTGACCTTGTCATTAAATACAAGTTTAAATTAAAGAAATGCCCCCACCAAATCTGCTGTGGTCCTGTCTCGTCCCGTACACAGTCCCATTTGGGAATATCTCCAGCTGGAAGCCGGTCCTGCAGTAGAGCTGTCGCCGCCTCAGGATCCCTTTCAGGTGCCCGAAATCTGTTGGCGATCCCCGCTGCAGCCTCCCTTCAATCTGCCCCAGCCGCTCATTCAAGCCCACTGGAGACTCCGGCAGGGGCACATTCCCGAGTGCAGGAAAGCTTTGTAAATCCAGGTCGATTGTCCCCAGAAAACTCCCGACTTCTGCCATTGTGTGCACAGCTGTTAAATTAAGCGACGGCATTTGAAATGTAGACTATGGTGACTCAAGTAGTAAAAAAAAAAAAAGTTAGACAAGTCCGGTCCATGCACGCACAAAGCGTACCCAGCACGCGTAGCTCTCCCAGTCAGCAGCGTCCTCTCAATTTATTGATCGTCCTCTGCTGCAATGATCACTTTGATATCTATGATTATCAAAGGGAAAGCCTCTATTATATACATACTCCCCACGCATTCTCACATTGGATATTCAAGCACAAGCCACGCCTGGCTGGCATCCCTTTTCACACGCATCAGTTTCCTTACAGAAAGTGTACTTTCTAACCAACTTTTAGAACCGACGATGCCACTGACTACGCGCCTCTGTCAATGCTGCCTCTGAAAGCTGGATCTGTCTCCCAAATCCAAGAAAATCCAAGTCCAGAGGCGTCTTCTCAAATGTTCTGCACTCCTGATAACGCCCCAAGGCTGTGTGATAAAAACACATCGCCAATCCAGGGGCAGGGAACTCTGGCAACAGTAAGTGGTGAATTAAAATGCGACACAGATGATTTTTGTTAAATTGACACAAACGTCATAAGCGCACCTATCATAACCTGTCAGAACTCCAAAACGAATTAACTCCAAAACTTACTCTGACTGCTTTTTAGTCACACCTCAGCTTCTTCTAGAAACAAGATGAAAAACAAATCTAAACAGAAAACCAAAAAGCATCAGGCGATCTTTCTCCAATCAAGATTATCAAAATAGTCTGCATAATCTCAGAGCCATCCAACCTCCTGCACAGGTGTCTGTGCCAACCTCTGGAGTTGGGCGTTTTTCATGAGAGCATTTTCTCCACCTCCTTGTTGGAAGCAGGTGCTTCCTCGCCCCTCTGCATAACGTTTGCAATGTGCTCCAGCAAACAGCAGCTTAACCACTTGTACTCCTGCCCAAGGAGGGGAGAATAGGGAAAATCCAAAGGCTGATGACGTGTAGTATCACATCTGACTGGTGTAGAGACTGTTTCAGAAGAGTTTTAATAACAGTGATTTAGATAATGCTATAAAAATAAATGTTTGACTTTTGCAAAGTTTGGATAAAGCTGCTGCTTCTCCACTAAACTTCTGCTTTGTGATTATGAAATAAAACGAGTAAAAGCACCACATGCCATGAAAAGAAACACATAAGTTTCTTCAATTATCTTTTATAGTTAAATAAATGTCTCCTTGAATGAGTGTTGACTAAATATTCAGATCATGATTAGTGTTGCATTTCTACAAATACTCAAACTATCATATATATATATATATAAAGTACTTATGCAAAGAATGAACTGATTGCAATCAAGTGGCAACCACTGGTGATGAAAAATAAGACAGATGTGGAAGTGCAAAATCCTGCAGTTTGTATAATGCAGCAGAAATCATTCAAAAAAGCAGATTTTTACAACAGATGTTAACATGTTTACAACATGGTTAAAATAGAGGTTTGATCAGCTGATGTCTCGATTGACACTCACTGTATTGGGGATGTATGTGTTGTTGTTTTATATTTGATTTTATGAATGATAAATGTTATTATATTAAGATGCATCACTGACCTGATTGACAGGCAGGTGCAATGTCACAGTTTGTCAAGAGGCTTAAAACCCAGCTCAGCTCCAGCTCTTAGCCTGTTGTAGGCTGACTGACTAGACAGCATTTTATCATTTTCAGAATGCTGACTGTTATCAATGGGACTACAATGATGTAAAACGGTTCGATAGCGGCACTTACATTCAGAAATCTATTTCCAGAGATCGTAAGCGTTCATCAGATTACTTCTGATGGAAGTCTGTATGTACAGTACAATTATTGCGGACTGCATTCAGCCAACTTTTGCTCTCCACACACCTGCTAATAAGTGATTGGTCGATTCTACTAACACTACTAAAGTACTACAAATGGAAATCAGAGCACTTCTCATACTACATCTCAAACTAGAATATGTACATAAAGATTAGTTTAGAAGAATTGTTTGGAATTTTAATGCAATTTGTATTTAACTACATTCTGTATATAGTTATTTAAAAAGTAGCTTCACTACAGCTGCCAAAAGGTAAACATTTACCCAAGTCCTGGTGAAGAAAAGGTATGAAATAGCATTTGAATAGCCTTCTTAAATGAAGTAAAAGTACCTCAACATCATAAGAGTAGATGCACTTATTTACTCTCTCCACGCACTTGCATATTCCCCTCTCCTCCTCCGTCTGACGGCTGAGGTCAGACCTTCTCCCCTGTCAGACATTTATTAGGTATTTCAGGTGCTAGGTGATCTGTGCTATCATGCACATGAAAGAGAACAGAGGGAAAGCCACAACAGGACTAATGAATAATAGGTGTAATTTATGATTGAATGGGGATTTTACATCTCCTCTGTACACAATTGGACTACATGTCCCAACTTGTGGCTTTGTAGGAAAAAACCCAACTGTTTAGTGAAGATTTCTGTGTGAGGATTGTAATAAAAACAAACTGCAGGAGTGTTTTAATTAGTTCACTGTTCTTGAGATATCAGTGACAGCAAGGCGGGTGGGAGGGAGGGGGAGGACATGATTACATCAATAACACTGTTTAACTATTAGGCATGTTATTTTAGACCTCCTTTGAGATGTTTTTGGAAACCCCCATCCTGAGGGGGCGTTCTCACCTCAGAGCTGCTCATCACAGGCAGCAGAACGGCAGCAGCTTCCCTGTAGGGAGATTGGATTTATGACGGTGTCTAGCTTCCATGAATGGTGAGAAATAGTACATTAAAATGACCCAGAGTGTGTATGATTGTTGAGATGTCACTGTCTTGCTTTGATGAATTTTTTTGCTTCTTGTTTTCAGCTAATTCATCAACTTTGTGCAATTTATTTAGAAGCAGATGTGACTGGCTTTCAGAGATACTGTTTGACTGACCCTCCAAAGCATGCAGGCCTTTTTCACTGCTACTAATTATGCCACTATAAATCTTTGGGGTGTGTCACGGCTGCATTGAAGTCAGAGAAGGGACAGTGGCTTTCAGCTGGTGCAGGATATGAAAGGTGGTGGGGGTGATGAATGCCCATGGGCCTCCGCTTGATGAATTGGGCAAAGGGGTTGATGAGGAGTCAGCGATGGTCAGGCTTTGTGCGAACAGAGAGCAGGGCCCTCACTGCAGAGGATGATGAAAGGAGGATTCGTCTCAGCTAAAAGGGTAGAAGTAGAGGGATTAAAGAAAAGACAGAGGAGGAGAAGGATAGAAAGAGACCAAGTAAGTAGAACAGAGTAATAGAAAATTAAAAGGAAACACTCCAACCCCACTTTTCTTTTATCTGTATGGGCATGGTCAGACTCTCACTGACTGTCCATCTACTGTGCACAAAGCTGAAATCAGTCTTACAGGCTATTAAGTGTAAGAACCAAAATTGAAAGGTGGTAAATTTTGATTTCATTTTTTTGGTAGCTATTAGAGCTACATCTGTTGCTGGTCAGCTATATTTTATAGTTGACATGGCAGATTTATAGTTGCGCGCACACACACACACACACACACACACACACACACACACACACACACACACACACACACACACACAAATCCTGAGTTAAAATGTTCCCATATGCTGAGAACCTGCAGAGGATATAGAAATGAAGATAATGACCTCAAGTGCATAGGCTGCTGCTTTGAAGTCGCTCTCCCATGAGTCACAGCGGGAGAGTCCAAATTGAAAATGAAGTTACACTTGCAATGGGAATTGGAGGCTAATAAGAGCCTTACCTGTTTATTTGGATTACACAAACTTCAAATGTGTCCTCTTTAGAGGGGAGAGCAAAGGTCTGCTCGCACAAATATAGCTGATATATTTAATAGACTGAGATTTGTTTGATTCGATTATGGAGCCAGCTGGAGGCACTGTCTGTATTTGGCAGGACTATAGTTGAATTAACAGAAATTTGCAACATTTTTGAGAAATATGCTTTCTTGCCAAGTAATATAAACATGTTTGATGTCAGTTTGGAGATTATGAGCTACAGCAGAAATCCACTTAGCTTAGCAATACAAACTGGAAACATTGGGAAACAGCAAGCTTTTAGTTAACTATAGATGTGTTAGAAGATTCATTTTTGCTTATATGTAACCTATTTTCCGTAGTTAAATTCTTGATTCCAGGCTGGATGTAGCTTCTTATTCTTACTGAAGATATCGCAGTCATTTTTACAAATAAATCTTGAAAAAGTTTCCTTTAAGTATGTTCTGTGTTGTTGCATCCTGTTTGTCTGAATTCCTCTACAAAAAGCTCAAAATATCTTCTACATGTGTCATACTGGTTAAAGTGGAGCCAGTTTCAGGCTCCCTCTCCTCTGATTAATTCCCAGTTTAGAAAAAAGGCCTCCCGCTGGCTCCTGACGGCTCACATGTAATCATCAGATCTAGGATCAGGTTCCTCGAACCCCTCTTAACCCTGGCCAACTGAGGGCATGAAAAAATGGCTGACTCAATGTCAGTGGCTATTAGCAATGAGCCCTTGTATTTCAAACCAGCTGGTTAACAAGGCCACCACAGGCCAAACCCCTGCTCTCCTGGTCGGGGAAGCAGCACAACAAAGTGTAAAAAAAAACTAAGAAATGAGGCTGTAGAGTTAGGAGAGAGGACATCATCTGTTCTTATTTTACCTTTTGTCAAGCACCATGTGGAAAATGATCTTCACTGTGAGTTATTTGCAGAGCTGGATTCCGTGTTATTTCATTCCCTAGCAGAGACATAACAGAGAGGGTCTCCTCTTTCACGCAGGTGGTCCTTCGGCCTTGTTCAAGGGCGCCTTGTGCGCTGGGGCAGGGGCGGGAGGGGACGCAGGCCGGGATGGGAAGGAGGAGGGGTAAGACACAGACAGATGCATGCGAATTTAGGTAATGGTGTAACATTTCTGCGCTTGCTTTCCTTGGCCACCCAATGTAACGCTAGTGTTAATTAATTTGTTTGCTTTGCTTTCAAGCACCAAAGAATGGAGCCCCCCTGGTTTGAGAAGCCACTAGTATGCAAGGAACACAGTCTAAAACCAACATTTGTTGTACAAATTACTAGCATATGTTCTTGGAGAGGGAAAAAGATACTTGTCATGACACACAAACAGAGATGTCCCATTTTTTTCACTCCATGTGAAACGCTTGGTAGGAATATTTGAAGTTTGTCTGCAACACTTTGGCTGAGCAGTTAGTGAAGCCAAACCAAGCCAACACGCTCTGTTTTAATCAGATGTCTGGCTAAAACTGGAAGATTAAATGTTGTGTTTCATGGTGTAAACCTCTAATCCCTTACATTATTTTTGTTAATGTGCTGGTTTGTTTTTTTAACAGCCACTGATTCATCAATTAATTTACATCGCTTGGATTTGATGCAAGCTTATTGGTGAAATTAATTGCCGCCTCATATTGACCCTCACTCTTAGCTAAAAAGAGCTCTGGCAATGTGAGCGATGTTCCACCTGTCCATCTTAGCTGATGAGTGAGCTGTGGTGTTATAACATCAATAACTGCCCGACTTGTGTTTCTCTGCTCTGCGGGGCTGTGGTCTGACGTTAGTGAGTGTATATGCATGATCATGATCCAGTCTGATGAGGGAACAGGCCCTCAGAGTGAGACCATTATTCTTACAACAACACAGAGCAGGAATCTACCCTCAAACAGATGTTCAGAGCCCTTTGTAGAGCCTCTGGCACCAAGCCCAACCCTACCTATCTACACAGCTATTTACATGGCAATCCAGCTGCTCTGTCTCTCTTTTTCTTCCTCTTTTTCTCTCTCTCTTTTACCCCCTCACTCCGCCTGTGTCTGCACATTTACATACCCCCTTTCTCTCTCCCTTTCCTCCTGTTCCCCGCTTGCTCTTTGAAATCATATACCCGTTTTTTGTATATACTTTGATCAATTAAACACTAATTTGTTTAGCCGACCAGACAGTGACATACAGATGCAGGTACATTTACACAGAGATGAAAAAGGCCAGGCGTCTCGTATCTGGGAATATCTCAGTGCTGACGCAAACCTTTACTGCACACTTTATATTTAGTTATTCTCTGACATGTTAAAACTAAATATATCTCAAAAGCTTCTAACGGCTTCGCTGACTTCTTGTCCTCTCTAATCCAAATAGATGTGGGAGGTGAGGATTTTTAATGATAACCATTCCTGGAATCAGAGTTTATATTTGCTTTCTCACTTATCATATAAAGTGATAAAAAACACTCTGCACTTCTATTTTAGCCATCATAGATTTAGAAATATGCAAACCTGTTGTTACATCATCTGTTCAAGTAATTTATTTCATTTAACTCATCCATCAAGTTCAGATTACATAGGAGCTGTTCTAAAAATATTGTAATAGGCAAAGAGGCTGAAGTTTTCCTTGTGTTCCTCGTTAAAAACTAGCTCCTCAGTGTTAATGTACACTCTTCAGACACTCCCCATGAGTAAAACAAAATCACAACAAACCCTGATATATTAACTGCATACAAATCTTAACATATCCACTTATTGTCAAAAAAATGTAAAATGGATGCATCCATTGTAGGACAAACTCCTCCATGCGTTGGTTCTTTTGCATTTTATTGTCGTTTAATAATCAATAGGGTTTATTTAAAGTGACTCAGAGGATGGATCTGGTCATCAGCAACAGGCCGATCAGTGGCAGCATCATCACAAGACAATAATGAGACAAGCAACCTTCATTTAAACGAGAGGAAATTAAATCAGAGTCCGCAGGGTCCCTGAAGCTGGCCGACTTCTCAGTAGAGGGTGCTGATGTTTTCCCCTCTCA
Organism: Symphodus melops; assembly: GCF_947650265.1. NCBI lineage: Eukaryota > Metazoa > Chordata > Actinopteri > Labriformes > Labridae > Symphodus > Symphodus melops. The sequence goes on from NC_136699.1 coordinate 15,844,397, forward strand.
TATCCCGGCCAACAGTTCAGATTGCCTCAGAATCATGCAGTGTCACGCTATGACAAATTGAGATACATTAGTTAATTAAAGTAGAGAGTTAAGAGCGGGGTGACGTGGGTCCTCCCTCCTTTACACAAATCCATGTCACGGTGCAAAGGCAGAACTAAGTCCAACTTGTTTACTCTCTTGACATGATTCCAGAGTTCTTTCTCAGTTTCTGCAATCAAGATGATTTCAACTTCTGACGTATTTTTTTTGTTGCTGATATTCTCCACTCTGTTGTTGATTTAAATGAAGAGAGTTGCAGTTTTGGGGTGACTGTGTAAGCTAAAACAGTTGTTAAAGTAGATTTACTGCAGGCAAGCGCACACATAGACAAGAAGGGGCTCAAGCACCTGCCCTCTGAGGAGAAAGTGCCCTTTAAATAAAAATAGTGTAAGTTTGTACACAGACTGGCCCAACGACCAGATAAAGTCAGATAAATAAGAATATCAGGTCAGTAGAAAAGCTACAGAATGTGGTGCACCCATGTGTGAGCGCGTGTATATGCATGCACAGATACTGCGGCAGTATAGCAGGTGAGGAGATGTCAGAGGGTTCATGTCCCGATGAAATATACCAAAGCTCTTCTTATTTTTGCAAAACAGGTCAAGTACTTTAACCAACATGTGTATGTACGTCTCTCTTCATATTGCAGGGATTACTGTTTAATTAGCATGCCATGACTGTGGGATCACACGGCTTGCTTTTATGTGCTCCATACAGACTGACAGACAGACTGCAGATGAAGAACAGGAGAGAGAGAGAGAGGGAGAGAGAGAGAGAGAGAGAGAGAGAGAGAGAGAGAAACAGCAGAAGAGGATGATGAGTGAGGGGGACAACTCTGATTGAAAAAGCGTGTGATTGTTGTTTTTTATGATTAAATGAAACCAAGGTAAAGTGAAGGCAGTCAACTTTTTATCAGTTCATGAAAGCTGGTGTTAATCATTTGCGAGGTACACGTTACATTTTGAGGGTTGTATGTATTTGAATGTAACCAGGGAACAACGTGCAAAAAATAAAATCAAAATACAAGTATTTAGTACCTCTGTAACCTCTGAGGTCTGATTTCAGCGCTGAACACCTCATGATTAGCACCTTGTATAATCTAGATCTTGGTTCTTTGTTAGATTTCTGTGTTGCATTATGGTATATAATATAGTTTTGCTTTAAAAACATGTAGTTTAATGTCTTTTACAGCTTGTCACTAAGTAGTCTACCAGGTGCACATTTACTACAAATTTTAGGAAAAAATCCCTTGTCCCTCTAAAATCCTCTGCACGTCCCTGTTTACATAATACATATCCTGTGCGTGCTCATTGACATTCAAAAGTTCCTCAAGCAGAATTGTTTAATTGACTATTAGTGTTTTTTGGCAAATGAGAAAACCAACTAATGGGGACATAAGGTTAATTGTTGTTGGATGTAATGGGAGGCAATGATGGAAAAGCAAGCAGAAAAACCCACTGTTTTCATCTCGTCTTCCACTCCTACGTCTTTGATGTTTTGGGGCCGAATAGTTGTTGGGCTGAGAAAGTCTCAGGTCAGCTGCCAGAATCAAGGCTGGAGGCTGAGGCAGGTGCACAGCGTTCATCACATCCTGATGGAGGAGACAGAGGGCCAAGATGTTGTTCTCAACATATTGGAAGTGTTTGTTAACAGATGGAGACATGTGTTGGCAAACGTTACCTCACTTGGTCCAGAATGAGCGGAGAAAAAAAAGGGACGGGGTGGAAAGCAACACTGGAGTTGCAATGGCACGAAAGACATTGAGATAGAAAGAAAGATTAAAGAAAAACTCATCAAGACTTAATTTCAATATTAACGTCCAAATGTTGCATTTGATGGTACAGTATAAAATGAACCACTTCAAACTGTCATGTTTAACTGTCAATGTAGTTTGAGAGAAAATGACACAGACTTTGTTTATTCCCAGTTTTGACTATATACTGTATATCCAGCTGCAAATTGTGCAAAACCACAAGCAGGTTAAATATTTTCCCCTCAGGAAATCTTTTTTATCCCATGTCTGTCATACTTTTTAAGCATGTCTCAGTCACACATGTTCTGCTGCTCCATATCTGTTTTTGTATCACAGCTTTATTTCTCTTGTAAGGTCATGCAGCTACAGCTGGCATCAATATGGTTGGCCTTTTTTTTTTGTCTGAGTCCAGCGCTGGAAAGTTAAATTCATAGGCCTAATCAGTTTAAAAGATAATGAAAACAGAGATTGTTTAGAGAGATTAGGCCCTTGGAAATGGAGTAATCAGTGCTTTGAAAAGGGCACTGACAGCGGTGGGCTGGATTACTGTCTGTAGAAACTGAGCTATGACCACTCTAACTCGCCATCTCTAACAAGCTCTGCGAGCCCTGATGTCATCACAGATAGAAGATAGAGTACCTTATCCTCCACTCCTCTCCATTTGCTCCTCTTTGCTGGAATGAAATTACTCAACGCTTAACAGATGGGGCACCTGTCAGCCAGATGTGTTTGAGTAATGAACAAAGTGTAGGATGAAGTAAGCGTTTTTACAAAGATGTCTGCTGAAAAATTAATCATGAACCAAATTTCTCCTCAGTCCATTTTTTTTTATATGCTGTATGATTGATGCTGAAAGGATATGCTTCATGTCGGAGATATAGATACTATAGCAATTTCAAAGCCCAACTAAAGATCTTGAAATATTAGTAATTTTTCATACATATATACAGCTTAATCATAGGGAGGCCTGTCTTTATGACAGAATTATGCGGTTTTAATTTGTATGGCTACAACAGTGTTGTTTGTTGGCCAAGCTATTCAATTCAGTTGGCATTTTATTGATTGGACAGACACATGGGGCCCCGGTTTAATTGGGGAGGGGTTCCCTTATAAGAGCTTGCCACAGAAAAGCCATGTAAGTAATGATCAGTATCTCAGATGTCATCTGCAAGGGGGGATACATATGTTTAGGATTTGGACTTGTAAAGGGTTGCCCTCTTCACCAGCCAAACACAATTTGTATCCTACCACAAAGTGAACACACAGTGCAAGTACGTCTGTAGCAACATGTCTTCTGACAGAAAAAAAAAAAGATCTGCAAGGAAGATAAAGAGTTTTTGTCCGAGAAGATAGTGGGTGTAATGTGCCAGGATAAGAGGCAGAGCTGCTTGTTTTGGCTCCGGATTTGATTCAACAGTTGGCTGTTCCTGAGACTTTCCTTTTATTATTGAAGAAATGAAATGGGGGACACCAGAAAGAAAAATCCCATCTCAATCGTAATTCATGTTTGGCATTATTGAATCTGACTCTTTACTTAAGATTTACTGTAGAGGGGAATAAAAGGAATAATCCGAATACAGAAAAACAAAATATTCTTTTTGTTGTATGCTCTTTGACTGATCAGGAAGACTTCTGGGAAGGGAGACTCCTGCAGGGAAGAGGATGGGTGTGAATCTTTTCAGTCTTTTGGCGACTGTCAGTGGAGCAGTCCAGCGAGGCTAACCCCCGGCCCTCCGCCTCTGACCAATGGCTCTGGCATCCTCGGCTCTGGCACTGCGATGTCCAAGGGGAATCTTTATTCTGATCAGAACTCAGGGTAGAAACCTCCTATAAAGTCCCACAATAAAGTGAAACAGAGTAACCATGGACATCACTGGAGAGGAAAAAGGGACTGATCACCATAAAAATGTAATTTATCTTTTGGGATTTCTACTATACTGATCACATTGTCCAATTTTTCCTGCGAGATACCTTCCTGTGCTTCAGCAAAGACGAAGGAGTTGACTTTTATCTGCTGCTGCTGTCACTTTTAAAGCCCTCTTAGGACTGATGTAAAGGTTTGGGTTTGTTAAGCACTGCATGTATTCCAGTACTTTAGGAAATCTATCCATTTGATTGTAGAGGAGACTCTGACAGTGTGCTTGACAAACAGTCGGCTGATCCATTTCCTTCCCAAAGGAGAATGACAGGGGGCTGCCTTTGCAGTTAGCGGCCCCACTGTGCGCCTATAAGAGCTGAGAGTTGGGTGGTCTGTCCATCAACGGCAGATTTGGGGTTAGCCCTGAGAAAAGCAGCTCACCCATATCGGTTTCAAAGAATGAAACCCAAAGCGCCGGCCGCTCTCTGCCCACTGCAGCCTCGTATGCACAAAGACACCTGTTGTTCGACTCCCACACAAAGGCTAAACCCATCTAGGTGTTTGCAGCAAAACAAACATACTCCTTCTTTTATTCCTTTGGTTAAATTTCTCATTATTTAAGAAAAACTGTACATTTCTGTTCTGCATTTGGCCCATGGCAGCGATAGAGAGAACAAAGCAAAATCCCTTATGACAGGCCATTATCCTTTTAATATTACAACATTTTTCAATCAGTTGTGAACTTAAATTCATTCTCAGACTGCAACAGAAAATGCAATACCAAGCTGGAGTCAACTTGTTGTCAGCAGGGGAATAAAAAGTAATTTTGAGGGTATAGGGACTGAGGGGAAAAAAAAGCAGCACAATCAAATTGCCACATCTTATTTATAATGACACACTCTTTGCACACAAGATGTACAAGAGCCAGTCAGTTTCGATTCCGATTTAAGGGGACAACAATTAGATAATTGGAGATATCTACATGTGACGTAAACGTCAGAGCTGAAATAGAAAAAAGCAGACCTCTTCTATGAGGATTACGTTGCTTTTGCATCACTTTTACTGAACAGAGGAACTTTTGTATTGTTGTTCATATGCCACTGAACTAGACTGATAGTCATGTCTTGCACACCCAGCTGGGCCACTCAAATTAGGGTAAATCAAGGGTTCTGTTTACTGGGGGACCAATCTCAAACACCTAACATAGCCTAATGGTAAACTTCCTGTCGAAATATTTTAAGACACTGAAGAAAATCAAAAGTGGGTGGTCTCTTTAAGACAGGTTCTGGGACTATATAAAGGTGGACTGTTATGGTTTGGTTTTGTATTTTTTATATTTCAGAGTTTTGAGTTCTGTTTTATTTACTTCCTAGTGTTGTGTTACTTTGTGTCCTCATGAAAACTCATGGATTTACCTTTTTGTATTAAATAGTGTCTGTTTTTAATTGTGCTGTGTTATTATTATTATTATTATTATCAGTAGTAGTAAAACGTGCTTCATTTAGTATGTATCAGTTATATCATTATTTTCTTGTTTCTTATTGCTTTGATTATTTCTTTTTGGGGTCAACTTCTTGGAGGATTGGTCTCTCATAAATGCATCATGTTTCACCAGGTGATCTTGAATGTAACAACTTGGACTTTTAGATTGGGAAGTTGTGATGTGTTTTTGATTTTCACTTTGTTTTAAATCAGCCCAAAGAAAGATTAACTTGTTATTGTTTTTTAAGTTATTTCACATTTTTAAGACTATTGAGATCTGATGTTTGCAATGTTTTTAAAACTTTTTTTTTAATAGTCTGTGTAATTCCACCCCTGCTTGTAGCAATGTGGCTTTTACTAAGATGTATTTAAAGCTGCTGTTTAGTCCTCACAATCTCTTTGTCAGTCGGCTGGGAGTTTATTTTGATTTATATAGAGAGAGTTCAGATTTTAACATTTTGTGGCAGTGATGGATTTTCAATATGTGTTCTATTATTTGTTTTTGGGATGCAAGTCAAGTCTGTCTCCTGGCGTTTTAGGTTGCAGCCCATCAGGGTTTCATACAGACATTTTCAGGAGTGCACTGCAAGTGTGAAAGGGGCTTAAGACTAATGACCCCAAAAGATGAACCAAGTGCAGACATTATGAGTCAGGCAGAAAAGACCAGATCAACCCTGTAAAGGTTGGAAAGGTTTTTTCAAATATTTTATCCTGAATCACAGAAAATAATTCATAGTCAGTACGAGGAGCAAAACTGATGCAGTATGTTAATTGCTTGATGCCATTGTAAAGTCAAGGCTATTGCTTGATGCATGGCTACTTGACCCTCCTACTTTTGGACTTGTAATAAGAAACATTTGCATAATTCTGTTAATTATCGTTGGACATTGTGTTGCGTTTCTGCAGAGCAGCAACTGGGTGTAGTCAGCATGAGGGCCAATGATGAAAAATCTGTCCATGTTGAACAAATTTAGCTCAAATTTAATAGTGCTCGGTTTAACGATCAAATAGCACAAATTGGATAAAAGTAATCAGTTTGGGATGTCTTGTTGAAGTTTTATTGAGCTTTGAAGACCCGAAGTTTGGCCAAACACTTGGAAGATGTCTCGTCTGGGAAAATCTGAGTTCAGTTTGGATTATGAGCACCTTTTTTTTACAGAGACGTAAAAGTTTATTTGTAAAAAAAAGCAGTCGTTCCCAGCAAAGTTTTGGTGTCTGAAGCAAAAAATATCAGAAAATGTAATTTCATTAGACTTGATTGACAATAACAAATTACTTTCACTCTTGCTGGCTTTATTTCTGACACTTATTAATCTAGACAACAATTAAAAGAGACTGAAATTAAAAGAAGATTGTTGAGGAAAGATGTATGGGATATGTTTCTTCCTAATCCTTTCCAGTAGAGGGGAGGCAGATATGAAGGAGCTGCAGAATTTGATGCGCTGCTGCTTCTCTTTGGGATCACACACACAGAGAGGAGGCCTTGTTTAAGAGCCAGAAAGGTTTATGGAATCAAATAGAACTCTTCATTTCCTCATTTGAGGTGATGCACAGAGGATTAGAGGAGGAAATATGCGGTCCATGATGAAAAGTAGTTATTAGACACACAGTGGGTGGAACAAAGCCTCTATGGTTTATCCGTTAGTCCGTCTGATTTTCCCTTCTTGCTTTGAACCGTGTCTCGGGGATTTTACTTTGACTAGGTTATTAGTCTGATGGGTTAGTTTTTTTTGATTCACCTGCTACTGTCTCAGAAAATCTCTTATATCAAATTGATGATTGTAACAACAGATTGTGTTAACTTGATCGTATTGATAATTAAATACATTGCAATAAACAGAGTTGCATTAGCGAGGAAGAATTGCCTAATTTAAGTTACCGCTTTAATATCTGTCTGTTAAAATTAAAATATTATTTTCTATTCATTAGGTTATAGGTTATATGATGGTTGGACGTGTTGCTTAAGCTCTGTTTTCTTTTAAATACAATAGTCTTGTGAATTTAGCTTCTCAGCAGCTGGTAGGAGGAGTTTATTTCCTTTACACGGAGTTAATCTAGCTGCTTTTGCTTCCAGTATTTATGTTAAGTTATACTAACTATAATGACATGTAGATACACTCAACAAAAATATAAACGCAACACTTTTGTTTTTGCTCCCATTTGTCATGAGATGGACTCAAAGATCTAAAATTCATTCCAGATACACAATATTACCATTTCTCTCAAACATTGTTCACAAATCTGTCTAAATGTGTGATAGTGAGCACTTTTGCTTTGCTGAGATAATCCATCCCACCTCACAGGTGTGCCACATCAAGATGCTCATCAGACACCATGATTAGTGCACAGGTGTACCTTATACTGCCCACAATAAAAGGCCACTCTGAAATGTGCAGTTTTGTCTCACAGCAAAATGCCACAGATGGCGCAAGCATTGAGGGAGCGTGCAATTGGCATGCTGACAGCAGGAATGTCAACCAGATCTGTTGCTCGGGCATTGAATGTTCATTTCTCCACCATAAGCCGTCTCCAAAGGCGTTTCAGAGAATATGGCAGTACATCCAACCGGCCTCACAACCGCAGACCACGTGTAACCACACCAGCCCAGGACCTCCACATCCAGCAGGTTCACCTCCAAGATCGTCTGAGACCAGCTACTCAGACAGCTGCTGAAACAATTGGTTTGCATAACCAAAGAATTTCTGCACAAACTGTCAGAAACCGTCTCAGGGAAGCTCAACTGCATGCTCGTCGTCCTCATCGGGGTCTTAACCTGACTCCAGATCGTCGCCGTAACAGACTTGAGTGGGCAAATGCTCACATTCGATGGCGTCTGGCACGTTGGAGAGGTGTTCTCTTCACGGATGAATCTCGGTTTACATTGTTCAGGGCAGATGGCAGACAGCGTGTGTGGCGTCGTGTGGGTGAGCGCTTTGCTGATGTCAATGTTGTGGATCGAGTGGCCCATGGTGGTGGTGGGGTTATGGTATGGGCAGGCATCTGTTATGGACGAAGAACACAGGTGCATTTTATTGATGGCATTTTGAATGCACAGAGATACCGTGATGAGATCCTGAGGCCCATTGTTGTGCCATACATCCATGAACATCACCTCATGTTTCAGCAAGATAATGCACGGCCCCATGTTGCAAGGATCTGTACACAATTCTTGGAAGCTGAAAATGTCCCAGTTCTTGCATGGCCAGCATACTCACCGGACATGTCACCCATTGAGCATGTTTGGGATGTGCTTGACCGGCGTATACGACAGCGCGTACCAGTTCCCACTAATATCCAGCAACTTCGCACAGCCATTGAAGAGGAGTGGACCAACATTCCACAGGCCACAATTGACAATCTGATAAACTCTATGCGAAGAAGATGTGTTGCACTGCATGAGGCAAATGGTGGTCACACCAGATACTGACTGGTTCTGAGTCCCCAGACCCTCAATAAAGCAAAAACTGCACATTTCAGGGTGGCCTTTTATTGTGGACAGTCTAAGGTACACCTATGCACTAATCATGGTGTCTGATGAGCATCTTGATGTGGCACACCTGTGAGGTGGGATGGATTGTCTCAGCAAAGCAAAAGTGCTCACTATCACACATTTAGACAGATTTATGAACAATGTTTGAGAGAAATGGTAATATTGTGTATCTGGAATGAATTTTAGATCTTTGAGTCCATCTCATGACAAATGGGAGCAAAAACAAAAGTGTTGCGTTTATATTTTTGTTGAGTATAGATGGACTTGAGATGGCCTAAATGGCCTTTGCCAAAATATCTAATTCTTGCATAATGTTATCAGAATGAGTGACTGTCTTAGAAACAACATTTTACTAAACACCTCTTTGGAAACATAAAGTCCCAGTATGGCCAGGGCTACCTCCTTCTCTGCCACTAAATATACTAATTTCTATTGTTGGTTTTGATAGTTTTGCTGGTAAGCCATAAGGTATGAGTTTGGTTTGTGTTAGGTTAAGAATGTCAAGTTAAGACACCAGCAGCAGACCATGGTAGGTCATTAAATGATCTTATATAATCAACAAAATTTGAGGATTTCAAAACACTATATATAAAGAAAACCAAGGGATCACAACAGAAACTGTCTACCAGCCCCTCAACACAGAATACGAGACCATCTGCTCTGCTGACCATCCAGACAAACTTCACAAATAAAAATGGAACTACTTATTGTAGTGCTCTGTGTATTTTGACTTAAAATATGCTTTTATTGGCTTTTGGGTGTCAGACGAGAGTGAGGTCATTAAAGATTGCAGTCTCTCAGCTCTAGTAAAGGCTACAGCTGCATTTCAAAGAGGACTTGCAGGCAGCTTTAAAACAACTGATTGAGACATATCTTTGAGTCCTTAGCCCTCGTGATGAAGGGACAAAAATTCTGCTGTTCAGTAGATAACTTTTCTTTTAGTCAGCCTTTTTAATTATCTTTTCATCAAAACCAAAGAAATTATTTAAAAAATCAAGTTTCATTTTTTTGTAGCTAATATGGCAAATTTACCCGTCTGCAAATAGCTAGTCTGCTAAGGTAATGTAAGCTAATTTAATTGGTTGAAAAGCACAGGAACTGGCTGACTGTTAGGCAGTTATAGTTGCATGTTTATAACTAGAACTTTGTCTTGAAAATGAAAATTATATTTTCATCCAGTCACTTCACTTACAAGTTGGTGTCACCCACAATATGTTAGCACAGATATTTATGTGCTGCTTGTTTAGATATGTAGCCTCACAATTGATAATGCTACTATAGGGAGTTAGTTTGTTATCTTGATAAGCTAACAGTTTTAGCCAATATAAGAAGCACAGAGTGGTTAATGCATGCGTCAAACTTCTTCTGTTTATGTTTGTTTTAAAAGGCTTTAAAGGCATCCCTCCAAACCAGTGACACCTCGTTCTGGATAGCAATAGAGGTAGCGGTTTAAATTGAGCAAGTTTGCAATAAAGAGGAGTAGTTAATGTGTTCAACTTTAACAGTTCGTAGGAAACTGAGGTATTAGCCTTGTGGTCCGAATATGTGGTTGAACATTCCCTTCTGTTGAGTTCAATATTAGGATGATTGAGACAGAACACACAGTGGCAGCTTTTTCGGAAGATATGAGCATAACCTTTGAAGTGACTAGTGACAGTAGTTCATATATCTGGGGATGGTTTTGTCAGGTGGACGGCCGTCTATAAACACATTCCAGAGGTCCAGACATGAGCCATTTTCCAGAGAAGGTGGAAAGCAGGGATCCTACAATCACAGGGTTGGTTTTTGTAGAGTGATCACTGCATTGTGAAACTTTACATTTCTGACCCTGAGGTCTGAAAAATGCCCACATGGGCACATGGATTTTCATTGTCCTCACAAAGCCTGTCTATTGTCTGTCTACTCTCTCTGTCAAAATCAGAGACTCCAAAGCAGCTTTGCGGATGCACCTGGTCCATAAGGTTTCACTCATATGTCCTCTGCCTTGGAATATTAAAACACAGACAAAAAGTTAACCTGAATGGTGCTGTAATCTTTTAGCTGACTGCTCAGCGGTGCAATATTTGGCGCTTTTGTCCGGAAATTGTAAGCAGTCAAAGATTTAAAGACAGCATGGTCTGTACTTTGGGATATAATGTTTTCAGGGAATGAATTCAGAATTATTTTAACTGGAAGGGCTGCGATGAGGGGGCGAGGTGTGGAAGAAGTCTGGAGGTGGCTCTGACTTTTGCGATTAGTCTCAGCTCCTGCGTAGGGGCACAGAGTCAGTGGATCTCCTCAGTCATGAGCCTAGCAGATGTGTCCCTCTCTCTGTTCCTCATCCAGACTGTCATGGCAGTCGTTCAGGTTTTTTCTCTGTCCAAGGTTCAGCTCAAAGAGAACAGGTTTGGGACTTGCGTGCACCCTTACCCAGTGTTTACTCTTCGACCTGTCAACATAGCTGGAAACCTGCTAAAAACAGCCATCAGCTGATGTTGTGAATTACTGATAGTGGTGTCTGCTTTCAACAAAGAAGACTCTATTCATGGTGTGAGCTTTACGTTTGTTCTTCGAGGCCAATCATCAAAAGAATGAAGGTTATCGATAGCGCTCTAATTGGAACCACCTTGACTGTTGCTTCTCTTTCACTCTGCGCTCTCCGCCTCTTTTGTGAGTGATTTCATGACTTTTGTCCATCTGTATCACAAGAAACAGATGTGTGTATGGTTCTTGCCGGTTTCTGTTTTCGTTCAAAAACCTGGTAGATGGACGGTTTGATGACATTTTGTTTGCCTGTGAACATGTTCCTTATTAGATTTATGAAGTGTCTCTCTACTTTCAAACCACCTGCTGCTTTGGGGCAGATGTCAAATCAAAGTTGATACTCTCATGTCCCTGATATCGCTGAACACGAAGCGACATAATGAAAATCTGTCATAAAAATAAACTGGAAAGCACACAAAGTGAAACGTATCTCTTGGTGGACAAATAATTTGAGAATGTTTTATCATCCCCATAAAAGATACACATGTGAGTCACTAAGGAAACACGTTTTATATGGGGAGTATTATACATTATTGATCTATGCTGAATAGAAATAGGAACGACAAAGCAGCTACAGGTCAGTACGATAAGGGATTAAATATCACCTTTTATTAACACAAGATTATCATAGCCCAAGAGTATTGTTTTTCCACCATATTTTAATGTCATTAAGGAACATTTCAGGCTATAAAGAATTATTTTTTAATTTATTATATTTTACTATTTAGATGAAATTGTATTCAATAGGTTGCAGTTGAACCTGTCAAGTCAAACAATAGATGTAAGTGTTTTCACTGATTGGTCTTTAACATGTGGTTAACCGGAAAAGCTGCTCTAGAGAGTAGAAATGATCCTCTTTTCTTTCCCCGGCTTCAGAAGCCCTGTCACTTCACATTAGCACTAACTGTCAGCTGCTCCCCGGCCTCTTATGTCTGGCAATCAGCTCGGGAGCCTACAACACCTGCTCTGTGAGGCAGTTTCCATGGAATAATGCAGTAACTCTATCAGGAATTGATTGGGATCGGGAAAAGAGAAAGGAAAAAGGAAAAAATATGTGCCTGCACATCTAGTAGACTCGATTGGAAAGAATGCCATTGAATGTTTGTTTTTCAATCTGAGGAAAAACCTCACATCAAAGAGGTTCTGAGATATGAGATGTTCAGCTTGCAACGTTTCCGAGGGTATTATGCCTGCAATTCCCTGTGCAGTCTGCAGACTCCCTTTGATAACTGTGAAAAAAATGATATGCTACTATATTTGCTTTGCTTGTCTTTCTTTAACATAAGTCAAAGGTTTAGATTGCTAGTTGCTTTTTGTTGTTTACCGTAGGAGAAATTTGTTTTGTTACAACATAGAATTGCCCTCTATATCCAGATGGGAAAAAAAAACCCTTGCTGTTTTCGAAAAACTTTGAATAAATACCAAATAACAGATGAAGCCTCGCAGCAATTCACAAACATAAACATGTTATGGTTAGTTCCTCACCAATGGATGTTTGGTACGACACAAGTACATACACCTGCTATTCTGTTAAGCGTCTTCAGATAACATTTGTTATTAAATGCCGCTATACAATTAAAAATTGATTGCTAATGACATTTCTTCTCATACAGCTCTTAAACCCATTGTGATATTAGCTGTGGTGAAAATATTTTTTCTCCGGTTTCACCTCAGAGCTGTGGCTATATGTCCCTCTTCTGTTGTCACAAATGTAATAGAGACACATGAGTCCATTCCTTCCAGCGGGGAGGACAAGTGTTGGTGTAGTTGCAGAGGTTGAACATACTGCATGAGGAAATAATTTCAAAGGGCTGCGTAAGATTTGGAGAGTGAGGAAGTGCATGTCTTGTTTTCCCTGGAAAAACACAACTCTTCACACATCCTTCATCAAATATAGTGCCATCAATGTCTTTACACAGCTGAAGTCTAAGCAACGTGATGGATTTTTCTCTCTTCTTCAAACATTAAATCTGAGTTCTTTCATTCTTTTCCAAGCCTCCATCTCCAAGCCTCATCTTACATGTTTACATTGTACTTCAATACAGTCTAGTAGACTCCAAAACACATATTTTATATATGTGGTTAAAAAAGAGGATATTTAAGGGTTAAGATCTTGGCCCTCCTTTGTTTTGTAATGTGGGTGCAGCTCTATTTTTCCATGTTTTGCAGTGCTATGATAATGACAGCTTTTTTTTTCTTATCTGATCTCAAATTCTATATCAACTGGTTAAAATCTGTCAAAAAGAAAAGTCAGTGTGCTTGATGAACGTTCAGCTTAATCTAGAAACAGACTGTCATGTTCTCGCTGTGCCTACTCACTGTTTACTTTGTCTCCTCAACCTGCTAAGACATGAGATATTGTCTTCCTACTCACAGGTATTGTACGCGCTGTCTCTCCTGAGCATGCACACACGTGGTGCACAAACAATTTCCCCCTGTGTTGATGGGTGAGAGAGAAAAACATTCCTCAGTCAGGAGGTAGAGGTGCCCTGAAGGACTGTGTGTGTGTGTGTGTGCACGCGTGTGTGTGTATGTGTGCATGACAGAGAATGGACACACAGTGGTTTAACCCCCCCAAAAGATACCGGACTCAATTGGGTGTTGCTGCTTTTGTTGAAGGTGTTATCACACGTTTTCTAAGACAAAATCAACGGGTATGGGACAAAAAGAGCATCCCTTGCCCACACACACACACACACACACACACACACACACACACAGAAACACACACACAAGAGCGAAGAGGGATTACATCAGGACTTGGGTATTACTTCAGGTGATGTCTTGTCATCTTGAGGGTGTAGGTGTTGTACATGGACTTATGCAGTGAACCCTGGGGAGAGGTGTTTTGTCGAGGCGAAGGCTTAACAGCAAAGAAATAAACATGTTGTCAAGGCGATATCAAGCATGTTCTCTCATGCCTGCGACTGGCAGCGCGAGAATTTTCGATGCCTCAACCACTGTTTCACTACTTAAACACCTGTGTCACACAATAGGAGTAAAGCCTGGGAAAAGCATGGCTGGGGATCCCTTGGGGGAGTTTAGGGAGGAACGAGGGTGGGGATGTGTGTGAGGCCCTGAAGAAGACTGTGTTCATGGGGTGTTCGCCATGCAGCCAAGTGTAAGGAGCTTGGGGATGCTGGGGACTCCGGTGTGTGTTCAGCTGGACCTGCAGGATGTTTTTATAAGGGAGGCGATCCCCTCCTGCACGATGCATTATTGCAAACACCCACACACACACAGACACATGCAGGTGCTTACAGACTGGAGCTCTGACGGTGCAGGGTTACGTGGTCAGTGTACAATGCGTCACTGTGCAATATGTTCGGTATGCACACGGGTCGGTCTCAGTGCAGCGGCAGGGCCTTTCCTGTCGCCTCTGTCTGATGTCTGCTTCATTGCAGCCTAGCTTAGAACGCCTTCTCCTCTCTCCTGTCAGTCTATCAGAGGTCTTGTTCAAAAATCTGGAGATTTGTTCTGCAACACCAGGCCTCAGAGGGACCTCCACTCACATGTTTCCCACAACCAGGAGCAAAAGAAAGAGGAGGAGGACCGGGAGGCCTAACATCTGCAGCCAGTGCAGTTACAGTAACTGTCTGGATATTCCCAGTCAGGGAGAATAAATTAACAATAAAATAAAGGGAACTCCACTTCATAACATTTTAATTGGCTTTGGAGGCTTAGCTGTGGCTCGCCTGTGGTTAGCGCGGTCAGGCAAATATGGAGTGCAGCAGCCACTGGATGTTTTAAACTCTCAGCCACACCAATGCTCTCTAAGGAACACACACACACACACACACACACACACACACACACACACACGCACATGCACACACACTGTTTCTCATTCTGTGAAGGCCAGGAGTGCTGTTCCACAGAGGTTGGCATTTCCTTTGACAAAACCACTTGTCGAAATTCGACTCCCTCATTACAACGAGTTAGGATATCTACACACTGCAGAGAAATGTACGTCCCTGTGAGTTCAAAAATAGCACAGACGTATCCTCCAAACAGGTCCAAATGTGACTGTAAACACATCATGATATTGTTTCTGGTCGACCTCCATTTCTGCTGCCCACCCCCTCCAACCCTCTTGTATGAAGGTCTTGATGTGTTTTGACTTGAGGCTTTGCGGTGTGTGTGGTTCTCATGCTGTTTCGAGCTGTAGTGGTTTGGATCCTGTCAGCATGGAGCCTCTCTGCAATGAAGCCTCCAAGTGGCATCTGATGATGTCATTATAGCCTGTAGGAGCTTGGAAGATGTGTGTCAGAGTATGTGTGCGTTGTTATAACAAGGATTAAGTGGGGTTCAGTGTGGCCCGCTCACTTCAGATTTGTAGATATGGAGGTCAGTACAAGACTGTGTCTGTGTTTCACCGTGGGACTGTTTCCTGGTTCCCTCTGAGTGATCGAAAAGTCTCCAATTAGAGCCTGACTTCATGTCACACATCTGCTGATCCCATCCACCCTGCTCCAGGAGTTTCCTACCTATTTATGAGAAAGCCATCCATCCGCCTTCACGCCTACTAATCCCCCAGCCTCCATTATTCCTGGGAACGCAATGTCACCATAGAAATCAAGAGCTAGAAACAAAAAAACAAAACAACTACAACTGGGGGGAAATGTAGAAGATGAAAACAGGGGAAGGGGGCAGGAAACAATTTGGAAAATCTGCCAAAGGTTAAAACACCGGTTAAAAAAAAAAAAAAGTACATAAAAGGGAGAAAAATTGAGAAAAAAGAATCAGCCATGAAAGTGTCAGTGTGGAGTTGATGACGCATTGTCGGTGCGGGGTTTGCCTGCTCAGGCGAATGGGTCTCAGGGGCTCTTTATTTTTTAAGCTTGACTGCAATTTGGATAAGAGAAGCAGAGGTCCCTGGGAAGGAGCCACCAACCCTGACAGGCTGCTGGAGGAGCCCTGAGCAGGGTCACTGAGAGCGCTCCATCCTTAACAACACAGAAAGACAAAGCATGCATGCACAATGGTTCAAGGTGAATGCATGCTTTGTCTTCCTGTGTTGTTAAGGTTTTTGTTGCACATTTGCATGCATGAGTAGGATGGTGCTTATTTTAAGCCCGTATTCTAGTTTTGTTCATCAGTGTATTATTTTCTGGGTGTCCTATTTTTTCAACATTACCCCTACTCTTAAGACTTCTTTAAGACTTCTTTTAACCAGTTTTTCTCTCCCTTAAAAGAGAGCAACAAACTCACTAAAGGCCTCATCAGTCAAAAAAAAGTTCATTGTTGTACACTTCACAAAAAGATATCATAAAGCTGTGAACAAATTAGACCCTGCAAGACAACTTCAGACAAGTAGCTGGTTCCCCATCTCTTATCCAGTTCAAGAACATCAAATACAAGAACCGTTCTCCACAAACTCATACAAACTCATACATCATACACTCACTATACATGAGCTAATTTGACAGACTGCTGCTCGATAAGATGTAACAAGGCCAAAGAATGTGAAAGTGCAACGAGCCAGGAAGCGAGAGGAACCTGACATGTCCCTGTTGTGAAGGGGAGATTCCATTATTACTGCAAAGGTTAAGCTAGCAGAAAGCTGGCAGCTGCTTTGGTGATGGGATTAGAGAATACACAACTTTTTCGCCATGCACATGTGTCATAAAAAGAGTCGCCAAAGCCTTTGTAATGAGGATTATGAGTCTTTTCCATGGATTCATTTCTCCGCTTGGTGACATTATTGTACGCCTGTATCTCTCCCATCCTGACAGTCTTTGTCTGATTGCACACATGGGCCAACTACCTTGACTTTCCACTGTGCACTTTGAGGTTTTTACTGGTCAGTGTGGATACAACGCACCATTGGCCAAACCCTATAAAACTAGCACAAGCATGTTTCATTGCACTACAAGGTGTGAACTAATAGAGTATTAGTGTTTGGCAGCGGAGAAACTGGAAGTGAACCTTTGGACCTTGACTAACCTGAGCAGATAATTGTCTGTTATTCTGCTTTTACTCTGAGTTGTTTTTGAGACCTGCCTTTAAGGTGTTTTATTTGCTGGAATGGTGAAAGCCACTGGTAAAGTCGTGTTTCAAATGGTTGTCAGAAAATGTTTAGTGTTCATTTTATTAATTGACTTTAAATGCTCCCACAGGCGCAATAAAGTCAAATGAAATAGCCACAGTTGTATAAATCCCCAATCCTGAGGTGAATACAAAAAAAAAAAAAACACACACTCATTCATGCAGGTTTGCAAGAACTTGTATGTGTGAGAGGGAGAAAGAGAGAGAAAGTAGAAAAAAAGAGATCGAGAATAAATCCCCATTTGTTTTTGTTTTTTTCCCCCAAGACTGCTTCTCTGAGGGTAAAGATCCATTTATGTATTCAAATTCTTTGACTGATGTCCAGACTGTACTTGTATAATAAATTAATGAATTTATTAATTTTGATAACACCATCCTTTTAAGGTTTGATAAATGCCTTAAGTGGAGGACCTCAAGTTGTATTATAATTGATAATACAGTAATACTCGCATGCATCATTGCAATGCATCATTAAAGTTGTGCTATGAATCCAACAGGTGACAATTATAAATTAACAAGCTTATTATAGCCAAAGGAACCCAAGTCTACAAAAGCTTTCAACTACAGCCTGTTTTACAGCCTGTTAAAGGCAGTACTGTTGCGTTGCTGTTCATGGAGTGGCAACGATTCAAATCTTGTGAAGTACAAGCAGAGGTGTACAAGGCCCCTGGGGCGCAGACAGCAACTCTCTGCTGATTTAACCTGGTCACTGTTGTTTGATGTTCCTGTGGATTTGTGTTTGGAGAAAATCACTGCTGAGCGTTAATTTTAAGTGATCCTCAGAGCGTGCGCTGAAACAAGACTTGGCTGTGGGGAAAGGAAAAATTAAGGTTAGGTCAGCAGAAACCAGAAACTGAATTTCCAATTAGAGTCACATTGTAATATTACCGTGTGTTTTCTGTTGCTTATGTCTGTTTACAACTCAGAAATCAAGATGAACCTTAAACTACACAAGGATTTTAGTTTTCTTGCATATCAGGCAGTTGTATTGTTGGACTTGACGGACAAAGCAAGTCATTACGCCCCAACAGTCTGTTCTTGATGTAAGAAGCCTACTCTATTATCACCTCTGCTGTGTGGACTGGAACAGCCATGGATAAGATAAGTGTGTCACTGATCTATGAACAGTGAACACAGTCTAAACGGTAGCTTCAATGAACTTGTTCCTCATTGTCTACCACAAACAGAACAATCCTTTGACACACTGCCTAAGCCTGTCTAACAACTAAACCTGTTTATTTGAGGTTTGACTTGAAACGGAAAGTATCTATTTGTTTATACCAAAAGGTTAAACATGACTTAGTCTTGTGTAGAATGTGTTGTGTGATAAGGTAAAGATTCAATAAATTGTTGACGCCATTCCCCTCAAATCTCAATTACATTGCATTTTAAAAACATTTGAAGTGCATTGCAATAGTTTCATTTAGTCTAGCTGCTCTCATCAGTGTGGTATTCAACCATCGCTTAGAATGTAAAAAGACAAAAGCTGGCTAATCACTGAAGCAGGAAGGAGATGCAGGGGAGACATTTCTGTCCAATGCTTTGAAAGTGGGCTGCAGTACCCATTTCAAAAAGCTACGTGTCAGTTACAGATTGCTCCTTTTTAATGCCTCAAAAAATGAATGACAACATAACTAGTTGAACATGTGTTTATGCTCTTTTTTCTGCCTTTCATTCCTTTTTCATTTCGAT
This sequence comes from Symphodus melops, assembly GCF_947650265.1. Lineage (NCBI taxonomy): Eukaryota > Metazoa > Chordata > Actinopteri > Labriformes > Labridae > Symphodus > Symphodus melops. Next base: position 15,863,282 of record NC_136699.1, read on the forward strand.
TTGTTCTGTGCCTGTGTGAGAAACAAACACAAAATGTTGTGTGTGTGTGCGGTCCTGTTGGTGAACTTCTACAACACCCTGAAAAGCGTAAAATAGCCCTCAGTGGAGCGAGGCTCCACACTGCCTATCACTCCATTACCAGCCGCACCGCTTGACTCAGGCCAATGTGCAAAACAGCTGTGGAAAAGGCCTCATGCCTTTTCTTTAATAGAGTGTCCCCTTAGAAATGTTTTTCCTACTTCCCCCATTTTTATCAGAAGTATAGAAATACCCACCCACTTCTGTCATGTAAGATTGGTTCCCCTCCAAGTATGACATGATGGAGCTCATCTGGATTGAGTTAGGGTGGGGCACCCTGTGGAGATAGAGTGGACGGGAATGTCATTACTAAATCGATAAAGCCTTGTTTGCAGTTGGGTCTTATGGTGTGCAATACACAGTTGACTAACTTGATAGGATGCAGTCTACTTGTTCAGAGAGCTGCTGTACAGCACCATGACTGTGCACCAGTCCCCCCCCCAACTTCATAGTCAGCATTGCAACTTTCATCCTATGATAATTCAGCTTACTGGGTTTTCCTAACTTCCTTACAAGGATAAAATCTGTGATGAGAGTTCCTTTAAAAGGATGGTACTAAAAAGGGAAGTTAAATAAATGATGTTGCAGAAAAAAAGATAACGACTAATATTTAAATTAACATAGCATAATCTGATATTGATTTGATAAAACTGATGTAACTGAAAAATCTACTCTCTGTTCCACGAATACATGGTTTATAACAAAATGTGAGGCGACTGGAATTGTGGGCCACTAGGTGTCAGCATAAACGAGCAGTAATCGAATAATTTACATACAAATGTGTTTTACAAAAATGAAGCCCAAATATCCTGTGATGGCCACTGATCTCTTTTTTGTTTTGTTTTTTGTATTTGAAGCCAGAGTCAAGGCAAGTTTCGTCTTGTGGTGCTATTAACAACCCAACCTCTGCTAATCAAGGCATTAAATGTACTGACAAAATGGCAAAGATCACTTATGTTGGTACAGTGCCCATCAGAAATAGATTCTTGTTTTAATTCTTTTTATTGCACCCAATAACTAGCACTGATTAAATAATCATTTTAAGAACTAGTTGATAAAAACCTATTTTACATGTATATTTATTTTTTAAAGTTTGACCCATGTCCTCTCTGTTAACATGGAGTTGGTTATGATTAGAATGGTTACTAAACATTTGACTCTACAGTATGTCCAGCAGGTACATACCACCAGCAGCCTTCATGTGAGTGGAACATATTTACAATTTCAGGGGAAAAAAGAGGAACAGTGTGAGATTTAAACTTTTTTGATTTGGAATAAAAGAGTAGAATTTGTATAATCATTGAATCATTTATGATGTTCCAATCAGTTATAATCACAAATCAGTTGTGTCCTCCCAGCTGAAGCTACATTGTTTTTATAACATCCACGTGGGTGACGCATTCTGAACTGAGAGTAGTAGGAAAATGATGCATGGGAGAGAGCGTGTACCTGTATCAGGTGTCCTATGGTGCAGCTGTTTTGGTTGCTCTGCACAATGTGAGAGCTGAGAGAAGAACAGTGCTGTAGGTGTTTTTGGTTCATTGAATAGTTCTTTTCCTATGACACACACAAATTGTTTCCACTTGTCCTTTTGTTGCTGCATCTGTAAATCCCCTGTTGAATGACATTTGCTTTTTGAATGACATTTCCTCATGAGTGATCTAATTATGAAAAGGTTTCCATTTTCCATTACCAGCCATGTGATAATGTCTCCCAATCAACCATAGTACATTTGAATTTGCGTGATAAAAGGCAATTTGTGAGGACACGTGCATGACTAGTCCTCTCATCCTCCAACATTGATCTTTGCATGAGCAAGTTCTGTTGTCGATCCCATCCCCCTGGTGGCAGATTTGAGTCCTTGTATCCATTCATGCAAACCGAGGTAAAAAGCATAGCTGAAATAGCTGACATTTTCGCTAAGTCTTTTTTGATTACATGAGAAAGGTCCTAATGAGAGACATCAGGCCTGTTTCCAGTCCTTCTAATGCATGTCTAACACTCAGCCCATGTCCCTTCAGGCGCGTTCTCCCAGTCCGCTTTCATGCCAGCGCAGAGCAATCAGCCTAATTGGCCATGGTAACACTGATGAAACATTTCAGAAGGAGAAAAACAACGGCTTGGGAAACTGAATCAATATCATTAATCACAGACAGGAATCTGCTATTATGGTGTCTGTTTTCTATTAGGTGCTGAACACAGACGCAAACTGTGTGCACGGTGAGAGTATATGGACGGTGCTGTGACCCCATGTCCTCTGAAACACCAGTTACAAAAACTCACAGGAGAGTGACAGCACAGCTCAAATATTGATCAGAATTAGAATCAGAATTTGGTCTTTTTTTTAAAACTTTCTTTGTCAAGCAGGTCATCATAAATACTGTACCAATAGGTCACTACAAAAACAACTTCACCTAAACCTGCTAGAACAGGTTTAAGCAACTTAGCAACAGCTGTAACAAGAGAAATGCTGTCCTGTTAGCATTTTTATGAAGATACTGGTCTGAATTTTCTAACTAATTTTAACAAGAAAATGCTATACATCAGTCTGGGTAGGCCTAGATTTGTAAATACATTGTATGAATATGTTGAAGGTCTGATTCTGCTGTTATAATATAGTTTGCTGAGGCAGTGCTGCCTTTTTTATACATAATGTGCTCTTTTTCTTCAATCTTACAAGTCTCTGACACTTGGGGCCTTGTCTGCTCACATCAGGATCCTACAAGGTGAAAACATCAACAATTCCAAACATGGCTTCAAAAAAATCCCCAAAGCGATTTACAGCCTACACCTAAGAGATTAGTTGTGTACTTCATTCCCTAAACCAAGGGCATCTCACTGAACTGTTCTGTATTTCACCTAATTGTCCCTGCAACGTACAGGGCAAAGTACATCTATCTATCTGCATGAGATCATAGCCTTTGTAACGAGATTTGGATTGGATCGTCTTGTAAAGGAGAGTTGCACACCCCCAAGTAATATCTTTTCAGTTGCATGGCAACATTTTTTTCAAATAATGGTCAATTTAGACAACTAGAAACCAACACTGATTTAAAGTTCTGTTTCTCTCCACTAGTGAGAATCTAAGTGACTTCTTCCTTGAGCTCTGTTTTGGTCTCCTCTATCCCCTTAAAAGAAGCTATCTGGCTTTTCAGGTGATACAAGGTGTATTGTTCTATGTTCACTAGCTGCTAACTTTGTCCCTCTGGTGTAAGTTGTATGCAAGGAGCTTCCAGTGTGTTTATCAGAGGTTTGTCTGTTGAAAATAACTTTCTATTGTTGCTGGAAGTTATATTAACCTTGGTAAGAGATTACTGAAATAGTTTAGTTGTGGAGAAAAAAAGCTGAAGCCACCAAACTGAGGATAGCTATTGTCGCATGATTTGAAGTTTTGTTACTATTAGCAACCCACTTTCCCATCGGTTGTCACGTGATACCTTGTAAATATAGATACATCAAATAATATTTCATTTAAATGCACTCACATTAAGAGTTAATGTATATGATTTAAGATTCTGAATGACTAAGTCCTAGCTTTTGCATTATGGTATGTAAGGGTGGTGAAAAAGCACCACTCATGAACATGCAAGATATCTAAGCCTTGCACTGAGCCAGGTAACTTAAAAGACTCTTTCACAAGTGGCTCGGGACTTTATTGGAGCCCTTCAGACCAGAAAAGCAGATCGGCCTCCAGTGAAAAATATGACCCATAGCGGCTGTCCAACCAGCAGCTGTCCATCCACCAGAAAGCAGACCTTTCCTCCAAGGCTCTGCTAACACAAGAGAACTATGAGAAAACTACCTCAAGTGGAAAGTTTGTTATGCTAATGTGTTGAGGGACTGCAGAGAGAAGTGTCAAGCCTGAAGGCTATATGGCTGAGGGGGCTAAATAGTAGGGCCGGCATCCCACTTCATAGCTTCAGCTCTGCTGCACTGAGGTGGTGAGCACCTCTGACTTTCCAGACAAAAGGGAGAAGAAGGAGTAAGGGTACACAGGAGCAAAACAAAATGTACCCCTCCTCTTTCAATCCCTGACTTTGACGTAGCACTGCTTGTTATACCAAATTTGTCTTGGCTGTGAGTCTTTATGGAAAATACAATGCAATAAAGTTCTTGTTGCTGCCCGACTGCATAGATTTTACATTTAATGTGACCTTAAAAGATGGAGGAACTTTTCTGATGTGACACAGTGGCTTTAATTCCTCTCTAATCCCTAATTCAACACAGAGCTCTTCTGCGAATGAAAAATCCCCTCCACACTCATGTTAATGCTCTAGCTAGTATTTGTACCAAGTAGCAATACCATCACCACAAAACATGTCCATTATCAACAGCCTGATGACATCATGAGTTTGTTGTCATGACGATTGGAAACACTTCTGTATACAATGCATATCTTTCCACATCTACAGCTCTATCACATTAGCATTTATGCTACATCATGTTGCATATCTCACAGAAATCTGCTAAAAATGAACTAAATAAGAACTATTTTTAATAGCATGAGTTCAACCACAGCCAGATGTACAAGAGCTGCTTGACTATTGAAGAGAAGCATGTTTCTATCCGTTCAGTTATGTCTCCAATCAGTGAATCACACATTTAGAAGTATTGGTTTTTGCACTCTTCTGACAGTGATTACTTATGTTGGCAAATTTATAGTATTCTCAGGAATGGCATGCTGTGGTCGGCGTCTGGGTCACTGTACGTGAAGTGTGCAGTCCGTGGGAGTGTATATCCGTGTGCACTGGGAACATTTGGGATGTCAGAGTCTGGATGACAATTTCCAGTCACTCTGAGACCCCAACTACAGTTCTGTTTGGACCCACGAGAGTCTCTTTCCAGACAGCTGTCGGTCTGGTCAGTGGCTCCTGAGAGCGGTGTGACTGTAACACTGGATCCAACACAGGGGAGAAACCGTCAGCTGCCAGGGTTTACATGACACTGCCAACGGAAAGATGGAGATTTTAAAATACATCAGTGAAAAGACCTTTCGTGAAACCAGCTTGCCCTTCCTGATAAAGAAGCGGATGACAACAAACACACTCACTGACTAACAATGAACAGACTTATGATTTGAAGCTTTACTGGGACAGGGTCAGCGTGTTGAACGTTTTCATTTAGAAGACTATTACATGAGAAGTGACATATGTCAGATGTTCTTAACATGTTGTGTTTTTCTTAAATACTTTGCCAGTAATAAAATACTTTGCCAGCTTTAGATGGGTCAACAAATTGTTCATGCATTTCATTGACCAAGAAGAGCAACCATTGTCACACTGTTGATGCTATGACTTAGTTTCTTCTGCAACCATGAAGTGATGATTTTAGTTTTCTCTCTGCATCTCTTGGATGGATTGAAATTAAGATTCTTTGCTCAAAAACTTAAGATAATCCATAAAATTGGCAAAATGTAAAAAAAACCAAAAAAAACAAACCCTGAAGGACATTTACATTGTCCGTGTCTGTGCAAAGCAAGCAGCCTCCACATTATATTCAAGAAACATTTACGGGAAAATGAAAACTACCTATAGGCCTACTGACTGAAAATAATACACATAATCTTCGCTCCACTCTGCAAAACAGCTGAAATAGAAATGTTTTTCTACTCTGAAGCTATTCTTACTTTACTACAACTTCCACCTGTTGGTCACAGACATCACATCACCGGACACCACTTCTCCTTACTCATGTTGTCCACCCATGTCTGTTTCTTCTTGATACGTCTTTTAACAACATTTTGTTCAGGATTTGTATGTAGTGCGTTACATGTACCAATGGACACCCGAAATCATCTTTTTTAATAAATTATTGTCCGGTGCATTTCATTGTGCCTAGATATGAAGAAGTTGGAGAAGAAGAACAGTGTAAAACAAAGGACTTCTATCAGTTTACCCTCAAATACCTTACAGCTTTACTTAACAGCCTGTTGGGAAAAATAAGAAAGTACAGATAGTTTAGTTGAAATGAGTAGTGGAAGTAAAGAGTTTCTAGAAAATAAATACTTGAGAAAAAGGATGGATATAATGAAATACAGAATTGTACTGTATGATTTCACTTCCTTCACCTGGTGTTTAGTGCAAAGAAGAATGCTAACACATTGACATGTTAGCTTAAGATCGCAAATGTGATATTTTACCTGCTGAATGTACTTATCTCAGAGAGCATGCTATCATGCTAACATTAAGCTCGAAGCATTGCCAAAGTTCAACCTCACAGACTTTCCAACTTATTATTGTATCCACTGCACTTTCTTTTCAAGAGAAAACCTTAATCAACTATTTGTTCCCAGAAAGAAAAGTCCCACAACTCTGAATCGGCAGTAAATCAAACAACAAGCTGCTGTTTAGAATGGCAACATGCAGGTTTTTGCTGGTGTTCATTCCTGTCATCACAACTGATTACCGGTGCTCAGCTTGAAGCCTCAGGCGTGATGAAGAGTTGTACAAATTGGTTGGAAATGTCTGAAGTGTATGAGTAACAACTTGTTAGACACATGGTTAATGTATTATTTTCTATTCTTAAACACAAATGTCAGCTAATGAAGTGTTGCTGCTGGCATAGGTGGTTCAAAACTAGCTTGTATTTGTCTGTCTGTCTGTCTGTCTGTCTGTCTGTCTGTCTGTCTGTCAAAGGTATTCATGTATCAGAAACAGTGACTGGTCCAGGTTTGTTGGGGGTGCAGACAAGGTCAACAACATTTGCTATGACTACCACCCAGCCCCCCTGCAGTCCAGACTGCATCTGTTACATTCCTCACAAAACAGAGCAAAACACCATCACTCTGTGTGTTATGTTAAGCAGGAGCATGGAAACAGATTAGCACCAACATTAGGAAGCTTTAAATGCTATGGCTAGGTTTCTTAAATGTGGTTTATAACAGTGACTGTGCCACCTTTGGCTGCCTTCTTTCTCTGACCGCAAATTACTTACTCAATAGACAACCTTACATACTGTCAGTTCACTCTCTTCATATTCCTGGATGTTTCTATACCAGCATTTTCACATTCACATATATCCTCAATCGTCTTATTTTATTTTACTTATACTATGACAACCCTCTTGTCTACTCCTTGCACTCATTTTTCATTTCTCTCTCCCTTCTGTATTTATCTCCCTGTGTTCTATTTATTCCACCCTCGAAATCTTTCTCTCGGACTCACTGCCCCTGCGTTTTAAATTGGAGCATGGAAACCGATTCCCTTAAGTACCTGCACTGGAATCTTCTTTGCGATGATAACTCCAGACCTTTTCCATAAAGAGCTGGGAAAACAGGCAAACCTGAACTTAGTTTTTTAAAAGGAGAAGTATTTAAAGAGTTTTTGTTTTAAAATGTTTTAAAAGGTTTGTCAGTTTGAAAATGTAAATTATTGTTACTTATGGGGTCCTCCTTTGAATAAAAGTCATTTTCTAAAAAATATTTATTTGACATGGAAAAGCATTTCTTAAGGTTCAAATGGGGTGCTAAAAAAATGACAGCATACTTCCATAGCAGGAGAAATATGAGCTGTTGGCTTCCCTGAGTCTCTTTATGCCACATTACTGTTCTGTCAGAGCTCAGCTCTGTGCATGATTTGGTGTTGATAGTTGTGCACATCTGGGCCATGTGCTCAGGTGAGAGTGGATTCTGAAATATGGCAAACATGTTGAAGGAAGTATAAAAAGAAACTCAAAGATTTATTGATGATTTCCATCTGTATTTTTCCTTACTGCCTTGTAGGCAATGTGATTTGAACGTTTATGTATGCTTTAATAGTTCCATGTCATTAAAACCCAGAGTGACTGACAGATACATATATGTCATTATGTGTGCATAATGGCTCAGAGAAGTTTACTCATGAGTATCGGACCCTATTGCAGAGGAAGACTGATTTTTGTCTCATGTGCACCTGATGGTTGCATCAGCAGGACTGGCTCATGAACCCAACGAGGCCTTCAGCTGTCTAACTCGCCACAGTTCCATCAGTATACTCTCAATAGATTATCTTATACAAATACAGATTCATGAATTAGTTTTCTTGTTAGTGCTGTTTTGACAGAGTTAGATACAAAGGTGCACATTTCCTTGCACCGTCTTAAATGCATCCTGCAGCAAACACTGATCGGTGAATGTTTACTTGTGCATGGTATTGTGATTGTTGTGACTGTGTCTATGGAAAGAGTGCAGTTCCACAGACAAGTGTCCTTGGGGGACACTGGAGGCGAGCGTACAATACAAGGCAAACAGCATCTAAACCTGTGAGATGATAGACTTTCCAGCTGCTTTCTGTGCCTAGCACTGCACTCTTTCTCTGTATTTCACCAATAGCACTTAACAACCAATTCCTTTTCAATCAACCAAATAACACACATTGACACAACCAAACGCATTTGTGGAAAGTCATGCAAAGGTGATGAAAATACATTTTAGAGGAGAAGATTGCCTTTTGTTCTCACTATCTCTTAGGAAAAATAGGGTAGATCACATTTTCCATAAAGTATTTCCAGTGGCAAAGGCGGCGTTTCAGATTTCAAAAGGGCCTTGAAAGCGACAAAGCTGCTGAAGGTCCTCTGATGTTTTACTCCAAAATATTGCCATGTGCTTAGACACAATAAATAACTATCACTTGGCGAAATTTAATTAATCTGTTTGATGACAAGCACAGAGATCAAGAACAATGATACTGATGAAAAATGTTTCCAGTTTGGCATTGAGTCAATGAAAAGTGCATGATTGTTGTCATGGCAGCGTGTGACACAGAAATAACCCCCAATGCCTGACACGCACACAGTGTAATGAAATGCCTTTATTAAAACGCACATAGCCCTCCTTTGTGCCGAGGCCGCCGCTATTTCCATGATTGTCGAAGACACACACAGGTCTCCACCCTTGAGCAGATTTATTTTCACACATGCTGGGTGAGGTGTCTGCAATTCCTCCCCGCCCTGTCATTGTTTGTTCTGCTGTTAAGTGTGAATATGAGCAGAGGGCAGGCAGAACTATAGCTGCGTTTAAGGGCTTCTCCTGCTCCGCTGAGTGCCGTTTGCTGATGTCACGCTTAGTTAACAGCTTTCCAGACCGCTGTAGTCTACCATGTCCATCACTGGGGTGAGAACCAGACGTTGAGGCTCTGAGTCTGTCCTCAGAGTTCAAACATTTGTCTCTATGACGTAAAAACATCGAGGGAAACGCATGCATTATTCTCCCAGATGCCAATATGACTTATTCATAGATGCATAATACATAAAAACAGTTCTGCATCAGCATTAATAGACTAATAGTAGAATTCATTAAGTCTTTTTCTGTGTTGTATAAAGCTAAATTGTAACTGACGTGTGGGACCATGTTCTGTGAAGTCATAGCTGTGTTTTCTCCCACTAGTCTGTCTCTCTAATTACTCCTGTGCTCATGTCTGATTTCTTCACACATACCTTTTGTGTAAATGTGGCCACAGCTCAGAAACAGGCCCTTTTTGATCACCTGGACACAAACCAATGACAATAGCCCATGTTAAGATGAACACAGACTTTCCAATATGTGCTCCATATTGACTTCAAACAGATGCACACACGATGAATTCCCCGTCCAGACACTGAAGCATGCAGGGAATGAAATGGGAATCAAAGTCAATAAAGCATCATCTTGCATTGTTGCAAAAACATACTCTCCTGGAACACCTCCATTCCTCATTCCGCACAAGCACCGCTGCTTCACAGAAACACACACACACGCCCAAAAGGATTCAACCTCCCAAGTGCTCAGCATCATCAGCATTCCCTTGCTGGTTCAAGGCTGAACCAGCCTTGACTGCAGAGCACAACATGACAAGACAGTCTCAGGGGTCAAATGAAATGCATGCTCTAAGTGCCACTTTATCTTCAAGGCATAACAGTGAGTAGTTGCTTGAGAGCAAACTCAAACAACACTGGATTGTGTAGACCGTTGCGCGTTTATACGCCTGTATGGTGGTGCATTGTTAACCGGGGTCCTTTTGCACTTTTCTGTAGCCACGCATGACTTCTCGCCAAAAGGGCTCTCCTCCAGCGCCTGCTATCTGTTTATGTAGACGGCTACCACCAGGGTGGGCATGGAATGCACCTTTACTTCACTCACTCACTCACTCACTCACACATGCACACATATAAATACACACATCCAGGAGTCTGCCTCAACCTGCTGATATGAACCGCTTGTGTTTTACATTTACACATGGGTAAATGTTTTGATTAAAAAGCCGTTACTATTTTGCTAGTCACAATGGCTTTGTAGTGTGGAGGGGTTTGCTGCCGTGCTGATGGATGAACGGCCGCTCCCTGCCTCCAGTGAGTGGTTGAATGAGAGAGGAGCTGTCATCGCCCGGCTGCCAACACTGTTGTCTATGAGAGAGAGGTGAGGAAGAGAAGGAAGTGGGGTGGGGGGGGGGGGAAGAAATTGGATGGAGAAGCAGCGAGAGATGATGTGTTGAAGTGGGAGAAGAGGTCCAAGAAAGGAGCAGGGCCTAGAGAAAAAGAGGGGAAAGAACATATATGATGGAGAAGAGGAGTTCAACATTGGGTGCAGCACACCTCACACCCATATCCCAGAAGGCACTGCAGAGAAGGCATTACGTAAAAAGGGGGAGGAAGGCAGGTGCTTGGAAACACGAAGCCTGTGATCAACAGTTCTGCTAGGCTGTTCGCGTCAACGGTTAAATGCTTTGGTTACTCTGGGGTCCCATGACAAGATGAAAAAATTCACAGCATTCAGTAAAGGGGAAACTAAATTAGGCTGTTGTTACACATTGTGCTGGACAACCACGTCAGAGGATGACGGCATGTCATAAATCTTTGGAACAAAAGAAGTGAAAGAAAGGATCTTCATCTCTCTGGAGAGAAGGAGGACACGTTTATCTTAGAGATGCTCCTTAAAGGCTGAATGTGACATCAGCTTTGTTGGTATTTACAGAATAGGATCTGTTTCAATTTGGCCTCCTTCGTTGTATTAAAAAGTAAACTGTGAACAATAAAAAGTTTAATCGCCTCTTAGATTTAAACCTTGTTCTTAAAAATAAATGCCTGACTCTCTCATCACACCGATTTTCAAATCATACCCAGTGTGATGAACACTGCCAATGAGTTCACAATCATTTACAATCATGTTGGTGCAATGGTAAAAGATGTGTTATAAACTGCTCAATAGACGTCTGCTGCAAGGCTGGAATTTGTTTTGAGTGCAGTCTCACAGTGCCTCCTATGGGTGAATGCTTCAAAGTGCATGTAGCATTCAGGGGTATTTACTCCAAGACGCATTCAAGTTCATAAAAAGTGGACCTCGTACACAGTAAGTGGCCAAAGGGGCAGAGTGTACTTCAAAGTGTAGAAGCAAAAAAGGTGGAAAATTGTGAAATTGCTTTTTACCATAAAACATATATTTTGATTCTAAATACATCAACTAAAATTGGATGCAGTTTCTCTTCTCTCTTTTCAAGATCCAAACCAGTCTTGCCACTTCTAGCAGTGTTCTGATTGCCAAAACAAGAGATTATTGTATCCTGACAAATACTTCAGTCCTGTGCAAGAAAATTAATCTGCAGCTATAAGTATCATCCTCAAGGAGCTTCGGTTAATTATCTGCAGAGCAACTGTGCCAACAATGTATGCATGAAATTGGTGCAATTTGGTCCTCAGTCCATAGGGACTTGGGTTTGGAACCAGAGGGTTCAACTCTCGATGTGGACCAAAATATGGAAGTGGGCCTGGTAGCTGGAGAGGTGCCAGACCATTTCTCGAGCAAGGCATCAAACCCCCACCAGCTCACGAAGCGCTTCCACCGCACTCTGACATCTCTCCATTAATGCATGTCCACAGGTTCTGCTAGTGCATGATTTAGACCTGTGTGTGTGAGAAACATGTCTTTACAAAAACAGAGTGTGAACCACAATTTCCCCTCTGGGATTAATAAAGTATAGAAAATAAAAATAAATGTTTTTTGTCCTCATCTTTCCCTGTTCCTTTGCCTGTTTGTCCATGAACCATGTGTTCCCGCTTTTTTCACGTGTTTGCCTATTTTTTATTATCTTTTTCTGGTTTTGGAGTTGGATTTACACCTGCTAACTTTTAAGACAGTGTCATAGACAGTAAACATTGGTGGTTGTAGACCACTTTCACTGAGGGGGCCAGGCTGTCAGAGAGATACAATCCTTCAGTGGTCAGTAGGGGTCAGATGCTTGACAAAACAACAAACATTTAGAAAAAACGTGCATATTCACAAGCAAATGCAAATTTGCAAACAAATGCAAAAACACAAACGCCCTGCAAAACAAACAAACACGCTGCAAAAAAGCAAAACAACTGCATAATCATCAAACGTGCTACAAGTACATATACATTAAGTAAATAACACACACATTCAGAAAGCAACAGCAAATAGGCCTACAGAAACGTGCAGCAGGTTCAACCACAACGGAAGTGCTCCAGGCTTATAGTTAAATATTTTCCCTGTCTGTTTGCTTTAAATGAGTGAGGAAGATAGTAGCGGAGGAAGATGTCCAGTATGAGTGAGTTCTGTGCTCTTACTTGAAGCTGTGATGCACATCTGTATCTACAGTATATAAGTCTTTTTTGTCATATCTTCTGCTTTAGGATACCCTGAGTCTTTGGGACCTTCACTTCCTTGTCATGATTCACTGTTGGCCTGTTATCATTATATGGGACTCAAATAAGGATAAAATATCTGTTTCAAAGCCCAGAAAAAAATAATCATGAAGATGATTACATTGACCAAACAAGACAACTGTCAGGTATTTGTACACATCCTTTAAAAGAACTGTGATATGTGATGTTCACAATGCTGTTTTAAACTCAACATAAATCTTTATGATTTTTTCGGATTTTTCAAAAATATACATGGTAAACAATCAACTATTATTTCAGTGCTAAATGGATCATGTGTGCTTTAAATATATGCATGCCTGCACATTTAAGTAATATTTTTTGCTCTTTCTGGTTTCCATTTATTTAGTCAGCCACATGTTTCAGAACCCAGAAAGGATTGATGTGTTTATGTGCTGCTTGATAACGATGAAAAATCAAGAAAGACACATATTCCTCAGTGCGGCTTGATCCCCCCCCCCCCAAAAAAATGAAAAAATAGGTAAGGAAATCAAAACAAGATCTCCACACCAATAAGCTCCTGTTTCAAGGATTTATTACGTTATGTTACCTTTCGCTTTGCTTGCCGTTCCCAATAACTACTCAAGAAAATGATGAAACTTTTAAAATAGTAGGCTAAGCGGTCTTTGTTTTTTCATAAAACATATATATATTTTTTATTTTGACTTGCTTGACCTCTCTTTCTCACAGACTTAGCAAGCAAAAGACACAGGGGGGACCAGGCAGGCTCAGTGTTTCCGGGGCACTGGACCGTGTTGGCCACTGCTTATGACGGTAAACCCTCTGTTTATAAACAAACAACAACTTCATCATCTGAAGTAGCTCTGCCATCATTGATTTAGCCCTCAACAGGCACTAGAACTGAAGACAGTAATGAACAATTCTGTTGAACCTCCAATGTGACAAGCCAACAAATCAAAGCACCTACAGTGTGCATGTCATACAGTACCTTGATATATTGCATACATCAGTCTCAAGTGTCATGCTCTAAATTCAGAGGGAGCAGAAGCCAACACATGCCTAACTACAACTGATACTATTAGTACAGCCATATGATCTTTATTAACGCTACAATGCAAAAATATCCCAATTTTTTCCTGTATATATGTGAACTTAACAACCCTTTCCTTGATATTCCCAGTTCTCACATGCATTTGTTGTTACGTGTGTGCTTTGGTTTCCATTTTATCTCTTTAAATTCTTTAATTACAGGTTTCTCTGATGTATCTTGTAACCATGTGTTGCTGCAAAAGAAAAATTCCCCTAAAGTATCATTAAATGTTAATTTAATCCAGTCAATTCTAAATGTTGAGCTGGTTAGGCCTGTAAATTAGGGAAGGTAGAGATGAAAGTACCTAACAGCAACATTATCACATTTGGTTCAAATAAAAGACAACCCATAGTGATGTCATTCACTGAACCATTTAATTTAGAACATTAGTCTAATTCCTTATGTTTTAAGTAAATTAAATGCAGAACTACACACAGCTCTTTGCAAAAAACATTAGATTCAATTTTGCTCTTTGGAGGGTCTTTCTTGTCTGACTCTCTCTCTTTCTGTGTGTGTGTGTGTGTGTGTGTGTGTGTGTGTGTGTGTGTGTGTGTGTGTGTGTGTGTGTGTGTGTGTGTGTGTGTGTGTGCTTGTGTGTGTGGCCTGCAGACATTTTTTTACAGCTGGTTATGTAACCTATAAATAAAAACACAAAAGTAGTAAACAAGAGCTCTTAATTGAAAAAGCATTTTTAAAACTGAAAAATCCCTGCTCTAGGTCGAGCTCGGAACAACATTGTTATTCTCCATCTCTCTTCTGCCCCCCTCTCCTTACCTGTCAGGTCTCCATCTCTGCCAATTATCTATAGTAGCCTACTTTATGTTTGCTCACACAATGGGGCCATATGAGACTTCAAAAAAACAACTCCACGCACTGGTCGTAGAGTGTGTTGTCCATACACAAACTCTTTGTGGATCAATCCCCAGCTCCTCAAGAACACACAATAAGATATAACCCTGAAGAGCTCTCATATGTATTTTCAAATAGATTCTGTTCAAGAGTTTGCCAAATAAGAGCTGCAAAACTGATGTAATTTTATGGAAATGTATTTTTTGATCAATGTCATTTCAGAATTGAGACATTTACTAATGGACTTCGAACCATAGCTAAAGTGTCTATTATTTAGGCCAATGTGATAAAATGGGCTGCCCCCTGTGATTTAAATTGAGTTTTTTTTATGCAGCCTTTTAAAAATTCCCCTGTAAGCTTGGTATGGCAAAGTTGAAGATTTGGGAAGATGCATGCTTGTCTTTTTTGTCTAAACAAGTAGGTATATACAACTGAACTTCAGTTTTGTGGTAGCAAGTTTATCATGCTTTGCTCTGCTTATGGTGCAGGCTGCAGCTGAACATATTTTCCCCAGAAATCAACTATTGCATGATTTATGATAAATATAAATAACTTTTTTGTTGTCTGACACTCACAACATGGAGTAAAACAATACGTATGTTTTTAGTTAATGTACCACACTGGTCTTGCTCGTGGAGGACGGTAAATCGCTCACCGATCTCACTGATGGCTAAATCCCAGGACTGATAGTCGAACGCAGATAAGAACAGAGGTTAGATGGAATATGGCTCTCTCCAGAGGTTTGAGATGCTGTCAAAGGGTTTTCTCCTGGATACCTGTGCTTATAATAACCTCGGTGGTGTTGTGGTCATACTATGCCTACGTATTTGAATTATGTCTTTGTAAGTACGACAAAGTGTCTCGGTTTGTTGTGATTTGTGTACCTGTAGACAGATTGCCGCACAGCAGTGTTTACAGCAGTGTGGTTATATACAGACGGAGCTAGCTGAATATGCGGATGTAGTCCAGGGTGTGTGTGTGTGTGCTTTTACTCTTTCGACATTAGCGTTTTCGCTTACACATTTTATTTAGCACTGCCACTTGGAATAAGCAATGTAAACTGTGTATTCATCCAACGACTTTCGTTGTCCAGTTTAGCGACAACCTGTCAATCTGGCTCTTCGAGTTAGCTCCTGTAAATGTTGACTCTTTAAAAAAAAACAAAAAAACCCAAACATTTCAATACACGGCTGCTCCTCTCCGCTTGTCTTTTTTTTAACCATGATATTTTTTTTTACCCCCACAGTCACACTCACCAATACATTAGAGAAAGGTGAGCTATTGTCGCGTGTGTGCTATTAATACATTGTGTTTGGACTGGGATCTGTCCATCATAGTGACTGTTGAGTTGTTGTTTCAGTGGCCTATCTGCTGGTGTTTCATGTGTGCTTTGTGATGTTCTCCTGGACATACTGGAAGTCCATATTCACCCCTCCTGCAACACCATGCAAAAAGGTAAACTCATAAAGATGACAATGGTATCTATTTATTTGACAACTTTCATTCTCAACATGATCTACCTTGTAATAACTGCAGTTTCAGATGTCATACTCGGACAAGGAAAGGTACGAGATGGAAGAGAGACCAGATGCTCAGAAACAGATCCTGGTTGAGATTGCAAAGAAACTACCCATCTTTACACGAACTCAATCAGGAGGTAACATTTATGTTTCCACCCCACCGGAATAATAGAACAGAGTCTGCTATTATTGTGTTGTACAAAATATCTGAAAAGCCACAGGGGTAACCGGGTGGGTACATTAGCCACAGTCTGTCATCTTGCATGTAATCTGTGTGTTCAAAGCAAGTAGGCTGGGGCAATTAGCTCTGCGTGTGTTCCCGAGCATCCCCATCCAATGCAATCAGCCAATGCATCTCTTTCATTAGTGCTGATTGCTGAGACTAAGTTCGAGGCTGCAGGAAGTACACGAAGGGGGGAAGCTCAGCTCAAATGTCGCCAATTCAGCTCGCCATTCTCTTGTCTTTAGCTATCAGATTCTGCGACCGCTGCCAGGTACTGAAGCCTGACCGCTGTCACCACTGCTCAGTTTGTGAAACGTAAGTCACTCTTTCCTCCTCAATCCCTCCGCCTAGTGAGATTGTGTTAGGCAAGGAGATATTTGTTAGCCAGGAACTGCTGTGATAATTAGAAGATGTCGCTTTGTTGGCACACTATCTCTCAGAAATGTTATCCTCGTAATTAATCAACCAAAAGGGATATCAGAATACACATGGAGGAGCGTGTGTCGTTATGGTGTGAAGAAGTGTAATGATTCAAAAGTCAAAGACTGTGTTTTTCTTTTAAAGATGTGTCATGAAGATGGACCATCACTGTCCTTGGTGAGGAGTGACAAACACTTCCCTCTATAGAGTCATTTAATTCATTATTAAATAATTGGTTTTGCTCTAACAGAATATTTTTTTTTCTTCAGGGTGAACAACTGTGTGGGCTTTTCCAACTACAAGTTCTTCCTGCTTTTCCTCTTCTACTCCATGCTGTACTGTGTGTTTATTGCAGCAACGGTCTTTCAGTATTTCCTCAAATTCTGGGGGGTGAGTAATGTAAATCTCAATTTTCCTCTTGCTCTGTATCGGATAATCGATTTGAGTTGCACCTTGTCGTCACTATTTCAGTTGTGCAACAGAAAACTGAAGTCTTTGGTGTGACCTTTTCAAGAACCCACCGTTTGTCTCAAGTTTCTTCTTCTCCCGTGTCTCTCTCCCAGGGGGATTTGCCAAATGGTCCTGCAAAGTTCCATGTCCTCTTCCTCATGTTTGTGGCACTCATGTTCTTCGTCAGTCTCATGTTCCTCTTTGGCTACCACTGTTGGTTGGTGGCCAAGAACCGGTCCACTTTAGGTAAGGATTTACATATTTGGGAAACCTCCTCAGTACTCTTTGTAAAAGTCAACATGGAGGATTGAAGCATGAGAACTTATTCTGACCCGGTTGATTCTTTTGTCTAGAGGCCTTCTCAGCTCCAGTTTTTGTCTGCGGACCAGACAAAAATGGTTTTAATGTCGGCTTACGCAGAAACCTGCAGCAAGTTTTTGGAGAGGACCGGAGACTGTGGTTCATCCCCGTCTTCACAAGGTGAATGTGTTATGATGCATTATTGCTTGATTTGCTTCCACTTGCTCATTATTCGTTGTTGGGGCTCATTTTGTATTTGTAATAAATGCTGCAGGGTTGATGTTATTATTTACACACACCTAGAAGGTATCACGTTTGTTCCCCTTTAGAGAAGCCAGCATTATTTCTCACTGGATTGTTGACTATCAAAGATGACATGTTTGTGTGTTTATCAGGATAATCTTTGATATTGAACACCACGTTTTAAGAGTTTTATAATGTGAATGCAAATTTAAGTAAAAAGCTGTTGTTGGGCCATAATCAATTAACATGAACTACACCATGTCGCACAACTTTAGCATCACGATCACAAAAAAAACCAATTTATGTAAAATTGAGTTTCTTACCTCACTTTACTTCTTTACTTTTGGCTGATCAGTCACTCCCTGTAAGTGCTAAGGCTGATTTAGATCTTGAAGTATGTACTTATTGACCAATAGACTTTAAATCATGAATCACTAACGTTCTGATTTAATGTTGTATTTCATGCCAAAGAACAAACGCATAGCAACTCATTTTCAGGTTTCATGACAAATTCCTGCAGCTCTCTAGAACAGGTTTAACACAAAGACCCAAATGGCCAAATATCTCACAGCACTCAAACCTGGAATAGTTATTATCCAGTTGTATCATAAAAAGCCCGTGGCTCATGGATCGTTTTTTTTTTTTTTTTTCAATGGATGATGCAAAGGTATGGTTTACATGGTTTTTTAACCAAACATAAAATCAGTGGTTGGATAAGAGTTGAGCTGATGTTTGTGGTTCCTTAATTAGCTTCTTCTTTTGTTGCATGTCAGCCAAGGTAATGGCCACTACTTCCCCTTGAAGAATCAGAGTTCTGAGTCCCAGAACCCCTTGTTAGCCAATGAGGACATGTGGGAGGAGTCTGATGACTGCTCCGAGGAAGGAAGTCTGGGTTAGTCACTTTTACTTTGTCACGTGTGTTCTTTTAAATGTTCGATGTCATTACAAGAATATGGACATTTTTAATTTAAAACTTTCTTCATTAAGTCTAAACATATTTTGGGATGAAGTTGAAATCTCACAGTATCTATGATGCCAAACAACTCAGTGCTGCTCGATAGACAGCACTCCTGCTTGTTAGTAGTGGAAAGACCTGGGAGAGTGTCTCAGGAAATGTGCTGTTTTAAGTGTTCACAAATAATAGCTTTGGCATCTAATCAATAAAAAACAATGATTTTGAACTCTTGATGAACTGCAGCCATTTGGTGTAAGCTGAAAACTGAATTTGAACAGACAGAGGTCATTCTGACCTCTTTCAAAGTGTTATGACAAACGTTTTGGAGGCCTCTGTATTATACAGAGCTGTATTTAACATTTCTAAAGTACTCAGAGTGATTTGCTTTTATTTCTACCAGTTGTCTACTTTCATGCAAATACATAAAGAATATTCAGGAAGGTATATGTTCCAACCTTTTGACAAGATTACATCGTAATAGGACCCATTAAAAAACAATATGTAGCAGCAAAACTACTTCTGCTTCTGAGGTCATCTGAGACAGAGCACAAGGCATAATCACATGACAACAGTGACGAGTGCATATCATTCAATTTAAAATGTGTGAAGTATCACTTTGATATTGAAGCACTATCTGCACACAAACATGTGTCTTCAGAAAGTTTAAAAAGACAAATTTCACCTCGGAAATGATTTTATACCTTTAAATATATCTGTAAGCTTTTGAATTAAGAGAAAACTGTAGATTTTAATTTAACTTTAAACTCTCTCTGAAGCATGACTTAGATTATTTGCTGTTTCTTTTATGTTGAAAAATTAAAATGTGCAACATTTGAACTAAAAGAGATCAACAGATTATCATATCAGTATTTTAAGTCTCCAACTCCAAAGTATTTTTTTCCGTCAAAGTCTTCTCCCCTAAAGCAGTTTATCTGGATTTATTTCTTCAAGACAAATGTGTATCAAACAGTGCAATTTGCTTTTCTAATTATGTAAACAAATCCAGTAATCTGCCGTTTTTTTTCCACCTCTTCAACAGTTTGCTGTGTTTTGATTCTAACCTTTGTATTCTGCTGCCCCCTAGTGGTCACATGCAACATAATGTAAACTGCTGCATGATATGAATCCATTTTATTCACACTAATACATGTCTATTTTTTTCTCCTTTCCTTCATTTCAGCTGAGGACCGAGACCCGTCTGTAACCATAGAGATGGAGGAATAGTATTTTAACCGTAAGGACAATTTCTACTGGCACAGGGGCTGTATATATAATATCATACACACTGTGTACCTCGAGACAAATGCATTCCAAATCATGAAGATTTACTGATGCTGAAAGAAAATCTAAAAGGGGGCCAAAGGTGTGGAAAAATCTGCATTTGGAACAAGTGTTTTACATGATGACAGCCAGTAGCTTCATCTATCCTCTCCAGGACGACAAATTCTGTTTGATTTGGAAAAAATAAAACATGGCAATATTACCTCAGAAAAAAAGTCAACTGCTGTTTAAGATGGACCGCATATTTCCGTCAGGAGGTTCATCTAAAGACACTGGCCTCTGCGAGTTCTTGAATTACTGTAAATCTGGAAGCTTCTGGCCGGCTCTGTACTTTTGTATATATACTGTTTCACAGTTGGCCTGTGGGTTTACAGTGTTGCACTGCAGAACCTGTTCTGTGCAGGGTGACATCAAACCTCACACCCGTAATGCTCAGAAGGGGGTCTCTTGTTCTCATTCAGTGCTCTGGCCTCTACCAGTTTGGCTCGTACAGATATTAACTTGTGATTTAACTTTTATTCAACAAACATTTAAAAATAAGCGACTGATCCTGGGCCTTATCAACATATATTTATTCTTGTCTTTTTGGAGTTTTTTTTCTCCTGTGAATGTATCGAGCAGCCTGCTTGTTAGTAGACTGTGCCAACGTGTATGGCACCTATTTATTAAGGAACCTCTTATATTATGCTTTACTAGGCAATATCAATGACCAATGACTTATAAGGAGGGTGACAGGACTGAAAACAAAAGTAGCTTCATTATTATGCTTTGGTTTGCAGCTGCAGCGCACAATGTTTGGAAATTAAGTTCTAAATCTCCTCAAGTATTTGAGCAAATATTAAAGCAAGGGTAGGCGACTTTAGAGAAAACAAGCAAGGAACTTGCACTGCCAACCACTTATGTAGGACGAGTTCGCCTGAAGTGCTAGAAATAAGAGTGAAGCCCACTGTTGTCATTGCTAACCATGTCCAATTACCTTTCTCTGTGAGCCGGCTGAAACATTGTGAAACCTCTGCACATGTACAATAACTGCACAGGCAGAGTGCTCCTAGGTAGGCAGGCAGGGGAGCATGTAGAAATATATGACCGACAGTGTTCTTATTACTGTCCTTTGACAGTTACAGGATTGCTTGTTTGAGCAGTGGTTCAACCGATTTATCAAAAACAGATTCTCTATCCCTGCTTTAATAAATGTCTGAATCCAAACAGGAACAGATCACAAATCAAGAATTAGATGCTTTGGTCATCTTAGTTGAGATTTTTTTTTTTTAAATACAGTAAGCAGTTCACATTTACGTTTAAGGTCTGGATGAGTGAGCATGACATACTGTGACATTTTTAAAAACTCCCCTGTTACAAACTCCTTTTTCCTACTATATCAGCTATCTCCAGTTCATTCACGCCTGTGTGGATGCAACGTGATTGGGAAACAGGTTTTTAGCGCTCTTTGTAGGCACAAACTCAAAAGAAGGTGTAGATTTTTTTTCTGTCAGTTTTCTCTTTTGATATTTTTTGAATATGCCGTAAACTGTACATGTTTGATACAGACTGATCTTCATCCACTGGTTGGTAAAGGTCAGCTGCTCTAAATGTTTTCTACCTGTGTTTATGTTTGTTTTTGAGACGTTTTCTTTGGGTGTATAAACTTGTGTTAATTCCAGTGTGCACTAGGTTCATCTTATTAAGAATGAGTAAAATATTGGGTCTTCAAGATAGATCTTGACACTTTTAACTGGCTTCCTCTGATCCGTTTTCTATGTTGGGTAAGCCGAAGCAAATGCTGCTCATGCCTGAGAAATACATAAATATGTCACTTATCAGTTCATCTACATGTATTTATCTGAGCTATGATTGTGTTTGGAAGCATGTCTAAAATGTTCGGGAGGTTGAGTGGATCACGTGTCTTTTGTTACCATATTTAGCTCCCCCTGTGTTTTGTTTACTGATTTATAACTGCTGCAGGCAGTGTCTGTATATTTTTGCTCCATTAAGTGACACTCGAAATAAACTATTGGCGCCATGCACTCTTATCAAATAATAGGATATTTATACCATGAAAAGCAGACTAATTATTCCCAGTGAGCAGACAGTGATTCTTTTTCTCTAACTCACACATTGTGGTCCCTTTTGAACCCTGCTTTGGAGTGTGTGATTGTGCCACCTGTGAACCATTCAAAGTACCGAAAGCATCTCATCTTCTGTCTGATAACAAATATAAATTCTTTATTTTCCACCATTGGTTGTAACATGCAAAATAAAATTATCCAAGTTGAACTCTATATCGGTCAGCGTATTTCTCTTGTATACACAGCAAAAACACATGTAAATAAATACAATCCGTCCAATTCATCAGTTTTTATCAGTTTGGGAACTTTGGAGATCATGAAGCAGTATTTGGCACGACAAGTAGAACATGAGATACATTTTAAATAAACACAAAATATACTCAAAAGCAAAATAGCAGATCATGTTCCTTTAGGTTGTCGTTGGTTCAGTTGGTGCCAAAGTACCTCTGTCCAAAATGTGTTGGAGCCACCGGATGAACCTCTGTGGTCAAGATGGTGATGTCTGGAAACTCCTGGATTATAGAATTGGCTCCTAGGAAATGACAAGAAAGTATTACACTATGTAGTAAATAAAGCCTTATAGCATATTTAGCATTTGTGAAGCTTCACTTTGTAAAATAGTGGTTGTACTACTATATATATATATTAAAAAAAAGAAACTAATGTCCTTCGTCTCAGATGCAAAGAACTAGAACTATTTGCTTCAAGCGGATGTATTCTGTTGCCGTTTTTTTTTTTTTTAACTCGTTCACAGCAGATGTTCTTTTCCTTTGACTCAACACCTCAGTCTCAGCTGTACCGCTCTGCTGCTCAGCCAAACAACTCTCGAAGCTGTCAAGGTACATTCATGATGTTTGAAGGCCAGTTCAATGCATTTCTAAATGCTGGACACGGAAGGCATAAAAAGCCCCCCAAAAATGTCAACACACACAAACACCTCTCCAAAAAGGATCACATTTAGGCATGAATACACATTCGCCAATTTAAGCCTTTTCATAAAATGCCAAAATGCAAGAAACGAAGAACGTTCCAAAAAAACCCATTACAGCGTGTATAAAACAGACACACACAATCATAATAAATGATGAGCCAATTACTTAGGCATGTTAACGTACCAACAATATCCTTTTGAAATACTTGCATGAAAAAAATAAATTTTTATTGTAATTGTGTTTCACATTTTTTCTAGATGATAGTTTGGAAACAAATTCAGCAGGTTTATAAAAATCAAGTCTACATGCTGTTTGGATCATTAAAAGGAAGATATTACAGTTGAAGAGAAGAGAGTCTTCAGATGTCCTTATTGAAGTTGAATTGTAGATTTAATAATGACACTTTAAGAAAGAAAAGAAAAAGTGTTTCAAGTGAAACCACAAAGAACATCATAGATAGTCCTGGCAGTCAGTTAATAAAAAAAAAAACACAGCAACATGTTTCTTTGCGCTTTTTCACTCCTTCAAAATCATTGTTGCTAAGCAGTGTCACTGAACAGCACTGCAGCTAAACAGCACTGCAGTCGACAGTAGTATTTTGTATGAAAACAATGATAAAGCAAGAACAGGGGTGGAGAGGAGAAGGCAGACTAAGCGTGTGATCTGATGGGCGCACGCACACACACACAAAAAAAGAAGTGGGTGTTGAGTCAGTGATCTGGCTGTGGTGGCATACCGTGAGGCGTGGAGAAGAGGCTGAGGAGGATAATATGTCTGGGCTGAACTCCATGCTCTATCAGCACCCTCACTGCCTCAATCACTGTGTTCCCCGTACCTGCAGACACAGAACATCAAATGTTGTACTCACATTTGGGGTTTAGAAGGCAAGACATCGCTAGACATCAAAAGCATCAGGGCAAAGGTGAAAAGAAACGTGCATTTAAAAGTCATAAACAAAACAAAAAGTGTCATATTGTTCAAATGGATATTAAGGAAAGATAACTTCATCTAATAAAAAGGCTGTTGTAAGCTGTTGAGTCCTCTAACTTGACTTTAAAGAACTGAGTTTCAGCAGATCTGCAGTTTTCTGGGATTCTGTTTCAAAAATATACGGAGCACACAAACTGAACGCAGCTGCTACATGTTTGGTTACAACTCTGAGGACAGACAGCAGACCTGTCCCAGAAGACCCGAGTGCTCTTTATGGCTCATCATGAAATGTCTTACCACACCCTCTCGCCTGTTGTTTACGGCGAGAAGGCACAAAACATACACCTAGTTGTCACACGATGTCATGAAGGGAAAATCTCCAAATGTTCTGTTAGAGCACACATTTTGTGAAAGGCAAGAGACGGAAAGCATGGACTTTTCTCACCATTGGTGGACTTGTAGACAGACTAAGGACACATATTAGTGTTAGAAAAACATGGTAAAGGGTTTTTTGCATCATAATAAAGTGAAAATGTAACGACGTGACTTGCATATTTCTGGCGCATTATACGTTAGCATCTGAAAAGGGTGCTGAGCTCTTTGCTGGCTGATCTGTCCTTCAGTCTGGGTATTTGACAGGCTTTAATTTACAACCCTGTTAGGATGCATTAGTGTAACCATATGATCCATCAACCTGACATTATAAAACATACCTTCAACCTGGTTTGGTCGCCAACATATTTCTTCAAAAAACAGAGAGCAGAAAAATGCTGCTTTGTGACATGGGCAAACCAAGGCTATTAAGATACTATTTTTGTTGTCTCTCATTATGCTATTCAGCAGCTTGGTGGCCATCTCCCAGGCAGTGTATAATTTCCCCCATGAGTGCTATAATTATCAGAACTGTGTGAATGGGCAGCTCTGATGTGGAAATGTGGACTTGGTGGTGAAGGTCAGCTCAATGGAGATTTCTCAGAATGAATAAATACATTAAACTGATTTTACATTTGCACAAAAATAGACATCTCTTGACATTTATAAGCTACTAAGGGTGGCACACTGGTGTCCACATGAAGATAAACTCTGTTACTTACTGAGGATGGGGTACATGAGCAGCACTTTTCTCCTGTATACATCAGGAGGGAATTTGGCATAGTAGACCTTGGCTTTCTGCGTCTCCTCATCACTCTGGATAAGGATCTTTCCAATCCGGATGGAACGGCAGCAGTCCCTCAGACCCTGCTCCATGGCCTCACCTGTATGAGACACACAGGATGTCACGAGAGCCTGAACGGAACCTGAATGCCTTTCATCAATCCACTGTTTTACATTTCTCTGCCTTGAACCGAAACTTTCAAAATCGCATGCCGAGTTGCCAATTCTAACCATTATTCAGGCACATACTGTGACACTCGTCAACCTCAGGGCGGCGAGATCAACCAAATGTTTTACAATCATCAGTAAAACCGCTTCAGGTTCTCTCGTGTCCACAACACGCGCAAAAATGTTACATTTAGCAATTATTTTCCCAAATCCTTTTTTGTCAACCTGTCATTATTTCCTCAGTCAATCACTCAATAAGTCAGCCAGAGAAACCTACTGATTTCACTGACTCCATACAGCTAAAGAACACTTGATATGTCAGTCAATTACAATACATTTTTCTTGAATGAAAATGGCTAGAAATGTATTCATGTGAAATGTATTTTCTAAATGTACTAAAAATAAATAAGTATGTGTATGTATATTTTTAATGACCTCAACATGAACTGATGAGCTAGTAAGGTATCTTCATCAAGTGTATTGATACTAATGAAGAGAAAAACGTCAAAATAATTCCAGTCTGCTTTAACCCTGAATATTGCATTTGGCCGTTATCTTAGGTTGAAGTAAATTGTTGACTTTTTTTCAAGTATGCTATTAAACAAGATATTATTGAAATGATTGCAACCTTTGCAATGAACACAAAATCTCATTTTAAAACACTTTTATTTTAAGGAGGGAATCAGAGGGACCTAGTATATGATATTTTTTATGTTCCTTTTAAAGTTTCTGGGAACAAAACATCATCCATTGAGGATTTGTGTCAAGTTTCTACTGTTGTGTGAAGGTAAAAAATAAACAAGACATGCTTCAAAGTCATAACTTGGGCTATACACCGTTGGGCTGTGATATGTCCATTAGTTTTACTTTATGCTCCAGCATCACTGTTAAATAATAATTCAGTTCTTTCATTTGAGAGGGATAGCATTCAAGTTAATGCACAAGGGGAAAGAGTCTCTTATGTCAGCTGTGAGGACTATGCTATATAAAGTACAGATTTGTTCGATCCACAAATTATAACTATTTTAATATTAAAATGATTTTAACATTTTCAGCACAATAAAAAAAAAGGTGCACAATCAGGAGCACACGATAGTCTGACCTGATCACTTTGTCGAGAACAGAACGAGTGTACAGTACGCAGTAATCGTAAATGCAAGGAAGAATATCTGTCCTGATGAAAGAAAAGGCTCTAATTTGGTAGGTGAGCTACCGGAGGATTAACTTACCACTCCTCATTATGCTGACTCCACAGTTGCCTCTTTCAAACTTGACACCTTCATACTTGTACCCTGAGGGGAAAAAAAACAAAGCAGGAACATTGTCAAACGTAGCTGCTGGAAACAAGCCCACTCAGTCATACATGCTGGAGGTAAAACACAACTTGGATCCTTGTACAGTATTTATTAAGGTAGTCACATGATTATAACTGGTTATCTATATCCAGCACAGTCGGAGGTGTGTGTGTGTGTGGGGGGGGGGGATCTTTAACATTGATTTTGTATTACAGATATGGATTGTCACCTGTTGGTGTGGTCACAGTGCACTCTGAATAGGGAAGCTGATTCAAACCCTCTTCAACTACTAGTCTGATCTGTTGTTGGAGAAACACGAAGCTTTAAACTCGTAGCTCATAAACACAAATGTACACAGTATTATCAGTAAGTCCAAATCTTACCAGTCGATCAGCACAGAACACAAAGTCTCCTCTGCTTGTTGTCCTGAAAATGTGTAAATAGATATTTAATTAAAGAGGTCAGAAAATGTTATGCTGTAACAACACAGATGTGCTCAATAAGCGCAGATATTCAGAAAACTAACATGGCATCTCTATTCCTTTTAGTCCGTTTCACTTTAAGCTTAATAATATGATAAATTCTTTTTCCACAATGTCTTGAGGTATCACCTTTTATTATCACCTCTTATCAGAACTTCACTCTGCTGTAAAATATGTACACACAGCTTTCTTATTTCGTACTCAGATTTCCCCAAAAGTCAGCCTGGCAGATCCAGCAAAGTTGTCAACATCTAAATATCTCCTGGAGCTTGAAATGAAGTGCATTTGAGGGATGTCTGGCTTCTGCCACATGAATTTGCAGGACACCCAGTTTAATCAATAGGTCAGTTAAAGTACAAATACTGATCAGATTTCAGCCACTGCTTTAGAGAAACCATAAGACACAAAACAGACAAAGATACAGTTGATACTATATCATATAACACTGAACAACCGTATGTTGTGGAATAACAGGCTGCCTTAAAGCTGAGTAACATGACTTTGCCAGAACTTCTCAAATAAAGAAAAAGGCTTCCAGTCTATATTCAGTACTTTACATGAGTTTAAATCACTCAGAGGGTTTGGAGATTTATTGTGGTAAACACAAATAGACTGAAGAGTGGGGACTCACTTGTCTCTGATTATAGTCTGTAATTCTCGTATCTGGTCGTTCAGAGGGAGCAGTTTGAGCTGAGGAAGTCCAAGGTTATCCTGGCTGTCAGGCTGTATGCTGGCATCAGATGGTTCAGAGTTGGACACCACTGCAGACACACTGCTGCTGCTGCTGTTTGCAAATCGTACTTGCTTCATTGGGTGCTCCTGACCACTGTTGACATTGTTCAGTTGCTGATTGTGGCAAGGCATCCTGAGTACAAGATCGATGTGTGCTTTTCTCTTTAAAATCTGCAACAGCCAGATGGCGTTTCTTGACCGACCGACCCACTTACAGCCTGTTTACCCACTTACTGCCTGACAAAGACGGCAACGTGGTCTTCCTTTTAGCCTCGCGTGCTGCGCGTTCACGCAGCGACCGCTTTCAGACTGCCCGCGAGGACTTCACTCACAAAACCTCCAGACATGTAGTCACGTCGTGTTGAAATAAAACTAGCAGGAGATGTTTCCAATATTCAGGCTAATAACATGTAAATCCGCTCGCCCGCTAGCTATGACACCGACACCGTTGCCGTGGACCGGATATGACGTGTTTCCCGGCGCGCGCTGTACTCTGCCTGACCCGCCTTCTTCCTTCGCCAACATGGCGCCGATGTTGGCACCGCTAAAATGTGGCTACCACATTCATAAACGAACATTAGCGCTCCTACTTCGACAGACGGGCTCGTATCACATCTGGAGTAAAAGTCGCAGTGGAAACGGGACGGACTTTAAACGTCAAAGTTCATATCAAGTGAGTTTATGGCTCGGCTAGCTCGAGAGGACACTGTGTGTTTGATGCGACAGTCACCAGGCAAGGACAGAGGTGGACACCAACTCACCTCAACTTTAAAGGAAGTGCTTTGATAAAGTATTTTTGGCTCTTTTTTGTGTCAGAGAGGTCCATGTCATGTAAAAGTGTCAGTCGACTATCTGTTAGGTTCAACGACACGCCGGTAGCTTCCGTGATACTAACTTATGAAAAGATGTGTCATCTCATCATAAGTGAAAACTATTCACCACATGACGCAGAGTAACCGGCTGATATAACACAAAACACAAATATTAACAGTCACTATTAACCACTGTGATGTTGCAGAGTCACAGAGGTCTCAGTCACGTGATCAGATAAGACAACCTTTGTTACAGCTGATGTAACATGTGATGTGTGTACACAAGTTGGCAACTTATAATTACTCAGCTAAATGTCCAGGTTGTTGTTTAAGGTGATGCAGCAGCCACCTTCATGCAGGTTATAATGCTTTCTTGACGAACTAGTTTGGTGTTAAGTACACCTTGATGATGTTGAAAGTATTATTATTAATGACAATTATTCATTGATTTTGTCTAATCTAGATCACATGCTTCTCTCAAATGTAAACTGTCTTAACAATAGACTTAACACATCAATTATTGTACAAGTGTGTGAAAATGTGTAATAATAAATGAATAAATTTTTACTGAGGTAGTGGGGATCTTGTGACCAGAATATAACAACAAAAACAAAAACATTGTTGACACGTGACAACAGACAAAATGGTCACAACGTTGCATGCTGCACAATAATTGTTTAATTTCGATTATCATCTTCTCATGATTGTGGATTGATAAAAGTGTGATTGAAATTTGAACTTGATGAATTGCTCAAGCCAACTTTATAGATAATTTTAAGCCAAAGACATGTCTAAAGTCCTCCTCCCATGAATCCCCTGGATGAGCTTTTGAGCCTAAACTGGGTCTACCTAAGTGTTATTTCTGTAGAGAATAAAATGTACGATTAAAGTATTTATGGAATTGGTATTTAGATTAAGTTGTTTTCAACTGTGCTGTGCATACAGTGTTTGTCGACATTTTGTGCGACCACAACATACTGTAGATAAGAAAATGTTTTGCACTGATAAATTTCCCTCATGCAGATAAAAGCCTAACGTATCCGCCCAGTAAAATTACAGTGAAAGTGATGTATTTTGTAAGATTATTAATTAAGGTGCAACTTGTTTGCTTTCTAAAAGCACCCACAAAATGTTTTTTTTTTCCCCTCAATCATCACTCTTTTAAGTTGTAAGTCGTCACTTCATTACTGCTGACTGTGCTTAAATTTAGTCACTTTCACAAGCTCGCAAAAGTTTTCCTGAACATGGTGTCACCATTTTACAATATTTTTGAGCAAACATTACATCGATTGATTTCACGCCAGTTAAAACCAGCTTCTCCTCGTATCGTTTATTTGTTCAGTATTTCCCCAGCCCTTGTGTAACCTTTAAACCCTGAACTTAACCTGTGGGTTGTTTAGATCAAACACACAGGGAAGAAAATGTTAGATCTTCTTAGGTTGCGTTGATGTTAAACAGGTTTGATCTCATATGTTGAGTTTTTCTGAAAAGTAAAAAAAAAAAAAAATCAGTCTTACAAAAATCAATCAGCAGATTTCAGAAACAACCGTCAATAAGACTCCTCGTGTGTTTCAGCTGAGTTCCCCATCACGCCTACGAACAGCAACATGGAGCACAGGGAGGAGCGACAGCAGTCGGCAGATTCTGGAGGCAGCAAAAGTAAGCATCAGAAATAAAAAGCGAAAAGTTTCTTCTATCAAAACTCAATGTGGGACAATATAACATCATATGGTGTGTCCATAGTATTTGCAGGTTACAAACAACAGGACATGTTGGCACGGAAATGCAGGAGGAAAGCTGAATGCAGACCCCCAAAATGTGGTGAGTAAAGTTTTTAACATTTAGACATTCAAACTAAGAACAATGTTTGTTTGTACACACTAAAAAAAAGGTTCCACAAACTGAAAATAATCCAGTGGAATAGGACTGTGGTTAGTTAGTAAGTTCATTGTTGACTGAGCTATTATTATTATTATTATTATTATTATTATTATTATTATTATTATTATTATTATTATTATTAGTTGTCACTCAGTGGTCTGAGGTGAAAATACAGATATCTCTAAAGCAATCGGAGTGGAAAGCAGCTCCTTTGCTGATATCTGTTGAAGTCATCTGTCAGGAGGAGATAAAGCTGCGTTGGCCATTCTTGGTTCAGATGGAGGTGTTCAGGATTTCTCAGGCTTTTGTGCAATGTTTGTTTTTTGTTGTTGTTCTTTTTTTAAAAGTACAAGTTAAAAAGTACATCACTCAAATATCTTACTTGTACTTTGATAACGGCCTGATTGTTTGAGTACGGAGAATATTTGGATTGAAACATTTATACGAGCTACACAACGCTCTGATGACAATAACTTACCTTTTTGTATCAACGCTATGTGTAGTCCACCTGAACGACGACATCAACAAAAGAGCCGAGAACAACATACTGGTGAACAGAAAAATGAATGCAGCTGTTTAAGCACGTGCACGGAGACCGTAGTGGTGGCGTGCAGACACTCTGAGCTCGGTGCAGCAGTCACAGTGCGTCACTGTTCAGGAGGTTTCTGCGAGTGTGAAAACAGCCACATGTAGCATTTTCAAAACACTAGAAAATCTTCATCTTTTTTTACTACTGTAAGCTTTGATGTTAACAGTTGCTCTCGTCCTCTGATTAGCGGTATCGTGTGGCACACTACACAGACGCAGACCTGAACTATTCAGACATGTTGTTACAACAACAACGTGTAATGAATTAAGCCTCTATTAGTCTGTACATTAACACGTCTCCTCTACATGTGTCACAGGGACAGCAGTGGTGCATTACATTGTTAATGTTAATCCTCTGTGCGCAGTGTCACATACTGTGCGACTGTTTTTAATTAAAGGCAGGTGTTGGGCACAACTCTGTGCTTTGCTTGAAGCCTCCATATTGAGTGGATTAGAGGAATTACTGGATATTCTTTGGCCTGCAGAGAGTCCCTGTGGCAGGTGTATGGTGCAGCGTGGGTAAACAGCCATGTTGGCACCAGTGCGCTCTCAAACTCAGCTGGGATGACAGCCCAGGTGTCTCCTGGGAGTTGTAGTGTCAGGCTGGATCCCCAGGTCCACCTGGAGATTCTGCTGTCATTGCTGCTCCCAGATCTCCCAAGGGACTCCCCATGACATTTGATTTTCCAAGTGAATGCCAAGTGAGCCATGTTTAGGTTTTTTTTATTATTTTTTTTTTATTATGTGATTGTCAAACTGAGAGCAAGATGCAAGTTACTTGCTAATATTGGCAAACATATGGTAGGACGTTAACACTGTAGTGCAGTAAATAGACCCGAATGTGACGGCACAGACTTGTTTTTCGTACGAACCAACATGTGATTTAGAGTCTTTGTTTTCTCCTCACCAGCTGAAGGAGGTGAATTCAGCCCAGATCCTGTCTGCCATGCTGTCCTACGTGTGGCCAAAGGACAGACCAGACCTGCGAGCTCGTGTTGCCATCTCACTGGGCCTGCTAGCTGGAGCCAAAGTAAGACAATGTCAGGGGTGTGAAAGCTACGTTCTCAAGTGTTTGGATTTGTAACAAGCCGTGTTCTAGGAATGCATGCAACAAAAATCCCAGCTGAAGCAGATCTATGTCTAAGATCAAATCATGAACCATTCAGGAAGAGGCTCCACTCTGTGCTCCATATTGACATTGTTGTCCAGCTTGTGTTTGCTCCTTTGTTGAAGAACATCTCTCTGACATAATGTCTCTCAGATCAACTTGGACAAGATAGAAAAATAAAACAAAAATAAGCTTTTGTAAGATATACTCAATTAAGAGCTGATTTGACTTTATTGTATTTAATCATAATATTCAGAAAGTTTTCATCTTAGAACAGTTGAAACATTTAAGAAGAGAGTAAATCATGCCTGTCATGAAATAGTTGGAGCTCTGATATAAAATGAAAATGGAAACATACTACTAATATAGATCACATGTCGCTGCTCCAATAATACTGTAAACAACCAGTGTGCTTCTATGTTGGCAAACTGAAACTTTGTAGTAACTTCCTTCATATAGTTTAAAAGTCTCCACTCATCCTCCGAACCAATCAGAGTGAAAGAGTCTTTCATTGTCCTTTTAGTTTGCCTCTTTTGGTTTGGTGTATTATAAAGAGACACAATCTGATATATATTTTTTCTCCTCCAGTTCAACAGCTATAGAGATGTTTTCTGGTTTGTATGTTATGGGGGTTTTGTATGAACAACGCACACATTCAATACAACTAATGAACACATTGTGTAAGAGCTCTCCTGCTGCAGGGCCGCACAGTGAAAAGCAGCACAGCCTTTACACGGTGAAATCCAGTGAAAGAGAGAAGAGCGTATCCAAGGTCGCTGCTGACTCAATTATCCCACAAGGTTATTATAGTTCAACTCTTTAAGTTCAAAATGTCTGTGAAGCAAATGACGAGAACAAAGAAATGATGGCTGCCTTCAGACTGCAATTGTGAAAAGGGGCACAAGCGTCACTCAGGTTGAGTAAAAAACATGTTTTACAGCAAAATATTACATTACTAGCTCAGGCAAACACATAGCTGATGGGTTTTTTCATCAGCAGCACTTCCTAATTGTTTGGCTGCTCTGTTAGAAAGGCCTCGTCATGTGGTGCTTTACCTTTTATCTTGTTTCCAAGCCTTGACTCTTTGAAATGAAAAGACAAGTGAATGAATCTGCTGGTATAAAATGTCAGCTCTAATCATGGTTTCACACGCTGCCTGGATCAGCGTGTTGATCCTTTCTAACTAACTTACAATAATGATATTTGGTTGATTTGACTGATTGAGCTCAGTGTTGTCGCACGTTTAGGAACGAGTTGTCCCAACACAAAGGATAAAAAGCTTCTCTGTTTGCTCTGGAATATTTTCTTGGTGAATCAAATCTCTCTGCATCAAAGTCCATTTAAAGCTGAGCAGAGGTTTGTTACTCCCTGTAAAAAAAAATGTGCATTTAGAAACAGACTTCTATTTTATCATTGTAATTTGCAAACATAAATCAATGCTGTGTGTGTGTGTGTGTGTGTGTGTGTGTGTGTGTGTGTGTGTGTGTGTGTGTGTGTGTGTGTGTGTGTGTGTGTGTGTGTGTGTGTGTGTGTGTGTGTGTGTGTGTGTGTGTGTGTGTGTGTGTGTGTGTGTGTGTGTGTGTGTGTGTGTGTGTGTGTGTGTGTGACAGACACGCGTGCAATTCCAATCTTCTCCTCTTTTCCTGCTTGGCTGGAGTTAGCCTCAATTTCTCCAGTTTGCCTGTTTGAACTGAAACCACCAGCGACATGGGGCCAATTTTGAAATCAACTGCATAATGGCGTGGTTACAGTGTATCACACCGATGCTCTCCAGAGTATCGGGGACATTTGAAGTTGCTGATATAGACGCTCTTACCTGTGATGACTTCAAGAAAAGCTTCCTGTGTCGGTGTGCATGTGTGAATGTCATACTATAAGCTAATTCTAACTCTTCTCCACTCCATGACACACTATCTCTATTAAGAGAGGACACTGGGTTGACTGGTGTTGAATTCAGCTCCAGTTTGCTGTTAAGGGATTGAGACCTTATCACGTACTAGTGGTAAAACTAAGGACATGTTTCCCCCTGTGATAATAAGCCCAGGCTATTTTTGTGACATGTTCTGTTGTCTTGGTAGCAAAGATATTGTTTTTCCGTGAGGGACCCTCAGGACGTCTATTGTCTGAGTATAATAGCCAAGTGTATAAAGCGAGAACCCTGGAAAAGCAGCTGTGAAAGCATAAATGGTGCATTATTTGGTGCCCTTTCAAAATGAACAGGTTTTATTTTCACACGTTGTTTTCATATGATAGATTTAACAATTAATCTATCCAAATGATATCCAGCAGAGCTTACAGGAGTGGAGAAGCGAAAAGGAAAAAGTAGAAGAAACCTTCCAACCCCCCCCCCCCCCCCCCGTGTCAGGGGGTTGAGAGGTTTAAATGAAATGGGTTTCATTTAAAAAAAAAAAAAACTGTGCGGTGTGCCGCTGTGTTCTCTGGTTGTCCTAATGTGTAGCAGCAGACCGCCGAGCCTGAGTCACACAGCTGTCCCTGTGCTTTTAATTAGCCTAAATAACCATTTCAATTCCATTAGCTGAAAGCAGCAGCCACATCAGCAGCATCAGCGCAGCCACTCAGGAAGTACACACTCGCGCACACTCCCACAGCATACATGCACGTGTACATACATGATCTTAAAGGGGCTTCAGTGATCTACTGACAGTGAGGATTCATCTCCCTAAGAATACTGGCTACATTCAGAAGTGCTGAAGGACGAGAAAGTGACACTTTACTTTGTTGAGCATATGTTTTTCTAATGGACTATCTGAAAATGTTTCCTCGCTCTCTCGCTCTCTCGCTCTCTCGCTCTCTCGCTCTCTCGCTCTCTCTCTAAATGTTCCCTCCCCTTCTGCCTTCACAGCTCACCAATGTGACGGTGCCCTTCATGTTTAAGTATGCAGTGGACGAGCTTAACCAGATGTCGGGACACATGCTGAACCTGAACGACGCGCCAAGCACTGTGGCTACCATGGCAACGGCCGTGCTGATTGGCTGTGAGTCCCAGACTTGCGTTGCGCCGGCAGGTGCCGCGTTCATCAGAGACGGAGTGCGGGCACTGCCTATTATCTGCACGCTGACCTTTCCCAACACATTCATATCAATGGCGCTCCGCAACCTCTGCGCCCCCCCCCCCCCAAGCGTTATTTACATTATGCGCGCCGTTCTGCATCAAAGTTCACTTCTATGGGCTCATGCAGTGCTCTTATGAGCCCTGACCACTTTTCAGTTTGAAACCTACGTGCTGCCAAGGCAAACACAGCGAGATACATTTCTAAAGAAGTAGGCAAGAAACTATCTTGCATCCTTAAGAAAGTGGATAGATATTTTTGAATGTTTTCCAAAGGCCAGAGATGTTTCTTTCATTTTAACCCGAGAGAGCTCCTTCCTTTTCTCTCCTCTTTGTCCAAATGGGCCGCGCAAACACAAGAGAGGTCGAGGGAGACGAGCGGCGTGATATAAAGTTGTTCCTGATTAGAGTTCTCTTTTTCACTAAGCATGTGATGAAAAGCTAAATAAATAAATACAGCGAACCTGACACCCACTGCAAGTCACCCTGGCCTTGAGTGAGATCAGTGCGGATGCAATGTACACTTAGCCCTGTATCCACTTATTTTAATGAACCCACTTAGGTCCTGCACATTAATGCTGCCTGTGGAATAATTGGAGCGCACGAACAGAACTTCAGACAGGATGAATTAAGATGACAAGGGAGAATGAAAAGATGCTTTTAAAGAAAAGGATTGTAATTTTTTTCCCCTCTCTTCGTGACACTCAGGACCCGGCACTTGGGGCCCTTGGTGATGAGTCTAATTTGGCTGAAAGGGTTGCACAGTGCTCATCCTACCTTGTCAGATGTGGACACATTGTTCATTAGATGAGCATTCCTATTTAACGCCACATTACAGCCACACGAAGACCGGCAGACAGAGCGATTATTACACTGACTTTGGTCTCAGCGAGCGAGTCGCTTACTCGCACAATTTGGTGAAATTGCCAGCGGAAGGCCACGCGTCACTCAGACAGTCTAATATTCAGGTGTGACAGTCATGCTCTCGGTTTGCTTGTTTAACAGTTCATGAAAAGTGTCGACTTTTCTTGGAATTGCACCTGAAGATTCTTCACCTGACAAGCTTTAAGGACTGCGTTGACATTTTTTTAGAGGTAACTTCTTGAAAACAAACAACAAATATTGAAACTGAAAAAAACAAAACAAACAAACCTTGAAGTGAATTTGTTGCCTGGATCGAAGCCCCTCCTCATAGAGACCAGACAATGCTGAAATATAGCCAGCTCGCATCAACGTCTAGTCAAGAAACTCTTATTAAAACCACCATCCCCCTCTCCTATTATTTTCTCTCACATTTAGCCCCTTCCCCACCTCACACTCAGATACCCTCCCTCCCCCTCCTCTGCGGTGTGCTGGCCTGCCGTAGTAGCGGTGCTTCAGACAGCGTCCTGCTTTGTAATTACAGAGGCTCTGGGAGGCGTCTGCTGTTGCACTGCAGTGCTTGCAAACCAGGGATGATTTGAAAAAAAAACCTGCTGTCATTTTCTCTCCTCCATTGAGAACTTGACGTCCCTGTCTTATCTCAATCCTGTCTTACAGCTTCCAAGACAGGAAAAAGGTAGTGGTCAGACTATTTATTTTATTTTTTTGCTGCTTCATATCTCTTAAGAGCTGCAAGTCTGTGTATATGACGAGGACACATTTATCTGACTTTAGAGCCTCCGGCCCCACTTTCAGAACCTCCATGTTTTTCACAGCAGGTGCGCTAAACTCTACGTCTCCTCTGCTATCCCAGATGGCGCGTCACGGGCGTGCTCAGCCCTCTTCAACGAGCTGAGGAACACTGTTTTCGGCAAGGTGGCGCAGAGCTCCATCCGACGCATCGCCAAGAACGTCTTTCTCCACTTGCACAACCTGGATCTGGGTTTCCATCTCAGCCGTCAGACGGGGGCCCTGTCCAAGGCCATCGACCGGGGCACACGGGGCATCTCGTTTGTCCTCAGCGCACTCGTCTTCAATCTCGGGCCCACTGTCTTTGAGATGGGACTCGTCAGTACCATTTTGGTGAGTCTAAACGGTGGAATCCAAACACACATACTAACTCTTGGGGTTTGTATTGAATTGTTGCTGTAATATTTGTAGTCCTAAATGTTGATCCTCTTGTCACCTTGACATTCTTTAAGATATTCATCTCAGTGATAAAGTCCCATTTACCTTCTAAATATGAATTGCCATGAACCTTTGGTGGCAACAAGGAGCCCATTAGTGTCAATGATGAATCCCAAAGCTTAATGTCCTCCTGTGGAGTACGCCTTGAAAGATCTGGTCTGTAGCTTGGTGCTATTATTCCACCCTGGACTATGTCGGCTCTCCTGTGATGAGGGCAGACTCCATTGCGCAAATCGCTAAAGCATTAGCATGATTAGTTCTTTTAGTTTCCCCTCCATTTGTAACACTCAATTTCATAGCAGAATGGTCAAACACAGAGCCATCTCAATATGCCGTCTGGCTCAACAATGTGATGTGCTGGTTTGGACTTTTTTTGATCATAAAATCTGTTGAGTCACATAGTTTAAAAGACGCTGTTTTCTCACCGTGCTTTTCTCCTCTGCAGTATTACAAGTGTGGCGGGCAGTTTGCAGCAGTGGCCTTGGGCACCTTATCAACATACACTCTCTTCACTGTTCTCTTCACTCAGTGGAGGTACAATTTTTTTTAATTTTTATTTATTTATAACAGTCGTGTGCCTCATCACTTGAAAACATGTTCAGTAACTCGCTGCTTCTAGTAACAATGTTGATTGTGTGTCTCTGTGCTCAGGACTCGTTTCAGGATAGAAATGAACAAAGCAGACAATGAAGCTGGAAACGCAGCTATCGACTCGCTCCTAAACTATGAGACAGTTAAGGTGAGAGCCGACCCCCCCCCCCCCCCCCTTACAATGTGCACACACACTCCACCCCTTCTTTTTATCTGCTCTTTTCTTGTCCTTTTCTTCTTTTCACTTTTTGCCAGGAATATTGACAGAAACAAACATTTACTCGTCTATGATAATAGTGTTTCACTGGCATGATTGTCACTGTGAAAACGTGCCTATTGAAACAAGAAAAGCTCCCCCCCACTCCCCTTCTCTCTCCCCCTACTACCTTGCATCTTTGTTTGTCACAACTTCAAAACACAAACTTCATATCATAACAAGTACAAGCCAAACTTCATAGTCAAATGGGCTTTATGGGCAGACGACGAGTCACTGCCGGTTCGTGCTGTGGGTTTACTTCAAGGTTTTTAGAGCGGTATCACATCGTAAGACGACAGACCCAGGGTAGGGGTCTGTTATATAATCAGAATCAGAAATACTTTATTAATCCCAGAAATCCAGTAACTTTGGCTGTCATGTAATAAATGTAATAATAATAATTCTTATTATTCTCATAGACGTTAAGATGGACTGTAAGAAAACCTCCCAAAGCACAACATTGACTGATTGTGCCTTTCTCGTAATAATCTAAACTTTACTGTCAATCCGTTTACACACGTACACACACACACACACACACACACACACACACACACACACACACACACACACACATTTGACAAACTCATGATAACCCTAGCTTTTTTCTTTTTTTTTCTTTAAAGATTTATTTTTGGCTTTTTTAAATAGAGACAGGACAGGGGACAGAGTCGGAAATCAGGGACAGACAGGGGACTGACATGTTGGCGTGAGGCCAAACCTGGGCCGCCCGCGTTGAGGACTGTAGCCTCCATACATGGGGATGAGCAAACTAACCACTGTGGCACCAGCGCCCCCGTAATAATATCCCAGCTTTGCAGTCTCATTCTTCAACGATGCCGTATTTCATACTGGCCACTAAAATCCTGCTTTAGCCACTGACCCAAACTATCTCAGTTTTAAGTGAATTGAGATGTTTGCTGCTATGATGTACTTCATTGTGGACTTGGGGAGATGTGTCTTTGACTGCATAGCTGCCAGTTGATTAAGGGTGGATGAGCTGAAACAGACACCTACCAGATCTGATGTGTAAAAACTGGATGTATACTTTTCTCAGTGGCGTGGTCGTCCTCGATGTTATCTTTAGCTATTTAAAGTCTTTCTAGGTAACCTCATTGTTAAACCTAAACAAGCTTAATCACCACCCTGTTTCTGCTGCTTTGTCGGCTGCTCCAGATCTACAGTATTTTTGTAGCCGTGTTAGATTCTTCCCTGCGTCCTGTTTTCCCTCAACGTTTTGTGTTATTTGGTGTCATCTGTGCCAACGTGGCCAGATTTAGCATCACTCTGAGCTGTGAGTGTGCATATGTAATTAGATCTCCGCCCACTCAGAAATCCGTTCCACTTTCACAAAGGGCTGGATGAGAACCTGAACGCGGTGCCATGCACTGCTACTGTCTGTCCTCCATGTGCTACTTTCTTCTCTCTCGTCTGATTTCCTGCATTTTCTTACATTCAAATCAGCGGCAAAGCACAGCACCACTGCCGTTAGCTAGAGAAGCAAATCGCCCACTGAACCAGAGCAGAGGAACAACAGTGTGAACTAAACAAACAGCAACATTAAGTAATTGGCAGCATGGAGGAAAGGGTCGTTGTTGTGCTCATGCTGTAGTATTATGTGTTTGGCTGAATTCTGAGTTGCTGTTTTTTCTCTGTAATTGACAGCTGTATATTCCTAACAAAATGAATGCTACTCACTGTATGCGGTGTGACTCTTAAGAGCTTCCAGTGCTCTGCTGGTAGGTGTCTGTGTAAACTGCATCAATGCCAATAATGAATATCCTGCAGCAATTCTTCTTTAACTGGGAAGGAAGTTAAGACTTTCCTGACATTTCTAATTTCCCTATACGTTCTAGACTTTTCTTGTGCCATAATCACGATCCTTTGCCCGAGCTATAGAGGCTCTGGATTTCTTTTTATCACCCTCCACATCCTTTTAAAACAGTGAGGAGGAGATAAAGAAACAGAGACATGAATAGTGCTTTTGAGGCCAACAGAGACCCAGACTATTCACAGGGCGCTCACTGAGAACAAATGCAACCTCCAGGCAGGCTGCACTAAAGTGTCTATCTGCCTGACACTGCTCTCCATGCTCCCTTAACCTCTAACCCTAACCATATTTTGTATTTCTCCTTTCCCTCCTTTCTCTCTTTTTCTGAAACCTTGTGCCATGTCCTTGCCCTCTCTCTCTCTCTCTCTCTCCCTTTTTATCCCGGCTGCAGTACTTCAACAATGAGAAGTATGAAGCTGAGAGGTACGATGAATTTCTGAAGACGTATGAGTCATTCTCTTTAAAAACCACGTCAACACTCGCCATGCTGAACTTCGGCCAGAGTGCCATCTTCAGTTTCGGTCTCACTGGCATCATGTTGCTGGCCAGCAAGGGCATCGCTGCAGGTGAGTGTGTTTGTAAAAAAAAAAAAAAAAAAAAAAAGTCATTCATTCAACGTTTATCACCCGTGTTAATATTTGATAGCAACCAGCGGTATGGATAGAAAACACCCATCACCTGACCTGAATTGACATCTCTATGCTCACAATCTGTGTCCACAGCGCAACAGGCAAACTGTGCTTTTGGTCATGAGAAAAGCTTCAAACACCCAGCTCAAAACAAAAAAACAAATCGATAGATGAAAATGACAAGTACAACCCTGACTGAACTGGATAATAGAAAGTAAATGAGAACAAAGCACAGCAAGCATGAAAAAGTGGCATGAATAGAATCTAAAAATCGCCGCGATGCAGAAAATGAAATCACAGTGGGTGGAGATGGATTCAGAGTGTAACACGCGCTGTCTGCTTTCACAACTTGAAAGGACCAAATGGTCAGGGTGTAATGTTTTTGTCTTCTTAGATCTGACATGCAAAGATACAGCGAGATGATGTGCGTCTCTGTCGCGTAGGTACGATGACCGTGGGAGACCTGGTGATGGTGAACGGCCTGCTCTTCCAGCTCTCCCTCCCTCTCAACTTCCTGGGGACAGTGTACAGAGAGACCAGGCAGGCTCTCCTAGACATGAACACGCTTTTCACTCTGCTCAGTGTCGACACCAAGATCAAGGTAACTCGTCAACCTGACATGCACTCTTCAGTAATAGACCAAGAATAAGTAGTAGAAAAAAGTACAGATAAACTAAAAGATGATAGAAAGAGAAATGATAGCTCATTAAACATAAAGGCACTTTAAGGGATTTTACTTATATGAATATTTGCACAGGTGAGAAAAGATGCAAGAACTGATGGGTTGAAGTCAAACATGATACTTGTGTTTGAAATGACTCGGGTGCTTCTTCATTTCTTGCCACTCAGAGTCACTGCATGGGTGCGATCTATATCAGGATGTTACGTCACATTACTGCAGAGATGTGATTGGTGGATCTTTGATTTGCAAAGCATTTATTAATCCGTTGTGTGGACTGACTGTGTAAAAGGCTGGGTATCAGTAAGCTCTTCATGTTTTTCTCTTCTTTCTGAGGATGAAGAAAAAAAAAAGTGTTTGTGTGGGTTTGTTTAGTTTTTCATGGGGATGTGATCGACTGTGACAGTGTTGGGAGTTTTTTGAGTGTTGTTGTTGGGCTGTTTGTGCCGATCATTTTCTCAATCAGTGACAGAGAGAGCAGGTGCGTATCAGTTGGTTCTCCAAACTGAGTGACTAAGCACTAAGAGTGAGTTTTTTTTTTTTTGTTTGTTTGTTTTTTTGTGAATGACACTTCTTGTCCTCCGACTCTTTTCAACGCCTTCTTCACGTTTCCTCGAGGCTCCAACTAACAATCCACAACTTCTCTTCATTTACACATGATTATAAACTACAGGGACTTTGTTTATCAAAATTGTCATATCAATAATGTTTTTATAGAGTCAGTTGATCCTTTTATGGTCAATAGAATAACTATAAAACAATAAAAGATGTTCATTCAATCTTTCACTGAGTTTATCAATAAATCAACTTTAGTTTCAGTTATTGAATTTCCCTCAGGATCAATAAAGTGTCTGTCTGTCTTTCTAGTGCCATCTTCACTCCTCTACAATGATTATGATGTGTTATATGTCACACTCGGCCCTGTTCTTCAGTCATTTTTAAAGAAACCACGTCCTGGGATCCTTCAGTGTCCTGACTACATCATGTTTGTGACATTTTATCGTGTTTACCCCTCCGCCCCTTTTTTCTTTTACATTACCCGACAGCCCAGCTTGCGTCAGAGGAGGACATTTAAGTGCAAATGTGCGGCTGCTGTCTCCCACTATGAATGCCGCTCTGGTCTGCAGCCTGTAATTACAGTACCAGAAAGGAATCTGTCCAGTTATTTTGCACTCATCAGAAATACTCCTCTCCATTGTGTTTCCCCGAGGAATGGCACTGCCCAGCAGGCCATTACTGTGTGTTTTTTTTTTTTTTTTGGGAACACATTGGCCTATTATGCAGATGTAAAATAATTTGAACCACCTCCCCACCCCACACTCTAAAAACTGCCCCACAAATCCACAAGTAAATGATTTTGGCTTGTTTCCACGTTGATGTGAAATAATCTGTTTATACTAATGGACTCTGTAAGTTATTTGTATTAATTGGCTGGGGTGGATTAAAAGTGATTATGCTGCTAGTCGGCAGTA
Organism: Symphodus melops; assembly: GCF_947650265.1. Lineage (NCBI taxonomy): Eukaryota > Metazoa > Chordata > Actinopteri > Labriformes > Labridae > Symphodus > Symphodus melops. The sequence goes on from NC_136699.1 coordinate 15,906,068, forward strand.
TAGAAATGGAGCAGAACAGGCTTTTACTCGGAGAGTAAGGACAACTCTTGATTCACTGCTGACCTCAGGTCATCTCAACACTGTGGCTCAGCTCGTCATGTTCTGTACGTTTTCCTGAAGGGCAGGCAGCAGCGTGTAAAGACTCTGAAGCTCTTTTCAAACGGCCTCTCAGATTCGCTCTGCTTTATGCAGTGTGCGTTTCTTTTTTTTCCTGTGCTCCAGCATTATCCCTCTTGAAGGTGTTGGAGTAACATTGCATCATGCCGGGCCTCGCCTGTCTTCTTTCTCTCCGTTTTGTGTCTTTCAAACCTCTGATGGTTGTTTTTTTTTTTTTTTCCCTTCTTCTAGGAAAAGGATCTGGCCCTGCCATTAGCCATCACACCACAGGAGGCCTCCATCCGCTTTGAGGACGTTTATTTCGAGTACCTGGAGGGCCAGAAAACGTTAAACGGGGTATCCTTCGAAGTGCCTGCTGGGAAGAAGGTGGCATTAGTGGGTGGCAGCGGGTCAGGGTAGGTAACCGCAAAGATGCAACAACCACCACACCTTTAGCCAGGCGTGTGTCGCTCTCATTTGTATGTGCAGTCTTATCATGGATACGATCAGCAGCCTGTGGAGCTCACAGACGGACCGATGCTGACGATTGGTTCCACGTCTGTTTACAGGAAGAGCACCATTATGCGGCTGTTGTTCCGCTTCTATGAGCCCCAGCAGGGGAACATCTACATAGCGGGGCAGAACATCCGAGACGTCAGCCTCGACAGCCTGAGGAAGTCTTTGGGGGTCATACCACAGGTCTGAAGCCCACCCACACAGTGATTTAAACACACTCAATGAAAAAGCAATTTAACACCACATCGATGGTACTATTTGAAGGATCTTTACACGTATAAAATGTTTGTGTCTCTTCGGGAGTAAATGAAATATTATTGGTGATTACATACAACAAGGGGGCAGCATAGAACAATGTGACATTGCTGGTTAACAGAAGCATTAGAAACACTCAAATCATTTGTTCACTGCAGTGAGCTCAGAGGCTCATCTGAACAGATGGTACATGAACAGTATTTTTTGTCATTTGCGTTTTCTCTCCCTCCTTGTATTTGGATCTGCAGCACTCATTTCTGTGTCTGCTGCAATAAAAAAAAAAAAGAAAATTCTCCTAAGCCTACTTTCTCTCTCTCTCTCTCACTGTGTTGTCAGGATGCCGTTCTTTTCCACAACACCATCTTCTACAATCTGCAGTACGGGAACATCAACGCCACACCAGAGGAAGTCTACCAAGTGGCGCGCCTCGCAGGCATCCATGACGCTATCCTCAGGATGCCCCATGGCTATGACACCCAGGTCGGGGAGCGGGGCCTCAAGCTGTCAGGTTTGCAGCACTTTTATGAACTCTGTTGAAATACGGTCTCCTCTGCAGAAGGAAGGGTGCCGTGTGTTTCTTAGACGCTTCGCTCAACGTAAACATTTTAAATGTACTGGTGGATTAAACTGTTCAGTTTTTACTGGCTGCTTAAATGAATCCACACAGAGCTGATAAACAACATGCATTGTATTAGTTTCCTGTCAGCTTTCAACCAGCAATTGTTTTTCAGTTCATCATTAACACTTGGATCATCAGCATTGTAGCGCCCCCTCCACCTGCTGCAACGGTTCGTTAGACCGTCATATGGAATTTCATTCTATGCTTAGAAGCACACAAATAAAGCATTTTTTTAAAGTCAGCTTTTTCACAGCGGGGGGGGGGCTATATAAACAAATAATAATGATTGAGCTTGGAGCAGGATTGGAACCTTTGAAATATCTCGTGTTAATGTCATATAGTGCGTTTGTTGTTTGTTTGTTTTTTTTTGTACTGCTGCTCCATGTCTCCCGTTGCTAAAATACAGTCTAAAATAATAAATAACACTTAACTCAGAAATCATACAGTATAAGATAAATATTGAGGAAAGGCTTGTAGTTTGTATTTAAACAGTTATCTGCGTTATAAAAACCCAAACAGTCTCGGCGGTTCAGAAAGAATCATTCAGTTTTTTACTACAATTAAAATAAATCGTAAACACGGGACTGATTGAAGGTACGAATCAAAACCTACTCAAATCCTACCTGAGGATGTTCTGCCCTTTTATTTGACCAGTGATTTAAGGACTAATCTGATCAAAATGATTATTCTGGAATAATGCATCATATTCTTCTCTTTTGTTCAACGAGAACTTTGTTTCTAAAGTCACAGGTTTGTTGTTGCACATTATAGGACTATCAAAGTTGTTGTCGCTGAATTTAAATAGTACGTTATTAAACAAAACTGAATAGCTTTGAAAAATATATCCTGAACAATTATCTTTGGGCACTGAATCTAAAATGTTTGGATTTTTAAAAGTGAAGCCTGAAGATATAAGCGTGGTGTTTTTACTTGATCAGTTTCTTTTGAGTGATTCTGGAGTTGTTGTGACAGAAGATAATTGTTATTATTTTAGGAGGTTCACTGGGAGACTTGATCTGAAGTTGCAACATTAATTTGCCCTTCTCTTCTGTCACAATTACAAACTTGTTTGATGGTAAGTTTCCTCGTTTGAGGGTGCAGTGATGATTGCGCATCACTGTGTAGTCGTTGTCTCCGAGCATCACTGTGCAACTCATTTAGGCCACATAAACACTCAGTGTGCGAGCTCTTTCACTCAGCATTCAAGAAGCAATTACTGGCAGCACAGATTTCTTTATGTGGAGTGAGTGAGTGAGTGAGAGAACGGACAAAATAAAGACATGACTAACTTCTCATTAATTTCACTGCTGCTGTATGTGACAGCTGCCAGTGAGTTTGTGAGACGGGGGGGGGGGGGGGGGGGGGGGCAGTCTGGGCTTTGAGGCTCCTCACTTTTTATTTTTATATGCAGTTCTCCTCTGGTAGAAATATTTGTGTCTGCTGAACATCACTCGCTTTAAGAAGCTACGCATGGTTCACGTGATATGAAGGCCGGTCCAGCCAGACGCAGGAGAAGACATGTTTGTTTTTCTTCTCAAACGAGCACAATAGAGTTAATAGAGTGAAAGCCGCGGTTAGGATTTCTCTTTCCGCTGCATGTTGGAGGTCATGTTGGAGGACCATCGTGAGACCATCTGTGTCTTCCATGTTTGAAACTTTTTGTTTGACCCGGATCTGCTTTTATATACGAGGTTTTTTTTCTTTCAGGAGGTGAAAAGCAACGTGTTGCCATCGCCCGTGCAATCCTGAAGAATCCACCCATCCTCCTGTATGATGAAGCAACATCCTCCCTTGACTCTATCACAGAAGAGGTGTGCCACACACACACACACACACACACACACACACACACACAAGGACATGCATGCTTAATGTACCCACAAAGGCCCTCTGTCTGCTGAACTATACTGCAGATAGACTTGTTATCCAGCCAGCGTCTTCATTTAGCAGAACAAACACCCACTCAGTCACCTGCTTTAGGTACACAATAACTCGGCTCACTCTTGCGACACATACCTGCTGTGACATACACACACCCCTCCCATCCCCCTGACGCACACACACACACACACACACACACACACACACACGCACACACACACACAGAACACCCCCATGTTCTCCCCTGCCACCTGCCACTGTTTTCTCCTACTTAATCTCCAGCTCAGCTTAAAGCCCACAGTCTTTGTAAATGTTACACTTAATGAGAAAGTTCTGCCTGCCCGCTCTGAACTTAACGGGGAGAAAAAAAAAAGAAAAGAGTGGCTGTGGATGTTCTTGTGCTTTTTGAGGTTCTCCGTAGCACCTCATCACGAGGATGTCTTAAAATGATCATACGTAAACAACGAAGAGCAAGCATATGAAGGGGAGTGTTCCCAAGCAACATCTTATTGACTCGGCCTTCTCCTCAAATCTACATTCGGGAGAACATTTCATATATATCCTGTCATTCATGCACTTCTCTTCTCATTGTTATTTTCTTCTCTTTCGGATTATTTAAGACTCTTGTTAGGCTTAACGGAGTGAATGAGTTATTTTCTTTTGTGTGCTTCCAGAACATCCTTACTTCAATGAAAGAGATGGTGAAGGACAGAACATCGGTGTTCATCGCCCACAGGCTCTCCACTATCGTAGACGCGGATGAGATTATAGTGCTCAATGAAGTAAGAACTCATCCACTTTATTGTTTTTTTTTTTTTTTTTAACTTGATCTCACACCTTCACTGATTAACTGTTCCAGCTGTAATGCCAGGTTCAGAAGACGCAAATAATATAACGGTTCAGAGTTCCCCGCGTTTATCAGGCGCCGAGTTAATTGCCAGTCCAATTAGATGATTTTTGCATTGAAGGGAGGGATGTTAACCTGACCTGTGTGTGACGCAAAGCACGCTGCATCTGCCAGCAAACAAGAATTTAGCAAGTAACCTCTGTTTTCCTTTTTTTTTTTTTTTTTTTTTTTTTTTTTTTTGCCACTCTTTCATTTCGAGTTCCCTCTCCACAATGTTAGTGATGAAGGCATGCTTTGTTTAGTTTTTCTCATTAACTTTAACAACAACAGGACATTTGTTGGTAGAATTGAATGTATTATTTTCTCCATAAGGGCTCATTAAAGCAGTCAGACTCGACTGGCTGTTTTGGTCAGATGGCGTGTCGTGTTTGTCTTGGTGACTAATAATGTATGGGCTAGCTTCCCAGATGACTGATAAGGCCGTGTGCAGAACTCAGCGTGTCTCTCACTGCTGATTGCCATTCACTTAGGTTATCTGTACATTTTATTTTCAGGTATGTTTAAGTCAGACTGGAACCCAGGAGACACTGAAGGCTTTTTAAAATAATGTGACTCTTTTTTTTTTTTTTTGGTGCTGTCTTTGTCTCTGAACGAGGTGCTGATAAGCCAAAAAAAAAAGCCCAGAATAGAGTCGGTTATTAACTGGAGAGGAAGAGTTAATATGAAATGTATCAAACATGAAGTGACATTTCCACCACTGCTACAGTCAGAAAGGATAAAATAAAAGCCTTTTCTTTGAACTGCGGCGTGCAAGCGTGTTCCGTGTTTCCAGAGTCAGATGGCAGGGATCAGAGGGGTCGTGGCGAGGAGGCATGTTTGCCTGTGATGTCGCCATGGCGTTTACTGGTGTCACCAGCAGAGGACTGCCTGGGGTGCTCATTAAAATAACGAGCGCAAGGCAAGTCACGTGCTTATCTTGGGTGCACTAAAGATGATGCCAACACCTCTGCATGCTCATGGGAGGTGGGGGAAGGGAGGGGGAGGGGGGGGGGTGCCTTCGTTTGTGTTTGACTGTGTGGGAGGGATGTGTGTTTGTCGTGTGTGGCTGCGCGTGTGTCTGAGTCTGTGAGAGAAATTGCAACATTTGTTGGGGAGGCGGCAGGGATGCTAGGGGGGAGCTGACTCCGTGGAGAGTGTGGTCATGAAGAGATGCAAAACAGTAGGACTGTGTTCATGGTCTCTTTGTTCGAGCTTCACATATAATGCAGCGATGAATTTTTTTTTAGTGGCCGTTTAGGTTTCATATCCTCTCTTCTTGATATGATCCCCTGCTCTTTTTTTTTTTTTTTTTTTTCTTGCTAGGGTAAAGTGGCAGAGCGAGGCAACCACCAGACCCTCCTCAGCGTTCCAGGCAGCCTGTATGCAGACCTGTGGAACACCCAGAACAGCAAAATCCTCAACGACAGCAAAGGTCCCCACCATCCTCCCGTCGAGCGCCTCTCCCAGAAGGAGGAGGAGAGGAAGAAATTGCAGGAGGAGATTGTTAACAGTGTGAAGGGCTGTGGGAACTGCTCCTGTTGAGAGAGGCTGCCACATCTCCTCACCTCGCCACAAACAAGCCTTTGTGGAGTCCGCTGGAGTCTGTGCCGTATTGGGGAGGAAAGCGGCATATGGGTACTTCCCCTCTGCCCACACCCACTGCAGCCAAGCCCCCCACCCATGTGACTACCCCTCCTCCTACTCACGTGAATAAAGGCAAGTACTCGCCAAAGTAAAGGAGGAGGAGCAGAACGGGGAGCAAGTTTGTTTAGAACTGGCGGCTCTCCAGCAATAGAGCTTGTATGCCAGTTGTCTCAGTTGAAGCCAACCATAAGAGACCTCATATATCACATACGTGTGTGTAAGACATCTGTTAGTCAACATGGCTGCCCCCCCTCCCCACCCCCATCAGGTTTGTTGACATCTCCCATTGCACTGGAAACAGATGAGAGTACATGTAATGAAAAATTAAATATGCCTTGATAATGTTTCAAAAATTTTATTGAAATAACTTTTTAAATTATTTTCAAATAAACAGAGTCTCTAGGTTTGTTTTTTATATTAAGGTTGTGCATATACGTGAATTTATTCTGGGATTAGCTGATCAGTTGAAGGACTGCAGTTTAGCAGCATTTTGTTTCAAAAGACTTCAGTGGAATAAACAGTGGCAAAGCACATTGCCCATGTCTGTGTTCTCAATGCATGTTCTAAATATATCACGTTTGGCAGATACACAAGTCTTTTGGATGAATCACAACATAATGTGAATGTTTCGACCTATGAACATACAGAACAGCTCCCCAGTGAATAAGCAGTATGTCACAGTCACACTGATATAAATATCACACTCTGAGAATGACAAGAAGCACCTTCAATAAATCATGAATGATTTTTGCCACGTCTGGAGTCGCTACTTGAAAGCCTCCTCTGGGAACATCTTACATTCATATCGAGTCTTGGTCGGCAGTCCTCTTCCATCAAAAACATATTCGTAGAGGCTTTAGGAACATGCTTAAACAGCTTTTTGGATTGTATAAACTGAATTCAAAGACTTTGTGCTGAAGGTTACATGTTATTGTTAATATTTAAAAACTGACAGTTCATGTCCTTTTCTGAAGGCTGGTTTGGCTTTGATACAAACAGTATGTTGGGAACCTTGGTAGGTTATTGTATCTATAAAATATTGTCTTGTACTAAACACTGATGTGTAAAACCTGTTTTAATACTCTGGATTTCATTGGTTTGTGAGTACACAGAGCAGGAGAATAAATGTTAAATCTTGTCTAAATGATAACATCTCCATGCTGTTTTGATGTCTCAATCATATGATGATTTATTATCTTACCTCTGACACCACATGCAGCTAGTTAGTATTTATGAACTTGCTTTACATATATTTTCAAATGGTCGTAAAAAAACATTTAAACATAATTTCAAGACAACATTTCAGAATATGTAAACAATATTAGATCTCACAAAAATCCTGCTGTGACCGCCATTTTAAATAGTTAAAAAATGACATACTGTATATGACTTTTTTTTGTTTACATTTTGAAAATATTTAGGCTCCCTGTTTGCTTTCCAATGCAATTTTCAGCATATCTCACTTGAAAGTACGGGAAAGAGAAGATGTGTTCCCTGATTTACGTATATTAACTTTTTACATTTAATGTAAAGCAAAGAGGTGATTTTGTGGTGGTGGGGGGGGGGGCGGGGGGGTTCAGGTTATTGATCGGCTTCCTTTTCAATCTTTACACATTCTCATCGTTTTCATTTTCTCGTGAACATAATGGCAGTAAATCCCCCTCAAGAACCCCCGCAGCTCTCTGCAGATCCCACTCTGGGACCAAATACATTAGACCACATTTCCGATCCCTTTCGGCGGGATAATAATTGAAACCGATATTAACAAAACACATTTGGAAAAGTGTGACAGACCAAACCCTGCTGCGTTGCAAAGTGAACCCCCCTCCCATTCACACACACACACGCACACACACACACACCTCCTGAGGAAGTCACACATTATAGATGAAAGTAGACTTTGATAGAGCCCTGCTTAAAAGGAAAGCAACTGGATGATTACTGGTTGGATAGCTCTCCTTTCATGCGTCAGATGTCCAGGCTGATGAGTTGATGGTAATGGCATCCTCTAATCTAACCTAGGATGAGATTATGAGACTATTCATTAGCGTCTCCCAACAACCTTCAGCTGCTGCCCTGAACAGGTTATTTGCTAATTATTCAGTGAACATAATTCACTATGATCTGCTGTCATTATGTGAGAAGTCTCACATAATACACAGAGCTGATATATTTCAGCTTTTCCTGAGGCAAAGCTTTGTGTGTGTTTGAAACGTTCAAGGACAGAACACTCCAGTATTGAAGCGACTGAGCAATCGAAGATATACTTGTATTTCTTTTTGGCTATTTATATTTTAAAACAGCTCTAAATAATCTATTGTTCAATGACCCTTGATTGTTCTGCATGGTGAGCATGTGATCAGTCCTGTTGTGCTTGTGTGCATGTTTTCATGAGGTAATGAGGTGGCCATCTCCCTGTTTACCATTCAGAGTTGTACAGGCACAGAAAGGACAGGCACACAAAGGCATTTAATAATGCATCTAATATGGACCCCAGCAGGAAAGTCAGCCCCTGATGAAAACCACGACCTTATGCTGAAGGAGACATTTTCAAAGAACATGCAGATAGGATGATAAGTGCTTATTCACTATTGCCACACAGCGGCCACTTTCCTCTGATGTGTCGCTCAGGGTGGGAAGCTCAAATGCTAGTATAATGTTACTCTGCTGTGTTTGAAGTTGTACGTCATATAAACATTTAGCATATTTCACAAATGATGTAATTTCAAGGCTTCTGGATAAATGAGCGACATACATGAAGATTGAAATTTAAAACAATTGAGGCTAAGTCCGAGGAACAATACCCGATTTGACAAACCCATTAGCTATGGTTTGACAGCAGCTAAGGCCAGCATTCATTCATTTTCTTGCTAAAATTAACAAGTTTGTATTTCCACTGAACTTTTAATGACAAGCTTAAATAACATAAAAAAAAGTCTGCATTTCAAACTATGTTGTAGAACTACTTTCTAGCTAAATGGTAATATAAGCTCAGAGGTGGCTTGATGCTAACAGCCGTTATCGACTGATTTTAGAAATCTGTGATCTAAAATACAGTAGCTGTTAAGCCACATTTGGCTACATATATCCCCCCCCCCCTCCTCCCCTTTTTCAAATGTATCTCTATTTTCCAATGGAAAAGGAAAATATGTCTATAAGAACTGAAACACAGCAGTACTTTAAAATAGCATGTCAGCTTCCAATCTGGAGCAAGACGATAAAGAAAAATGTGAATAAGCTCAATTGAACATTTTCTTTCTACATGGCTTTATCATATTCCGCATGGTGATTCAGTCATGGATTTATTATGTAAAGCATCAAACGTGCCCAAAGAGCAGCATCACTGCTACCATGAAAGCTGCCCACAGAGTCCAGAGGTGATATGAGGACTTCAGCCACTCACGCCAAATCCCTGATGACCCCTGCATGGCCACTCTCCTTCTTGATAATAATAGAGTAGACTGAGACTTTAGGGTGATCCCTCTGCACCAGACAGTCAGCTCACTCCCATTTCACTACAGTAAAACTGGTGTGTAGCCAAGGGCGATTATGTCTTGATAAATATGCATTGCTGCCTCAAAGAAGATGTAGTTATTTCCACCGTTTTGTGTAGGAGTGTAAATTTATGTGCGTAATCCCTGTGTACTCCTATCAATGCTCCTGGTCAAAATGAGGATAAATATTCACATTCATCAAGGCTGATCCTTTTAAAGTCAATAAACACAGCTATCAGGCTTGTTGCATCTCTGCAAACATGCAGCATGATTCAGATGATGCAACTTCTGAGCAGAGCCTGGAAAAACTAGGCAACACACTTGTAATGTTTACACTGTGCTTGCTGCAGTGAAAAGAAACTTCTAAATATCCTCTGAATTTAAATGTGTTCATCACTCACAGGCAAAGAAGATAATCTTCCCTTACAAAAAATAAATAAAAACAAATTGGTTTAGTGGTTTCTGGCTTTAAAGGTCACTATAAATTATTTTTTTCCTAGAGTTACGATCCCACCAGTTTGAAAAGTTGTGACCTCTGCAAGAATCTTTCTATGTTTTGTAAGCTGCCGACCTCACCTTATTTTAAGACCTCAAAATAAAATACCAAAAACTATAGACATGTCAAAATTGTGTCTCCTTAAACAGATCTGGTGAGGTCATTAGAGGTCTCAGATGTAACTCTGAGAGCTGTGATTCAAAAGTGTCCCTGTGTTCCAGTTAAATGACTTTGGCAACTGTCAAAGAGTCCGACGGGAATTGTTCCATTAATCACTGTATGAAGCCGCTCCAGGGTCTGTGGCTGGATGATGTCATCATAACTACTGTCTGACACAAAAGGACATCTTTTATTTTAGTTTGTCATCAGCCTTTCTAAAAGATGGGTGTATATAATGCTGCAACAATCTGACAAGTCTATAAATGATGATGGTGGAAGCCTGCAGAGGAGGATAAATGTGTTTGTTTTGGTTGTCGTACTTTGCTTTTCAGGTGGATTCACATGTACTCGTTTGCACCAGCTTTTACAGTTCGGGGCCACTTCTTGAATCTCAAACTGAGCAGACAGATCGGACAAAATGGCCTCTTCTGAAACTATAAGACACAGTGATGCTTAAACAAAGATGGATGCAGGCAGGTTTCATAATCTTATTGAAGGCTGTCTGACCTGATGGGCAATATAGTCCAACATTTGACAAATTTACATTCTGAGTTCAGTTCAAACCATCAACCAACACAATCCTGATTCAGGCATACAGCTGTCATTCTGCATTCTCATGTTTAATCTAATTTCTTATCTCTAATTCAACTCGATTTAGAATTTATCTGGAATTTCTGAGTTTTAAGTTTATTTTGGACGTGTGTAATAAAGAAGAAAAAAGAGAGAAGAAAAGAAAAGAAAACTTAAAAATGGAAACAAAGAAAAACATCATAAGGATAAGGATGAGGATAAACTTTATTGATAATTAAAATTAATTGAAATTTGGTTGTTACAGCAGCTACAAAAAACAGGATAACAGGAAATATAAACAGCATCAATCGCAAAAAAAAAGTTTCAAAAACAGCAATGACACAGTTTACTTTAATTAATAGAATTGAAAAATACAATGCATAAACACTATGTACTGTACACTTTCACTTGTGGAAAGACAGTTCAGATCAGATTAAAAACAAACAGTGTGCAGCATTAATGATATTGATGATTATCATTAAGAGTCATGTGGCGGTGATGCTGTTAAACAGTCTGACTGCAGATGGAATAAACGACCTGTCTTGAAGGGTGGGTGTCTCAGTCTGCTGCTCAGAGACCCCACAGTGTCATGCAGGGGGTTAGACGAGTTGTCCATGATTTTTTTCCCATTTTAATAGATAGATAGATAGATAGATAGATAGATAGATAGATAGATAGATAGATAGATAGATACTTTATTGATCCCGAGGGAAATTCCCAACCCTTTCTCCATTAATTTATACTTTTTATATTAATCTTAGTATAGTTTTTTGTAATGTTTTTACGTGTACATTTTTAAGTTTAAAATGTACTGTTGTACCATATTATTATGTATATACAGTATATATACATATATACAGTATATGTGTATACACATACATTCACAAGAAACAATATAAATATATACAAGTAAGTGTGTAAACTCCCACATACCCTTAAACAAGTATATATATTTACATGGGAACCCAATCTTGTTTTGAGTAGCCAAAAGGAAAAAAAAGGAAAAAGACAAAACCTTTTATTTTAAATATAGAAATAAATATGTAAGCAATAATCCCTGTAAACACCTGATAATGTAAACACTATCAAAACCCTTCTTTATCCCTGTACCTCTTTTTATAACCCTTTTTAAAGTGCCTCATGTCTGGACATTGCTTGAGTTACAGATACAGACTGTTCCACTGAAATAAAACATTTTTTTGTTGTACAAACTTCTGCATGACTTAAAAGTAATCAAAAAATGAAAAACGAAAACTATAAGTTCAACAAAACTAACCCAATGATCACTGTAAATGACATTTGGTAAAATAAATATTGTGCCTTATCTGATCTACAATGTTTTTACATTACAACGGTTTTACATCATAACAAAAGAGAAGGAGTAATCTTTGACTCATAACTTATATACAACTGCAATCCTTCAAATTGTGCAACAACAACAAAAAACTTAGAAAAACACACAAAACACAAAACATGATTTTTTTACGTCAGTGTTAAAAAAAATTGGACCTGCAAAGCCTCCAGCTGTGACTTGTTTTTACATCATTTTAAGGGAATTTGTTAGTGATTCTGTGATACAGAAACACAAATAAAATGTAACTGTTCTACTCCTTTATATTTGTTTTTATTGCTGTTACACTCCAGTGAAATAATTTACTACTGCAACATACATTCAAGAGGTCACATATGTCAGAGACAAACACAGAGTCGTGACTTATTGTATGTCTCACTTATGCAAACAAAGCCTTGTGATTGAGATGCCGCAACTATTGTCCTATCATCTGTGTTCAGTTATATAGCTGACTCTATAGTTTTAATGGAGCGTTATCTCACTGTAGATGAGATACCTGTTTCCTGTAAAGTCACAAAGAAACTCTGCAATGATAGCAACTTGCTGATGTGTCCTTAAAAGTTAAGTAATGATGGTCAGGTGTAAGAAACCTTTTAAGAAATGTGGATAAAATGTGTGTTACTATGGAGTTGCTCTTCATCATCTTATAATTCAAGAGGAAGAGTGAACAGATTATAAAATAAATGCTCCACATCTATTTCAAGAGTCATTTTCTTTGTGTGTTTATGTTTGTGTATGTGTTTATGTGTATTGACAAAGACCACAAGCTCAATAACGATAACACATACCAATCAATCTTACCATGTGATAGCAGTAATGATGTGCATGACCGAGCCACGGCAGAAGGACAATTTCTGTCTTATTTCTATCTTTAGTGGAGGCTATTACAGCTCAATCAAGTGACAGGAAGTCAACCCTTTACTTCACATTTTTTTAATTTACTTATTAAGATTAAAAACAGACTTCCACTCCACTAATGCTGGGGCTGAAGGACATCGAGATGTCTTATTATTTGTAACCAAAGAAAGACTTTTAAAGCTAAAATACATGCATTACTAAATACACTGAATGAGTTCATTATTGATATAGTTAACTAATAAAAAAGTCAATCAAAAAAATGTTGATTCAAATGTTTTTTTTTTTTTTTTTTGTATTACTGTTATGCATTGGTCTGTACTGGGAAATGAACCAGTTTGGTGTTTAATGTTTCTTAGTTCAGTCTTAAGTGTTTTATGATTAATATTTAGTTCTAGTCTTTAGTGTTTCCTGTCTTATTATTTTGTATCCTTGTCTCCTTCTATGATGACTGTAGTATTGTTTCCTGTCTGATTGCCCTGTCTTTACCTGTGTAACCAGTCTCACCTGTGTTTGATTACCCCTATTATAGGGGTTTAGTCTCTATGTGTGTCAGTTCATTGTGTTTTTTGTACCAGTCGGATGTCGGATTTTGCCGTTTAATGTTCTTTGTGATTCCTGGTGGCTTCCAGTTTTCTGTTCTGTTGGATTAAGTTAAGTTGAGTAAGTTTTTATTTTTTTCCTGAAATGTGACAGTTTCCTTTATTTTTTAGCGCTTGTGTATCTTTAATATACAGTGCTTTGACTGAGACATCCTACCTCCCCACTGCTGAGCTCTTCTCTTGTCCCTTCCTTTAACTGTTGTTATCTCTAATTGAAACATTGAAATTATTGATATACGCTTTGATTTCTTTTCATTGGACACTTGATTTTCATTTCAAAATACTACCCCAGGAAACACTTACCAACCTCAAACATTATTTGCATTATTTTATATTTATATCTAGCTTCAGTTATTGAACCCTTGTTTTCCAGATGTGTTCATGCAACATAATTCCTTGAGTGTTGTCAGTTTAGCAGGGTTTTGCTTGCCTGAGTGCTGACTCATGCATCCCTATCCACAGTTCTTGAGGTAAACTGAATATTTATCAAGTTTGACTGCAGGTTATAGAGATGGACAAGCAGTGCAAATATGTTAACTAGGGGACATGTGATGGGAAAGTTTCAACAGATTTGTCTTGAAAAACTTGATGGAAAAAATAATCATCTGTATAATCATTACTTTACAAAAAAGTTTGAGCATAATTAGCCTAATATCTTGTGATAAAGGTTCTGTTAAAAGGAACAAAGACAAATATGACATTAAAAATAACAGTTACATTACAATGGAGGCACAAACATTCTGCATCTTTGATGAACAATCACTCACAATTGATGTAGTCATCAAATATGTTGATCTTCATTGCAATTAGTCAACTAATTAGACTCTAATTTTCAATAGTATTTTTTTTTTATATTGCAGACTGTACATGAAAAATCCCGGAGTAAACATGTACAACATGTACATATTTTCATCCTGCTCTCCACTGACTGACATGCACGATTATCACGCTTAACACTTATAGTTCTCATGTGACAAACAAACTTCAGAATTGAGAACATACAGGCAAAAAACTCATTTACTATTAATACGCACTTTTTATTTATTATAGATTATTTGTTAAACGGATAACTTGAGTGAATTTAATACGTTTTGGAATATAGTATGGAGATCCAATAACAGAGAAAGCGAGAAAGAGACCTTAAGTCAATCTTACTGCTTAGTGTTGTGAGTGGGCCTATCATCCATCCCCGGCATACACGAGTAGCGTATTCATTATTCATGTCATTGCAGTTGCCCTGTTATGATACAGTCCTATTTGGAGTGGGCTACCTGATTTGCTCAGCGCGTCCGTCAAAGCAGTGCGTGGCCCTGCGTCGGCTGGCTGCGCGCGCTCATAGGTCGGACCGAGAAGAATCGGAGGGGGAGCAGGCAAAGTGCGCGCCTACGAGACTGCGCGTCGCAAGGAGGGGGAGAGGTCCAGCTGCAAAAAAAAAAAAAAAAAAAAAAAAAAAAAAGGAAGAAAAAATACGCCGTGACAATGGCAACATCAAGCATCTCGTAAAAGGTAGATAACAGGCGAGGGGGCGCCGCGGATCGGGAGTTTAAGAAGCGACGGCCCCTGTTTGTCCCGAGAAAAGAGGCGATATTAGGACATGCTGGCTGCCCGATAGCGCGTTTCCTGGAATACGAATTCTTCCGTAATTGAAAATGGAGCGGCGGGGGAGAGGAGAGTCGCGCTGTCTCCATCATTGAGAGGCGCGTCCACCTGCTATCACTAGAGGCCCGGGCTGCTGCTGCTGGTGGTGGCGGGGACGAGGGAGGGTGGGGTGGGGGGAACATGCAGGGAAAGTGTTTGCATTTCGGGGGAAAGACGCATCTCTGATACTGTCCGAAGCGGCTGAGGAGGATCCCATTGCGGCGAGGGAAAAACGCAGTTTGGGCGCAGACGCTCTGACGGTAGGCAGAGAAGACGTTATTATGCTGTGCCGTTTGTATGTGAATATGGGGAGCGAGCACTGTGAGGTATGCACATGACAACTTATTTCTAACACACACTCATTTATAATCCCCACTTTGCTTTGATTTGATCTGATCGGACGTTTTTATTCAAAGGGAGAAAATACCAAGCATGCGGTGGTTTCTCCCCTGCCTCCCCGGGACAGCTGTCGTAGCCTACATTCATTCGTCTCTGCTCCATCGATTAGGCTGCCTATTCCCAGCGAAAAAAAATACCCCCACTTCATACAGCACAGGCGACGACTTATTCGCGTTATGCTCTGAAAATAAACCGAAGTACAGATGCCACGTGTGGTTGTTCATATTGAAGCTCTGTTTGTATGTTTTGAAGACAAACAGTGGCCTGTGTGTGGACGTCATTTTGAATCAACGTTATGTGCATCCCGAATAGTGCTGCCCCAAAAAATGAATAAGAAATGAATAAAAGGAGGATAATTTACAGTCCAAACTATTGAATAATTCATGAATGGGCTATAGAAACCCAATGGGATAACACATCATCTTACGGCTAGGCCCCTCCACTGTGATAAGACAAATAAAGGATTCATAAACGGGTTTTTTTTTAATAGCCCAAATTCCTCAAAGCTGGCCTTAACATGACGTTAGCAGAGCACGCACAGGTGCAGCGGGCCATTTGTGAATGCCTACACTGTTGGGTCACTAGATCAGTAGCTTACTGTGTCTGTGCTCCCCATAAAGGATGCCTCATGACAGATATTTACTGGATGTCCCAGGCACCACAGTGCGAGCCAGACAAGCTGTGTATGTTGAATAATAAGCTGCAGTCCATATGATCAGCCTCTGTGTTCTAATTCAGCAGGTCTTAGAGTCACTTGTTAACTTTGTTTGGAAATGGAACTTAATTAGATTATATTTTAACAAGCTGGCTGATCGTTATTGGAATACTTAAAATGTGATTTTTACCCAATAAATAAGAACAGGTGCCACATTCATGATCTTTACTTGCAAGTTACTGATGTAAAATGACTTGGTTTGCTTAAAGTTTTGAAGCTTATATTATACTAGTATTCACTGAAGTGCTGATCACTGTTCACTCTGCACCTGGTTGTTGTTGTTGGAAGACTGCTGAAAATCAAAAGTTGAGGTTAATTCAGGACATGTTTGTTTTTGGTCTGCATTTGGTTCCTTGTCTGAAGATTAGCTTAAAAATGAACCTGTAATGTGACACTATTTGAGGCAGTCACAGTTGCGATGTTGTGGACTTCGTTCGTTGCATTCGTTTGGGATGATTTGTTTGAGCATTTTTGAAGGTGGAACATTTTGCATTCTTCTGCATGCACTTGGGTCCATATTGGTTGATTTGCTAAAAAAAAAAAAAAAAAAAAGTAATGTGAAACGTTGACCATATGGCCACAACTTAGGTTTTTGATGGCTGATTTACTTAAAAAAAATGTTTTGTGAAACCTATTGTACTTTTCAGTCTGCATTCTGGTCCTTGTTGGATAATGCGTTTAAAACAGAGTGTAAATGGAGCCTCGTGGGGGCAGTTGTTGTGAGCTTTTAGTAAAATGACTGTCACTGCCCTCTAATGTGAAGACAGCAGTGTAAAACAGATGGAAGACCATGCATTGATTGAGTCAAAGAGAGCCTATAAGAGGGCCAAATTGAGTTGACATGTTGATGTGGGAGTCATTATCATGTGTTATCATGTGTACCGTCACACCAAAGACTCTGAGGCTGTATGACTTGTGGAGAGGGCCTCCTGTCTCTGGCATTGTTTTGGGACTATACAGTAGATGTGGCAATGTAAATATTCAAAATATAAAAAAAAAACGTTGTCTTTTATGTGCCACCAAGACTCCCAAAGCGTTTGTCCTCACATCGTTTTCCATTGAATATTTCTGCTCGCAGAATGTGCCATTCTGCGTTCAGTTGAAATCTGGTGAGAAATTGAGCCCAAAGACATGTTTCAACAACATGGCTCTGCTCCATTGTAGCAAGGACAGCACTGGAAGGTTTTTCTGGAAATGTGTTTAAAATGCTATCCGAGCATTCAGTTGCTGCAATAAAAAACCAGCAGCTTGTGTACATAGCCTCTTATCTTCCCCTGCCCATGTGTGCTCTATGGCTTCTCCTCTGCTTCAGCCTTAGGCACATGTGTTGGGCCTCTTACTACCAGCATGTCTGTCGAGTAGGAGAGATTGTCGATTATGCTGAATGCACCGATCCCCCATCAATTGTCCTTTTTTTCTTACCATGTTAAGTGGTTTCTCATAAATGAAGAAAAAATATCGATTCATGTTTATTTTCTAATCTTTATAAGAGAATGAATAGAAGAAATGCTACAGTACTGCAGTAACGCACGTTTTGTCTTTTTTAGTATTAAGCGGCTAGAATGTATAAAACCTTTCTTTTACAAGGGTGCATAGGAGAGAATATCTCATTAAGCATACAGAAAGGGATTTCCCTGTCAATACAGAGTCCCACTGTGTTTTTTTTTTTTTTTGTCTGCAGCTTCTCCCCGCACATTGTATCACTACAGTATTGAAGCACCTTTGCTCTGTCCTCGTCTGTGTAGAAGCACGCTGAGCACATCAGGACCGTCTGTAAGTTTAATGTCAGGTCAGTGTATGCAGAGGCCTGCTGCGTCGGCCCCAGTCCCTGTGTTGGGGCTGTGACATGCTGGCTGTGGCCCAGCAGAGGCACTCGTTCTCTGTGCTGCTGCTGCATTCTGTAATTAAAGACAGAGGTAAGTCCAGGGGAGAAGGCTGGGCTCTGATTGCTTTTCATGACCGCGAGCACAGAGCTTCAGTGTGTCCTGAGGGACTGAGGCGCTGCTGAGCTCTTTGCTGCCTGCTCTCTCCCCCCCCCCCCCCCCCCCCCCCAGACGGGAACTGTTCCAGGAAGAGAGACACACATTTCTAGTCACACGCTACTGGCATACTCATGCACACACACACACACACACACAAACACATTCTTCTGCACAAACATAAACACAAAGTGGCTGAGCGAGGCAAAAATTACATCTGTAGCTGACAGGCAAACTGTGCTAATCTACTTTAAAGAATGGCCCGTTTTTAGTAAATGTGTGTCAGTGCGAGGCGTGAAGCACTGAGGCGAAACTGTTACAGCGCAGTCATGGAATGAATTAAAAACGGCGCGATCAGGAAGACATTAAAGATCTCCATCTTTATTGGCTTTTAAATTTCGGCATTGACAGAGCAGTTGATGTGTGATTCAGCTGGGTGAGGATGTGAGCAGAGGCTGCCTGTGGTTGTCTTGCACCGGCGCTCTGCAGGGGGATTTGTGCCCCCCACCGCAGCCACCATCACCACCTCCTCCCTCTTCTCTCTAAACTGAGGCTGCTCTGCACTTGGAGGCCTGGTAAAAATGGACATGCTCCTATATAGAATCTGGGTGGGACCCAGCACTTTTGGGGGGGGGTGAAAGGCTTCTCCTCTTTCTCTAAAGTCATTTATTCCAAGCGGCTCAATTAGTAAAACTGAAACCATCATACGCCTAACAAGAATTATCAGAGACATTCCTGTGGATGGATACTTTCAGGATGGGAGGTTTAAAAAATACAGAAAAGCAGCTGGATAATAAGTCCAGTGTTGAGGAATTTGTGTTTCCAGGATAATTAAACTAATGCATCAGGATTTGTGTCATCAATGGAAGTCCAATCAAACCTGGATCTATTAAACCACTTTTTGGCATTGCCTGTTTGATACCAATGTGTAGGCTGGTGGTGGCCACTGGGACCATGCGCACACAGGCTTGACGTTTCATAGCTCATTTCCTGCTTCCACATCAGACCCATTATACAGAACCACTCATATTATTGCAGATGGTTAGATAATGTGAAATTTCCCCAGTTTCTTCTCGCACTCTCGTGGGCCCCCTCATTTTTCCAACTCTTAGGATACTCGTAGCAGATAGCAAGATTGTGACGCTGTTTTTGAAAAGGAGAAGCAGGAAAGAGGAGGGGATTTAATGCACGGACACAGGTGCACTGGCGTGAATGGTGTGAAAGCGACATATTCACAACATGACTCGGAAGGGAGGAATATGACGGGGCTGGATTTTAATTGGTTTTACACAGCGTGCTCCCATGTAGTGTTCCCTTTGTAATGGTGCACACAGTGACAATAACATCTAGCTTTTTGTTATATAATAGCACTAATAGATTCATCGCCTCTTGTCTAATTTGAACTTTATTTCTCTGTTTTGTAAGATGCTGCATGTCCATGTTTTGCTGGGCGTCTGAACTTTCAGCATCCTGGATTCAGGATTTAAAAAAAGACTACCTTCATTAGCCTTATCTTTGATTTGGTGCATGGAAAAAAAACGAGGGTAGGGAGATGAAAAAAGGGGTTGATGATGAAAAAAAGGAACAAAACATAGGAAGGATGTATACAGTGTGGAGAAAACAGAAGAGCTGCAGAAGAAAAGGAGGGGGGGGGGGGGAGTGGTGGGAAGATTAGAGGAAAAGTGTGCGGATGGAAGAGGGGACAGAAAAAAGAGAGAGACATAGTTACTGTTGGTTGTGGGGGTTCAGGGTGCGTCCTCCCAGCGCTGCCAGTTGGAACAAACAAACGGCGGTGAGACAGACTGACGGAGCTGTTTCTAATGGGAGAGAAGCTCGCTGTGCCCTGGATGTTTCCCTGCACCTTTCATTTTCTAAATGCTGTTTTGTCTGTTCACCACTTAACAAGGCAGCAGAGCCTCAGAAAGGAACCACGCTTTATTTGTTGCTGTACATAATTACCAGCCATTCAAGACAGGCTTGTTTTCTACTCTAAACGATGTTTTGAATTTATGTGCAAATACAAGACAGGCTATATTTTGCTGCAAATCTTTTCACAGCGTACAAGTTGAGCGTTTGAAATCTATTGCACTGCTTGCGTTGGGCATATGATTTGTCGTAATTCATTTCACTTTAATTGTGCTACTGTGTGTAGAGACTGCACCATTCGTGCCCTAATCAAACATTAGTGATAATTGAATGGAATAGCTGTTTCATCACACGTTGCCGTTGATGTAGAGCGCGAGACGACAAAAGCCTGTTGAGCAGATGCAATAGTCTTCTCGTCAGATACAGTCAGCTGACGACTGGTGCTTTACTTTTCGATTTACCATTGCACGCCCCAGGCAAAACATAATCCATGCACGACACATCTAAGCAGGAGTCAAATGAGAAATGTTTTTTGAATATCTTAAAATCCGAGATTGTGAATTGAATTGCATACATGAATATCAATTTGGATTTGACCCTGATCTGTTGGATGATGTTGCTGATGATACAACAGCATGACTGCTATTCTACTACAAGTAATAATTATAATCATTCACAGCTAGTGGTCCTTGTCACAGGAGTGGGGCACAATGGAAATAATAATTAGGACTTCTCATCTCTGATGCATCGCAAAAGAGTGCGTGAAGTGTGTACTGTGGCTCTTTGACTTGTAGGATGTTCAGCTGTGTGTTTTCCTGTTTGCTTGCCTGTTATCTGTGAGCGTTTCTTTCAGCTCTGGAGATTTATGACTCCAGTTATGTCTCTCATTTTCACACACGCATTCACACATATTTGTTTTGCATTATGACACTGACCCAGTCTTAGCTGTCATAAAGAAGCTGCTAATTGTAGCATAAAGCAACATGAAGGGCCAGGGTGCTTGCTTCACCCCTGACAGCAACGCTCACTGACGTGCCGAAGCTCCGTCATGTGCAAATGCATATTTTTCATCTCACTATCTCTCAATGCTCTTCTAACCCATTTCCTAAAGTCATCATTCAGTGACACTGTCAGAATACAGACCGCATTTCACAGCAGAGTCACTAAAATGCACTCCAGGAGGAGTCAAATATGCACCTCAGCGTAGCCGCTGCTGATAAAAGAGCTAATTCATCATTTAGTCACACAAAGCCTCAGAGATTCTCTGTAGTATTTTGTGTACTGAAGGAATTCATCAGATCTGTATTTTTCTGAATTATTTTCAGGCTGCCTCTGTGTGTGCCATGTTTGGTGGTGATGTTAAGCTTTGTTTTTTGTTGCTGTAAAAATGACAACAATTTGATTATGTTCAAGAAGCAGGTTTTTTGCGTGTGAAATGGATGCTTGTTTTGCTGATTCTGTTAAAAAGAAACATTTTAGCTGATGCTGCATAATTCCCAATTAAATAAGGAGCTCGGTCGTATGAAACATTTTTTAAAGCACTCACGGCTGATCCTTCGACTGATTCTGAGTAATAACTGTTATGAGGCTTCACTTCATTTCTTACCATTTGTTTTATTGCTTGAGTTCAACCTCAGGTAATTGTTTGGTAAACTGCCCTCTTTGAAGTAAAGTTGTATTCAGTCTGTTCCTGTTTAACTAAGGGTAAATGATGAGCTAATTAACAGAAATACTCTTTTTCACATGGATCTACTCCTTACCATGTTCCATTTACGTTGGACCATTACTTCAGACAAAACAAGCAATCTCTATTTGATCTGGTTGTACTTTATGGATAGAAAAGGAATTAAGTCTAAGAAAACCAACAACAAATGAATATATAACAAGGACATAACATGAACTTTTTGCTTTGTTGAAGACCAGACTTTGAGGTTTGGCCTTTATTAAATGGATGAAAAACTTTATCAAAGACTTTTGAGGTAGTTAAGCGTAAATAATCCTTGACATCAGATCACTCTTTGAAGAGACTGCTGATGAAAATGCTGCAGAGACTCGATGCATCACCCTCACCTGAAGTGTCCAGCAGTCTGTGTGAGTCCTTCGTTCGCTCTTTTTTTAGAAACACTGAAGTCTTTGTCATGTATGGTGGCGAAATACTGTTTGAGAAACACCAGGTATTTTCCTTTTTATATTCTAATGACGTTGTGTATAACCTGATCCTTTGAGATCCGTCTCTGGGATGTTCATATATATATTTATTTATGTACTCATGCATCAGCACTCCTTTTGCCTTTTGTGTGCACTATTTGTGATTTATTCATGCCGGTTATTCCATTGAGAGAAACTCTTTGTCATGGGAGAGCTATAGTGTACAGTGGGTGTGCATACTTTACGGCTTTATGATCTAATAGGTTTAACACTCGCTATTAAAGATGTATGCTGCTGCTGTAGTGTTTGGACTGCAGTTATGAAGCCTCTGGAGAGGAAGGGGAAGGTATATATGTGCATAGTGTTTGTGTGTGATGTGGTGTGTGTTTAAATGATCTTTTTTCAGGGGCAGCTAGTGCTTACAGAGGCCCTCTGTGCTGACTCTTAATCCCCAGGTGCATCGAGTCTAACTCGACCAAGCAACATGACAGAAAATTAGCAATAAGAAACCTTCGTCCTTCTCTTGCCCTTATTATCTTACAAAGCTGCCCAAAACAACTGAGACCTCAGTGAGTGCTGTGAAAGGACGCCAGCTGAAAATATAAATGAGTACGTATATGCACTGCACCCCTGAGCTTTGATGTGAGCAATGAGTTTTGTTTTTGTGCATGCACCAGTAATTCTGCATTCATAAAATAATACAATTATTCTGTTTGTTTTTTCCATCTTGCACTGTACAAAAATGATAATGAGCTAACACTACTATTTGGATAATGCAGCATGCCTATGAGGAAAATATATTCACAGGACAAAGGCTCCATTGTCTAGAGAAAAGTAAAACATTTTGTAACAATTTACACTTTGACTTCATCTCTAGGGGGTTTAGGAAATGTTAATTTAAGCTCCCATTATAACATGTATTTAAACCAGAGCAAGAATTAATTCCATTATTCTGGGAGGCAGCTGGGGTTTTCTGTATCCGTTGAGACGGTTCTGCTGCTCCCTCCTGAGACCTGTGGGTTTTCCCATCACTTTTAAAATCAATTACCTTTCTACTTCCCTCGCCTCTCACACTCTCTGAGTACTCTTCTCATATTCTTCATTAGAAAACCACCCACTTCACCTATAGCTCACCACCAACACCTCAGACTGTGTATTTTAAAGTGTTTGGCACATTTGACTAGTCACTCTCTGATTTCTTTTTACATCTTAAAGGTAAAGCTTTTGGTCTCCATGTATTGTCCTCAGTCAGCCTTTTTTTTTTCTTGCTGTATCTAGATGATGTTGCTGCCTTGGATATAAATAGGAGGACAATCTGTGGCTGGGTAAGACCTGTTAGCCCTGTGTCACACTAAAGCCACAACAAAGACTCTGCTGTACTGCTGCTGAGGAGCGGCTGCAGCCCTCGGGAGGGATCATGTTATTCTCCCTTGTGCGCCATCTCACAAACATCTCAGCGCACTAACTGAGAGGAATAAGCTTGGATGGGCTTGAAGGCTGCTTCCTATTTTAGTCATCGGCAGGTAGGCGGATGAGTTGAACTGCGGAGGATCTCTGTGCAGCGAAGTCTTCGTCTAATTAGTTTGTCTAATTATGTCTTTGTGCTGAAAATTTCTCAAATTAGTGGTATCGTGCAGAATGTGAGCATGCTCATTATGGTTGTCATGAGAATTGTTGCAGCAGTTGGGGAGGAGAAGAGAAACGGGAGAGGCAGAAACGGAGTGTCACAAGAACCAGATGATCTCCTCTGTCCAAATCCTCTTAATCAAATACAAATATCTTGTAATGGGGGACGTAACGGCAAGCTTCGTCCATGAGATTTACAGGGAACATGTTACTTTTGCATGTGAGACACTCGCACTCGGCATCGTCTTTTCCTTCCTGCGTAGGGGTGTGGGGTGGGGGACTGCACCCATTTATGGCAGACCACAAAGAGGTCCCCTTTGATTTTCCCTCCCTGTGTGTGAGCTGTAAGGGTGTCACAGCATCAGGGATGCAAGTGTCTCACACAGAGACACTTTTTGATTTTCCCTCATTGCAAGGTGCCACCACATCAGAGATGAAGACACCCCCCCCCCCCCCCCCCCCCCCCCCACTCCCCCTCCTCATCATCACTCTCGACTCTTTTTCTGGCCACCAAGTGAGGACAAGCCCTTCCTTCCCTTCCATTTCTTCTCTCATCTGCTTCCCCCCTTTCTTTCCTAACCTCCTTCTCTCCTTTCTTTTACTCCAGCCTTCCCTCTTTCTCATTCCCTCTCCCTCTCCTTCCCCCACTCCTGGGCCTACAGTAATTGGTATTCCGAGTGGCAGCTGGGATCCATACAAACACGGTAGACGGGGAGAGAGAGAGAGCGAGCGAGCATGGCAGTGTGTGTGTGTGTGTGAGAGAGAGGGAGAGAGAGAGAGAGAGAGAGAGAGAGACGTGGAGGCAGAGAGAGAAAGCCAGCAAGTCAATACGCTGGTTCATTAGAGCACTGAGTCACAGTGGCCGCTGCCTCGTTTGTTTGTGTTTGTCCAATACTCTGTCTTAAGCAGAACCCACCGCCTCGGTCCGCTCACACTGGCAAACCTGACAGCAACACACCCCAGTTCGCCTGGCCGCCTGTGATATGAGCTTTTCTGGACCTGTGAGTATTTGGACATACCAGCTTATGAAATAATGAGCAAATAATTTGCTCCGAATTAAGCGAAGCAAGACCTTTTCTCACCAACACAAGTCCAACTTCATGCCTCAACAACACTGCTAGTATGGAAATTGGCATCAACTCGGCTGTATGTAATTCTATAATCAAGCCGTGATTGAGTTATAGTTTCCATGACTAATTATACGTCAGTTGTATGTGATATTTCTGACTGGATTAACCAAGGTGTTGATGAGACATCCAGCGATCGAAAATAGCAGGCAGTTTAAAGCGTCAATGTAAAGAAGACAGGCTTTAAAAAGGGTTTTTCAGATGAGAAAAAAAAAAGGGATGGAGAGAGAGAGGCTCCAATAAAAAAAATAAAAATATCATCCTTCTGTCATCGAAAATATGAGAGTGGATGTTCCAAAAAACAAGAGGGAAGGAGTGTTGTGCGGTCACGGCAAGCAGAGAGCAGACCACTTGCCAGGATATTGAAAGAGGAAGACAGGGAGAGATGCAGGTGAAGAGGAAAGGGCTCATCCAGGCCTGTTTATTTTGGAGGAAGTGGTAATATGACGGCGGCTTTGTGGTTGTCTGGTCAGGGCCGCTGGCTCCTAGGGCCCTCATGGTGCACAATGACCTCTCATTACCACTGCTTGAGGGAGCGTGAAAAAGAGGAGATCAGTCCAAAGGGCATCTGTGTGGATGCTCCTAACCTTTTCAACCACTGGAATACATCAACCATACAAATAACTCATTAACCTTATCCATTTAAATGAAAAGCTCCTTCTTTTACCCCACACCCCTTCCTCCCTCCAACATTAGATCTGTTTAATTAGCCATTGCACATGATGAATATGGCACGTCCCTTTGCTGTGTGGTGTGGTCAAATCAAGCCATACAGCCAAGCTGTGTGTGTTTGGCCCCTTTTGGCCCTGACACTTAACAAAGCTGGCTAAGACTCTGGGGGGAGGGAGAGGGGGACTGGAGGGTCAGGGAAGTGATAGCATGTTAGCATGTGTGTGAATGTGTTGTTTAGGAAGCGGCCCCCGGCTCTGTCCAGCAGCACAGGAGGACATTGATTGGAGGAGCTCAATAGCTCGGGCCTTTTAATCACCTTGCTCAGAGGCTGCATTGTCCCAGAGGCCCGGAGAATAAGCGCTGCAAATACCCCCGGTGCATATGCACACAGCCACCGGCTCCCAGGGCTCTGCAGCGCCTTGCAGACCCACACAGCCGCTAATCAATAGGCCTGATTACCTGCAGGGAGGCAGAGAGGGCTTTGTTCTCATTTGTCCACAGCAAAAGCTTGCCCCTCTACCAAACATCTTTGCAAACCTCCCCTTCGTTAAGACGCAATATGGTGTCATTTCAAAAAGAAAACACAATCTTTAGCTTCTGTTGCTACATTTGAGTTGGATCTTAAGATGTCAAAGACTAAGTGCTCGCTCTCTTTGTCTGGAAGAATGTGCTGTTCTGACCCAGTTGTAAACAAAACATTTAGACTTACACATCAGGCATCTAAAAATGTCATTTCTCTTCCTCTCACTTTTTGCTCTGCACTCTGTCTCCTCTCTCTCATTCTCTCTCTCTCTCTCTCTCTCTCTCTCTCTCAATCCGTCTCTCTGCCTTCTTGGCTGTCATATCTCTTTATACTGTTTAGAAATGCTGTACATTGTGTTACAGGGTTGTGACTGATAGCCTGCCAATTTCAGCTGTGGCACATCAGAGAGTAGCCCCCCCCCTCCCCTCCCCCCCCCCAACACAGAGAGACACACATTAAAGCCGTGACAGTGTGCTCCTTTTACTGCTCTAACACAGCCTGATTTAGTGTTTCACAGAAAAGCAGTGCCTTTAACTTAATATTGGTGAAGACTGCTGTGTCTTAAAGTGGCCTCTATCAAAATGCAACAAGAGCATCCTGGATTCTCCCCTCCCGATGGGGTTTGCGGATTCCCAATAATTTTTGTTCAGTCTCATCTCACTTTGTTAGACTTTTTTTTTTTTTTTTTTCCTATCTGGACGCCTTTAGTCCCGGTTTGAAAAACAAGTAGAATTAATGTTATTATGAAAGAAATACAAATATCAGATAAAGGTGGTGGATAAGGATGAAGTGGAAGCTGTTGTTTTGCTCTATCATGCCCTAGTTATTCTTGCAACCCCAACAGATAGTACACCAACTCCCTTTCTGACACCATTCTCTCCTCTTTCTCACCCCCCACACCTCAACCCCCCTCGTCTGGTTTGGTTTTGCCAACTAAAAGGAGGTCTCCTTCTGAAGCAACAGTGAAATAATTTGTGGCCTAGAGAACAAAGGGAAATCGTGGTTGTGAGAGTAATGGAATTGATTTTGTGATGTGGCGAGGAGGAGGAGGAGGAGGAAAGATGTCCTCAAAGCTTTAAGGGAGAAGGAGAAGGGTGTAGTGGACAGATGAAATATACTGTATATCCTCTTCTCCTAATCATAATTATTAGATTTAAAGAAGTGATGTAATTTCTATTGTATTTCAGGGGGGTCAAAATATACAAATTGAATCGACACCGCCATAGTAGTTGTGTCATGTATTGATATTAATTTCTCAAAGCTCCATGCTCACTTATGGATCTGTTATCAAGAAGCTGCTTTTGTCTGGACTCAAGAGACTGTGGAAATATTGTTAGGATTTTTCTTGTGCTGTAAAAGAAGGTATTGTAGAAGGAACAGTTTTTTCCCACTTGATATCAAACTGTGTCTCCTTTTTACGTGACGCTATTTTTTTCTTTTCACCAAATAAGGCTTCATAGTCAAGCACGTATATGTGTTGTTTTTTCTTTTCTGAACAAGGTTCATTCTGAAAAGGAAATTATGAAGATTCATTTTCCAAGAAGAACTAAATGTATTGGGAAATGAAATGCTTCAGCCTGAGTAAATCAATCTATGTTATGTTGAAAGTGTGTCATAAAATCCTTTCAATTGTTATTATTTTTGTTCAATAGCCAGTGCACATGTTGGCTGCTGAGCCTTTTAGTGACACTGGAGTTGTTCTTCATTGAGGGGACTGAAAATGACTGACTGACACCTTTACAACATCTTGAAACACTTGAAAAAAAGACTCTTCTCTAAAAGACTTTCTTTCAGTCGTTTCTTTGCCTTACTGCATTGAGTGGGACAGACAAACGTGTAGACTAACAATGTTGTGACTTGGTAGATCTAGCATCGGCTTATTTTGTGCTGAACATATTTTTCAACTTTGATAGTGTAGGCCCAGTGGTCAATGTTTAACAAGCAGTTACTTTTATGAACATTTAACATTAGCGGAGTGAAACTCCATAATACCTTTTTTACATTGCTTTTCCTATTTTCACTATATTTGAACAGTACAATTATGTAAGTAGCCACTGACTAACTAATTAGCAAAGTAATATCTATTTAAACACCCAGCAGGAACTTGATCATAATCATTCATTTTGAGTTTTGTTAATGTTCACTTGACCTGCATGTCAAGTGTCCTGCAGTGTTTTGGTTTCTGTAAGTTGCTGACCACATTCATCGTCTTAACATGCTAAATGCTCTGCCTTGTATTGCAAACATATTCTGCTGTCTGTTGTTAGCCAGGTACTGTAATGTTAGTCAATCAAGCTTTTTCCACTGGAGCAATGGTTAGAGCTGGCTAAACTTTAAAGTTACTGTGAAAGAGCGAATTATATGAGAGGGAATGGCAGGGAAGGAGCTCCAGGTCTGATTTGAATCCTGGACGCTGGCTTGGAGGATTAAAGCCTCTGTATATTGGGCACATGAACTAACCACTCCACAGCTGGCTAGTCTGTTACTGTGAACACATTTAAACCTAAACAATGCACAATGTAGTGTTATGAAAGGATTTATTGAAAATGAAGCATGACTGCACTCTGAGACGTTATGGAACAATAGTTCTTCCAGGCGAACATAGTTGTATGATACCTCAAATTGTACAATAGAGACTGTGATAACCTGTGTGTTTCTGTGACATCCTGGGGCTTTTCTATTCCAGATCAGTGGATTTTTAAAGACCGTCAGGGTCCAATACCCCCCAAAACAGAAGTAAACCGCGATCATTTTATATATAAAAAGTAGTGAAACAGTGTAATCTCTGTTAGCTCACTCAGCAAGACGGATGCTACCAACTTGTTTTGGTCTGTCTACATTACCAGATGTAAGGGTCAGTGAGAAGCCAGCGAAGCTCGAGGCAGACATCACAACATATTCTCAAAAAAAGAAATATGAAAGCTAGAACTGTTATTGAATGGATTTATCCTGTTCCGCTTCTTCTAGTGTCAGCACATATGTGCTCTAAATAAAACAGCTCTAAATAATGTGTAGATTATCTTTGAATAATTACACACACTCTGACCTCATCCCCTCTTTCCATGTCCAATCTTTGTTTGAGAAATGGCATTTTTTCATGTCCACAATTTTCCTTTAAAAAAAAAAAAAAAAAAAAAAGATATAAATATCCTGGTGGTTATCGTGATATAATCGTATAGCGCAGCTAACTTTAGGCCACAAAGCAGAAGGTGACTCTATTAACAGTGCAGCAGCAGAGAACCTGCATCGCTCCTGCAATCCCTCTTCACTCTGGCTCTCTCTAAGTCGATGAAGGTGGTGGGAAATTACCTGATCTTCTTCTCTGGTAGCATCATGGAGTCACAGTTAGTCATATAGTTCTCATTCCTTAACACTATTTTCAAGAGCAACAGAAAAGAAAGTGGCAGTAGATCAGTCTGTAGAGCTTTATTTTAAAACCAAAGGGTCACCGGTTCAGGTCCTGGGAAGACCAAGTATGGAATGGTGAAGTGAAACTGGTTGTGAGACTCCCCAAGTACTGCTTCTCTGGAGTAAGCTACTGAGCCCCCCAACAGCTAGGGGCACCAGTCAGCCTCATCACTCAGGTAATCTCCCCATAAATGCATGTCCATGGGTTCTGTGTGAGTGAAGCGTGTATCACAATAACAGAGTAAAATGTGTTACTCCCCTCAGGATTAATCGTGTATAAAATGTAGCAATTTGAATGTCTTTCGATCTCACTTAATTAACAAGGATTCGACAGTGATACGTTCCTACATTTACAACTAAACAAAGGCTATCCAGCTTTAAAATACAAGGCTGCATTAAATGCAATCAGCACTCACATACTGCCAGTCAGTGTTTATAAAGCGCATACAGTTATATTAAACTGAAAACTGTCTGCAAAATTAATACAAGGTATTAAATGAAAGATAGAGACAGTTGTGATGTATGTTTTAGCCTTTTGTGTGGATTCAATCTGAATTGTAATTAATTAATTGTTCCTGTTTTTTTTTTCTTCCCTTGGATTTTGGTGCAATCAATGACAAAACAGTAGGACCGCTAATTGCATTAGTCTCAGTATAAACCTGCCCCATATACTGCATCATTAAAGAAATTCAATGTAGAATCCAGTTATCAATTTTGTCTTCATGTCTGAACTGGGTTTAATTTTGTCTGTAAGAGATCACCCTATGCAGTGGCATCAACTTTTATTAGTTTGCTGTAGTCATTTTGGATGTAATAGTTGGTCTGACAAAACTTATAGGATTTCCCACTAAGTGGCCAAAAAACAAATCAGTTTAAGCTCAAAAGAGAAAACTATTCCGCTGCCAAAGGCATTATAACAGGATCAAAGACGAAGATTGTACAGTTGAAAAGGAATCTAAAAACAACTTCGGTCACACTCGAAGAGACAGTCTTAACTGTAAAGAAGTGAACTTTTTCCATCAACTTTTCAGAGACATTGATTAAATGCTTGAACCAGACTTCACCAGGAATCCTGCTCCTTCACATACATTACACAAAGTTCAAGTTGCATTGAGTAAGTCAGAAATGTACAAAACTAAAGTCCTTGCAAGCACGTGTGAAGTTGGATTTGCATTCCAGGGGTCATTTCGCCTTCATAGTCAGAGCTGCACAGCCCATGTTGAGCATGCACAGTTTTCTCTTTTCTTTTTCTGTGGGGGTTTACCGTAGCAATCCAACTCTTTCCAGCAGTAACATTGCAAAACCATTTCCAAACGTTCTATAAACCTTATTGCTGAATTGAAACATGGTTTGTCTAACTTTCTTTTTTGCAAGTAAAGGTGATCCATTTGTACTTTTACAGATTCAGTGTGACAGCTGTTCACGGTGGTTCCATGCAAAGTGCCAGCAGATGGACAGCACACAGTTTCAAAAAGTTAACGCTGCTGAATTGAATTGAAATTTGTGCAAAAAATATGGCCAATTCAGTCCCCATGGTGGCAGTTAAAGTCTTTTGCTACGTTTACCTGTGTTTCTGTTGTGATCAATCATTTATCAGGTTGTTTTTTATTATGTTGTATTACATCTTAAGACTAATCAACATTTAAGCAGAATTTACCTTTATTTTTTTCTCACAACTGGACTGTAAAATCTGCAGAAAACTATCAGGACCACAGCACGAGGAACAAGAATCCACTGAAAGTTTCCCATTTTTTTCAAATAAAACACAGAATGTGACTAAAATATCAAAGCGTCTCTATGAAGTCTGAGCAGAATTAAACTATTATTTTGTTTAAAACTTTTTTATTTTTGTTATATGAAAAAGAAAATGTATTTTTTTAAAATTCGCTCATCCCTTTTTGACCATGAAAAAGAAAAACAGCTTGAATTTCAATTTCTGTTTTTTTTGTTGTTTTTTTTTAAACGAAAATCCGTTTCTGAAAGGAAAATCGAATGACTAAAAGATACAGAGATCCATTCACAGTACTTCTTCTGCACAAAATGTTAGTCTTTTGAAGCAAGATCAACCCTAGTCTTTTGTCATTTACGATAATCATGATGATAAATTTCTGAGAAGAAATCTCTAAACCCTAACCAGATTCCTACCTATATAATTATTGTGATCAGAGAAGGAACTCGTTTCAACTAAAACATGATGTGAGGTTATTTTGTGCCTGAACTTCACAATATTTAAACAAAGTTTCGACATTTCTCAGTGATGTGTAACACTTCATAAGGACAACACAACAAGCAACAAATCGTCTTTTTCAAGACGTATAAGGCAGAAAGTCGAAGTCCTTAATACGTCTCACTTAATCATCTTTTTGAGAGCGGTTTGTGTCTGTAGTTTCCTGTTGAGTTGTGATGATGAGACGTTTTATTTGATGTTTGGGGTTGAAGGGCTGCATTATTTAGGAGTCTGCGTTTTAGTGCAGTCCTGTAAAAACAACAGGATAAAGTGGTGTTTTGAATTTATGTTGAAACATCTATTTATGAATATGTAGTATATCTTTCATAAGACATATACAAACATATACTACAGGGCTGTCTTTCTTTACAGTAAATGTTGCGATACTAAAACAATCCTGAGTTGTAAAATAACATTTTCCATTCTATTGTTAGATTAGGCCCATTTGTGCGTCATCTGTCATTCACTGAAGCTTCAATAGCAGAGTGACGGTGTTATCACAGGACATTCAAAAAGGGTTTCATGCTGTCTTATAAGACACTTATTTGTCATAGAGAAAGCCGGAGGTCAATCTGGTCGTTTCCTAAATATCCATTTGTAGCATTCATGATATTTCATCGTAGCTGTCATTTTCTCCTCATCTCTTTCACCATCTCGGAGCAGGAGGAAAAGGGATGAGAAATTGGAGTCTGCCTGTGCGTACAGCCATTAATCACAGGCCTGGAGGTAGTAAACACTCTCTGATGGTCATTAGAAAACAGTTCTATTACAGAGGTTACTGTGTCTAGCGGTTAACCTTCTCCTCTTTGATGTATAGCAAGCAACCTAGGTTTTCAGAGGAGGAGGAGGAGGAGGAGAAGCATCTTCACCTACACTGGAATGTCCCCCCTCAGCAGTGTTGTGCAATCATCGTGCAACCTTTTGTTTTCCTCCCCTCGTTTTGCTCCTGCCCCCCCCCCCCCCCCCCCCCCCCCCCAACCAATCACCCCTCCCTCCCTCAGTCCCTCCTGTCATCTGAAATGTGCCCTGCATAAGTGGAGGCAGCTGCTTAAGTGCTGAGAGAGGGAGGAGAAGGGAATAGTGGAAAGTGGAAGGAGGGAGGTAAAGGGCCAAAGAGAGCGCGAGAGAGAGAGAGAGAGAGAGAGACAGAGAGAGACAGAGAGAGTCTGACTCACAGTTAGCTTTGCTTTCCCTCCCTGAATGCTGCAGCATCTACTCCTCCCTTTGCACTCAAGGTCTCATGCTCTTTCTCTCTCTTACACACATCATGTGTGCGCACACAAAAGCACACATTTTTGCAAGCATAAATAAGCTGGGTTTTGGTGTTTTACTTGAGGTTTCTGGGTTGTTGAAAATATACTTGAGGTTTCTGGGTTGTTGAAAATAATTTTGTACTGTGCCGCCTCAGTGCATTATTGACTTGAGAGGCTTTATTGTCACCGTGTTTTCTGTTATGAAATTTTAATGCGGACCCTCGTAATTAGGGTGGCTCTATTTGATGCAGCTACCAGGCTTATCTCAGCCACCGTGCTTCAATGTTGGTGCTAGAATACGTAGAGCAGCTGATGCAATACGAGAAATAACACACGGCGAGAATAGCCACAATTGTCTCTGTCAAAAAAAAATGTCAGATGAAATGCTTCTGGAGCTTAAGGACAATTTGGAGAGGGGTTTGGACCTGTGTCTTTAGTGCTCTTGTTGCAGTGGGCTTCATAGCTAAAAGCACACTCCCCTGCAGTGGAATTACATAGCGCTGGTGACGCCAGCAAAAGCCAGGGCTTTTATCAGCTGTCATTCACTCAGGAGGAGCTGGATACAGGCAGCAAGGCCACCGCAGCACAGCTCAGGACAAAAGCCTAATACTGGGCTGTAATTGTCAGGAAAAAAAGGGGCACGTAACAAGGTCAGAGAGGCGCAGAGTGAAGTCGATGCACAGTTCTAGTGACAAAACAACTGTAGCCTTGACTTGAATCAGCAAATGCACTTTCAGAGATCATTTGTCTAATACTCTCTCATGTCTTCTTACTTGGCTCTCAATGTGTGAGCTCAACTCTGACGTGTGTTAAGATCTACTGGTTTAAAATGATTTAGCATTGCTCTTACTGTAAATATCCTAATAAAAAACACAATAACTGGCAGCTATGTGTAAAATACTAGTAGAAGCTTAGTAGCTCTATTAGTCCCATATACAGTAGTTAATAAATGTTGCAGGTTTCGGCTTCTGAGATGTAAATTGCTGCTGGTTTTGTTGGTGTTACATTGTAGCAAAAACATGACAGGAAACAAGGGGAATGTAGGGCTTATTTGTTAACACCTTTACCCTGCTGTTCATCACAGCCCCTGGGTCTGCCGTTTCTTTTTATGATTAAGCACATTTGTTTTGATGTTTTGGGCAGCTAGCTAACAGAATGAATGATAACATCAACAACACTCATCTCACAGAGTGCAGCTCAGCTCGATCAAGAAATACAACGCTATACAGTAAGGTGAGGTACAACAGGATATGATACAATACGATTAGATATGATATAGTGTGACTTTACATTGAAATTTATTTGACCGTCATTTTTTAAAGAAATGTACTCACAGGTATACATATACCATACATGTCACACCATTTTTTCTGGAGGCATATTTCATATTTTGGTTTTGGTTTTGTAGCAGACGTAAAAAGATTATTTCAGGATTGTGTTTGAATGATAAGATTGATCGTTTTCATCTATGGCAGGGCAGGAGTTGATCATCTCTGTTTAGACTGCAGTTTGCTTGAGGCTATTAATAATAATAATAACTTTATTCACAAGTGCTTTTCAAAAACTCAAAGAGACTGTACAATGAGTTTAAAAAGACAGAAAAAGTCAGAACAATAAGGACAATGCAACAATACACACAACGAAAAGACAACATCGAGGTACGGGTTCAGATAAACAGCGCAAACATCGCAATCACACATTAAAAGCACTCAGTGCAATGTTTGATGTGTGGGGGGGGGGGGGGGGGGGGGTGAATTCCAGAGGGCGGCTATGGGGAAGGCCCTGTCCCCCCAGGTTCAGTGCTGGGTTGTGAGTGGGGGAGACGGGAGGTTGGCGTTGAAGGAACGGAGGCTGTGTAAAGGAGTGTGCTGGTGGAGGTATCAGTGAGGTAGGAGGGGACCTGGTGGTTAAGGGACTTTATGTGTGAGGAGCGAGACTTTAAATTGGATGCGGTATGGGACATTGAGCCTATGGAGATTTTGACGGACGAGGGTGATGTGTTCAAGGGATCAGGTGAGACGGTGAGAAGGTGGTTCAAGATGTCTGTGTAGGCTCCAGGTCGTGGGATATTTGAAGCCTGATGCAAAGGCAACTGGTCCAGTAGAAGATGAAGTAGAAGTAGTAGTAGAAGATGTTTCACCTCTCCTCTGAAAGACCTCTGTGGAACTAATGACAAACAGAGGCTTACATTTCTAGCTCCGTCCACCACACAGTCTAAAACTGAAGACGCCTTTCGGAATAGAAGTGAAACATCCTCAAGAACCTTTAACAAAAAAATCACAATTTTCTGTCATAGTATACAGGTTTTACTTTTTCTTACTGTCCAACAGCAGAGTACTGGAATGTGTGTTTGGCTCAAACTCTTTATAGTAATTTCACAATGAAAGAAGAAATGTTTTACACAAGATACTAAAAAACAATCTATCTTCATTTGTCCGGCATTTTTCAAGAGGTGATAATGACATGCTAACATCAGCCTTGATAGCTTGCACTGTGATGATTAGGGTCAGAGTTTCTGACATTCTAACTTAAAATTGAGTCAAACTCAATGTGTGTCTGTGTGATAATAAGATGGATGTCTTTTCTCTCTTCATGTTTTATTTATCGTCATGGTCCGAGGGGAGGGTTTTCACGTCAGTGTGATCTTTAAAAGTCCTCTGTCAGATCAATCAGAAATAAAATCTATGAAACAGAGAGCGAGAGAACCGCACATTTCTGTTTTTTTAAGATCCTTTACATACAGTCAGATAAAGATGTAGATGTACAGACTGTTTTTATTTATTTTACGAGGTGAAAATAGGTAAAATATTTGAAAGGCTATTCAGGAAGCTCGAAAAAATTAAACTTCAATTAATTCACCATCTCTCATTAACTTGAACACAGAGCTAATGGGTATCCATTAATGAGGCACAAATATGTTTCCAATATTTATAAAACGATATAGAAATGACTGTTCTGGCACGATGTTTCCTAAATGCATGAGTTATCAGCAGAAGCTTAAATTATGACCAATCAAAACTGCTCCTGATGTGAGTTAAAATCATGTCATAGTTTCCCGATGACACTGGAGGGCGTTGTGTCTTAGCAGCTCTTTATTTGTTTTTATTTCTGATATTTAAATAAAGTCTACTTTCAGTTAGTCATATGAATTCATTTTTTGGCATTGTATTAGGATCCCTTTCATGCACTACGGGTCACCTCTTAAATCAATCTTAATGACAAAACGACATCTAACAGCTACAGCTGTGCTGTATTTTATGCCGTTCAGTTAACAAAGAAAGAGTTTCTGCTATTTTCATAACTAATCTATATTCATAGTAAACATACACGTAACGTGTCACCCTCAGTCCTGCCCATTAAACACAGTTGAATCTGTTGAACTGTATGTGACTGTGTTTTGCATTGTCCTGGAGGACCATGTTTTTGTTTTATTTTGAAAAGATGCCACCTGATTGAATGACCTGACCTGCCTCAAACCCCTTCAAATACCATATCAATAATCTTCCACTAATAGGTTGTCATAAAATCTGTTTATGTGATTCTGGAAAGGTTTTCCAAGGTATCTCCAACAAAAAAACAAACAAACAACAGCATAAGGTTGTCAAAATAAACAAAAGTAAAGTAATATTGTTGGCAAAATGTGGACAAAGCTGAATTTCATACTCGGAGTCTGACAGGGACTAATGTAGCAGGACTTTATCAGAGACTTGTGCTGCAGGAGAGTACTTCACTCTAAGTGATAAAACCAGCTTAAGCTACCTGGTCAGACCTCTCTCGCTGGAAGGTTATTCAAACTGCTGTTCTCCAGTTATTGCTGACCTGTGATGTTATGAGTCAGTAAGCAGTGCAGCTGCTTGTTGCAAACTCAGGCGGTTGGCATGCTTCTGGGTAAACTCATGTATAAGAACTTTTTTTTTTTGAGCAAGTTGTTTAATTCTGGCTCTTTTATTTGTGTGTGTCATATTTTCTGTGGCAATTACTCATACACAACACACACCTACTCACTGACACGCCCTTTGTAAACACTATCTCATCCACGCTGTAATGAACTCTTGCCCAGTTTGCAAAACAAAAAAATGATATTTCTGACTGAGACTCTTTGGATGAAAATAAAAAGCAATGCTCATTAACCTTGTTTCTTTATTTTTTACCTTCAAAACTGCCCTCTTCAATGTAGAATGAATTCACCTGGCATTTATAGTTTCAATGCAGCCTAATCAACTTCAGAGGACTGTAACAAAGAGATGTCCACAAATCAAGAGATGGACAAGTATGGAAACAGACATTGATGCTTTATAAGAGGAGGAATAAACAGAGATATTTCTTCCCACAAAGCTTCAGTTCAATATTTCAGGTTGAGCAAATGCATTCAATACGGGTTCTTTCCTGACCCTGATGCTTAATTTTTGACTTTAATGCTGCAGCTTTCAGGCTTGTTGTATTGTTTTTACACACGTGGACATGTCATAGTCCCTCCTTGATTTGAAAAACCTGTTTAGCTGGTGTAAATTCCAGTCAGGTAAAATTGTTTGCCGAAGCATTTATCTCTTTAAGTTCAAGTAAATAATTGCATCAGGGTAATGAGTTTTCCATTCCTTTTCTTTTTTTTCTGTTTTCTGCCTGCGAGCGAGCACTTCACAAGAACAGCAGAGCTTTTTCCCTCCCTGGGTTTTGTTTGATAAATCATAAACAAAATACAGAGTGCAAAATGAAAGGTACAAAATGGAAATTAACACAGTCAAACGGCTTGACATGTTTAATTTGCAAAACAACTCGCCGACAGCAGTCTTTCTACAGTATGCATGAGTTTTTATTTTAATATTACTACTTGTGCTACTACCACCATGAGAGAAGAGTTCACTGAATGTTTTCCTTTAGTGATACTGTCACAATGACGGCACCTATGACAGAAAATGTGTTCACTAATTTTTCTCTCTGCACTAAGTCTGGCACACCCAGTGTGCTCAAAGCTCAATAAGACTGTCTGTACTGTATATGCATGGACATCATGAAGAACTTAATGAGTAGAACAACATTGATCTGTATTAACATTCATAACTAACAGTGATACCTCTTTTAAACTTTACCGTGCCCTCAATTCAATGAAGGGGCTTTCTTCTTGCTCACTTTTTCTTTACAGTTGAAACCTTTTTATTAAATCCTGTAGAGACTCGATCTCTATCTGTAACTACAATTCTACACCTTTTTTTCCCCTAATCTTTCATAAATTCTCTGTCTGTATGAAATGGAGATTGCGATATGCATTTGTATAGTATTTAAAGATAACCAATATTTGTGAGGGATGACATTTGTACTTCAGTTTTCATATATCAATTAATGGAATTATAATTTTTAAAAAATATTTATTTTTACTTTACTATTAACCACAATCTCATTGTTAATGAATTTTCACATTCAACACATTGTAGAAATGTGAATTTATTGCAATAAATAAGTGAATTATGTCATGAAATAAACAACGCTCTCTCACGCGTTCACATATTACACCTGCTGGATGGTCATGCTTTCACAATGCAATCTGATGTCAGTTATAACTCACACTACTTTAAACATGTTAACATAAAGAGCAGCAGATAGACATGAACTGAATCAAGCTAATGTGTACTTAATGTGTTTTCTAATTTATTTTGAACATGCCCTAATTATCACATCCAGTGCAAGCCTCATCTTTATAACTTTAAATTGTTTGGATCGGTTAACGAAACAAACCACCCATCAAAGAGCGTGCCACCATTTTGATTTGCTGAATGTATTGTTATGACGGTGGGTTACATTTTTAAATATGGAAGATAAAAATCGACATGTTCTTGTGGAGAGAAAGTGTGCATGCTTGCCTTTATGTTTAATGCTGCTATTCTCGACGTCCTTCGCAGACCTGAGATGTGCACAACTATGCTTCATATCAAAACTCTGAGCTCACAGAATAAGAACACAGGCAGCAGTGTCAGCAACATGCTGCGTCAATTTTACCAAATTGACGTGTCATCTAGGTTAATCTGTTTTTTTTTTGTTTTTTTTACATGAACGTGACTTAAAGAAACCTGGATGTTTACATGAGAGTAAAGATAATTGTAGTATCACCTCTATCTGGATATAAT
Organism: Symphodus melops; assembly: GCF_947650265.1. Taxonomy (NCBI): domain Eukaryota; kingdom Metazoa; phylum Chordata; class Actinopteri; order Labriformes; family Labridae; genus Symphodus; species Symphodus melops. Next base: position 15,945,192 of record NC_136699.1, read on the forward strand.
GATGATGATAATGGACATAGGCTAAGGAGGAGCAATTACCTGCTGCTCTGCATCTGAATATGTAAAAGCACCTGCAGAAAAACCTATATGATATGAGAAAAGACAAATAACAATGTAGTCAAGGAAAAAAAAACCTCCTAGTTGGATTGCTCTGCTCAGGATGTTTTTTTTTTTATCATTTCACATGGGCTTATCAACAACAGTGCTGATCTGTTGGAGAAACTATTTGGGATGTGAGAGTGTATCTATGCTGCTGCTGGGGGAGCGTCTCTGAATGGCTGCCCTGGGCTTTGAGCAGAACAAGGCACAGAGTGAGCTGCAGCAAGCAGCTCAGCACAAACAGCAATGCTCTGTTATTCAGCCCTTGGCCTGTGCTCCAGAACATTGTGTGTACATCTGTAATCTTACCTACCCCCTGGGCTTGCAGAGAAATCCCCCCCACCTCCTCTCCTCCTCTCTCTAACCATCACCACCATGTTTCTCCATCCGTCCTGTTCCTCTCTCGATCTCGCTCAGTTGCTCTCATCATCGCGTCATTCCCTTTTTTTCTCTTACACAAAGATACAGTCAAGCAAATACACCCACACACTTTCTCACATTGACACCCATACACAAACACACCAAGGGCCTTGAAGATACACTCATGTGTGAAGATCACACAGTCTTAATGTGTCGGAGCCACTACAGCCTGCTCCGTTCTGCTATTAATTAAAACGAAACAATGACATTAAGAAAAATAATCCATGGGTTGTTTTTTTTGGGGGTGGGGGTCATCTGCGGCTTCTTCCTCTTCTGTCTGATATCTTTGCATTTTTCCATGTGTTGTTTTTTTGCTGAAATTGAACCAGAGCTGTGTGTGTTTAAATATATATGAAGCAGAGGGCTGCATGAATACAATCCTGTCCTGGGTGGGGAGCAGTTATGGGCTGTGTCATGTATCGACTCTTTCGGCTGCACTGTGCGAGGCTTTCATCAGCCTCCTTCTTTTGTCACTGAGACGTTCCTCCTCTTCCCTCCTTGCTCCCAGCTCCACTTCACACACTGTAATGTGGCATTCAGACTCTCTCGCTCCCTCTCCGATGCCTATGCGGTTTTGCCGCACCACTACATTGCAGTCTTGTGTGTAGAGGCCTGCTGTTGTGTCAGCAACAAGGTCTGTATGTAATCACACAAGATATATATAAATACAGTGTGTATATATATATACATATATAAAACACACTGTGGATTAGGGGATTGTTCTGAAGCATATTTTAAGCCCTTTGTCTTCTCTTGGACTTCTAACTTTGATAAGCTAAAGGGCTTGTAGCAACACGGACATCTTTTGCATTGACATTATGTGATAGTCTGTGTTATATTTTGTCATGGCCTGCTGGTTAATGGGATTATAGTCGCAAAGCTTCAGGTTGAAGATGTCTTGGGAGTATGCGACTTCAGGCTTGTACGTTAATAAAGCTTTATTGTTTGCATTGCATTACCGAGCAATCATCATTTGATGTCATGTCCATCACTTTTTTGTTTTGTTTTTAACATATAGCGCAGAAGTGTGCTCTTAACTATGTTTCTGCTGTAAGGATTTGTTTTTTTCTTTCTAATGGGAGACATTATACATAGCATCTTTCAAGCTCCCGCAGAGTTCAAAACAACAGGGATGTATTTTTTCGTCTATTTTGCGCTTCTTCCCTCAGATGGCAGTAGCTTTTAACAATTGAATTTGAATGCCATGCTTTTAGCGCCAGGGCTGTTTGATTATCCACAGACTGGGAGATGTGCTGGATTCCATTCCTTTCATCATGCTTTAACCAGTGCGAGCTGACTCCCCTGTCATATTTTATAAGAGGTGATTTTAGTGCCTTTCCTTTATGCAGATGATTTTGGCTGCTGCTCCCCGGTCTAGTCTTCAAGAGGTGGATATTGGTTTTGACAAGGGAGCTAACCCTCCTACCTGTCCTCTCGCTGGGCTGTCTTCCTGACTGCTGCACCAGGCTGGATATTCTGGGCCATATGCTAATGCGAATTAGGCTTAGTGAAAGGGAGGACAGCGAATGCATCTACAGGTGTTTTTTAGAATTAGACTCTGTGACAGGAGTATTACACCAGGCTGGAAACCTCACTGACCCTTCGCACTCCCACAGGGATGAGAGTGGCTTTATATACTGCCACTGAGCCATATACCCAATCTAATCATACTACCAGTTAATATCCACATGAAATGACAGGGGGTCCCCATGTGAAGTGTTCATCTAATTATGAATGGATTACAGGTTGGTGGAGCGCCTTTATGTGGGATAATATGCTGTCATTTACAGGATTTCTTTCTTGCACTAAGTGTTTATGCTTCCTTTACCTACTGCCAATGAATGTATCCACACAAACATTACAGGTTATGCTCCATAGGTCCTTTGTGTCTCCATGCAGGAGGTGCTGATTGTATACATAAAGTTAATATATGTGCATAAGGGCAAATGTTACTGGTTATATATATTTTTTTTTACTACAACGCCTTAGTAGCAATATACAACAAACACTCAATGTCACAAAAAAAATAACATTCAACATGAAAAATTCCATTCAACGTGAATGCTTCAACAATGCTTGCAATTTTATCCATACTGAACAACTAAACAGTGGAAAAGTTATACATATATATATAGATAGGACTATGGGTAGAGTAGGAAAGCAGGAAGGAGTAGGGAATGACATGCAGGAAAGTAGCCACAGGTCGGACTTGAACACTTGCCACCTACTCAGCAGACATTAACGTCTGCACATGGAGTGAAACCTAATACCATTAGTGCCCCAGTTCTGTATTTATAATGGCTGCTTTCATTAAATTGTACACATTTTATTTGATATATTCATTGTAATCTCCTAGTTGCTCACAGCGGATGTGTAAGGAGTTACACACAAAATCCAAAATTGTATTGCAAGTTTGTTTAAACGCTTTCGCAAAGTACAACATTTGAGGCCATGACAATCACTGGAAATAAGTTTGAGAATTCATATTGAATCACGTTTCTGTGCTTAGCCGAAGCTTGAACTCTGAAGTCAGTCACGGAGCGTTTGATAATCATGTCTGCCTCTTTCACTCTCCTTTTTCCCTGCTTCACAAACTAAGTAGACGGCTTTGCATGATTGCCTGGATGAGTGTTTTCCCTCAACGCTGCATTGCTATTGTCCACTTGTCCCTCCTTCATCTGTATAATTGTATGCACAAAGTTCTAAGTGTAAATCCCAGCTGTTGGCAGGTTGTCTGCTCCTGCGCTGCTGAGTATTTTGGTAAGCCATTGGCTGAGGGCTGTTAGTTTTTCTTATGCTAGAAAACATCATAAAAGGTAACACAAAGAGGAGCTAGGTAGGTCAGCCTTTTTTTTTGTGCAACTCCTGTCAAATGGATCGGACAAAAAAGCAGGCAGCATTAATGTCTTCTTCTTTCTGCGCTGAAACACATAAAGTAGCTGTGTGGTATAAAAGAAGAAGCTTTTCTCTCTATCACACTCCATCAGCATTATTTACCAGACCTGCCAGTTGCTTTGTACGGCACCTCTTCCTGCCAAGTAGGCGACTGGCGTACGACCAGGGGCTAGTGACAACAGGCTACAGTGGAAAGCAAGGAGAGCTGCGTGGATGAGCCAAGTCTATTCATTCCCTTAGGCTTGCTGAGTGAAGCACAGAACTCTATCTGCTCTCACGGAGGAGAACATGGCACTGTGTTTTTTTTTTTTTTAATCGTACGCTACTCTAGAAGTGAACAAAAAGTAGGCCCATCTTTTTTGACTCTCAGTAGAAAGGTTTGTTTATAACATTAACACTGGCGCATTCAATGGCAGTGGGTTATACCTGCTTACCCTGAGCTGGAGTTACAAGTCTTAGAATACATGAAGCTTTGCACTGTATGTACTGTGTATGATGTAAATCGCACGTATTTGTCATCCTCAGCCACACTTCCATCAGCCCTCCTCACTCAACCTATATGGAAACATCAGCACTTGGGGCTTGGAAACAGAAAAGTGATATTTTTTTTTTTTTTACACTGCGTGTCACAGATGGTGGGAAAGCCTTTGTAATGCTAATATAATATCACACTGTGTCGGCCTAGCACTGCAGTTCGCTGTGTGTGCCAAGCAGCCTGGCTGTGGAGTGATTTACCAGTATGGAGAGAAAAAGACCTCCCTCGGTTTACACTGAAAGGCTGCGTGGTCGGCGGGTCCTGCCTCTGGGCCTGCTGTGAACAGGCCTGCCTTGACTTTTAGATTACGCAGTCCGTCCAGCGTTGTGTACCATTAATTAACTCTGTCTCTGAGTGTTTGGCACATTATGTATGCTTAGGATATTACTAAGGGGCTATGGTATTAAAAACTGCAGAAAGGACGGGGTAAAGGATTTACGAATAAAGGCAAAGGAGCTGCGTATTTAGGGGATTATTTTAGGCTAAAATAAATAAAAGTGCACGGGAGCATAATATAAGCATGAAAATGTTCCAGCATAAATCACATATTTTCATCTAAAAAGTAGCTGATTACAATACACCAAGACACCTTGCTATCTCATGCTGTTCCTCCGACTGAAATAGTATGGCACATCCCAAGGAATGAGCCAACAGCAAGCCACTTCCTCCAAAATGAACCAATGACTTTGCTCCTCCTGTAGTGGCAGCGAGTCAGCTGCCAGAGAGGAGGAGACAGGAACATTGATGTCTTTCTCTGCCAGCACCACGTCACAATGTTGTCTTTCCATTTCCAGCCCTCGTTCCTGGTATTTGAATCACAAGGGGGAGTGTTTCATATCCTTGCTGGGAGAAGAAGGGTGATCTTGTCTATCTGAAAGAGCATGCTGGATTAAGGGGGTTATTTCCCCAGAGGGGGGGATATGAGAGTGAGTGTCACTCAGGCAGCACTCACTCTCACAATGCCTCTGCATGTTGCCAGGGAGCCCTAGCTTTGACTCCTTCCCCCTCTCCTTCCTTTTTTATCCTTCATTTTGCGTTCTCTTCCTCTTCTCATTCTCTGTCTCGCACTCCTCCTCTTCCTCATAGTCGCTACCATCTCGTCATGCTTTCTTCCTTCCTCCTTCCCCTGCTGGTTCAGCACTGCCCTACAGGGAATGGAGAATTGCGTGGTTTGGAGGATGGTTGTTATTCCAATCACACCTCCGATGCAGTGAGGGTCCAGTAAAGTACAGAATAATTGGCAGGTTCCAGCAGCTACAGGCAGCTCTTCTATTCTAGTGTGTGTGTGTGTGTGTGTGCGTGTGTGTGTGTGCGTAGCTGTGATGAAAGGGGGCTGTTGTAGGTGCCGCATTCAGAGGTCATATTATTAATTACTAGCTCTTGTGGAACGTGCGTGTTCTCACATTTTGTTTGTCAGTCCGTGTGGCGATGACATGTGTGTGCTGATTGCAGAGCAGGCTGGTGTCAAAAAAAAAGAAGAAGAAAAAAAAAAAAAGAAATATCAACCAAATGACAAATGACCCCTGATGTAAGAAAAACAAAAACCTGCACATTCACTGTGTCTTTAAATCATCCAATAACATATTTGAAATCTGGCTGCAGTTTTTCATCTGTTAGAAATCTCGCTCAATATTTAGCCCACCTCTGCGTCACAACTCAGTGATAGTATTTGTGTCTGTTTGGCGAATGTGATTCTGTTTTTAGACAGTGAAGTGATGGAGCAAGTGGAACGGATGTATGGTAAACACACACCTAATTAACTGAGGGTCATCTTGGGTCGGAGGGCAGAGGTGAGAGTTCACGTGCGCTCTCCCTGCGCCTTCGGAGAGAGTCACTGACTGATGGGACTCCAGGGGTGACCACTGATACACATCAATTGGTCCAAGCAGGGCTGCTAATAAAGCGTGCTGGGTAAAGGGCTGGGGACAGGCGTCAGAGAAAATCAACCCCTGCTATCTGCTGGCAAACACATTGACCTGCAGACTTAATGGAACATGTTTCCCAAAGGTGCACTGCTCTATTGATTAGCCATTGATGGCAGTTGTAGCCAACACTAATATTGAGGGTAATTTTGTAATCTCTGCTGAAGGCAGGTCTGTTTTTACAGAGGCTGAATTGAAATGAGTACATTATAACTGTATGTCTCTACATGATTCTTCTTTAGCGTGATTGGCTGACACGGAGCACAGCATCATAGCTACCATCATCAGTTCTTGTGCCGACACCCTTTCCCAGTGATCCTGCCTAACCTTTAAGGGCTCCTCATTATGAGGGACTCTAACTTGAACTTGTTACATGAGCAGACGTGCATGCGGCTGCACACAGCATACACAGAACCTAAACACACACACACACACAAATTAGTACATACACGCACTCCTGCACAGTTGGAGGCATATCTGTCGAATACTGATCCAAATGTTCATTTACGGCAAGTAGCACAGACACACACTTCACTAAATAATCCCTCGTGAAGAAAAGAGGCAGTGGCCCTGAAATATTGCATAAATGTCAATTACTATGGAGCGTACGTGCGAGGTAGAACAAAATGGTGGTAATAAAAAATATTGATCACTTCAGCCCTTAATGCGTCTGATAGGCATTGTTCAGACAGAAACAGGCATTGACAGAGTGCCTTTGCAGGCGTGTAAACCTGCAGGACATTATGTCACTGTATTAGTACTGATCACTGCGCATAATGGGCCCCGATCCCCCCAGCCTGATTTAGATTCAGCAAAGCAAATGAAGCATAGCTCTAATACATTCACCTGATAGAAATGGGATAATTGCATCTCTGTGGTGGACCTTTTTTCACTGTTTTGTAAGGGCTGTTTAGTACATGACATGCAAATGTGAGTGCGAGTTGTTTTGGGTATCAGTCAGGAGAGTTGGTAATAATTGGTAATTCTGACTTTTTTTTATTTTTTTTGGGGGGGGGGGCATCTTCTTTATTTATCAGCAGTTAGTTGTTCATACATCACATCTTTCTAACTGTTCTGAGTGGAAGCACTATGGGTATTGGAGCTTGTGAGTGTGTGTGTGTGTGTGTGTGTGTGTACATGTGAGTGTGTGTGTGAACTTGCACGCAGAGCCTCATTAAATACGCAATCGTTTCATAAGACTGACCCCCCAAGAGCAGTGGGTGGACCAAACATAGATTTTCTCAAATGAGCAAATGTATCTGTAATGTGAAAGTTTATGGTGTGTTAGCTCCTGTGTGTGTGTGTGTGTGTGTGTGTGTGTGTGTGTGTGTGTGTGTGTGTGTGTGTGTGTGTGTGTGTGTGTGTGTGTGTGTGTGTGTGTGTGTGTGTACTGCAGTAATGCATTTCCAAATTCTGTGATCAAATAATTTAGCCTCAGCCAGTCGTCCTCTGTACTGTTTGTTCTTGTGCGCTGCGGCTCGTTACAGCAACCTCTGGCAACTCAAGAAGGGTTTTTTTTTTTGTTACTGTCGTCACAGTAACCAGGTGCTTTGTGTGCCCGCTCATGGACCATAAGAAGATTGCTGTACATAGGAGCAGGATATATCCATATGTTAGTGAGGATGCCTTTGTTTCTGTCTCATTAGCAGCAGGCTGAGGCCCTGAGCTGCTTCTCGTGCTCCATTGGGACAGCTGATGAGGCCTGACTATGTGACCTTTAACAACCTAATCAACTTTTAACACCTCGCCTACTGCCTGCCTTATTGCTATTCTTCACTCTGCCATTCACCAGCTGGGCCACATCCCCATTTGGACTATAGAACTTTGTTTTTAGTTTTAAGCCTTGTTTCAATTCTGATGATCTGTACATGTATGATTCTGAATGAGGCGGCAGCAGTCTCTGGAGGCTGACAGTGATGTACTGTCTCTCTCTTCACCTTCCCTCTGCGTTCTCCTCTAGTCTCTCTCTCCCATGCTCTTCTTTATGCTGTAGAAGAGCTCAGGTTGTACAAAAGACAAAAGAAGAAGAAAAAAGTTCATATCTAACTTGTAGCAGATTTAAAGTATTAATATTGTGTGGGGAGTTTGTTACATTAAACATGGAACTTGGTTTATTAGATGTTGTCTCTTCAGCAACAAAAACTTTACGTAACACATTTAACAATAATTTAATCTGCTCTCTACTTGTGTTTAAATTGCCTTTTCTTTCTTTATGAGAAACATTTAATTAACAATACACTGTGCTGGTTATCGAACCATCTTTGTTCTAAACAGCAGCAGCAGCAGCAATAATTGTGCTTTAATATTATATTGAATGTACAATTTTCAAATGTTTGAAAACAATTCTCTTAAGTCTAAAGCATAAAGTGTTACAATTGAAAAAAAAAGATGCACACTTGATCTTGATGGTTTTGAAATTTGGAGATATCATAAAAATCGTATTTCTGTATTTCATAAATTCTACCATTATGAAGACAAAGAGCTGTTTGCAAAGAAATTCAGTACAGTGTAACATAGATTTCATCTCGTAGCTTCAGTAAAGTAAAGTATTTATCACATTAGATAGCAATGGAATTTCAGATAATTTTTTTTGTGGGCTGTAATGAATTTGACAGGTATTACAGACTGTTTTTGTACCATGTACAATATTAGATTGGAAATATTAATATGTTTAAGACAGAAAAACAGACTTTAAAAAACATGGGTTAAAATATAAATGACCACAGATGAGCTCATTACACTTCTCTCTAAAGCCAAGACTTAGCTCACTGCCTCGTGTGTCAGTCATATAAAATATATATTTTTTTTATTTTGTGGACAACAAAGAAATGTTGGCTGTAGAGTCTGTTGAGAAAAAGATGGATTCAGAGGTAACAGTGGTGACGATTGTGCAGGTCTGGCTCTGCAGGTTGTGCTGTGCAGATAAAAATCAAGCTCCATAATCCCGATTCATAGTAAATCTCCACCTATCTGATGCTTCCAGGGCTCTTCAGCAGCCCATGATTGACGATCATTATCTGACGATAGTGTATCTCTGGATGTTTGAACAAATACAGCAGTAAACAGCTGACGGAGATGCACAGCAGCAGAAACACATGTAGAAGAATCTACATTGATGGAAACGCAAGGAATGTTATTGTTCTGTTTTTGCATGGCCGAGAAAAATGATTGAGATTTGTGCCAGTGCTGCACAAAAGTGAAAATAATCTTTATGGAAGGTAAGCTAACCTGAGCTTCGTGTAGAGGAGAGATGGTTAAATGTCATATTTATGAAACCTTGCTTAGATCTACAACAGTCCCTATACCCATCCAGTAGCTGATGGACTATTTCACTGAGCATTCAATCTTTAAAGCTGTTGTCACTTAAGTCCTTTTGATTAGTTGGGTCTCTCCTACTTTAAAAACATCTTCGATAAACACACTTTAATCCATACCTCCAAACAGCCCTGAGATAGGAACTTGACAACTACCTGGTGAATTAAGAGCGCTTTAAGTCATTAAAGAGCAAGGTATTTTTTCCAAGAGTTGGTTGAAAATAAAAAATAACTAAAATGAAAGTAAATATATCATCAATCAACCAATCTCAATCAGTGTTTTAGTTCCAATTAATAACATATGTTACCTGAAGACAATTTTGAAAAAGAAATTCAGATCTTTTGTTGTATTATTTACATTATTTCATCATGAGCACTAAGCAACATTTAGCAAAGTCAGAGTGGCAAGAAAAAAAACGTCCTTTCGGAGGCCTCGAACAGAACCAGACTCGTGTTGACCAGCTGAGACTGTGTTGGGGTTACAGATGATAGCAGGAGATGAAGAAGAAATGAGAAGGGTAGAGACAAACCTAGCAAAAACAACAACAGCAGTGGATAAGACAGATTTATAACTACAGTACCAGTAATGATGTCAACAATGTGGTATTACTAGGAGCAATAAAGGTTTGATAATAGACTGATCTTTTTAATAGCGAATACAGTTAGCAACTAGCAGCTATCATGATAATGAAAAGGGGGGACTGATATTGGCAAATAGCAGTTGAAGTCGGGCAGCTCGTAGATCCACTTAAATATTTATGATAATGAGATAAAGAGATTGTGAGATGGACCAGCAACAAATCTCCAAATAGATGCTGTTGTTGTGTCAGATGGACAAATAAATTAGCGTTTGCTTTTCACCATGTTCATCATAACAGTTTTATGAGGTCTTTCAACTACAGTTTGTTTCACTAACCCCCAAGAAGCAAAAGTAATAAAGTTAAACTTTTTTTGTGAGGAGAGATTTATCCCAATATTTCATGTAACTGTTTATATTTTATGTATATTGTGCTTTTTTTTTTTTTTTTTGTAATCTAAACAACCAATCCTAACTCCATAACTCTGAGAACATATGTGTGAGGTGTAGGATGTTGAAGCAAAACAATTGTCAGACATGAGGTGATTCACAGTGTTCAATGAAAAATACAACTTACGAGGTGGTACATGGTGTATTTTTCGCGTCTTGTACAGTAGAGCATGCTTTGAGCAGTTAATTGTAGAATGAATGTATTGTTGAATGAATGGGATTTCAATTTCAACCAGATCTGTTTGCCTTCCGTGGGTACGCAACGTGAGGATCCCTCAGAGAATGAGAGCACTGACATCAATTGTGAGGGGGTCAGTTGACCTTCGACAGGACAATGCTCATGTTTGTTAGGAAGATACAGACAGAGAGAGAAAGGGCAGGGGGGAAATGAGAGAGTTTCTGCTTCTTTTCCTACACAGAAGGAACAGACGCTTCTGATAGTACAGGACACAGACAACAGCACACTGAAGAATCATGCAGTCCTGTAGGACAATTGAGGCCTGCGTGTGTGGACTGTTCTTTCACAATCGAAGAACCACACTTCTGCAGCTTGTCTCTGTGTACAATTCTGACCAATTTCACAATAAAAGCACAAAATAAATTCAGAGGTTAAACCTGGGTATATAAAAAGGGAAGAGCCTTGACCCTCTTTTTGTGTAATAATGTTTTTTTATCAAAGATTTCATCCTGGATTCACAAATTCCGGCCTTTAAAATGGGCAGAAGTGTCCATATCTGTTTTTTGTATGCCTGTTAAAACAGTGTGTAGTTTTAATGTTTTTTGTGTCCTTTTTTTTTAAATTCATGTTTCTCTGTTCTCGCATCACAGAGTGCTGCAGGCTCAAAGGTATTACCACAAGCTGCGTGTGATGCACGTTACTTCAGCCTGTGTGCAGCAAGCCAGTGAACCTGCTCTGAAACTGTATACCTGTGCTGAATTGAGGAGTCGCCATTTCAGCACTGTCTGTTTGGATCAGTGTTCCCGGTGGCACTCTGCCCTCTCTGAGAGCTCCTCTGTTGGGGATCTATTTCTTGGCCCCTGACTCTGTCCCTCTGCTGAGACAATGGGCCCTTTGTACCTGCATATACTGCTGCTGTGGGACCTGGCTTCCTATTTTCTGCAATTATACACGATCCCTCTCCAGCCATGCCTCTTGATGCAGCTTCATTGGGGAGAAATGCAATCGAAAGGAGGTGAACTGCAGTGAAACGGGGACTTGGAAATAGGCTTGCAGGAATTAGATCGTGGTGCTGATAAGTTCCATATAGAGCGGGTAAACATGTTCTTATCTTGTTATCCAGCTTGCACATTAACACATGCTGTTAGGAGGAGGGAAAGGGGGGGGTTGGAAAGTGTAAATCAAATTGTAATGATTCTGTTTGGCTTTCCCTATTCTCTGCTCTTTGTCTTTATTTCTGTTTCTGAACCTTAGCGCACATGCTAGAACAAAGGAGGGGTCAGCAGCACTGGATACTCTCTTACACACAATTCTGCAGAAATGAGTGCACAGTGATTACGTGCTCTAATGTGAGGTGTTTAAAGAGTGGTTTCCTGCAGTAGAGTTAAATGATGGTGCCCTCTGTGAAGTATTAATGATGTGGCTGGATGACTCAGGTCAGCACAGACCTGTTGACGGCTGCTGCAGCACTCTTAAAGCTTGCACCCAGACATCAGGCTTAACCGCTTGGCAAATTGGACATGCTTGTTGGCTGTAGTTCCAATTTATGTGCACTCTCTATTGCAGTTAGTCCGTCTTCATTACTGAAATGGCCTCTCGTCAGGTCCTGACAGAATTGGGGGGGGGGGGGGGGTACATACAGGAGAATCATGAATAATGTGGAAAATAAACACATTTGAGGCTTTGGCAGGAGGGGTGTTGGGTATGTAAAATGCTTGGCTTTCAATTTCTCTCTCCATCTCTCCCTCGTTTTCTGTGTGATTGTATGAGCAGCTTCTGCAGTGGATGCTGATGCTGTGAATCCTCAGCCTTGGGGCTTTGTCCAGCCACACGTACAGTTGGGCTTAAACACGCAAACAGACGCGACCCTGCAACACATCCATATGCAGCTCTAGGCGTTGAGGTCTTGCAGGACCTCTGCAGCCTGACCAGCGTTTCCAACTGTGTGTTTTGTCTGTGCCATTCTGGAGACTCGCTGCTCAGCGACTAGAGCCTGTGTCTAGTCTGATGCGTCTGCTTCATGTTGTCTTGTTGCATTGATATATCTGTGCTCAGCTTGTGTGGGATCAGCCAGTTCAGGATGGGATATCCAATTTCACATCTAGTTTTTCCAAAGATGTTTTTATTGCCAGAGGAAGAATTTCAATTTCTCTGGATGTCAAATTGATACACGATGACCTGAAAAACATCTCTTTGCTCAGTAAATGCCACGTGCACTTTAGGAGTAAGTGGGTTTTTCTGTGAGGCTGGGTCTACCTACAGGGTCCATGTACCTGCTGCATGCATGAGCCGATGCGATGGCTCATGAGATAATTACCCACTGAGCCGGTGTGAATGCAACTGTAAGCTGAAGCAGGGGTTCCCTTCAGGTAGCTCTGTTTCCCTAAGGTCAGTGAACAGCTAATGACATTTAGAAGCAATAGCATGAAAGGGGAGGCAGTTGTTTGTAGTCAGCCGCACACTACCTTTGTCTTATTGTCTGCCGTCTGTCTTAATCTCCCAGCAGCCGTTTTCACACCACGAGGAGATCATGTTATTAGATCCCCTCCCCTGGCTCATTTGTCATCCTGCAGCACTGCTCCTCCAGAAGAGAACTGCAGGAGCTGTAAAGAGAAAACAAGACAGGCAGGAGGCCACAGAACCAAATACTCATCATTTACAAGCCCAGACTCTTGAATCATGATTATTCTTCAAGGAATTAGAGTTAATGTTAATGTCTTTTTTTTTTTTCTGCTACCACACCTGTTTTCAAAAAGGCCAACAAGCTTCAGCCTCTCCTCTCTCTCTCTCTACGTTGATGTCTTTTCTTGTGCTACCACTGAATCCTGTTATACAAACACTGTCTCTCCCAACCTCCACCATCACTCGCTACAGTTCAAAAAGTAATGTCACTTTCCTGAGTTTACCCCCTTAGTCGCATCTCTTTCATCTGTGCGCTTTGAGCCAGGTTGTTTTTTCCCCCTGCAACTGAGGCACATAGAATCGTAGGATTGGCTAATTAGACTAAACAAATATGCTCAAAGCCGCCTATGCAAGACTCGCATAGGTTAACAACTGACATAAATGTTAAATGAAGCTTAAAATAGGATAGTGTTGCATACCGTTTCCATAGTGAGCTGTGATTCTTTGTCTACTTTCTTGGTTGGTAAAGTTTAGGTTAATCTTAGACACGAATCAGAGACAAAGAGAAGAAATTAATACATTTTTGGTGCAGCCCCAGAGCTCCCTTTTATGTCGCTCTCTTGTTGCAGCTTTTTCTATAATAACTGTAACTTAATTTTTTTTTTTGACTCAATGCAATGCGTCAAAACGTTAGTCCTTTGCACCTTAAGACATAAGTAATTAGTGTGCTCCAGTGCTTTCTTAGGTTTCTGCCCGTGGGAAGGAGAGCATTGAACTATTTTTGACATGCTCTTTTTTGTTGTTGTAATGAAATCTTGTTCTGATATAACCCATGGAAGTCACTCTTAAAACATTTCCCTTGTACTAACAGCTCTCTCTCTCTCTTTTTTCTGTCCTGTTTCTCTCTCTTCCTCTCTCTTTCAACAGGTGGGACAGTCAAAATGATGCGTAGGAGGTGAAACGTTGAGCCGTATTGATGGATGTGTTAACAGACAGCAGTCTCACATTGATTGTGAAGACTTCAGAACCAGAAAATGCAAGTGCAGAGAAAACAGGTGAAAACTATTCTCTTTTTTTTCCTCAAAGTTTTCTAGCTTGTTAACACAATACTAAATTATTTTAAACGTGAAAATGCACATAAAGAGTTTAATTTAACCTGTTATAATTTCTACTTTGCTTTGAACATTTACAGATACCTAGTTGTTGATCTAAAAGCAGCAAATTTGAATTTTCTCAAGAAAAATCAAGCATTTAAAAGAATAAATGAAAGTTAAATGACAACTGTTCTCTCGGATATGAAACATTTTAAAAGATAATTAGTATAAGCACATGCCATGAAACTAGTTTCTTAAATTAGCCTTCAACCCTCGTTTCAAAGCTCTTTGATGAGATACATGGAACGTTTGAATGAAAAGTGGAGAAGACTCATGAAATGAAGCTTCATGCCTTTTTTAATCCTCTCTCCTGATGCTTCCAAAACTCTGTTTTATAACATGTACCCTTTTTTCTAAAATGTATGAATGTAGGAGTTAATTAATTAATTTATTTGCACTAATTTATGTGCATGAACTAAAAAAGGGAGTATGCGTACAGCATGATTTGTTTCTGATCTATCTGTTAATTTTTTGTTTTTGGTTGTAACAGCACTCTTTTAGCGATTGTAACATTTCAGTGCTCTTGATTCTAAATTGGAGTGATGTTAATGCAGGTATTTCCAT